>NC_042626.1:64931380-65531380 GCF_901001135.1 Rhinatrema bivittatum | reverse complement strand
CTGAAAATAAGATGTATAATCTCTTTATTCAATAATATAATGGATATTGTATTATATTTTGAAAATGCAAAATGCTCTGGTGTCTAGCCGGTTGATAGACCACAAAGACTCTTCTGCAGACCAGCCATCCTGAGCTGACAATCTGCTCCCCAACCAGAGACACTGGCATCGGTAGTAACTACCACCCAATCCGGGACGTCGAGGTCCACACCCCAAACAAAATTGAAAGTTAGAAGCCACCAGGAAAGACTCACCCGTGCGATGCCCTAGAGTAGCAATGGAAGTTGAAACTCTTCCAAAACCGGCTTCCACAGAGCCAAAAGCGCTCTCTGCAATGGTCTCATAAGACCAAACGCCCAAGGCACTAAAATCCAGGGTCAAAGCCATAGAGCCCTGAACTTGCAAATAAATACCATACCTTGGGGTACTCTTAACTGCAACAACCGCCGAATCTGCCCCTTCAGCTTTAGCATGCGCTTCTTTGAGAGATACACTTTGCCAACTAGAGTGTCGAACCGAGCCCCCAGATACTCCAAGGATTGTGTCAGCAACAGGCGACTCTTCGCCATATTCACCACCCAACCAAGTGACTGAAGGATGCCGAGAACCTTGTGAACCAACTGGTGACAAAGAACCTCCGACTTCACCCTGATAAGCCAGTCATCCAGTACGATTGCACCAAAATCCCTTCCTTCCAAGGAGCTGCTGCCACCACCATCACCTTGGTGAAGGTGCATGGTGCAGTGGCCAATCCAAAAGGAAGGGCCTGAAACTGAAAATGTTGCCCCAGACTCATGAATCGCAGAAAATGCTGAGAGTCTTGATGAATGGGGATGTGCAGATAGGCCTCTGTTAGATCCAGACACTCTGCTTTGCGAACTGCCGCAATCACTGACCTTAGGGTTTCCATCCAGAAACGCGGAACCTTGAGTGCCTCATTTACTTTCTTTAAATCTAGAATCATCCGGAAAGTCCCCTCCTTCTTTGGGACCACAAAGTAAATGGAACATCTTCCCCTGCAAACCTCTTCAAGGGGAACCGGAATCACCGCCCCCAGGCGACGCAAACAGAACAGAGTCTCTAACAGCTATTTGTTTGTCAAGGAGCCGCATGGGGAAACTAGAAACAAATTGCAGACAGGATGAGAAAATTCTAAAGTGTAGCTGTCCTTTACCACGTTGAGAACCCACTGGTCCTGAATAATTCTGGACCACTCCTCATAAGGCCGCGTTAGGCGACCTCCCATAATAGGAATGACTGAGTGGACCAGCCTCGCCTCATTGTGAGGACTTAACCTTGGATGCAATCCCCCCAGCAGTGCCTCGGAATGGCCTTCGGGCACCCCAAAAGGATTGACCCCAGGACTGCCCCCGAAGAGAAAACTGTCATTGGGGGGCCTGGCGCAGCTCTTGACTGATGAGTCCTCCAACCTACCTGAAAATGGGAACACACCTGAAAAAACCTCATACCCTTAGGCTTATCCTCCGGCAACCTAAGTACCTTATTATCCCCAAGAGACTGCTCAAGGTTTTCACCAAATAAGAGTCAACCCTTGAAAGGCAGCAAGCTGTGCCTTGGAGGAGACATCCGCCACTTCGTTACGCAGCCAGAGTAACCTTCTGGCAGAAGCCACGGATGCCATAATCCAAGACGAGGTACGAACCAAATCATCCAGAGCATCTTCTCCGTAAGCAGCTGCCGTCCCAACCCACTCGGCCCTGTCAGCCTGCCGAAATCCGGCGAGGAGGCATTCTTGTATCTGCTGCACCCGGAGACAAGCACAATGCATAAAACTAGTACAAATAGCAGCACGCAAACCCAGGGCAGAGACCTAAACAATCCTCGAGGTGCATTTCCAATCCTGAATGTCCTTCAACACCCAGACCCTACCACAGGGATAGTTCTCCTCTTAGTAACCGCAGCATAGATTTTAGGGAGAGCAAGAAGTTCCAACGCCTGTTCGGGCAATGGATAAAGCTTCACCATGGCTCTTCTCACCTTTAACCCAGAGTCAGGAGCTCCCCATTCTGCTTCCACCAGTTTCTTTACCAACTTGTGATATGGGAAGGCTATCGGGGGACCGGATCCATCCTCTCCAAATCAGAGTCTTCCTGGGGGGATTTTAACCCCTAGAACCTGAAAAGCCAGAGGCAGCAAGGCATCAAGCTCTTCCTTTCTAAAAAGGCATACTACCTTTGGATCATCACCTTCGGGGACTGGGACTACTGGATCATCCCCTTAACCTGCACCTCCGGCCACTGGATCTACCGAACATCCTGTCTCCCAGAATGAATCTGTTTTGGGCCAACCATACACCACTCCGCTGGCTGGGCTGGCAGGGACCGCAAATCCCTAGCCACACAAGCTGCCTGCTGCTTGGTCAGATAAGCATCATACAGCAGCAGCACAAAATCTGTCGAGAATGGCCTTAATGCTCCAGACCCCGCAGGAAAGGAGTCAGAGACCGGCAGCATGGGGCTCCCTTCCTCCTCAAAGTCCTCCCAATTGCACCAGGAGACAGAATGGGCTGGAGACTAGTATCGAGGAGCATATCCCTCCCCCCCCCCCCCCCGACAGTGCGGGAATGGCCAAAAGCGAATCCAAGATGGCCTCTATTCCCACGTTGGTCGGAAAAGGATCAGCACCCTGGCCAGAGCAAAGCTGAAAGGGAAACAGAAGACGCCTGATGCGGTTTTGCAGCTGTAGGACGAACGGACGAGCCCTCCTTGCCCTCTGAACACCCAGCGCATAGCTCGAGCCGACTAAGCCATGACCTTGTCGAGCCACACATGCAGAGCCGCAGCCTATTGCGAATGGGGAGAAGCTGCCCAAAATACAAGCGGGAGAAAAATAAAAATAAAATAAACCTACTTCAGCCGCCAAACACTGAGGAGGAAGTCACCCGCACAGCTGAGCCGTGCTACTGCCTTCAGGCAGATATTTTATGCAGGAAAATCATTGTAATCCATGCATATAATAATCCTCAGTTTATGCTCAGAGGCAGGCATTTTATCACATATGCATGCACTCTGTTTATGGAAATAATTGCCCACACAATTTTAATCGCCAGTTTATCAACTCCTCACCCTGATCCTTCACCACTTAAGTTTAGTTTACTTTATTTGTCTTAATTTATCGCTTACTTATATAGAAAAATCAAAGCCTGGCTTACAGTCTTTGGGGTTCTTGCATTTATGATTTGGGCACACATCGATTTCATTGGTGGCTTGGGAATCTGAGATTGCATCAAAACATAATATAACCCCAATTTTTAATTAAGGGGGAGGAAGCAATGATATTATTAGTGTAATTATTTGATATAAGGCCTATAACAGTGGTTCCCACCCCTGTCCTGGGGACCCCCCCAGCCAGTCGGGGTTTTCAGGATTGCACTAGCATGCAAATTCTCTCTCATGGATATCCTGAAAACCTGACTGGCTAAGGGGGGTCCCCAGGACAGGGGTGGGAACCACTGGCCTATAAATTCTGAGAATAAATATTAGGGATGTGAATCGGGCTTCGGACGATTGAAAATATCATCGATATTTTCAAAATAGTCAGAAAATTGGGGGCTCCCCCGAAACGATAGGAAACCCTCCTCTTGGATTCTAGCCTCCAGATCTTTGACCTTCCCTTCTCCCCAGATTCTAGAATCCCCCTCTAACACCTGATCCCAGATTTCTCCTCCTCTGATCCCCCTCCTCTTTCCACATGCCAGATTCTTGATAGTCCCATCTATCCCCATTCTCTCACCCTCTGCTCAGCCCATTCCTGGAATTCCTCCTTGCCCCATCCCAAAGATCTCCCCCTGTACTGATACTTGAGATACTTTTTCCTCACCCAATAAAAACAAAATCAGTTATACAAACACAGACAAAGGTTAGAAAACTATTATTATAAAGTAATATAAAAGATGGAAATGTTTGCCAATGTGTTTCAGAATTTTTTTTGTTAATTCTTGCCGCTACAGACAAATGCATGCTTTAAGACTTTCTATTCCCAGTTGTCTGACCTTCAGGGTGAGGGGTGGGGAGCAACAGCACCATCAGTGCCTAGGAGCAGCAAAAAAATGAATTTCGCTACTGCTTTTGTGTATGTGGGCGTAGGGAAGAATGTGTTCCTTGCTTTGCTCTTTGCTGTGGGTATATGTTACTTTCTTCTCAATTACTAGCCAGACACCTAGTCCACTGCAGTCTTTTGGAATGCATTTAATTTTTGCATTAGGATTACTCTCATAGTTGATCAGTACAGTAAAGAACTGAAACGCCCTGGGTTATTTTCACTTACCACTTCCCTGTACCTATAATATGGTTTTAATTTTAATTATGAACCTGTTCAATAGATAGCAACTCTGACCCAAGGAGATGTGAAAAACAAGATGGCTGCCCCGAGGCTCATTCTTTTGTCTTTTGATGGGCACCTACATGATACGTACCCCCAAAGTGGTTTTCAATAATTGAGGCTCCCAACTGGTAATGAATGAAATCCCACTGATGCAGACATCCACCAGCCCAAGTAACCTTCCATTATGGTAGGATTCCAATTATAGTTGTAGCCTCCAGTCAGCAGGCAGTCATACAGCAAAGAGTTCAAAGGACAAGTGCTTAAGAAAATATGTAGAACAATCAATCTCCTATTCACAGCCTCTCCCATGCCCTATTATAAAAATCTGCATATGACCACAACGGAAATGATTCTAGATAATGAGAATGGGTGGCTCGATAGGTACTTCGCTCCGTTAAATGGTGCCGAGATGAGAAAAGGCGGCCTAGAAGCCAATATGCAAAAGCATTTAGCCAGTTAATACAAGTCATCCGGCTAAATGCAGAGTTTTCAATATCCTCTGAACTTTTATTTAGCTACTTTTAGCGAGATAAGTCAATATCCAGCTAAAAATTAGCTGAATAAATAATGGGTGTTCCAGGGTGGGGGATGAGTTAGTTGAGAAACTTATCCGGCTAACTCTGATATTAGGAGTTAATTGAGAAATCTGACTAATTCTAGCTGTGCCCTGGAGCAGATCAAAAGTCATCCAGGAATGTGTTCCTGGATAACTTTAGCCTTAACCGGCTATTCTCAAAAAGATTACAGCCAGTTATGTGGCAATAAACTTTAAAAAAAAACAAAAAACCCCACATTGAGTGCTGGCCTTGGGGCCCGATTCCCAGCCCCTAAACTAAATTTCTTTTTAAAACAATGACTCTGCTGGGCCAAACCCAGTAGTGGAGGGGCTTGCCAGAGCTAACCCATCATACCGTCACTTTTAGTATTTATTAACAGTGAAAGCATGATGGGTAGGCTCAGGGACCCTCTCCTCCCTGGTTAGACAAGCCATTTAATGAAAGCTCCCTCCCCTCCCTTCTCCCCAGCTGGTTACTTTCTGAATCCTTCGTCTGCGCCAGATCGTGGGCCTGCAACAATCCTGGTCGATCCCAACGTTGCTGCGACAGCAATACCGGAAGTGTAAGCTATTACCATCGCTGCACTCTGTACCCACTCAGTCTTATACCACCACCATCTCCGGCCTTCCTTCTTTCACCGACTCACCCGAAAAAAGGTCTCCCCACCTCACTTTACCTCTTTAGCCGTCTTTTCTTCCATCTGCACGTTTGCCGTCCTGACTTCTTTTAGCTTTTCCAGATATTCTTTTCCCTTCTTCTTTCTGAGATCTTTTGCATTTTTTCAATGCTAAATCTTTTTAATCCTTACTTTTTCAGCCACCGCATTGAAGAACCATTACTGGCTGCTTTTTCTTCTTACTTTTTGACTAAATCTGTTGCCCTTGCTATAGCTCTTTGTTTTTTTTTTTAATTCAATCCATTGTTCCTCCACTTCACTTGCCTTTTCCCACCCTGCCTGTGCTTTCTTGGAGTTTACTTCCCAATTTTAGCAATCTGGGTATTTTTGATATCCAGGACACTGAGCTTTATAGGACTCCTTTCCACCCTTTTACATCAAACCATGGTGTTCAGGTGGACACCCATGTGGACAGTAGACACATTATCCCCATTCATAAGTACCAAGTCCAGTATTGGGCCTTCCTTCATGGGTTCCATTACCATCTGACTGAGGAGATCCCCTTGAAAGAAGTCCAGATCTCTCTACGTCTAACTGAGTCTGCCAACAGGATACTTCAGTCCACATTTGGCAAGTTAAAATCTCCCATCACCACCAGCAAATCCTTTTTACCCTACCTTTAGGATCTCTTCAGCCAGATTTCTGTCCAGTTTCTCTACCCGAGTCTGAGGCCTGCAGACCACCCTGGTGTAGAAGGAAAATGTCATCCCCCACCCCCTCTTTCTACTACAACCCATAGCAGCACCTCCCTCTTTTTTTTTTTTTTTTTAAAGTAAAGAGTTGTTCTTCCCCCCTTTCTGGCAATCCTGTCCTCCCCTAAACAGATTATAGCCCAGTTTGACCCTATCCCATTCATGACCATACCAGCCAAGTCATTCATTGAGCCACATCTGTGTGATATCAGCTCTATCCCAGTCTGCCTCTGCCATCAGGACTCACAAATCTGGAATTCGTTACCTAGACTATGGGCATTTGTGCTCATAACTTTCCAGCGGTTTCTCCTTGGATTGCTGATACTGTGTATAGCCTTGTAACTGCTCGGGTATATCTGGTCATTGGATGTAGCTACAGTTTTGTTGCCCGCTTTGAGCTTATTTTGGGAAAGGCAGGCTACAGCTAGGAATAATTAGATAGGTCCCCTTTTAGATGTCAGAATAGATAAGAAGAGCCTTGTGAGCTGCTTAGGTACAGCACTGTTTCACCATTGCTGGGGTAAGGAATCAGAAGAGGAGGATCATATCCACATCTTTATTGGGGTCAACCGGAGAAGTAATATCATTCCATCCGCTTTGATATTTGTGTGTGGAAGTAACGGCCAGGCTCATCTTTACACAGATTAAACTGCACCAGGCAGGAGAGTTTTCTTCTATTCATTTTTGATGGGTTCATGAACAGTTTGGGGCTTTTTTTTTTTTTTTTTGATGGTCTAACTCCATGCATAGTGGCCACACCACTGGAAACCACCTTCACAACTGGCATGAGTTAGCACGTTCAACAGAGAACCTACAACCCACTCCAAAGCATCACTTGCACTTCAGATCCCACATTAGACAGCTGCATTCCTCATAAAGGGCTGCACTTCAGTAAAATGGCATGAACGTCTTTCAATTAAACCAGCAGTGGTCCAGAAGGGTCACCAAATGGATAGGGAGACCACGACAACCTTCTTCCACTTACAAAGTCCGTTACAGCACTGGGCAGCAGGTGTGATCACCCCTATTGGCATACTCGAGATGTGAGTCACAGAGCTGGAAAGAAAATGAACTAAGCATGTGAGAAAGTATAAATCTGGTGCTCAGTGAATTCATCCTTCAGAATCCTTCAGAATGGGTTTCTTTGCAGGTGTAGATACCGTTTGTTGGACTAATGGAAAAATTACCCCAAAATGCCATGTACAGAACAACTTTGGTTAATTCTTCTGTACGCCCAATTAAAAGTACCTCAGGCTGCAAAGAATGCTTGCTGAAAGAAAGACAATAGTTTTGAAAGATAATCATTTCCGTCTTATTTTTTTTTTTTAATGTTAAGAAATAAATTTCCAGGTGGAAGAACCTGTGGGTGTTTACTATTACTTATTTATACAGCAGTATTAGACATTGACAGCACTGTATAAAAACAGTCCTTGCTCCATAGATCTTATAATCTAGTCAAGACACACAGGCAAGACAAAGCAGATCATTCATGAAATGTATTTATTAGAGAAAACATGGATAACATCAACAAGGCTTAGGCCTCTTCAATTTTCAGCTGTATCAAAAGGCAATACACCTTCAAAAATATCACCACTTGTCACCAAAACCCTGAGGACAAGCATTGGGTCAGTACTGAGAAACGATGGGCCCTATGCCATGGTTTTCACTTCTCTCTCTGGTTATCAACGTGAGGACCCATCACTAACGTGGGTGAGCATCCTCTTGACGACACATCAATACAGACTTGGAACAGTGATTTATGTAGACTTTCTACCTCATCTATCCCCTTCTCTGCTCTCTCGTCAGTACAGTGTGCTGCGGCAGTCAAAAAAGCAAACAGAATGTTGGGAATTATTAGAAAGGGAATGGTGAATAAAACGGAAAATGTCATAATGCCTCTGTATCACTCCATGGTGATACCGCACCTTGAAGACTGTGTACAATTCTGGTCGCCGCATCTCAGCTTGGAGAAGAGACGACTGAGGGGGGATATGATAGAGGTGTTTAAAATCATGAGAGGTCTAGAACGGGTAGATGTGAATCTGTTATTTACTCTTTCGGATAGTAGAAAGACTAGGGGGCACTCCATGACGTTAGCATGGGGCACATTTAAAACTAATCGGAGAAAGTTCTTTTTTACTCAACGCACAATTAAACTCTGGAATTTGTTGCCAGAGGATGTGGTTAGTGCAGTTAGTATAGCTGTGTTTAAAAAAGGATTGGATAAGTTCTTGGAGGAGAAGTCCATTACCTGCTATTAAGTTCACTTAGAGAATAGCCACTGCCATTAGCAATGGTAACATGGAATAGACTTAGTTTTTGGGTACTTGCCAGGTTCTTATGGCCTGGATTGGCCACTGTTGGAAACAGGATGCTGGGCTTGATGGACCCTTGGTCTGACCCAGTATGGCATGTTCTTATGTTCTCTCCACTGTGGGCTATCCCTGACCTTCCAAAACACTACCTGGGGTAATTTCTCTTTCTGGAATGGACTTGGAGTTAAAACCCTGGGGCAGCTGTTTAATGAAAGGGAGTTTGTGTTGCTTGGATGGATTAATGCGACTGATGAGAATTAACACCCCAGTTTTCGTGTGCCTGCAGCTGAAAGGGGATGCTAACCAAAGCTCCATTTACAAATCCAGGAGGCAGGAACATCTGTTTTAAAGAATCAGGGAAACCCTTGAGAAGGGAGACACTCATGAGCTAAAGATATTGGCCGTGAGATCTCCAAGACTGGTTAACAACTTTCTACAGGGTCAGTAAGGGAAACGATATTATCTGCTTCAAAAGGGGGAGAAGTTAGTTATTCACATGCCGGGCACATTACCTTCGATGGACTTCTGGTTGTGCATGCAGTAGAAAACGCACCATGGAGATCACATTTTATTGCAACATTCACAAACATGGGAGCCTCTCTGTTTAAAACTAGATTTAGTATTCACAGCTACAACAGTATCAGATGGGTAGGTGGCAAGTAATCTTACTTGGTACTGATGTCCAAGAGGGCCCTGGACTGACGTAGAGAAATGTGTCAATTTGTCTCCTGCTTGTAGCTGTGCTAACCCCACCCTTTAACGATTAGTGATTCCTTTTCTACCTTGTTTTTGTGAACATCATTTCTTTCTAACTCATTTAGCGTTTTATGATCGAGATGCCCTTCCAGTTTATACGCATGCTGCGCGTAACAGTATAACACCACAGCTTCAATGTTATTTTACACTGTAATGTTCTGAATTTGTAAAATGTGTTTGCGTGTATTGATTTCCAATAAAGAAGTTTTATAATAAAAAAAAATGTTAAAACCCCCCAACAAGGCCATGGTTAGGGAGAGCCAGTGTTTAAAACGCTTGATCTCTGACCATAATTATTCCACATTCCGGTAAATGACAGTGAATGAGCAGAGAGGAATCTGGGCTGGAAAGAGCTCATTAGTCTTGATATTTTTATAACACGTTGCCCAGGTTTGTCTGGAATCTCTGTGCCACTGGGCGGAGGTTGGATTAGGAGCTGCCAGTGACTCAGAGCCGCAGCAAGCCTGAAATTACGGCAGGGAGGAGAGATCTCATGCTTTTTATGGTAGGAGTACAGTATACACACACACACACAGTTACCAGCATTCCAGGTGGGTCTCAGCACTGGAATGCTGGATTCTCTGCTACAGTGACCTCACAACTTATTAGGGCAGCGAACTTCCTTAAAGCCTTTTATAAACCCAATGAGATACTGCAGAATAAAACATCTCCTTATGAAAATGCAAAGTCCAAAGGAGGGAGTCCTCAGGAGCCATCAGAGCAGAGCAGGGAATTTAGAATATGCCCCGCCCTATCATGCTGCTGAGGGATGAGCCATGCTGCTTATGTATACTGTGCGGCACAAGGAAACAGTGCTGGGCTGGAGTGGCTTATGGTCTTGACAGCAGCCCGCACTATTGCAGAAACAGATGAGCTGGCGCAAGTGGGAGCGCCTCCTAGGGGAAAGGTTCGTGCATTGAGATGTTTGTAGAGCGTAATGAAATAATCCATCAGTCATCTCTTTGGTAATGTAAACAGCTCCAGTAGCCTCAATCATTTTCATATAGAAGCTGCCTCCATTGCAAGGCCTTTGGCCAGAAAAAAGCACAGGGGCCAGAAGGCAGGAGGAGGGGGAGGCAGAAGTGGGGCCATGCAAGGCTAGGAGGAGGATCCAGGAGTGCTTTGCCTGCCTCCCCCCCCCCCCCCCCCCCCTCCCCTCCGGCTGCCTCTGCACCAATGGTGCCTACGAGTGAGTGCTCTGCACAGATGCCATCAAAAGCCCCCTGGAGGAGGTATGGTCCAGGCAGATCAGATGTGTCAGCCCCACGAGGACATTTCACACCCTGAAAGTCGGCACTTGTGCCAGTGCAGCCCCAACCGTCTTTGGTGCCCCACAGCCACTGGACTTCGTGGCTCTATTTTCTTCAGTCCTGATGGGCTCCTCTTTAGTGAGGGGTCCTGCTTAGGAGCCTCCTTCCGCACCTCTTCCAGTGCTAGGGGCTTCTGCACCTTGCTCAAATCTGGGGCTGCAGTGAATCTGAGAATAAGTACTGGGGGGGGGGTGCTTAATCATGGAACGGGGATGAGGGGAACCCCAACTCAACTTGATGTGGTGACAGCCCAAGGACATCTCGCTGTAGGACAAAAAATGGCTCTGGGGTCTGGACTCATTACTGCACTTACTCGAATACCCTCCAGATATCCTGCATCTTCCAGGTCCGCAACTGTTGAGCCCTAGGGGACAAATGACTGCAGTTGGGGCTGAGGCACTTGTAACAAACCTTATGGGAATCCATGATGCCCACAAATGCAGGTTTTGAAGCCACTAATAGCAGCTTTTTTTTTTTTTTTAGGCATTTCCCCAGCAATGATCATTAAAATTTCCTTTTTTTTTTTTTTTTTAAAAGAGTATTTACAAGTGCTGTTGAGGAGCTGCCGAGGCAGCAGAGAAAAAGTTCTTAACTACAACAAGGCAGAAACATATTCCAAACCTAAAATCTAGGAAGAAGGTCAAACATCTGTGTGGAAGCTGAGGCAAAAATCAGACTGAGGGTCACGAGGCAGCATTCACAGGGGAACCACCGCACATGCTCAGTAAGACTTTTGCTGAGCTTTGGGGGAAGGGTCTGTTTGGCACCATTGGGTGATGTCACTCATTGTCCAGGCTAATTCAGCCCTACTTGGTAACGGAGAACAAAAATATAGACTAGGAACTGCAAAATTTCTTGTTTTTGTTTTTTTGCATTGAAGATATAAATGCAAGTTTTTCAGACTTTTCCAACTTTGCCTGTGAAGGTACCGAGCAGGGTTTCTAGCTGGCGTGCTGCAGATGGTGGTGCATTATATTTTGAACGGTTGGAAAGTCAGGGGAGGACTGCCCCCTGCAGCTCTGTGTACCTCCTCGCACATTGATGGGGACAAGCGGTGTGCGCAGGGATTTTATGTATAAGTGCCTATACAGTCCAGAAAAACCTCAGTGTGCATAACAGTAATCAGTAATAAACTAGAAATCCCACACAATTTTGCTGAAATGTAAATGTTGACTCAAACAATGACCATCATAAGTGACCAATGTGTGAAAAAATAAAGTTTGTGCACTTATCTGGCAAGTCCTGGAGTACAATCAGAGATCATTAGGCACAACACAAGTCTCTATTCTTTTGAATCTTTTATGTGAAAATAAAAAAGTCTTAAGTCAACTTATCTTAAGTCCCCGAACAAAAGAAAAACCACCCGACAGCGTCCGTGTTTCAAAATCCTCAGACGGATCTGCATCAAGGGCAACAGGACTCTGCAACAGCAGCTCAGCATTTCTCATCTGCACAGAAGACGTATTTGGAGTGGCTTTCAAACATCAAATAAGATTTTGTATAGGATGAACACAGAGCAGCTTTAAGCCAGAACAAGCAGCCATCGTATTGTGTGTGCATAAGAGCATTTTTACCCGAGAGCTACGCGGCTTCTGGTCCTGATCACCAACGTGTCACCAACGGGTGCTGGAAAAAGAAGCCATTTTACAAAAAAACAATTACAAAACCAATTACAAAAAACACTGAAAAAAAAATACTAAAGCTTTTTTTTGTTTTGTTTTTTTTAAATCATCTTGCTCTTCGGCGTACAATTCATTGTTTCATTAAGTGCATGGGGAAATACACTATTTAACTTTTAAAGCCACATTTGTTAAGTAACGTGGGATAGCTCCACGGCTGGAGGAAGGCAGTATTTGATCTATAACAGTCCATTTTAATTGATCAATAGATCGGCTGGCCAGCTCCCAATGTTTCACAATCAGTGGCTGCATTTTGCGTGTACGTAGAGCGCTACGGTATTCAATTAATCGTGATCTGATCTTGCGCAGAGTATGGGAGTACGTCCTAATACTGGTTTGGTGATTAGCAGGAAACAGCACACAGACTGCGGCTCGTCTTGTGCCATTTCCATTATTCAGTGCACCTGTCCTTTCATTCACATTGATCGTACTCAGCACACGACGAACTCGAAATCCTCAGATGGATCCGCAAAGTGACCGCGTCGGGTGGGTTTTCTTTTGTTTGGGGACTCTAAGATAAGTTGACAATGAATTTTTATTTGCACAATAACAATTAAAAAAAGAATGGAGACTCACGATTCTGCCTACTGACCACTAATTATACTCCATGGCTTGCCAGAGAAGTGCACAAAGTTTTGTTTTTCCACAGGTTGGCTCCCTACGACGGTCACTGTTTAAGACAATATTTACATCTCAACAAGACTGTTCTGCGGGAGGCTTGGTCTAGCCTCTCCCAGGCAAAGGGGCAGCTGTGAACTGGTGAAAGGCAGGACGGGCTTACCCATATCACTTCCTCTCTCCCTAGCAGAGCTGGAAGAGGGTGACTGACCACCTGTTATGTGACTTACATAACCAGAAAAATGATTGTATGTTTCTGCCATTATTGTTCATGCATGGGGTGAAATCATCACACAAGTATGAATTACTGTACAACTTGGACACTGGCCAGGAAGAAATGTGGCAGAGCTGCCACTGCTTCCCTCCGAGTCCTTGAGAGGATCAACAAGGCACAGGAGACAGGAAAGCATAGAAACAGACATAATGGCAGAAAAAGACCAAAATGGCCCATCCAGTCTGCCCAGCAAGTCTCCCGTGGTAGGATCTGCTGCGCCCTGCAGGTTACCCCATATTTCTCTTAAGGGTAGTAACTGCTGCTCCTGCAGTTATCCCCAAGCCTTATGACAACCCATAAAAAGTTTACTGCTAGCAACATTTTTACTGGGTGATGAGCCTTTATGAAAATTCAGACGGTGCTGCTTTGCATGCTTTACTTATGGACTTGGCCATAGAAGTAGTCCCGTGTTATTTTCCTTTACGTCTGCACATCAGCACCAGACCATAAAAGTCAGGGCCCCTGTTGGTTGCTGGCTGAATTCAATCCCCCTGCCATTGAAGCAGAAAGCAATGTTTGAGTTGCATCAACAGTATCAGGGGTTATTGGTTAAGGGTAATAATAACCCCCATGCACTCTTTTCCTCATTCCCATCCTCTAGGATTTAGGGATCCACAATATTTTATCCCTTTGAATTCTTTCATTGTTTTGGTCTTCCCATCTCTTCCGGAAGAGCATTCCAGGCATCCACCACCCTCTTCGTAAAGAAATATTTTCTGACTTTAGCTCTGAAATGTCCTCCCTGGAGTTTCATTTCATGACCCCTAGTTCTACTGATTTCTTTCCAATGGAAAAGGTTTGATGTTTGTGCATCATTATAACCTTTCAGGTATCTGAAAGTCTGTATCACATCTTCCCTGCACCTCCTCTCCTCCAGGAAGTACATATTTAGGTCCTTCAGCCTCTCCTCATAAGTCATTTGATGGAGTCCCCACACCATTTTGGTCACACTTCTCGGGACTGCCTCCATCCTGTCTCTGACCCTTTTGAGATGAGGTCTCCAGAACTGAACTCCATACTCCAGGTGAGGCCTCACCAAGGACCTGTACAAGGGGATTATCACCTCTTTTTTTCTTTCTGGTTATTCCTCTCTCTATGCAGCCCAGCGTTCTTCTGCAGTAGCAGCTTAGAAGTGCAGAGTATGGGGGAGGAGGAAGGGGGTAGAGTTATGAGAAAAGTGAAAGCTAAGAGTGACAGTAATGGAAAGAGCGGTAAGAGCATGGATGGGTAGGAGACGTGACAACCAGAGCTTGGGATAAATTACCCCCAGCACCTTCACCATGCAGAGGAGCCACTGTAAAGCATGGTGGATTTCTGCAGCTTTGGGAGGACCTGTGGCTATATTGGAGTGATTATATAAAACGGGAGTGAAGGCAGATATATTAAGCTGAGAAGAGTGGATATTAAAATCTTCTGGGATGGGGGTGATAGGAAGGTGCTAGGAAGTGTAAATCTTTGTGGGCGAGTCATGTAAACCGATGTGATATGCAAATCAAACACCGGTATATAAAAACAAATAAATAAATAAATGGTGCTGGGAGGCAGTGGTTTTTATGATATGAAGACTGGAGGTGGGTTGTGGCTACTATTTTAGTCGTTTCTCTGTTATGCAGGATTTGTCTGGTTAGGCTCCACTGAGTGATATTTAGAAACCCGGCCAATCCTTCATTACCAAGCGGTGATGCTTTATTACGGGAGGGCACTTATTACTGGGCCTCGCCTTCCAGTCTGGTGCTGAGCAGATGTAAGGTCCAGGGCTTTTTCCATTCTCCTGCCAGCCCTGGCTCCTTTACTGCTGCCGTCCGTCCCACCACCGTGCTCAGCATAGGGCACTGCAGTGAAAGCACCGGTCGGCCCCATGCTGGCACCAGCTCAACGCCGTGCTTGGGATTTCTGCCGACTGACACCCATATTGCATGGGAAGTGGCTTTTTTTTGTTTTGTTTTGTTTTACTGCTGCCACCCACTGGCAGTGAATTGCTCTTTTGAAGACTCTCCCAGGGCTGACTGGCCCCAGCCACTTTTTTTTTTTTTTTTTACTGCTGCAGACCTCGGGCTGTCTTTAGTTCAAATCGTCATGGATCCCCCGCCATGCGTGTTATGCACAAGGCGATTGCCTTGCTTGCCCCATGCTTGACCCCGCTCCACCCTCAGGAGGACTGTGCGGTGACTCCCTGCAAGCTTCAGGAGAGAACAGGCCACAGATGCTTTCTGGATGGTTCACCTTGTGCAGGCCTGACCCACAGAGTCAAGCCTGAAGGAGAACTTCTCCAGTTCTACGCAGGCAATGGGAAACCGGCTTCTGTGAGTACAAACCCCCACAGCATCAGATCCTGGCAGCCATGGGGTTAATTTCAAACTTCCATCTGTATAAAATAAGCCCTGAACACGGAAACCGGGAGAGCCTCGTCAGCCAAGAGAGGGCAGTGCCGGGGCTGAGGAAATGATAACACAGACATTAATCATAATTGGAGGATGCGTGTTTACAAATGCAGGCTGTGGGGAGGAGAGGAACGAGAGAGAGAGGCAGAACCAGGCTGAGGCAGGGACGGAGAGACAGAAAGGCAGCGCCACAGACTGAGGGAGAGAGAAAGAGAAACAAGCAGGGGACCTGGGTTCCATTCCCGCCTTGGGTCAGCAGTTCCCCAGGAGCCCCCCTGAGGGCCAGTTACTGCTGGAGAGTGACTTCTAGTGTTCAGATTAATAAGACACGATTGCAGGTCTGGGGAAGGAGTCCTGGTGTCCTGGGGTAGAGATATAAAAACAAAGCAGCACAGGCAGCTGCACAGGAAGGAAGGCTCCTGGTGCCAGATCCCAGCCCTGCTTCCGATTGAATTCTGTACCCCCAATGGAGGAGCCGAGTCAGAAAAAACAGAGAGAGAGACACCGAGGGGGAAGAGAGGAAAGGGTGAGCCAGAAGGCGAGGGACTGAATGCCGCTCAGCCTGTCATGACCACCCCTCCGATGCTGTAACTGTCTCACCTTTCAGCTCTCTGGGCCAAGGAATCCTGTAGCTTTTCCTTCCATGTCTGCCTGTTGCTTCTGGGTCCTCTGGCACCACCCCCCCCCCCTCCTCAGTGCCCCGCAATGGCTGCCTCACCCCTCCTGTGCCTGACACACAATCTTTATGTCCCACGTCCAACTGTCCCCCACACACCACTGACAATTCTGACATACAGAGTCTGGTCCTCCATGCAGAATGCAAAAAATATATACATAGAGCCGGGCCCAGCAACTAGGTCTGTCCTGATTGGAAAGCTGTGCTGGGTCCTGTAAACCCACAGCACACAAAGAGATGCTCTCAGCTTGGGCATTGAAGAATATGATCTGGACTTGGAGGAGAAGTCCATTAACTGCTATTAATCAAGTTTACTTAGGGAATAGCCACTGCTATTAATTGCATCAGTAGCATGGGATCTTCTTAGTGTCTGGGTACTTGCCAGGTTCTTGTGGCCTGGTTTGGCCTCTGTAGGAAACAGGATGCTGGGCTTGATGGACCCTTGGTCTGACCCAGTATGGCAATTTCTTATGTTCTTAACATATACAAAATAAAACACCAACCTACAAAGACAAACAGTAGCTCCTGACAGTAAGTATATTAAGTTCAGAGAGATGACTATAATCAAATGCATTGAAAACGCTTCAGCTGTGGAACAGCTTCTCCTCTTAGCACTCAAATGCCTCGACAGAGGAGTTGTCTGCGTTTTTTCGAAAGATTTTGTGCATTCTGCAATCCTCATCTCATAAGGAAGCGAGTTCCATAACACGGCCCGGATACCCAAAAACTCGCTTTCACACCAGTCTGCCAGACTTATTAGGCAGGCCTCCTGCGTATTTCTGCCCCAGACGTACGCATGCATATTTGAATGCAGGAGCACACACACTCTCTACTCTTTTTATAAAAAATGCGCATGTAATAATAACAACCCAGGGTAAACGCGGAAGCAGGGAATTACTTGTGTCTGACCCAGCATGGCAATTTCTTATGTTCTTATGCCAGAGAGAGACATGTCAGAAAAGAGAGAGGTGGGGTAAGAGATAAAAGAAAGAGGCAGAGTGAAAGAAAAAGGCCGGGGCAAGTAAAAGAAATAAATAGAGATGGAGAGAGAGCATAAGAGTGGTGGGCAGAGGTCCGTCCTCTACATCCCTCGTCTCTCCCCGAGGCTCGATTCCTGCAGCATGGGCCCTGCATAAACGATGGTTTGGCCCCGTGGCACTGCACAGATGAAGATTTTAGCCTCTGCCCCCTGGGGGTCCTGTACAGAGGCTTGGACCCTAGCACAGGTGCCAGCTCTGCGGGGAGCAAACTCCTTCCTGTGTTCAGGGAGGGGCGATTTGCATCCAGTCTGGCACCCCCTCAGCATTTTGAAAGGTTGGCTCCTACAGCCCCCTACGCAGACAGAGGCTTGGCCTCTGGCCCGGGCCCCTGCACAGAGAGAGGGTCAGCCCCTGCCTCTGGGGGCCCACACCAGCGGCTCGGCCTCTCAGGCCTTGTGCACTGCTCAGACTGTCACCGAAAAGTCACACAGTGGTAACAGGCAGCAAAGAGTAGCTATTAAGGGACGAGACAGCTGGTGTCCGATGACTGCTCTCTTCTGGAGAAGACACATAATTCAGCACTGACAGCAGTGCATGTAGCTGGAAATAGAGACACCAGACCAGGAAAGGAAAGGCTTTGGTCGAAGGACTCCAGAGGAAACCCACAGCTCTTCCTGAAGGCCCGAAAAGCCTCAGAACGTCTTGCTAGAGAAATCTCTCGTTTCCTTACGCTAGGGATGGTCCCCACCTCCTGGCAGTGCCAGGCTGCTCTCTTACACACTCATGGAAGAGAGAATAGAGAGGAGGCTACCAGCCGCTGTTTTATAGTCTACAGGCCGCTCTCTGAGCGAGCGTCAGTGGAAGGCAGAAGGGAAACTGGCGTCGCAGTGCCATGAATTTCAGCTCATTCCATTGGCCCCACAGGGTCAGGGGCTCCAGCCTTCTCTCTGCCACGTTATTTGCAAACACAAGGTCAAAGCTCACCATGGGCAGTCTGCAGCACTGCACCATAGATTAAAGGGCTTTATCTTTTTAACCGAGATTAAAATTTGCGATATTTTACATTTTATTTTCTCTTATCTGCTTTTCAATATTTACTTGTATATAGTTATTTAATTCTCGATTTATCGCCTTTTTGTTTTGTAACCGCTCTTCCTCTTTCCCTCTCTGTTTATCTTCCTGGAGATGAGAAAGAACCTGGGGAGGGGGAAGATTGTAATGGAAGGCAGCAGAAGCGAGGTTGCATCGCAGACCGAAGGAGCTCAGAGGAGGCTGCCCCTCCGGCTCCTTGACTGAAGCTCCAAGGGGGACCCCCTGACAGTGTAGGCCACAAAGCTTGCCCGCTTCCGCACTACACCTTCTCGCCTTCTGCCCCCCAACCCTTCCTAAAATCCTAGATCTTGTCCATGCGTGTCACGTACCAAGATACATTTCACTTTCCGTGTCAGTCAGATTGAAAAAAAAAAAAAACCACCCCAAAACCAAGAATTGTACATCCTGCTGTTGCTTAATCAGGACCTAAAGATGTGGCTCCTTTATACATTGGTAGCGCCCTATTTGTAGGGCACAGCTGTGTTCTCCCATTATCGCAGTTCAGTTCTGGCTTCCACGTCCAGGAAGCAGAGCTGGGACTGCACCTGTGGTCACAGCTAATGGCAGCCTGACCTCAGCCCACTCCAAGCTTGCTGCTCCGCTGCACTGCAGTGCTGCAAAACCTTGCAGGCATTGCTCTGTAGCCGCAGATGGAAAGAGCTGGGGTAAGGATGCAAGAGTGCGTGCCACAAGACAGAGAGCCACAAGAGACAGCACGAGAGAAACAGAGAAAGAGGCAGGCAGGAGAGAAAGAGACAGAGGAAAACAGTCCCAAGACAAACTGCAAAAATCCTGCTTATGAAAAGGCAGTACTTCAAATACTACAGTGAATCCTAGAACCCCAATACACCTCCTACTGGAAATACAGATTGGAAAACAAACCAGAATATTATCATTTATTTATATCACACTTTTTCAACAAGAGTTCAAAGTGTTACACCGATCAGCAAAAAGAACCTGCATTTTAGCAGAACACAAACAGATCCTCACCGGATACAGAATAAGTAAATCACAAGTTAGGAATAGAAATATGCAGTTATTCTGAACTAAAAATCCCAAGTCAGATCCTGTATGTAATGCAACACTAGGGAAATACAAAAGGAAATGCATTTCCTCTTGTACCATGCAAAATACAAAGATCACATCGTAACACAGTAATGACGGCAGAAAAGGACCAAATGGTCCAGTCAGTCTGCCCAGCAAGCTTAAGGTAGTAATTTTCACTATGTGCAGGTCACTGCCATGTTATTGTTAAGGTAGTAACTGCCGCTCCCTGCAAATTACCCCCATGTTACTGTTAAAGTAGTAACTGCCACACCGTGCAATTATCCCCAAGCCTTATGATAATCCACAAAACGTTATTGCTAGCAACGTTTTTACTGAGTGTTGAGCAGTCTTGAAAATTCAGACAGTGCTGCTTGACATGCTTTGTTAATGGGCTTGGCTGTAGAATAGTCCTGTGCTTTTTCCCTTATGTCTGCAGATCAGTACCCCAGACTGTAAAAGCCAGGACCCAGCGTTGTCTGAATCCAATTCCTCTTCCCCCGCCATCAAAGCAGAGAGCAATGTTGCAGTTGCATCAAAGCATCAAGGCTTATTGGTTAAGGGTAATATTCCCCATGTCTTCTGTTAAGAGTACTAATTTCCGCTCTGTGCAGGTTACCCCCATGCTTATCAGTACCCCAGGGTTCTCTGAATCCAATTTCTCTTTTCCCTCCTGCCGCTGAAGTGGTGAGCACGATCTAATGCAGTTGCATTAGATCGTCTAACCAGATGCTCCGCCTACAAAACCCACACGTCTCGAGGAAACCAGAGAATGCGCATTCTTCTCTGCTGGACCACTCCTATGGAATTGCCTACCAAAGGCAATGAGATGTCTACGAGAAACTTTCTTCAAAAAAGCCCTAAAACCTTTCCTCTTCAAGAGAGCTTTCCCTAAGCCAAGATGACAACGGACCACCCTCAACCTGTCCCCCTGCAGGAAATGATACTCCCCTCTCCTATGACCCCCTGGCCAACTGATCTCACTCCTCTATGCTTGTCCTGCAATAGATGCCTCCCTCTCTACTGTCTATATATTTTCATATTGTACCCTGCTCTGAACACAAGAAGGGTGGGTAATAAGTGCTTATAAATCAATCAAGGCTTATTGGTTAAGGGTAGTGATCTCCATGCTGTTAAGAATAGTAACTGCTGCACGAACAAGTTACCCCCCTGCACACTTTTTTCACTTCCATCCTTTAGCCTTCAGGGATACGCACAGTGTTAATCCCATGCCCCTTTGAACTCTTCGACTGGTTTTGAATTCATCAACTCCTCTGGAAGGGCATTCCAGGCATCTACCACCCTCTCCATAAAGAAATATTTCCTGACATCCCCCCTGGAGTTTCATTTCGTGACCCCCTATTCCTACTGATTCCTTTCCAAAGGAAAAGGTTTGAAGTTCTTGGCATCATTAAAACCTTTCAGATATATGAAAGTCTGTTTAATATCTCCTCTGACCTCCTCTTTTCCAGAATGTACATATTCAGATCCTTCAGCCTCTCCTCATAAAAATCTTCTGATGCAGACCCCACACCATTTTGGTCGCCCTTCTCTGGAACGCCTCCAACCTGTCTCTATCCTTTTTGAGATTCGGGCTCCAAAACTGAACACATTACTCCAGATGAGGCCTCACCAAGGACCTGTTCAAGGGCATCATCACCTCCTTTTTTTTTTTTTTTTTACTGGTTGTTCCTCTCTCTATGCAGCCCAGTGTTCTTCTGACTTTGGCTACTGCCTTGTCATATTGCTTCACCATCTTCAGATCGCCAGACACTATTACCCCAAGATCCTTCTCTTGGTCCATGCACATCAGTCTTTCACCCCTCATCACATACAGCTCTTTGGGATTACCACATCTCGGATGCATGACTCTGTACTTCTTGGCATTGAATCCCAGTTGCCAAATCTTCGACCACTCTTCAAGCTTTCTTAAATCACTTTTCATTCTCTCTACTCCATTGGGCATGTCCACTCTGTTGAAAATCTTAGTATCATCTGCAAATAGACATACTTTACCTTCTAACCCTTCTGCAATGTTGCTCACAAAAATAATGAACAATCGGTCCCAATACCGATCCCTGTAGCACTCCACTTAACACGGCTCTCTCTTCAGAGTAGGTTCATTTACAAACAGTTTGTAATCTACACCATCACCTTGGTGCTCACTCACAAGCTTTTCATTTTATTCACAGACTCCTATACAGGACCGTATCAAAAGCTTTGGTGAAATCCAAGTAGATCACATCAAGCGCTCTTCCTCAATCCAATTCTCCATTTATCCAATCAAAAAAAAACCCAATCAGATTTGTTGATGGACCTTCCCCTGGTGAATCCATGCTGCCTTGGGTCCAGCGCCCCACCATATTGTAGATTCTCCATTAATTTTCCCACCTCCAAGGTGAGGCTAACTGGCCTGTAGTTTCCAGCCTCCTCTCTGCTACCACTCTTGTGAAGCGGGACCACCGCTCTTCTCCAATCCCATGGCACCACTCCCGTTTCCAGGGATCTATTGAACAGGTCCTTCAGCGGTCCCGCCAGCACATCTCTGAGCTCCCTCGGTATTCTGGGATGTACCTCATCCGGCCCCATGGCCTTGTCTACTTTCCAAGCTCGTCCCATACATTGTCTTCTGTAAACCGAGTTGTGTCTCTCCAACCCCATCTACGGTCTTGTCAACCAGCAAAGGTCCTACTCCAGGATCTTCTTTAGTGAACACCAAACTGAAGCATTTGTTTACTATTTCTACTATGTCTTTGTGTCTCTCCACACTTCCTTGTCACCTTTCAATTTCAGTAAATCACGCCAGACCTTCCTTCTCTCTCTGATATATCGGAAAATTGTTTTATCACCTCGCTTAACTTCTTTGGCCATCCTTTCTTCTCTGCTTAATCTTATGTTTTCCTTATATCTCTCTTCATCTCCCTCAGTTTTAATAAATATTCTTCCCTATGTTCCCTTTTTTTTGGGATCCTTTATACTTCCTAAATGAAGTTCTTTTTGCACATTTCCCAAAACTAACAGAAAAAAAAAAAGTCTCACAAAAAAAAACCCAGGAAAAACTATATCTTAGGGGAAGGAGGAGAAACAGCAGCTATAACAGCAAAATGTACTGTACCCCACCATCAGAGCAGAAATATAATCTGAGCAGGGACAATACAGACCAGCACCAAGGCAAAGGAGCTGCCCTCATTTTAGACCTTTCTACATTTTGTAATTCTATTATTATTACTAATATACATATTCATTATTTGTCTCTTTTTCTTGCTATTTTCTTTAATTACATTATGTATTAATTTGTACATGTGTTGTCAAAGTATCATGCCAATAAAGTTTCCCCAAATCTGAGAAAGGGGAGAGACCAATGGAGAGAAAGAGGAATAGAGACAGGTGGAAAAGACAGAGAACCAGATGAATAAAGAGAAAGAGGGAAAGATAGGTACAGAAAAACAGAGTAAAAGACAGAGGGAGAGAGATGAATAGAAAACTGAGATAGAAGAGACACAAGACAGAAAGAAACAGAGACCAAAGTCAGATGGAAACAAGAGGAGGTAGGCAAATATGCAGCTGACACTACTTGTTTTCTGGACAAACTTGGCCCATTTTAAGCTTGCGGCGTTATGATTTGCCATCTGTACTAGCAAAGCCCTTTGGCAGCTCTGCAATGAGCTCACAGGTTGCAGAGAATTAAAAAAAAAAAGGCTCTGGCCCCTGGGTCACCAGGAGCTGCCTGCCCAACTGTCTCTTCCATGCTTATTCAAAAGAACTGACAAAGTTTAAATATAAGACAAAGTGCAGACCTCATCAATGACTTGATGCATGGTCGGTAGCTTCTTCATGCATAGTCACTGCAGATATCTTCAAAATCCCGACAGGTTTGGGAATTTCGGCACTAGATAACAAACCCAGATACCGCCGGGACAAAGATAGGGTGAACAGGGCACTAGTGTAACATGCTGAAAAGACATCATGACATGCCCAACCCCAATGCTCCTATACCTGTTCATCAGTTCTGGAATAAAACTGCGGACATAATGCCATCAGGCAGCTGCATGACATGGCAGCCAGACTATGCAGGTCTACGAAACAAGGAACGTGGGAGGAAGAGACTGCGCGTGCCAGAGGGATCCTGGAGCTGCCTCCATAGATGGTAGAAAAAGGAGGGGAGAAGAGTTGCTGGGGGGGAAGAGGGCTAGACAGATGGATGTTCTTGGAAGGGGGTACTGCTGGCGGTGGAATGGATTATGAATGAGAGATGCTGGGCCTCTTATGGGGGTGCGGAAGGACGCACAGACAGTGCCTATAGATGCCAAATCGTGTCCTAGGTGCAATAGAAATACTTAAGTAATAAGCGGCAATAAAGATTTTTTTTTGTGCATAAACAATGATGACGCAGCCAGCGGCTACTTAGTTTTGGTTTAATTTACCTGGTCTCCTGCCCATTCGGAGGGCAGCAGCGTCAGCAGTCTCCCTGTGAGGGAGCGGAGGAGTTTACTACGGTACAGCTGTGCGTGGAGCCAGCATGGAGTGATAGCGTTCGTTTCGTCCCTTTCTTATGACGTGAGAAGGCGTCTCCTGGTGACGTCACTACTTTCCCAGTAGTGCCCCGGCTCTCCGTGTTAATTACAGCCTCGCTATTTTTGGTGTGGGGAGAGGGACCCAGTTTGGGCCGATCCGGTCAGATGAAAGCTATTTGATAGCTCTTTTCGCCGATATATAATTTGGGCGCCCTGTATCCAGTGTAGCTCCTTACTTTAGAAACATTTTCTGTACAAGGCGCCTTCAGATTTTATTTATAGACCGCCTTCCAGCCACTTCGAAAACTAATTTGCTTTGACACCAGTCTTAAGGAAGAGGGCCTTAGTGGATTTTAAAAGCTTGCGCTGATAAACGGTGCCAAAATAACTCTTTCCTAATAAATCATCATTACCAGTAAACATTTTTGATTCATTAACTATGGGGCAGATCTATGGGGTCAATCCTATTTTGGGTTTAAGGGGAAAGATGTTTGCAACAGGTGGCCTATATGCGAATCAAGAGCTGCTCATCATTTTTGAGGCCACTGAGTGGTCATATAAGAGTAAGTTGATTTTTTTTTTTTAGTTGCTGATTTATAGTCTCCCTTTCCTGCCTAGTCAATCACTTCAAAACGGATTACATCGACTTAGTGCAGGTATTTCCCTGGCTCAGGGGTCTTACTTAAGGTAATGAGGTTAGACGTGATTTGCTCAAGGCTACAATAAACGGCAAACTGCTTCACTAACGCCCAGGCAACACCTCCATCATTAAACAGTCCAATTAGAGCTTTTTACCTTTCCTGGTTGTGCTAAATAATATCTGAGTTTTAGGGAAATTAAATCCTTTTTACCCAGTGTTTTGTTTTGGTTTTTTTAAGTGCTGGTATTCAGATTCAAGCTCATCCTTAGGAAGGAGAGGGGAGAGCAGAGCACATCCGGCAACACTTTACAAGCCAATGCAATGCTGGGCACTGCACCCAACGTACGGTTCAACATATGATTGGACACGCATCCATAACCTTCGATACAAAACACTGATTAGCGTGTCCAAAACACGATCAATTGAGCACGTAACGAATTGGGCTGATCACAGGTAAAGTACATGGAAATGAGACTATTAGTTAATCCCCACAATGCAAAAAATTTCATGCGCAGCTCTTGCAAGGCAGAAAATTTTACAGCAGGCCAGGGACAGTGTAAAGGTCTGTCATGCACAAGGGGTCATTGTAAAAACCAAAAATGCCTGCTTTCTGTGATCCCTCCTCCTCGTATCCTTACAATACTAAGTAGGAGGGACCACAGAAAATGGAATCAATTAAAAAAATAATAATTCATGGAAAAAACATTTCTGGGCACCTAATACATACCCACACTATTTACAGTCCAGGCAGTTTATATCGTAGGTGTGATTTGTGCCCATAACCGAAGAAAACAGTTACTTGTATTGAGCATCTGTTTCCTAACCTGCATTGACAGCCACCGTTCCTGGCCACACCACTGACACGGAGGCGCTAGGGACCACAATTTCCCATAGCACCTCATTTTTACTGCAGCTGCTAATTTTAATTTAAACTTTCAAAAGGGAAACTGATAAAATGAGAAAAATAGAAAAAAAACTGAAAGGAGCAGCTGCAAAGGTAAGAAGTATGCAAGAGGCGTGAGCATTGTTAAAAAAATATATATATATACCATCCTAGAAGCACAGTCCAGATGTACTCCACACATCAAGAAAGGTGGAAGGAAGGCAAACAATTACTGGCATGGTTAAAAGGGGAGGTGAAAGAGGCTATTTTAGCCAAAAGATCTTCATTCAAAAATTGGAAGGAGCCAACAGAAGAAAATAGGATAATGTTTAAGCGTTGGCAAGTTAAATGTAAGACACTGATAAGAAAGGCTAAGAAAGAAGTTGAAAAGAAGTTGGCCATAGAGGCAAGAACTCACAGGAAAAACTTTCTAAAATATATCTGAAGCAGAAAGCCTGTGAGGGAGTCAGTTGGACGTTAGATGATCGAGGGGTTAAAGGGGCACTTAGAGAAGATAAGGCCATCCTGGAAAGATTAAACAATTTCTTTGCTTTGGTGTTTACAAAACAGGATGTTGGGGAGATACCTGTTCCAGAGAAGGTTTTCATGGGTAAGGATTCAGATGGACTGAACCAAATCACTGTGAACCTGGAAGCTGTAGTAGGCCAGATTTACAAACTGAAGAGTAGTAAATCACCTGGACTAGATGGTATACACCCCATGGTTCTGAAGGAACTAAAAAATGAAATTTCAGATCTATTAGTTAAAATTTGTAACCTATCATTAAAATCATCCATTGTACCTGAAGACTGGAGGGCGGCTAAAGTAACCCCAATATTTAAAAAGGGCTCCAGGGGCGATCCGGGAAACTACAGATCAATTAGCCTGACTTCAGTGCCAGGGAAAATAGTAGAAAGTGTTCTAAATATCAAAATCACAGACCATATAGAAAGACATGGTTTAATGGAACAAAGTCAACAGGGCTTTACCCAAGGCAAGACTTGCCTCACAAATCTGCTTCACTTTTTTGAAGGAGTTAATAAACATGTGGATAAAGGTGAACCGCTAGATGTAGTATACTTGGATTTTCAGAAGGCATTTGATAAAGTTCCTCATGAGAGGCTTCTAGGAAAAGTAAAAAGTCATGGGATAGGTGGCGATGTCCTTTCGTGGATTACAAACTGGCTAAAAGACAGGAAACAGAAGGATTAAATGGACAATTTTCTCAATAGAGGGGGGTGGGCAATGGAGTGCCTCAGGGAACTATACTGGAACCCATGCTTTTCAATATATTTATAAATGACGTGGAAAGGAATATGTCGAGTGAGGTAAGCTAATTTGCAGATGATACAAAATTATTCAGAGTAGTTAAATCACAAGCAGCTTGTGATAAATTGCAGGATGACCTTGTAAGACTGGAAAATTGGGCATCCAAATGGCAGATGAAATTTAATGTGGATAAATATAAGGTGATGTATACAGGGAAAAATAACCCATGCTATAGTTGCACAATGTTAGATTCTAGGCATCACAATGTTAAGAATCTAGGCATCACAGTGGATAATACATTGAAATCGTTGGTTCAGTGTGCTACAGTAGTCAAAAAAGCAAATAGAATGTTAGGAATTATTAGAAAGGGAATGGTGAATAAAACAGAAAATGTCATAATGCCTCTGTATCGCTCCATGGTGAGACCGCACCTTGAATACGGTGTACAATTCTGGTCACCGCATCTCAAAAAAGATATAATTGCGATGGAGAAGGTACAGAGAAGGGCGACCAAAATGATAAAGGGAATGGAACAGCTCCCCTATGAGGAAAGACTAAAGAGATTAGGACTTTTCAGCTTGGAAAAGAGACGGCTGAGGGGGGATATGATAGAGGTGTTTAAAATCATGAGAGGTCTAGAACGGGTAGATGTGAATTGTTTATTTACTCTTTCGGATAATAGAAAGACTAGGGGGCACTCCATGAAGTTAGCATGTGGCACATTTAAAACTAATCGGAGAAAGTTCTTTTTCACTCAACGCACAATTAAACTCTGGAATTTGTTGCCAGAGGATGTGGTTAGTGCAGTTAGTATAGCTGTGTTTAAAAAAGGATTGGATAAGTTCTTGGAGGAGAAGTCCATTACCTGCTATTAATTGACTTAGAAATTAGCCACTGCTATTACTAGCAACGGTAACATGGAATAGACTTAGTTTTTGGGTACTTGCCAGGTTCTTATGGCCTGGATTGGCCACTGTTGGAAACAGGATGCTGGGCTTGATGGACCCTTGGTCTGACCCAGTATGGCATATTCTTATGTTCTTAACCCCTCATTCCTCAGGTCCTGGAGGAACTAAAGAGTCCTCCTGGGTGACCTTAATCCTGACAATAAGGGAGAGGACCCACTCCTGGATGGACTTTGGGGACCACCGAAGGCTTTTCTGTTGCCCAAAAAGATAAGGAAGATGCAGGACAATTTTAATAGGGTTTCATGTGTGGCCGGGCTTATATGTGCTGCGTGCATTTTAGAATGGGCCAGGCCATGTGCATAACCATTATGAGCAGATGTTCCAGCCCCTGCAAAAGGGGCAGGCCGGAGGGCATGGTCTGGGCAGGAAGGGGTGGGGGCTGGCCAGGACAGTGACCATTAGGCCCTGCTCAGGGAAGCACGTGCCGGGAGCCGGCTGGTACGTAACGTCTGCTCCAAAGGAGCAAGTAAGTTACAAAACAAAACAAAAAATCCCTAGTTAGTTTTAGTATAGGGGTCGGGAAGGAGAGGGGAAAAGGGAGAAAGGGTAGATAGGGGTAAAGGAAAATTCCCTCCCTGTCCGCTCCTTAACTGGAGGGAATTGGGCAAAGGCCCGATTGCATCGTCGCACGTAGATTATAAAATTCTCCCTGCAAGTCGCAACCTGCCCACACATGTGCACATGGATGTTAAAATCTGCATCCATGCGCGTGTGCCGGGAACTGTGTGCACGGGTCTTAAAATCGACCCCTTAGTGAACAGGGAGTGGGATTCCCTGGAGGCTGGCTTGAAAGTCAGCAGGGCAATGGTGAAATTGTGCCTGCTGAAGGTGGAGAGCTTGGAGCTCGAAGCTACTTAAGATTAATGCGGTAGAATTGGTGGTCACTAAGACGACAACCATTCTCGTAGTTGGTTCGGCTGCAGTGAAAGATGTTCAGGACCGAAATCTGGAGATCCAGTTAAAAAGGATGTTTGAGGTTTCAGCATTGAGTCTCCAGAGGCAGCTGCTGGTGGGAGCTTGATGCAAAGGGTGCAGAATGCACAGGAGGCGGAGCATGCCGCAGCACTGGCACTGACCCAGTTTGTAAAGTATGTGGGAGCATTATCAGACACCCAGATTGGCAAGGTGTTTCTGAGCACGGGAGAGTGGCAAAGTTGCAGGTGCAGATACTTCATTTGCTGTGCCTTCCGATATCCAGAGCCTGGAATTATTTACAAATTCTGGGTTCTATGGCATCTACTCTGGATGTGGTTCCATGGGCCTTTGCCCACATGCATTCTCTCTAGATAGCTTTACTGTCCCATTGGGATATGTTGTCAGAGGATTTGCAGTGGCCTTTACCACTTCAGGGGAACTCCAGATTCAGTCTGTCTTGGTGGCTTTCTTGCTGCAATTTGGAGAAAGGGGTGAATCTGGAGATTCCAGACTGGGTGTTGACCAGGGATGACAGCCTCAATGGTTGGGGAGCGGTCTGCCCAAGGTCTGTAGTCATGAGCAGAAGGAACCTGGTCTGTCAATCGCCTAGAAACAAGACCGGTGCACAGGGCATTGCTGTGTTTTCTCCCACAGGTTTGAAGGCGAGTGGTGAGTGCATTCTGCGGACAATACCACAATGGTTGCCTATATCAATTGT
The DNA here is from genome assembly GCF_901001135.1 of Rhinatrema bivittatum. Taxonomy (NCBI): domain Eukaryota; kingdom Metazoa; phylum Chordata; class Amphibia; order Gymnophiona; family Rhinatrematidae; genus Rhinatrema; species Rhinatrema bivittatum. Next base: position 65,502,079 of record NC_042626.1, on the reverse strand, counting down.
CAAGGTGGGACAAAGAGCCATGGCATGGCTCTCAAGGTCCAGGAACTCTGTTTGGGCAGTGCAGTATCTGGAGGGGATAGCAGCCTCACATATAGCAAGAGTGGACAATGTGCAGGTGGATTATTTCAGCAGGCAACAGTTGGATACAGGGGAATGGGAGTTGCCATAGTGGCCTTCAACCTCATTCGAGCCAGGAAGGGCAACCCACAGATGGACCTAATGGCGACATGAAAAAATGCCAAAGTGGCTCTTTTTCAGTCGCAGGAGAGAGGTCGGTGCAGATGGCTTAGACGCTCTGGTTCTTCCCTGGCCAATGGGGATCCTGCTATACATCCTTCCTCCATGGCTCCTGGTAGGTCGCATGTTGCGGCACATAGAGAGACATCCAGGCAGGGAAGTGCTGGTAGCACTGAAGTGGTCAAGTCACCGGTGGTTCAATAACCTGGTTCAGCCAGATTTGCTGTGACAAGGATCGGTCTTCTCGGATCGGGAGGATCGCTTTTGTCTTATGGCTTGGCTTTTGAGAGGCAGTGTTTGTGATTGAAGGGATACTCCAAGTCAGTTATTACCACTTTGCGTCAGACTAGAAGATGTCCATGGGTTATGTCCAAGTGTGGAGAGTGGGAGTCCTGGTGTGTTGTTCAAGGGTTGGATCCTTTGTGAGTGGATATTCCACACATCTTGGCTTTTTTGAGGCAGGGCTTGTCTAAGGGGCTGACCTATAATTGTTTTGCATTCAAGTGGCAACTTTGGGTTGTCTCAGAAGGTCACTAATAGCTTCTGGTATTCAGATGATCTGTTTGTCTTATTTGGTGGGGCAAAGAAAGGAAGCAAAGATCTAAAGCTACGATTGCTCAGTGGTTAAAGGAGGCTATTTTCTTGGTCTATCTTTGTAAGGGCCAGAAGGTACCAGAGGGGTTGCAAGCACATTCTACTAGGATGTAGGCAGCGTCCTGGGCAGAATGGCAGTTAGTATCTCCTCAGATCATCTGTAGGGTGGCAACATTGTCTTCCCTTTACACTTTTACCTGGCATTACTGACTGGACGTTTGGGCGCCAGACGTTTGGTGAGTGTGTTGTGAGCTGGTTTTTCAGGTCCCCACCTCGTGTAGGGGAGCTTGGGTTTGAACAGGAAAGGAAAATTGGTTCTTACTTGCCAATTTTCATTCCTGTAATACCACAGATCAGTCCAGAGACCTTTCCCCCTGTTGCTGAAAGACCATTATGAAGTCAGTCTGAAATGTGTGTGTGTATATTCAGAACCAGTAGAGTTACAAGGTTTTTTGTTCCTTTGTTTGATGAGGGGGGCTCCAGTTCAGTAAGACTCCAATCCTGGGTTCTCTGTTCACTCTGGTTAGGGTAAATTGGTGTTTGCACTCTACTTGGCTTGGGTACAGGTCAATACTGAGGTACTGCAGGTGGCACTCTCTGTTATGGAGCAGTGCCTGAAAAGTTTTTATTCTCTGCCTCCATCCGCTGGTAGGGATGCAAAACCCACTTGTCTCGACTGATCTGTAGTATTACAGGAACAGAAATTAGCAGGTAAGAACCAATTCTTCTTATAGCAGCAGGGACAGGTGTATCAAATATGGTACAAAGCAACTTCTGTTCCTCTAACAGAAAGATTAAAATGTTCACAAAACATGCTACTTCACAAACACCTTGTATTAAATTTTTCTCCATCTTGCCTCCCCTCCAATCTAGGCTTCAGTCTCTCCTCCCCTCTCCAATTAATCCTGATGGACCCTCATCTCTCCTCTCTTAATGAGCTCTCCTCATAGTCAGGGGGGTGGGGTTTCCTCTCACTTTCTCTCCCCCATCATTTGGACTAGACCCTCCTCATCCCTTCTGGTGGTTCTTCATCTCTCTTCCTCTTTTCCTTCTCTCCTGATAGAGCCTGATTTCCCCTCCTTCTACTCATCCCTATCCCCACCTTTCCGCTTTCAAATTTCTGCTGATGATTTCTCACCTCTTCATGTAGTAAAATATAAACTCAGAATACATTAGTTGAAATATGTAAAAAAAAATAAAAATCAGACCACATCTCGGATTTTTAATCAGTTGAAACTCTAGGAAAGGAAACTCTTTATATGAATCCTTAGAGTACAGGTGATCAGGCCATGGCCTCCGTCCTCTGCTGAACCACAATTAATTAATTGGACAAAACAAATAGAACACAAAAGATAGAACAAAAAAATGGAAAAATATTCAGTAATCCACCCTCCAATAAATTCTTAGGCAAGAAAACACCTGTAAAGCACAAGGCATTTATTTCTTAAGAGGGACACATGGCGCTCAGTCACACAAGACTGAGCAATAATAGGTCTTTGATGCTCTTGGGGATTGTATGTATATTTCTTTTTGTCAATCGCTTTGATTTTGTGTAGAAAGCAAAGCTGCTTACCTGTAACAGGTGTTCTCCTAGGAAAGCAACATGTTATTCCTCATAGATGGGTGACATCATCAGATAGAGCCCGGCATGGAAAACATTTGTCAAAGTTTCTAGAAGCTTTGACTGGCACACTGAGCATGTCCAGCATGTCACTATTCGCGCGTCCACATGAGGTTCCCCTTCAGTCTAGCAAAAATATGAGAGAAAAGATAAAATAAAATGCATGAGAACACAACTCCATGCAGTGGTGGTAGGGATTCCTGAGCACTAACATCCTGCTGTCCTAGGAGAACACCCGTTACAGGTAAGCAACTGCACTTTCTCCTAGTACAAGCAGGATGGTAGTCCTCACAGATGGGTGAATACCAAGCTCCAAGCTGACCCCGGCAACAACCAAGACCAACAGTTACCGAACAAGGTGCCAAGAGGCACAACAAAACTGCAGTGCTGTTGCTCAGTAGGGGGAAAGCCTGGTTCCCAACAAGGACCCTAGGTAGGAAGAGTGGGGTTTAAACCTGGAAGAGATTGCATAGGACAGATTGGCCGAAGGCACTGTCTTATCAACCATCCTTGTCCAAGCAGTAGTGGGCTGTGAACGTGTGTAGGGAACTCCACGTTGCTGCCTGGCAAATGTCGGTGATGGGACCTGCTCGCAGATGAGCCACTGATGTCGCCATGGCCCGCACCGAGTGAGCTTTGATTTAGCCTGCCAGCTGAAGGCCCACTTGCACATAGCAAGACGATGCAATCCACCAGCCAGTTGGATAGAGTCTGTTTACCCACCACCACTCCCAATCTATTGGTGTCAAAGGATACAAAATAGCTGAGTGGACTGCCTGTGACCGGCTGTGCATTCTAAATAGAAAGCCAAGGCCCTCTTACAGTCCAAAGTATGAAGATCCCGTTCCCCTGGATGGGAATGAGGTCTGGGAAAGAAGGTGGGTAAAACAATGGACTGATTGATGTGGAAATCAGTCACGACCTTAGGTAGGAACTTGGGGTGTGTATGCAAGACCACATGGTCATGAAAAAACCTTGTGTATGGCAGGTACGTAACCAAAGCCTGAAGCTCGCTGATTCTACGAGCTGAAGTAATTGCCACTAGGAATATCATTTTTCCAGGTGAGGAATTTCGGGTCGCAGGAGCACAGCAGCTCGGAAGGGAGGACATATGAGCCGTGCCAGGACATTGTTGAGGTCCCAGGACGCAACAGGAGGCTGAAGAGGGGGCTTTAGTTGAAGCAGACCCCTCATAAAGCGACCCACTAAAGGCTGCACCGAGACCTGTAACACTGCGATGGTATGCATGAAAGGTCCTAAGATGAACCCTAACTGAGCTGGTTTGATGCCCAGACTCGGAAAGGTGCCACAAGTAGTCCAAAAACTTGGGAAGGGGACATATGAATGGATCTAAGTCATACACCGCACAGGTGGAGAATCTCCTCCATTTTGACCTATAAGACTTCCTCATAGAAGGCTTTCTAGAGGCTACCAGCACCTTGGAGACACTTTCCGAGAGGGCCAGGGGCCGGAGAACTAGATGCTCAACATCCACACCATCAGGGCCAACGCTCGGAGATTCAGATGGCACAGGGTGCCCTGGTTCTGAGTTATCAGATCGGGTGCGATCCCCAGCTGAATGGGAGTTCTGATTAACAGATCCTGAAGGAGAGGGAACCAGATCTATCGAGGACTATTTATTTATTTATAACTTTTCTATACTGAAGTTCAAATAACAGAGTTAATTATCACTCCGGTTTACATTGCAACCATAAAAAACAGTGACAAAGTTGTCTTACATAGAACAGGGGGAGAGAAAAACTTGGATACAGCTTAAGCATGGGGAGTAACGTGTCAAAACTGGTAAGAACTGATAAGAGTTGGCTTTTTGTGGTAACAAGGTATTCCGAGGGAGGGGGTAGGAATGAGGGATTGGAAGGGTGAATAAGGTGCCACGAGTATCATGGTCCCTCTGTCCTGTTGAAGCTTCAGTAGGGTCTTCGAAAGAAGGGTACGCATACAGAAGGCCCTTCCCCCAGTGAAGGGAGAAAGCATTGAATGCCAGATGTCCAACCCCTGGCAACAGGGAGCAGAAATTCCTCACCTTGTAGTTGTATGGCGTGGTGAAGAGGGGTTCCCACTGATGAAAAATTCTGGCCTCTACCTCCAGATTTAGGACCCACTCGTGCATTTGAAAGGAGCCTCTTAGCTGGTCTGCCAGTACGTTCAGAGTCCCAGGCGGGTACGTTGTGTAACATTCCTTGTGACAGGGCCCAGGAACACACCTGCACTGCCTCGAGGCAGAGGAGGAACAAATCTGTGCCTTCCTGTTTGTTGATAGACAACCAGGTTGCGATGTGGTATATCTGAATCAGGACTTCCTTGTGTGACAACCGGTCCCGGAACACCCACAGGGCATAACGGATCACCCGAAGCTCTAAAACATCTCACAGAGGGCTGCTTGAGCAGTCCAGAGATTCTGCATGTGAAGGCTATCCGCATGGGTTCCCCAGCCCTGAGGAGATGTGTCGGTGGTGAGGACTACTTGAGGCAGGGCAGCCTGGAAGGGAATTCCCTGCTCCAAATTGGAGGGGATTTCTCACCAGGATAGAGATGCCCTCAGAGGTTCCGTGACAGAGAAGTAGGCCTCAAGGTCTTGGGAAGTCTGTTGCCACTGCGACTACAAGGTCCATTGTGCCATTCGCATGAAAAGCGGGCCAGTGGGGCAACATGGACCGAAGCCACTATGTGGCCCAACAGATGGAGTAGAAGGCGGGCAGTCACATGCCAGCTGCTAGGCACGGAGGCTGCCAATGAGGCGAGTGCCCGATCGTGGGGCAGAAAGGATCCATCTGAAGAAAATAGGATAAAACATAAGCATTGTCAAGTTAAGTGTAAAACATTGATAAGACAGGTGAAGAGAGAATTTGAAATGAAGTTGGCCATAGAGGCAAAAACTCATAATAAAAACTTTTAAAAATATATCCGAAGCAAGAAACCTGTGAGGGAGTCGGTTGGACCATTAGATGACTGAGGGGTTAAAAGGGCTCTTAGGGAAGATAAGGCCATTGCAGAAAGACTAAATGAATTCTTTGCTTCCGTGTTTACTAATGAGGCTGTTGGGGAGATACCAGTTCCGGAGATGGTTTTCAAGGGTGATGAATCAGACGAACTGAACCAAATCTCTGTGAACCGGGAAGATGTAGTAGGCCAGACTGACAAACTAAAGAGTAGCAAATCACTTGGACCGGATGGGTATGCATCCTAGGGTTCTGAAGGAACTCAAAAATGAAATTTCTGATCTATTAGTTAAAATGTGTAACCTATCATTAAAATCATCCATTGTACCTGAAGACTGGAGGGTGGCCAATGTAACCCCAATATTTAAAAAGGGCTCCAGGGGCGATCCGGGTAACTATAGACCAGTGAGCCTGACTTCAGTACCGGTAAAAATAGTGGAAACTATTCTGAAGATCAAAATCATAGAGCATATAGAAATACATAGAAATAAAAGACAGGAAACAGAGAGGATTAAATGGACAATTTTCTCAGTGGAAGGGAGTGGACAGTGGAGTGCCTCAGGGATCTGTATTGGGACCCTTACTTTTCAATATATTTATAAATGATCTGGAAAGAAATACGACGAGTGAGATAATCAAATTTGCAGATGACACAAAATTGCTCAGAGTAGTTAAATCACAAGCAGATTGTGATAAATTGCAGGAAGACCTTGTGAGACTGGAAAATTGGGCATCCAATTGGCAGATGAAATTTAATGTGGATAAGTGCAAAGTGATGCATATAGGGAAAAATAACTCATGCGATAATTACACAATGTTGGGTTCCATACTAGATGCTACAACCCAAGAAAGAGATCTAGTGGATAACACATTGAAATCGTCGGTTCAATGTGCTGCGGCAGTCAAAAAAAAGCAAACAGAATGTTGGGAATTATTAGAAAGGGAATGGTGAATAAAACAGAAAATGTCATAATGCCTCTGTATCGCTCCATGGTGAGACCGCACCTTGAATACTGTGTACAATTCTGGTCGCCGCATCTCAAAAAAGATATAATTGCGATGGAGAAGGTACAGAGAAGGGCTACCAAAATGATAGGGGAGCTGTTCCATTCCCCTTATGAGGAAAGACTAAAGAGGTAAGGACTTTTCAGCTTGGAGAAGAGACGGCTGAGGGGGGATATGATAGAGATGTTTAAAATCATGAGAGGTCTAGAACGTGAATCGGTTATTTACTCTTTCAGACAGTAGAAAGACTAGGGGGCACTCCATGAAGTTAGCATGGGGCACATTTAAAACTAATCGGAGAAAGTTCCTCTTCACTCAACACTAACCAGAGGATGTGGTTAGTGCAGTTAGTATAGCTGTGTTTAAAAAAGGATTGGATAAGTTCTTGGAGGAGAAGTCCATTACCTGCTATTAAGTTCACTTAGAGAATAGCCACTGCCATTAGCAACGGTAACATGGAATAGACTTAGTTTTTGGGTACTTGCCAGTTTCTTATGGCCTGGATTGGCCACTGTTGGAAACAGGATGCTGGACTTGATGGACCCTCCGTCTGACCCAGTACGGCATTTTCTTATGTTCTTAGATGGTTTAATGGAACACAGTCAACATGGATTTACCCAAGGGAAGTCTTGCCTAACAAATCTGCTTCATTTTTTTTGAAGGGGTTAATAAACATGTGGATAAAGGTGAACTGGTAGATGTAGTGTATTTGGATTTTCAGAAGGTGTTTGACAAAGTCCCTCATGAGAGGCTTCTAAGAAAATTAAAAAGTCATGGGATAGGATATGTCCTTTCGTGGATTACAAACTGGTTAAAAGACAGGAAACAGAGTAGGATTAAATGGTCAATTTTCTCAGTGGAAAAGGGTAAACAGTGGAGTGCCTCAGGGATCTGTACTTGGATTGGTGCTTTTCAATATGTATATAAATGATCTGGAAAGGAATACGACGAGTGAGGTTATCAAATCTGCGGACAATACAAAATTATTCAGAGTAGTTAAATCACAAGTGGATTGTGATACATTACAGGAGAACCTTGCAAGACTGGAAGATTGGGCATCCAAATGGCAGATGAAATTTAATGTGGACAAGTGCAAGGTGTTGCATATAGGGAAAAAGAACTCTTGCTGTAGTTACATGATGTGAGGTTCCATATTAGGAACTACCACCCAGGAAAAAGATCTAGGCATCAGTGGATAATACTTTAAAATTGTCAGCTCAGTGTGCTGCAGCAGTCAAAAAAGCAAACAATGTTAGGAATTATTAGGAAGGGAATGGTTAATAAAACGGAAAATGTCATAATGCCTCTGTATCGCTCCATGGTGAGACCGCACCTTGAATATTGTGTACAATTCTGGTCGCCGCATCTGAAAAAGATATAGTTGCAATGGAGAAGGTACAGAGAAGGGCAACCAAAATGATAAAGGGGATGGAACAGCTCCCCTATGAGGAAAGGCTGAAGAGGTTAGGGCTGTTCAGCTTGGAGAAGAGACGGCTGAGGGGGGATATGATAGAGGTCTTTAAGATCATGAGAGGTCTTGAACAAGTAGATGTGAATCGGTTATTTACACTTTTGGATAATAGAAGGAATAGGAGGCATTCCATGAAGTTAGCAAGTAGCACATTTAAGACTAATCGGAGAAAATTCTTTTTTCACTCAACGCACAATTAAGCTCTGTGCGGTTAATTAAGGTTAGTGCGGTTAGTGTAGCTGGATTCAAAAAAGGTTTGGATAAGTTCTTGGAGAAGTCATTAACTACTATTAAGCAAGTTTACTTAGGGAATAGCCTCTGCTATTAATTGCATCAGTAGCATGGGATCTTCTTGGTGTTTGGGTAATTGCCAGGTTCTTGTGGCCTGGTTTGGCCTCTGTTGGAAACAGGATGCTGATATTGATGGACCCTTGGTCTGACCCAGCATAGCAATTTCTTATGTTCTTATGTGTCCAGCCTGTCTCCTATAAAGTCCAGTTGAGGAGACAGGCAGAGGTGAGACTTTGGGTAGTTGATAACAAACCCCAAGGATTTCAGGGTCTGCATGGTCAGACTAAAGTAGCCAGCACCTCTGTGCAAGTCCAGATATGGGAAGACGTGCACCACATGGTGCCTGAGGTACGCAGCCACCACTGCTAAGCATTTGGTAAAAACATGAGGGGAGGAGGCCAACCCAAAAAAGCAGTACCTTGAACTAGTAATGAGCTTTCCCCACCATGAAGCGAAGGTATTTTCTGTGGCTGGAGAAGATAGCTATGTGAGCGTAAGCTTCCTTGAGATCGAGGTAGCAGAGCCAGTCTCCTCTTCTGAGGAGGGGGGATCAGGGTGCCCAGAGAAACCATCTTGAACTTTTCTCTTAAGAGAAATCTGTTCAACGCCCTGAGATCGAGAATGGGGCGTAAGTCTCCAGTTCTTTTTGGTATGAGGAAGTACCTTGAATAGAACCCTTGGCCCTGCTAAGGGCAAGGAACAGACTCTACTGCTCCTGCTGTGAGAAGGGCGGAGAGTTCTGTCTGAAGTACAACCTGCTGGGCATACTAGCCCCACGATGGACATGGGGGAGAGTTCTCTGGGAGCCATCTGAAATTGAGCCGGTTCCTCTGACGGACTATGGAAAAGACCCATTAGTCCGAAGTGAAGGCCCACCAGAGGTGGGCGAAGCTGATCAGCCTGCCTCCCACTGGGGGATCCAGTGCCAGGGTACGCTTTGCTGACTCGTGCTCCCTCGCCGTCAGTCAAAAGAACTAGCCATGGCTTGCTAAGGCGCTGGCTGGGGCCTAGATACCCACTGTTGATGGGAGAGGCCCCTGGAGCTATTGCGTGGCATGCGAGCTCAAGAGGCGGGGATAATATTTCCGCTGCCTATAAAAGGACTTCCTGGAGCTGGGCCTGGAAAATTTCCTGGCAGAAGAAGGAACATCTGAAGTGTTAGCAGAGAGCTGTTGGAAGGTTTCATGGTGGTCCTTCAACTGAGCTACCGCATCACGGACCTTGTCCCCAAAAAGGTTGTCACCTGTGCATGGGAGGTCCAGGTGATTTTCCTGCACCTCCAGACGGAGGATGGAAGCCCGGAGAGAGCCAGGCCATTCTACGAGTGCCAATGCCCACAATGGCTATATGGGCCGCTGTTTCAAACACGTTGTAGGTGGATTGCATCTCATGTTTGCGCGAGGGCATCGACAGAGGCCTCGATGGAGGATCTACTGGCATCAATGGCGGTTTCAATGGAATTGATGGCATGGACGGGAACGGAGCACATTTATTGCCCGAGAGCCCCAATGGACCTGGAAGCGGTTCCGGCATCAATGGACCTGGAGCTGGAGTCGGACTAGAAGTTATTTATTTTTTATTTATTTGCAGTTTCTATATACCGACATTTGTTTAGTAACCTCACATCGGTTCACAATTAACAGAAACATTGCAGCTGTGCCAAATAGAGCGAACATGTGCAACAGTGCTTTACAATAAACAAACATTTACAATAAACTTGTTAACGAACATATGCAATAGTGCTTTACAATAAACTTGTTAACTGTGGGGGGAGGGGAGAGAACAGTGGAACAATGAAAGGGAAAAATAAGTTGTGTCGTCTTCCTCCGAGGAGTCCAGAATAGGTATCGGGAGCTGCAGAGGCTTTGATGGCCGACTTGGTGCCGATGGAATGGGCTGAGTCGGCCAAGCACCGATGAGGGAATAGAGTCGGTCCAGCAACGGTGCGAACATCGATGGTTCCGGGGTTGGTGCCGGTATGGGGGCCAGCATTGATGGTAGTTGCAGGTTTCGGAAGGCATCGAGGACTGCCTGGTGGACAAGGGTGTCCAGTTCCTCCCTGAAAGCTGATGTACTCAGCGCAGCTACAGGGGGAGGCAGACTAGGCGTTACTGGCCCTTCCACAGGAATTTGTGGAGGCTCAGTAACCAGCACCGATGTAGGTGGGGAACGCCTCGGGTGCAGAGGAGGATGGGGGCTCCTCTCCCCGGGCCCTCTTCGAAGGCGGCTCTATGGCCATCGATGCTGCTCTGATGTTGGTGCCGGCACCGGGCATGGAATTGCGTCGTGCCGGTGGTTATGCTTCCCCTGGTGCTCAGTCTGGTCTTTCCCCGGCACCGAGGATGATGCTACCGATGTCCTGGATGGCGTCGGTGACGGACGGTCACCGTCTCCCTATTGCTCCCGGCAAGGTTTGTCGATGGAAGGACATTTACTCGCCGGTGATGACTGGGCAGAAGTTGATGGAGTTAACTTTGATTTAAAGAGAGTCTCCATCTTATCAAGACGGGCATGTATGTCCTTTGGAGTCATTTGGGTGCACTCGGGACACCGGTTGACATTGTGCGATGGGCCCAGGCACAGAACACACACAGTGTGAGGGTCCATGATGGACATTGTTCGCGGACACTCTAGGCACTTCCTGAACCAGTCACCATGCCGAAAAAAGGGGCACGAAATGGTCGGTGACCTGCGGGAACAGAATGGTAAGGCGGCAGGAACTGACCGGAGACACGGGAAAAGTTTTCACTGAGCGTCGGAGGGAATGGAGTGCGTTAGGAGACTCCTGTTAGCGAATTTTAGCAAAGTAAACTTCAAGTTTATCCATGAGGAAAAAAGGTGAGAGAAATCTCAGAGTTCCGAAACCGCGAGGCAAACTGCACCATGGAAAAAGAGACTGAAGGGAGACCCCTGTGGCCACCTGGATTATGGCATGCTGGGCATGCTCAGTGTGCCAGTTAGAAACTTTGACAAAAGTATTCCGTGACAGGACTACAATCCTGCTTGTCCTAGGAGAAAGACCTTTCTACCCAGAGCAGCTAGCTCCCTATGTTCTCTTCCCAGAGAGGCAGAGGCATGGGTGCGGGAGCATTTGGCCTTCTTGAGGGTGGATTCCACGACACAGACTGGTGGGGAAGCAACACCTCTCGAATCCCAAGGCCTGCTGCACCAAATAGATGGTGTCTGCCTTCTTATTGACCGGAGATATGAAGATCAGGTGTTCCCACATCCGAAGGAGAAGATCCTTAAAGATGTCATGGATGGTAACTGCCACGATCTCCTTAGGAGGGTCGACAAATTGGAGTACTTTCATGATCTTATGTCTCGCATCCTCCTCTGAGAGGAGCTAGAAATGAATGGCCTTGGCCATGGCCCTGACGAACCCTGCAAAGGAGAGGTCTTCCGTGGGGGACCGACACTTTTTCCTCTGCTGGGGAAGATTTGGAAAGGGGGGTCGTCCGAGAATTCGGATGAAGACTCCGAGGAATCATCCCCCTACGGGTCATAAGGGCCGCCTTCTTCACTAAGGCCATCAAGGGGCTTGCGTGAGTGAAGCCTGTGGAGAACTCTAGCCCTGGGCTCCGAAGGCACCGACAGTCCACCCCAGTAGTAGAGGGACCGGAGGCTGCAGGAAGCGAGAGGGCTCGGGAAAAGGCTCGGGGAACCAAGGCCTTGGGAACGTGGCACCGGCTACGTCTTCCTCCTCGGAGGATCCAGTAATAGGAATCGCTCTCGAGGGGGGCACTGGTGACCGCTAGGGAACTGTCCCCCTCGGGCACCAGTTGTGTCGGAAGGGCGCTGAGAAGGATGTCCAGACGCTCGAGCAGGGGCACCAAGATAGAAGGCGCAGGCACCAGTATGAGGGCCGGTGGTGGGGTTGGCTCAACGCTCAGGAGAGCTCAGAGCACCGCACTCTGAACCCGCAGTCCAACTGCTCCTGAAAGTCCGGTGAAGCCAGGACTGAGGGAGGGGGGATGAGGCATCACCGGTGCTTCCTTGGTTCTCTGAGGAGGCACGGTGCCAGACATAGATATCAGTGAGGAATGCCTGGATACCTCGGGGGATGGGGCCTCCGAGCCACGGGGTCGCTTCAGTGGTAGTATAGCAGCTGCCGGTACTGCACTGATCAGTGTCTATGCTTGCGGGATCTTCCACGGTGCTCGGCCTGGTTTTTTCCCAGCACCGAGGAAGCAGAGGATCCCAATGTCCTGGAAATCAGTGAGATCATGGAAGACCGATCACCATTCCCCTTGGTCCTTTGAAGATGCAACCAGAGGAATAGTGAAAGGGAGCGTATCGAGCAGATCCCCTCGACCCCCGGATGTCAAGGTTTCAGACGTGGGTGTGGATGGGACGGATTTTTTGGAATCGAAAAGTTTCTCCATTTTGTTCAGGCACGCGAGACACCCCTTAGGGGTCATCTGGACACACAGTTGACACCCTCGGATGTTGTGTGAGGCCCACAGGCAGAGGATGCAAACCTCAGGCAGATCCGTGATGGACATGGTCTGCAGGCACTGGGGGCACCGGCAAAAACCGGACGCCATGAAAAAACAACCGAAGCGTGGTCGATGACCGGCAGCAACAGAAGAGTGGGTACCAGGGATCAACCGCGAAAAAGGAGGAAAATGCTTTCAACCTACTGCACCGAGGAGATACACCGACAGCAAAGGGGGACCCAATGATGGAACTGGAACAAAAATTTGATTTTAGGCACAGAAGGAATGAAACAGAGCAGAGCTTCAAAAGCCATGAGGCAACTGCACCATGGAAAAAGAGAGACTGAAGGGGGACTGCACATGGACGTGTGGATAGTGGCATGCCGGGCATTCTCAGTGTGCCAATCAAAGCTGCTAGAAACTTTGACAAATGTTTTCCGTGCCGGGCTCCATCTGATGTCGCCCGTCTGTGAGGACTACCATCCTGCTTGTCCTAGGAGAAAAAGTAAATTTATCAAGTTCTACTAACCTATTTAATGTATGCTCTTTCTGCCATTTACCTTGTACAGAGCAAAACATACCAAAAACAATTGTGAGTACACTGCTAGCTCTCTTGTAATTCAGCAGCATGCATCCAGGCAATGCCTATATAAAAATAAGTAGATACACTATCAACACCATATAAAAATAGAAGGGTGCACTACAGTAATACAATACTGCTCTGCCCATATTATATACAAAATATACAATATAATACAGCAAAACAACTATGCTCTCTTAGCATGTGCCATCAGCACTGCCAGCATTCTATACCAGTGCTTTTTAACTCAGTCTTTGGGGCATATTTAGCCAGTCAGGGTTTCAGGGTATCCACACTATGTATGAAATAGATTTGCATACAATGGAAGCAATGCATGCAAATCTCTCTCATGTATATACAAATATAAGCAAGTTAAAAAAAATTATTATTTTTTTTTTTAATATACCCCCCCCCCACACACACACACCAAGCAAATACTCTGTCAACACACATTCGCAAGATTACCAGTGTGCAGACTTTCCGTGTTGTAATAAAAATACAAGTCAGAGTTACATGAAAATGGTAATAAACAGCAAGGACATGGATCTGTAGTCAAAGTTGTGGCCAGGGCATGAGTTCTTGAGAATCAAACAGGGAAATGTGGGTCCAACATGATAAATACATGCTGATCTTTCCAAAACCCAGGATTTCCTGCCCCCTCTCCCCCTCAGGATTCGCAGCACTCCTAGTCTCCAGCAGGAGGCAGCTGCACGCAGGTAATTTGTAACACTGCCAGCCACAAGAGCATCACACAAGGCAAGTCTGTGTTCTTTATTATTCCAGAGAATCAGTTAAAAAAAACACAAACAAAACAGAGAAAAGCATTAAATACAAATACATATAAAATAAAAACTGACCTTTGTAGGGCACGCTGAAGTTCTGCATAAAAACCTCGTTTTTCGTTAAAGCACGAGTAGGAGCTATCATGCTGCAGGTTGATTCTGCTGCTGCTTCTTTGGGTTTTATTCTTAGATTTTCCTGTTTTTGCCCTAATTTATTTCTTATGATTTTTTACACCCCATTAAAAATATATTCAGTGTTACTGAATACTATAACTTGATACAGAGGGCACCCACAGTTCTGCCTAGAGCAAGGGGAGAGCCCTTAGGCACGGACTCCTAGCCATGACTCCATCCCAGGTAGACCCTGCTCTGTACAGGAGCATCACCTGCAGCCCAGCATCACAGGCTGACATAAAAAAAAAAAACAACAAAAAAAAAAAAAAGGTGGGACTTTTTAAAAATTTTTAATTAAAAAAAGCTAACCAGGTGCTCCTGACCTGTTTCCATTTTTCCCACTCAAATTTATCAGTTTCTTATTATTACTACATCCAACTCTGAGTAGCAATATCATTGCTCACCCATCACCTATGCTTCTTCAGTATCAGTGAGACGATGTTTACTCTTTACCCCCTGATCTGGGACCAGAAGGGAAGAAAGATGTGGCCATTTCCGTGGCACCAGCACTGAACTGGGAGGCACCGGCGATCTACAAGCAGACCAACCAGCTCTTGAAATACAAGAGAAAATCTGTCAGTGGAAGAGCTGCTCACATCGATGTCCAGCCTCAGGGCAATGTGCTGGGGTATGATTTAGCACAGGTATGTGGTGGAGGGTGGACGGCTGGGCTCTTGGAAAACAGGATTGCAGCCTGAGGGCATGACCAGGAGCCTCGAAGGCAGCAGGCGGCTTGCAGGCTGGAAAGGGAATGACGAGAGCAAGACTGATTAAAACAGGAACTTCAGCTACAGAACAGGATGAGCTCTGAAGCCACGCTGGACTGCAGACTCTTCATCCCTTGGCAGGGGGCTGTGTTGGAAGGTCCCTATGTCTAAGAGAGGAGTCAAGAGGACCCACTGATTCTGTAGCTGGAGTTCTTGTTTTAACCTTTATGTATTTATTTTTAATTGGGGCAATCCCCAATTCCCTTTTCACCCTTAAGCCTACAATTTACTGTAAATACAAGTTTTGCAGGTACAAATTACCTATTTTAAATAGTAAGAAAACACACAGGAGAGCAAACATACACAAACAGGCTGGTATAAAGTGTCAGAGGCCAAGTGCACTCCTCAGACTCAGATCCTTCGGCAGCTTCTCTCCACACTTAAGGGTGACATGGCCTGCACAGGTGTATGGAGATGGGTGCGGCAGCCCTCCGAGCAGAGGGTTAAACAGGACAGACATAGCCCTTTGAATGGGGGGAGGACTGCACAGCACAACAGTCTGTTTGGCACAGAGCACATTAAAATGACATGTCTATGTAAAACAACGGCTAATTACAAAGTGCTACCCTAAAAGGCACAAGTTCTTCATTTTATATCTGCTAAGAAGAGTACCCTTCATTTATCATTGGGTATTTCTGGCTTTCTACGGCGCGCAGTTTTTGCTCAGTTTATACATCACTTATGAAACTAGAAATGCTTCAGATACTCCTCTGCAGACAGAGGTTTGTGTGTTGTCGGTTATGTACACAGAGAAAACCTTCAGCAACCACAGGTACACGAATACAAACACCATAGGAGTAAACAGGCCCTAAATGCAACAAAAAAGCTGCATTCTGAACTGTGCCCATGGAGATTCTCGGCGTACAGATAAAAGGCGCATAGCATGTCGTTAACTGTGGCAGACAGTCAGTACTTTCTGAAAGAAATAATGATAGTTTTGGGAAGGTGGTGGGCCATATAAAAGCACTGAATGTTGCTTACCTAATCTCCAGGCCAGCCAATCCACTTCTTAAGAGTTCTGCAAAGTGCACATGTGCAGAGGGTGAGGGCAGGCAGCTCTCATCTAGTGGACTGCACCGTCCCATTGCCACCACAGCAGGGGAGAAAGAGGGACTGGCACCTAACTCAGGCTCCGTGAGAGTGACAGAAGGCCAGCTCAATACGTCGACATGAAGACAGCCTCAATATGCAGCCCAAGTGGCACAGAGGATGGGGGCTATTTTTGTTTTGACAAGGTCACTGATGGCAGACACTTGGCTCTAAGCCACAGTGAAGTAGCAGTATTCCACTTTCTGTTCCTGTTTAGGTTGCTTGAAAAATGTTATGTGGCACAGTGATGTTACGGTGCATTTGCACTGAATTGAGAAATGCCATAACTGAAAACAAAATAACACCTTCCATGGCCAATGGACTGCATATTAACGTACTCCATAAAAATCAGGAAAAAAAAAACATTGAACTGCTTAGTTATGTATGGGTTGACCTTCAGAGCAATCATGATTACAGCCCGAGAAGACGGCATTTCTCAGTTAAGTTAAAATATAAACAAAGCCGGGGAAGCATTTACCGGGATTGTTCTCCTGAAGGAAATGCTACAGCTTCCGTTCAATCTTCAGATCCTAAATAGGAAGGCTGAGCTGGACTTTTCTATCCTACAGTCAAGCACCAGGAAGGCTCAAAGCATTCGCTGCTTCCTGCAGGCCCTGTTTTCTGCGCTGCTGCTTATGAATATGATCCAGAGGAGCACAGCAGCTCTTTCAGCTTCCCAACGTCATCACTTCAGATCCACTGGAAGTAAAATAGTGGTGCCTGATTTCTACGCCCAGAAACATTAGGAGAGCGCTCCCAGCGGAGGACCAGCACTGCACCCAGCTCCAACCTAGAACTGGAGCTCCATCACTGGTGCTCTCTTCATGCTACCAATGTGTTTATTATATATTGGTAGCATGCATTAATAAATCCAAGCTTGCCATTTCACAGCCCTTGTTGCCTGTGCTAGTCACCTTACTCCACGGTATTAGCCAGCACTTACTTACTATGTGGCCCTTGCTGCTATTCTAGGCCACCTCACCACCTGACCCTTGTCACCAGTGCCAGCCACCTCTCCTCACCTCTCATTTTATTACAAAGGAAATATTCTCTTCAAGATTCAAGCTTAGAATGGAAGCCTATCTGTCTGAGCTAACATTCAGAGTGGAAGCACATGCCTTCAGCTGGAAGAAATCCCCACAGACAGAAGGCAAGAGGCATATGTCAGTACAAGCCAGCCTGCAGTAATAACTTCAAATGCTGTATTTGTATTAATTTCGTTTCTCCATTTTATACTTAAGGATGCGAGAATTATGCTACTGTAACTCCAGCTGTAGAAGTATGAAGGTACTTGTCTATGGCTGGTGTGGGTTATTGTGCCCTGTCCAAAATTAATACATCTGTAGCATATCCTCTTGTTTCCTGGGAAATGCTTGCATTCAGGACTACACATGGCCTCTTGATCCTGTGGTGATACTGCGACCAGCGACTGGATGGGTGTGCAGGCACATCTGGAGTTTAATGGCAGGACATGTGATGCCTTCAGTTAGGTGGTGGTGGTTGTTGTTGGTGGTGTGCTGTGCACTAAATTTGCAGACTCTGCTGACGATACTTTTTCCAGCGTGTACAGCGAGGACACAGTGCCACTCCATTCTTGCAGGTAAGATGGAAGACAGTCTTACATTCTGAGCATCTAGGATGAAGGAAAAGAATTAACAAGGGCATGGAGCATGCGCTTGCATCTAACGCATTATAGCTCGGTAGCTCATGATTTGTCTCCCTTCCCATCTTGCTACAGTCACCAGCTCCATCTTCTTAATCCTCCCCCCACCCCCACCCACTGCAAGCTGCCTGTGACCCGCTACAGGGACCAATGAGAGGAGTTCCAAACCCTGACCTCCCATAAGTGCCAGTAAGATCACAAAGCAAAAAGAAGAATCAGAAGATGAATGCAACTACAGAACAGTCCAGTCACCAAGATAGCATTCAATATAATTTTTGTTAAACTTCTCAATGTGATTGAATATCTCAGTTTATAAAAAGTTCAACAAAAGAAGACACAAATGTTGCAAACTTTCTGAGCACCATTTCAGCTAACTCCATGACAAACTCGGTGGGAATACACTGAGGAGTCGGCCGATGGATAAAACCAGTTTAATTTCCAATAGAGCTTCTATTTGCGGGATTACAGTATACAATGACTCGATATCAAATGTAACAAGAAGGAAATCCTCTTCGATATGTACAGTCTCCAAGAAACAGAGTATATGTATGCTATCTTCAACAAAAGTAGCAGCCATCGGTATTGCCGGCTTTAAAATAACGTCCAAGAAAAGGCAAAGAGGTTCCAACACAGAATCACGGGCAGAAACAGTTGGTCAGCTAGGAGGATCCTGTAAGCTCTTGTGGATCTTTGGAAGTGTGTAGATAACAGGAACATGAGGATGTTGCTTAATCAGGAATGGAGAAATTACTTACCTGATAATTTCATTTTCCTTAGTGTAGACAGATGGACCGAAGACCAATGGGTATAGTGTACTTCTGATAGCAGTTGGAGACGGATCAGATTTCAATCTGATGTCAGCCCTAGTACATATACTCCTGCAGGAAGTGCAGCTCTTCAGTATTCTCCTCAAAAAGCATTGTGGATATATGTATGACTGAATAATTTGAATAACTTGATTAACTTTATAACTTGGTTAACTTAATTTGAACCGGTTGAATTGGTTATAGCTGGAGACCACCAGTGCCCTCAACCGAGAAACGTCGACACCCGGTATGATGGGTGTCGTAGCTGAAGGAAAGCATGGCTTACCCGTGAATCACTCGCTCTCGGGGATGTCACCCGAGAATTCCATGAGTAACGGCAACTGTGGGCGGGATGCTGAGTCCATCTGTCTACACTAAGGAAACAAAATTATCAGGTAAGTAATTTCTCCATTTCCTAGCATGTAGCAGATGGACTCAGAACCAATGGGATGTATAAAAGCTACTCCCGAACCGGGTGGGAGGCTGCCCGTGACCCACTGCCCTTGAAAATGTTGTGTCCTCCCAAGCCTGAACATCCAGGCGGTAAAACCTGGAGAAGGTGTGGATAGAGGACCATGTCGCTGCCCTGCAGATCTCGGCGGGTGACAGCATCTTGGTTTCCGCCCAGGACACTGCCTTGGCTCTAGTAGAATGAGCCTTGACTTGTAAAGGCGGTGGCTTGCCTGCTTCTACGTAGGCTGCCTTGATGACTTCTTTGATCCAGCGGGCTATGGTTGCTCGCGAGGCCGCTTCCCCTTGCTTCTTCTCGTTGTGAAGGACGAATAGATGGTCCGTCTTTCGGACGGATTCCGACTTTTCCAGGTATCGGAATAGGAGTTAGGACATCAATTCCCTGTGACTGGGGTTCCCGCCTGCGGCTGAAGAAACTGGACACTTGAGCGATGGAACGATTTGCCAGGAGGTCCATGGTTGGTGTTCCCCAACGGTTTACTATCAATTGGAATGCTGTGGTCGACAGCCTCCATTCTTCTGGGTCTAGACTTTCTCTGCTGAGGTAATCCGCAGCTACGTTGTCTTTCCTGGCGATGTGGACAGCCGAAATCTCTTGAAGATTCGCTTCCGCCCATGACATTAGGAGGTCTATCTCCAGAGACACCTGTTGGCTTCTGGTTCCTCCCTGATGGTTGATGTAGGCCACTGTTGTGGTGTTGTCCGACATTACTCTGACCGCTTTGTCTCAGAGTCTATGATGGAACCGTAGGCAGGCTAGTCTGACTGCATGGGCTTCTAGGCGATTGATGTTCCATTGCCCATGGGCGGTTAAGCTCCTGGCAGTGTGCTCCCATCCTCGTAGGCTGGCATCAGTGGTGAGCAGGATCCAGGTTGGTGACGATAGTCTCGTTCCCTGGCTCAGATGGCCTTCTTGAAGCCACCATCATAGTTGGGCCCGAACTCTGTCCGGGAGCTGAAGTACGGTGTAGTTCTGGGACAGTGGATTCCATCGTGATAGTAGTGAGCGTTGTAGGGGTCTCATGTGAGCTCGTGCCCATGGCACTACTTCCAGTGTGGATGCCATGAGGCCGAGGACTTGTAGGTAATCCCATGCTGTGGGGCGAAGTTCGCTCAACAGGGTTCGTAACTGGGTCATCAGTTTTGAACTCCTTGTCGGTGTCAGGATGACCTTGTCTTGTTTGGTGTCGAACCGGACTCCCAAGTATTCTAGAGATTGGGAGGGCTGCAGGCAGCTCTTGTTTGTGTTGACCACCCACCCGAGGCTCTACAGTAGATTTTTGACTCTGTTGGTTGCCTGGTGGCTTTCCTCTGGGGATTTCGCTCTGATCAGCCAATCGTCTAGATAAGGGTGTTGCTGCCACCACCACTATGATCTTGGTGAACGTCCGGGGTCCGAATGGTAGTGCCCGGAACTGGTAGTGACAGTCCAGGATCGAGAAGCGAAGAAAACGCTGATGCTCTTGATGGATCGGAATGTGTAAGTAGGCTTCCGACAGATCCAGGGATGTAAGGAACGCTCCCGGTTGTATTGCCCTTATTACCGAGCGTAGTGTCTCCATGCGGAAGCGAGGAATCTTCAGGTGACGGTTGACCGCCTTAAGGTCCAGGATGGGTCTGAACGTTCCTTCTTTCTTGGGGACGATAAAATAGATGGAATAATGTCCAGTATTTATTTGGTGTGGAGGCACCGGTGTTATAGCCTCTAAGGCTAGCAATCTGGTCAGTGTAGCTTCCACTGCCATCCTCTTGGAAGGATTGTGGCAGGGGGATTCCACAAACTTGTCCGGAGGGAGGTGGTGGAAATCCAGGTATTATCCATCTCGAATGATGGCTAGGACCCACTTGTCCGAAGTTATTTCGGCCCATCTTTGGTAGAATAGGGCAAGTCTGCCCCCTATGGCTTCTTCCTTTGGACGGGTCGGCTGATCTTCATTGTTGGGTGCGGCTGGGGCCTGGACCCGAGCTGGCTCCCCTTTTTGTTGTGTTTGTTCTGAAAGGACTGGCTTCGGCCTGCGGGGCAGGCCGCTTGATATGTGCTTCTATATGGGTTGAAGCGCTGTGATCCTCTGTCCCTGGAGGTTCGGGGGAAGGATCACTGGTTTCTCTTATTCCTGCCCTCCGGTAGCCGCGGCAGTGGGGACTCGCCCCATTTGTTGGCTAGTTTCTCTAGATCACTTCCGAACAGGAGTGTTCCCTTGAAAGGCATCCTTGTGAGCCTCGTTTTGGAGGATGCGTTGACCGACCAGTTTCGGAGCCAGAGTTGTCTTCTGGCTGCCATGGCGGATAGCACTCCTCTAGCTGCGGTGCGCACCAGATCAAAAGCGGCGTCCGCGAGGAATGATACTGCTGGTTCCAGGGCCTCCCCATGAGTGTTGTTCCTGGTCTGTGATAAGCAGGCGCGTGTCACCACGGCATAGCAGGCCACGATCTGTAAAGACATAGCGGAGACGTCAAAGGACTGTTTGAGGATAGATTCCAGACGTCTGTCTTGAGCATCCTTGAGTGCTGCTCCTCCCTCCACCGGGATAGTAGTGCGCTTCGAGACCGCGCAGATCATGGCATCCACTTTCGTACATGCCAGAAGATCTTTGGCGGCTGGGTCCAGAGGGTACATGGCTGCCAAAGCCTGCCCCCCTTTGAACGTAGTTTCCGGGGCATCCCATTCCAGGTCAATTAGTTGCTGGACAGCTTGTAATAGTGGGAAATGGAGGGAGGTCTGACGGAGTCCCTCTAGTAGAGGGTTCGTCTTAGGTTCCCCCGAGGGATAGCAAGCTCTTTTAAGCTGTGTGTGACCAGGTCTGGAAGCTCGTCCTTGGTGAAGAAGCGTCTCATGGTTCGGTGGGGCTCTGTCCCTGGAGGGAGTTCCCCTTCCTCCAGGGGATCTGAATCCTCATCCATGTCCCCAAAGGTGGGGCTTCTGGGTGGTGGGATCACTTCCCTGGGCATAGAGGGTCCCGGGATGTTGAGGTCCTCTGGTGGAGCCTGTGGCCGTATTATAGGAGGCCCCGGTTGCATGTGGACTAAGGTATGCAGACCTTTGAAGAATTCCACCCAGGAGATAGATGCTGGGTCTAGACTAAGGGGCGCCGTGTCCCTGGGAAGCCCCGTTTGAGGGGGGCTCCGTGTGCAATGCTAGGTCCAGCGTACTGCTCGAGAGGCTGGAACCCAGTACCGGCTGGGGAGGGCCATGAGTTGGATGCCCTAGGGCCTCTTCGCACTGTATACACAAGGCCGTGGCCTCCTCATGCTGTGCAGCTCTAATGTGGCATACTGGGCAAAGGCCCTGAGCCTTGAGTTTCTTTTCCAGTGGTGCCATGGCTTGTGCGCGTAAAATGCAGTTGTGCGCTCCGGTGCGTCGAAGCTGTGCGCGTAAGTTTGGTGCGCGCTCAGGAAGATGTGCGCGCTGTAGTGCGCACAGATCGAAGTTATGTGCCCGGCACAGTATGTGCTTGGCTATGCACGTCGCTTGTGCCCACGGAACCTGGGTGCACGACGTTGTGCGCTCAAGGTATTTGTGCGCACGGCTCGCCTCTGTGCGTACGGCTCGGAATGGCGGACAAGGCGGCGAACAGATCAAAATGGTGACGGCGACCACCTCGGAGGGTCTCCACGTGGGAGGACCCTCGGATCTGACTGGGGTCTAGCCCTGCTAGGGCAGATCAACCCGGTGGCACTGGTCCTGACTGGCGACCTGTGCGACTCCTCGAGCTTCGGAGACAGGAGACTTTTAAATAGATTTCTACCTTACCTTGTTTTGGCACTTCCTGGTCTCGTTCCGGTGGCCTCCGGCTGTGGGGGGAGAGGGAAAATACCTTCACCGCCGTGCTCTAGGTTGCACCCGCTGCCTCTCAGCCTCACCCGATGTCGGGGGCTAGGTCCCCGCCGAGGGTTGGCCGCCGGACTGAGGCTTACCTCCGAGGGATCGTGGAAATCACCTCGGGAATTCTCAACTAGGGGAGGGACCCAATGGGTGTCACTGCAGGAGAGCGGGGGCTCATCTGTAGAGGTAAGATTTCTTCTTGTTTTGGTTTTCTTTGGTAAAATTACTCTAACGTTGTGCGAGCGTGCATATAGTCCCTAACTGCTATGGAGACAGAAAATACTGAAGAGCTGCACTTCCTGCAGGGGTATATATAGTAGGGCTGATATCAGATTGAAATCTGATCCGTCTCCAACTGCTATCAGGAGTGCACTATACCCATTGGTCCTGAGTCCATCTGCTACACGCTAGGAAATTTCTGTTCTTTCTCCGTTAAAAATCCGGCCTCAAAGGCCCATGTTACAGCATCGCAAATCAAGGTTTGTATAGATGAGGTGGGATCAGCCTCTAATGGATGATAAAACCATTTATTGTTAAATTGTCACCAGACCTCATTCTCATATTGTGGTCGATCCATGATAAACGATAGCACCGCCCTTTTCAGCCGATTTGAAGACAATATCCTGACGGTATTTCAATAACAAAAATTATATTGAATGCTATCTTGGTGTCGGGCCAGTAAGATAACAGTTCCACCTCTAACCTCCTCAAGTTACTTCTGGCTCTTTGGCAAAGACCAAAATTCTACTGTGACCTCCCATAGCAATCAATGAGCAAGAAGCAGCACCTCAACCTTCAAGCTACCCCACCAAACTTTATTAGTGGGTAAGAATTTGCTCCTAAGAAAGCTTTTTAATAGTTCACATAAAACTGCACTTTGACCTTCAGCCATGGGTGTATCACATTAAGACCTTGCAAGGAATTACAGGAAGTAAACACTAAGGGGGCTTGAGGTGACCTGGATCTGGGGCTCAGTAAAGAAAGAGCATACATGTTTATCTAGTGCTGCACTGATCGACTATTACACGTCTCAAGAAGGGAACTACGGGGCTGCAATGCAAACCCACCAATACTCCCAGTCCTATTGCCTTGTGTTCACTGAAGGTCAACGCATAATTAAGCTCTGGAATTCAATGCCAGAGGATGTGATGAAAGCAATTAGTTTAGCTGCATTTAAAAAAGGTTTGGACAAGTTCCTGGGGGAAAAATCCAGTAACCATTATTAATGGTGGAGTTGCAGAAATCCACTACTTATTCTTAGGATAAGCAGCTTGGAATCTGTCTACGCCTTGGTACTTGTGAAACAGGATACTGGGTTTGATGCACCCTTGGTCTGATCCTGCATGGCAAGTCTTATGGATCCTCCAGTTTTACAAAGTAAAATACATCTTTTGTCCCTTTTTCCTCCTTTCCAGCTCAAATGGAACCAGAGTTGGGATCTGATATAAGGAGCCTTTATTTGCAATTTTCTGGGGTGTTCTTACTCTATATTTATTATCCTAGTCTTCACTTTAGGCCAGCCATTGCAGTGAGTGTCCTCAGCCAGGCCACCAGGTGTCTCTATTGAGCAATGGCAGGGGCTTTCCTTCCACAATCTTAGTGGCTGTGAACACTGCCTCTGTGGCATCCCTAGCCTTGGCCGGTCTGCATAGCAGCACTGCCAGCTTTATTTTAAAAATCACTAAAAATGTGACTAAAACTGTCCTTCAAAAGGCAAGGGAAAAAGAGATAACCACTTCAACAGCATCTGAGCAACCTGCAGAAGTAAATTTATAGCTACAGAAACTACAGGCCCGATACTGAAAGCACATTTAGTGCTAGCTAGCCGGATAAGTCCTACTTATCTGCCTATCTAGTGGCTGATGAATATTCGGTTATGTTCGGTGGCTGCTAGATAGCTGGATAAGCTATCCGAATAACCTGATAGAATGTGGACAGATCAGGGCAGCACAACTTATCTGTGGTTAACTTAACCAGATAAGCAGTGATATTCACTCTTATCCGGTTAAATTATTTGGATAAGTCATACCTGTCAAAGAGTAGGTTTAACTTAGCCGGATATAACTTAACCAGCTAAGTAGCAGCTTGTATGGGAATATTCAGCAGGATAGCTGTGCCACTAAATATGACTTGTAATTTAGCCAGATACGTTATTCCTGGCTAAGTTACATACCCAGATAACTTTAAACATTGGACCCTACATTTTTAATGGATGCAGCTGAATTCTATAATGGGCTGGGATACTAGATATTGAATTATCCAACAGAGTTGTATATGGACTTTCAAAACGACATCTGAAGATGGAGTCTAATGTACTTCATCACTGTTGGATATTTTTCTGCTGGTCCAATTAAAAGGTATCAAGAGTCTGCACTGAATTCAGTTTTCTCCACGGTCCATATGACTAACGTTTAACAGACACAAACACTGGGACAAACAAGACACTGTGAGGTGCTGCTCCTGGTACTCACCTGGTAGTTGTATCAAACTGAAAGGGGAAAATGATGTCATCCTGGTGGCAGATCTGGCAGATGAAGCCTCGCTGGCTGCACAGGTCACAGTGGTAGACATGGTCAGAGGCAAACTGGATCAGAGACTGCAGAAACACTTGGAAAATGCCTTCTGCGATCTGCAGTGGCAAGCACAGGCAAGAGAATCCATCACATGATGTACAAGAACACTACCTATTCCCGCTCTACTGCAAGCACTCAACAGTAAGACAGACAAAGAGACGATGTCTCAATATGAAACCTCGAAGCATAAAGAACTTAATGGGGAAACGTATGGCTGGAGACTTCTATTTACGGAGTGTAGGGGTTAACCTGCAGCACTAGTGTGCCATTACATAAATCCAACCCTATCCCATCCCCAGTATTGTGCCATGGACACATCCATCCATACGGCAGTAATCTTTCACGGCGCCAAGATAATGGACTTCAAATGGCTGTGACCGTAAAACTCTGAGCACCCAGGCTGTCTGTGTTTGTTCCAGTACCTGTCTGAGATCCATTACACTGTATGCGTGAGGCGATTCCAGGAGATAGTTCCTCTGATCCAGCCTTAAAAAAAACACAACAGTACAAAATCACAAACTTGTATGTCTCCGGAGCTGGAGCCTTCTAGGTGGCTTGAAGGAACA
This sequence comes from Rhinatrema bivittatum, assembly GCF_901001135.1. NCBI lineage: Eukaryota > Metazoa > Chordata > Amphibia > Gymnophiona > Rhinatrematidae > Rhinatrema > Rhinatrema bivittatum. Next base: position 65,476,167 of record NC_042626.1, on the reverse strand, counting down.
ATCAACCCAATTAGGAAACTTTAAAGCATCACCCCATACAGAATTCCCAGCTCCAGGGCACTCTATGCAGCAAGTCAGAACGTACATACAGCAGTAATGGGACATAAAACGGCACTTAGAGCAGCGCCTAGCATCCGAGTTCTGTGCTCTGCTAGAACAGCTGTATGAGTGTTGACACTGCCAGAACGAATGACAAGTGAGTAATATAAAATGTTAGACGTCCTTGTGGAAGAAAGGAAACCCTGCAACTGTTTGTCTGTAATAACTGAAAATTCAAGTGGAAACCTAGGGGCTCCAGAGCTAGGTCGGTCTCTTTATCATATTGACTGGGCTGGAGCAGCAGATTAGTGGGGGCAGGGTACTGTATGGAACGGCACAGGATCCCAGGAGGCCGGATGCTTTGAGCTTCTGGTATTAGTAGCTATTTCAATTATTAAAAAAATGTGTAGACAGACATGGGAAAGCAGGTCATATACATGTTTGAAGCTGGGACCAGTCACTTTATCTCCCTTTGGCTCTGGGACTCGCTTGAAAGCAAGGTGTTAGCCTTACTCCGAATTTCCTGGCCAACAAATTACATGGATTTTGTTCACTTCTCCACGGAATTAAAGCTACAAGGATATGGGAGGAAAATACCCCTAAGCATGCCCAGGAGGAAGTGTTTCATAAGAGGTGCCGTCACTGGGATCTCAGTTCAAGACAGAGAGAGTGGTCCCGAGATTTTCTCCAATGGTCTTCCTAGAAATCTATTTACTGCCTAAAACAAGAGCCAGCTGGGCTTTTTGGATGACATCCCCTTTTCATCATGCTCAGGAAAGGGGCCTGGCAGCTCACCGCTTGCTCAGCTCTTTGAGGGCTCCACTGCGGCAGGTTAGCAGGTAATCCCCGAGAAACTTCAGCTTCTCACGGCAGTGGCCGATCTCCTCCAGTTGCTCCACATGCTGGTAGAGGCTGTCGTTCACAGACTTCATGTTTATCAGCGGCTCGCAGTGGATCTGAGTCAGGAATTTCAGAGCCTGCCTGCACACCTGAGCAAGACGTAGGTGAGAGGGGGGGGGGTACAGGTCAGAAAGGGAAAAACAACCCCCAAAAGCTACAAAATCAGACACGGCGAGAAAAAGCACCGACAGCTCCTGCTTCCATAGGATGGGACCTGAGTTCAGGTCCTGACTCCAACTCCTGCAAGCAGGACAGCTGCCAAGGAGCCGCCATGAATTAGACAGAAAAAAGCTGTAGTTATCTTTGCTGGAGAAGTATAAGGGGTCAATATTCAAATGGTTTGTCTGGCTATGTTTACGACTTAGCTAGACAAACTGGAGGCTTTTAGAAATGCTGTGCTTTGACCACCTCCAAGTTATCTGGCTAAGTAGTTAGCCAGAAAAAAAAAAAAACCCAAACACTTATCCAGATAACTTGGAGGGGGTCTGGGGATATTCCAGCTGGATAACTTATCTGGCAAAATCTGCTTGTACTGCAGAGGTTAGCCAGGTAACAAAGACTTCGTCCAGCTTTATTCAGCAGAGCACCGCTGAATAACCCATACAACTTATCTGGCTAACTTTGACCAGATAATGTCTCACACTCAGCAGTTTAAACGAATCCACAAAAATCTCAGAGAATACAAGTGCTCATTAACTCCTAGCAATTTAGGAGTAATTTAACAGCAAATACGTGCATAAATTACACCACTTTTCCAAGGGAATGTATACAAGCGCTTTTCATTATGAAAATTACCCGCGTGCAATCACACTTGCTAAATTGGGCGCTGAAAATTTGCAAGGAATTTTGCATGCAAGCTTTGGAAAATGCAAACAAGTATCCCCTTAAGTGCAAACCCCTCCCCAGACTGTTTTACCTAGAGAAGTCCCCTTGAAAATTACCCTTCCTGCTATTAGCTATCAAAAGGTTAAGGCAGCATGATCTTAGCTTTTCAGTTGATGTTTTAATATATTTCTCTCACAGAGCTATAAAGACGTACTTTATTTCCCTCACTTTAACTTCCCCCTCCCCAAATAGCCACATCTACCCAGGTGATGAGAAAGTTCCCTGCTGTACCACTCTTTGTCCAGCAGGAGTTGCTGTGGTAGCGGCAGCCACCCTTCCCCCTCAGACTCCAGTGCACTGTCTCCAGGAAGCACCCGAGCTCCAGCTGCCCAATCCTGGTCCACTGCACTGTGGAGTGCAGTGCAGTGCAATGGACAAGCCATGGAGCTGGCCAAATAAAACCATATTTAGGGGGCAATTTTCAAAGACCTAAACCAGCTCCCAGGAACACCTTCTCCAGTCTGCAATTCACCACGGGCAGACTTTTAGACACGGAGGGCTGGCAATTTTGAGATAGCCGATTTACGCAAGTAAAAACACTTTTTACCTGTAGAAGTCGCTTTGAAAAATCACCCTCTCGGGGCGTTAATAAAAATCTGCAGCTGCAACTCCCCCCCCGAGCATCCCACAGAATACCACAATACGGCCAACGAGATCACGATTTGTGCAGAAAGCTCTCCACTCAGCGGCCACGGGGGGGAAGGGCTTAGGACTCACCGCTCGTTTGCCAAGGTCCCAGTTGTGGATGACTCTGGACGGAATGATGGACTCGTCGTCCTGGTGGCAGCTGTCGCAGTAATACAGGCCAGAGAAGGCGCACAGCCTGGCCTTCCCGAGTGAGAAGCCGATCTGCCTTGGGCAGCCTGCCAGAGGAAAGGCAAACCCCAGGCCATTAGCAAGGGTGCACCCTCAAACTAACAAACCCCACAGGCAAATAACCCCAATAATCTAAAACAACTGATAACATGTGAACAACCTCCCCCAGGCTAATAATCCCTTCTCCCTCGGAAGGTAAAGCTCGCACATTAATACCCATCTCTCTCCCTCCCATCCAAAGACTTCCAAGCTGAACTTTTTCCTGCTACGATGTCTGGCACTATTACCAGACCAGCGAGTAAATGCTTGAGCAAGCAACCTGACAAACTAACGTGCCTCAAGCTTTTCCCCACATACAAGACACCACTATGATGCCCAGTGATTGCCCTCCAACAACTTCTAACAACCCGTCCCATATTAAACTCGACAAGCAGTACAAATTCCAGACCCCTCTGTGGCTTCTTCTTCTTCCCCTTCCATCTTGCCATATCCCCCCCCCCCCAGTTATTTAACAACACAGATGGGGGAGGGGGGGGGGGCGGGTCAAACCAAAACATTAGCCTGGTGTTTCTCCTTTCTCTTCCAGCTCCATCGGAACCAGGGCAGGGATTCTGGCACCATTAGCCTTCATTCACAACCACCCCTGTTTTAATAGACCCAACCCCTCTCATTGCTCCTAGTCTGGTCATGGCGGCAGTGGTCCTGAAGCCCCCCTTCTAGATCCCTGTGCCCATGGGCTCGAAACCTGGCCATCAGATGTTACCTTCAATGATGACCATGACACCCCCCCTTGCCTCTGCAGCCATCCTCAGTCCTGGCCGACCTACTGCCACTGAGCCAGTGCGGCAGCCCTCCCAATACCAAAATTAAAAACACCTTCTGTTCTTCTGTCTTAAATTAACAGCTTGCAAATCAGCTTGAATTGGTATTGTATGAATATGCGCTAATCTGCTAGTTCAAGGGAAAGATGCCACAAGTGCTAATCCTTCATACAAATGTAATTGCTACAGGGATCAGTATGGACATTAAAGAAAGCTTTAAGAAAAGAACTACTGGAAACTGCAAATAAAAGAGAGTCATGTTCCTGTTCCGATGTAAGTGCACAAGTCAGAATCTCAGTCCCTGATACCTCGGCATCCTTTCACATGGCACTGCATCATACAAATGTTCCGGTTCCTTCCCCATTTACTAACACAATATATCCAAGGATTAGAGCAACCTGGTCAATATGAAATATCAACAAGAAAACGAGCAGAACCGTTCAGAGTCCACACGTTTGCTTTATTCAACTATTACTTATTTATTGCGGCGACTCCACAGTTTTTAATGCAACACAATTCTTAAATTTCAACAAATCCCCCGACATGGTATCCGTGTTTCGCCTTGCGGCTGCATCAGAAAAAACAGCAATAAATCTTAATAATTCTAAAAAGCAAAAACAGAATAAACACGGGTGTGGAAATTCAATAAATCGATGGGGAATAACTTCAATATACAAAATATAACATACCTGAAGGGTTACAGCACTCAGCATGACTGGGCGTGCACAGTTCAAACATGACAGAGATCCCTTTAAAGTTAGAAAATGGCGCAAAAAATTCACTAACCAATCAGAAAAGAGTAGGACCTGAAGGAAGACTACCTATGCATGTTATGTGAAGAAACACCATTCAGTTTCATTGTTTAACCCGTAGGGCGAAAGACAGTTGAAAGTGTATATCCATTTTTGTTCCCTGCGGATGAGCATCTCTGAAAAATTACCCCCCTGCCGTGGAGGGGATAACACGTCAATGACGAAGAACTAAGTCAGATCTGTGACTTAGAGATCTGATGGGCTTGTGCGTCCCAATGGGCAACCAGAGGGGTGTTCTCACGTTGGTTAGTTAAACAAGAACGATGTCCAATAATCCTAGTTTTTACCATTCGTGTGGTTTTTCCCACATACAACATTTGACACGGACATGTGGTACAATTTGAACTGAAGCGCAGGGGAAATGTTCTGTTAAGGGTGGGATGTTGAAATGAGGTTAAGGATAACGATAGTGAACAAATGGAACAGGATCCACAAGGAGTATGTCCATTGAAACTTGGCGCTGGTAAAGTGTCTGAAGGTAATTCAGAGTGAACTAACAAGTCTCTCAAATTTTTACCCCAATGAAATGTGAACCGAATAGGGCAATCAAAAATCTTATGTACAGATAGAAGAGGCCAAAACCAACGTATAATAGATGTGAGAGACTTACTCTGTGCAGAAAAAGATAAAATACAATTTATTATGCCTGCCGACGATCGGGACTGAGGTAAAAATAGAAGGTCTACTTCATAACATGTCCGTGTCAAATGTTGTATGTGGGAAAAACCACACAAATGGTAAAAACTAGGATCATTGAACATCATACTTGTTTAACTAACCAACGTGAGAACACCCCTCTGGTTGCCCATTGGGACGCACAAGCCCATCAGATCTCTGACTTAAAGTTCTTCGTCATTGACGTGTTATCCCCTCCACGGCAGGGGGGTAATTTTTCAGAGATGCTCATCCGCAGGGAACAAAAATGGATATACACTTTCAACTGTCTTTCGCCCTACGGGTTAAACAATGAAACTGAATGGTGTTTCTTCACATAACATGCATAGGTAGTCTGCCTTCAGGTCCTACTCTTTTCTGATTGGTTAGTGAATTTTTCGCGCCATTTTCTAACTTTAAAGGGATCTCTGTCATGTTTGAACTGTGCACTCCCAGTCATGCTGTGTGCTGTAACCCTTCAGGTATGTTATATTTTGTATATTGAAGTTATTTCCCTTCGATTTATTGAATTTCCACACCCGTGTTTATTCTGTTTTTGCTTTTTAGAATTATTAAGATTTAATACCTCAGATGTATATGGTTCACTGTATTCTTTGGTATTATTAATAAAAACTTTAAATTCTTTAAAAAAAAAAAAAGAATTAAGATTTTTGTATTTCCGGATGCAGCCGCAAGGCGAAACACGGCTACCATGTCGGGGGATTTGTTGAAATGTAAGAATTGTGTTGCATTAAAAACTGTGGAGTCGCCGCAATAAATAAGTAATTGCTTTATTCAACTAACATGTGGACTCTGAACTGTTCTGCTCGTTTCCCTTGGATTGTGTGTGCTACGTGCAGAATGACTCTTCTTTGGTATTGTGCAATATGAAATATCAGCAAGAAGGCGCAAATACAGCCAGCAAGGCCTTTACCTGCGCACTTGAAGTTTTGAGAGTCTAGCCCTTTTTCGATGGGTATATAGGTCAAGCATTGCAAGAGAGAGCTGTCTTCTCTCACTGCAGACCGCAAACTCCTGCCCCAGTCCCTCTGTGCGTTCAGCGACTCCTCGGCCGTCTCTAAATAAGACATCAGAGCGCCTCGAATCAGCTCCCGCCAGGTCTTGGCCTCCTTGGCGCTCTCAGCCTGCAATCGCAAGGAGGTCTTTGAGGTCACAACCCTGAAGAAAGCAGGACCCCCAAGACTGCTGTCTGGAAGGATGTCTCGAATTGCATCAATCCCATAGACCTGGCACAGGGTCTTGCTGCAGTCCGTCGCCGTGAAGCATTTCAAGGCCTCCAAGGACAAGGAGAAAATGAAGCGGCTCCAGGTGCGATCCACTTTCATGTACAGAATTGATTCCTTGAACGCGTCCTGTTCCACCAAAAGCGCCGAGGGCCAGGCAAAAGTGAGGGCGTGCTTTGCGTCGTCGTTGGCAGTTTCCGGGAGCTGCAGGATTTCCCAGGCCTCCTCCTGCTTGGGGCGACACCTCTGCAGCGCCTCCTCCAGCCGGTCCACCCAGTCCTCTGCCTCATCCCGGGAGGGCGCCCGCAGGCACAGCTTCTTGCCGGGGAAGAGCAGATCAAAGCGGCCATCGGCCTGCGCCGGCCCTGCCGCCTCACAGCGGAGCAGGGAGCAGTTCTCGGTGCAGGTTCGGTCCTCGGCGTTCAGGAAGAGGCGAAACTCAAAGGGCGAGAGCTCGCAGTAGAGCTCCTTCCAGATCCCCATTGCCCCACGGCGCTCCAAACTGCCCATCTTCAACAGCCCCCGGAAGGGGTTGGTGAGCCCTGGCAGGCAAGAGGAGGACAGAGGAAAATAAATAAATACACACACCACAGAAAAATTCAACAGTTGCTGTGGAAATGCAAAATTAAATTTAGACAAAAAAAAATATCATAGCTTAAAGATTGAAAAAATATACACACAATAAAATAAGAATGCTATAAATGTCTGTGTGCTGAACACTTACCAAACAAGAATCAGCACAAACGTTATGATGGACTGCAAGCAAGTGAAACAATGTGAAAATAACTCTATGAATATTATTTTCTCTGGTAAAATACCTGCACAAAATGCAGGGTGCAAAAGCCCATGACAGTTTTCAAAGGGAAATCACTCCTGCTGCAAAGCTCATGGGTAAAAGTTACTCACAGACTTTGCACCAAAGCTGAGTATTGCCCCTTTAGAAAGGTACGAAATTACGTCAAGTGCAGGACTTGGCAGCACATTTAGGAAACGGAGCTGGATTCCAATTTCCAAAGGGCAAAAAGAAATTGTGACAATGCCATCATCATCCGGTTATGCCTGGATAACTGCGACCAGCGATTCCTCTACAATGTGCGAGAGATCGCCGACACCGGTCTCACTGTCAGGCGCACTCCAGCCACCTCCACCATTTAAAACACATGGGGCCCCCGACTCTGCAGGAAGCGCAGGCCCTGTGAAATGTAACTGGTGGAGTGGCTGGAGCGCACTTCCCTGACGGGAAGAAAGGATTCAGTGTGGTCTCCTGCACGCACATCTCGGAGGGGACAAGATTATGGCACAGGAAACTATTCTGATTTGCTACAGCACAGAGTCTGTAACCGGAGGGAATATGAGCTCCTAACCATTAGGTCACACCATTAGCCTCAGCAGTCATACTCTGGTTCTCCCACACTGCTCCCAGTGCGTACCTATCTGCCTGCGATGGACAACATTGAAGCTTTTACTTTCCTGCTCGGATGGCAACTTTGATCTCTGGGTGTCTGGAGAGGGAGCACCCTCTGCGTTCAAACCAGTCACTGCAGCTGATGGGCCATTGCCTTGCTGCTGTCCCGGGGCAGGAAGGTGGAAATCCTCCTCCGAAATCCAACTTCTGCTTTTCTAGCCAAATAAAAGCAGAGGGCCAGCATGAAAAAATGTCAGTTATATATCATTGTCTATTCAGCTGTAAAATGCTTTGAGCACATTTGCTCATCAGATATTATTATTATAATTATATCAACAATCAGTTCACCTCAATAGTCTCCTTTAGTCCAGAGGGAGAAGCTAATCACTATGAGGGTAGTTTTCCAGACATCTCACCATACTTTAAAAATCCAGCAGTGGCTGTGCCACTTCTTTACCTGCGTAATCTGCTGGAGATTTCAAAATGAAATGCCTGCACGTACATTCCCAGGCACGCCCTAACCCCACGGGGAAAAGCATGCACGCTCTGGATAGTGCACGTTCTTTTCCCTGCATAGGGTGGGCCATTTTAAGGGGGTTCCCCCCATGGGTAAACCACCCATTCACCTGGAGAAATTCCTCCGAAAATTTCTCTGCTATGGCTTAAGCATTTTAAATCTCGTTTAAAACTCTGAATTACAATGTAATGCTTGAAAAAAAAGCAACACACACGCATACACAGTCCCACCAAAACATAGGCTGAACTTACTGGAAGAGCTGTAGCTTGTGAAGGGTAAGATTTGGTCAGAAAAGGACATTTTTCGCTTCCATTCACCAGCCAGGTTACTTCTCTTTCCTTCTCTATAGTCACAGTGTTAGCGGTGCCATGCCTCTGCTTGGGATCTTGAGCGTGTTCCGTCAATGGCTCTGCTGCTGGTTGTGTCCCCAACAGGATAGGAGAAGCAGGAGCCAGACTCTCTAAGTTTGGAGCTGGCCTGTCTGCGTTTACAGGGTGAGATTCACTCACAACAGAAAGCAGTTCTGAATTTCCTGGTTGTGACAGTGAGGAGAAGTTTGCATCTGTGGCCAGAGGTGCAGATTCCACACCTGGAATTTCTGTAGGCCGAATTATGTCTGTAGATTCTTCTGCTGTGTCAGAGATCCGGCATGCTCTGTTATACTCATTCAGGACCCTAAAATCGTCAGGTACACAAACAAAACAAGCAAATCAATTCAATAAACACATATAATATCCATCTCCCCACAGTAATATTCAGGAAATGCCTCCAGTTCATACAAAAAAGATATTTTTCTGGTTTGGAAAATGTATTTACTTAAAGGGAAATCATCACATTTAGTATAATAGGAAACAGAACATTTGGAAACAAAGGATCTTAGGACCCCCAATATTAATGGCTCAGGTGAGTGGGGCTCTTCTGTTGCATTTCATTGCTTTAGTATAAATGTGAAAGAGGTGGAGCTCTGGGGTGCTATCCTGCTACGACTGGCACTGGGTCACAGCTGAGGGGCCAAACTGACATTGTGAAAGAGTACAAAACAGCCCTGCCAATCAGACTGCTCACATGGCTTTAAACTAGTCCATCTCTTGCCAAAGACTCATTTCCTGCAGCTTCTGAAAAGTTCCCTTTTGACAAAAAGAACCATGCAACTATAGTAAAACTTACAAGCAAAGTGCTATGTGGCTTTTGCCTCATCCTCAGAGTTTTACTGGCACTGAGCAGCAGTAATCAATGCTATTGTATATCCACTAAACCATGGAGAACATCTACAGAAGCATGCAATGCCTATAAAAGTTCTACTTTGTAAATTTAAAGGTTCAAGATCCCAGCCAGACTGGCTGGTGGATGATAAAGATGGCCTTAAGAGGACTACAGTTAACTGCTTCTCACTTGAATCCATTTTCCAACATGAAGACCACATGTGACTTTTGCCGTTATCTTCTCTTAATTTCAGCAGCAATAAAACAGCAACCAATAAGAATGGTTTCCCAGGTTCTTTAGCCTATCAGAAAGAAGCTGCATCATGCCAGCCTATCAGAAAGCCGCTGTTTCTACTGACTAAACAACCAGAAGCAGCAGAGAAATTAATTTGGGAGTGATCTGGTTTTATGACAGCTTTAAAATGTAATACGACAACTCTATTGCTCTAAAATTAACCACTTGCCCAAAAAACCTGAATTAAGGGTTAAGGGTATCAACATGATAGACAATACTGACTGCCATTAAGGGAAATGCATCTCGTTAGCCAGCAAGCTGTGAGACCATCAAATTAATAAGAACATAAGAAGTTGCCATACTGGGTCAGACCAAGGATCCATCAAGCCCAGCATCCTGTTTCCAACAGTGGCCAATCCAGGCTATAAGTACCTGGCAAGTACCCAAACACTAAGAAGATCCCATGCTACTAATGCCAGTAATAGCAGAGGCCATTCCCTAAGTCAACTTGATTAATAGCAGTTAATGGACTTCTCCTCTAAGAACTTATCCAAACTTTTTTTAAACCCAGCTACACTAACTGCACTAACCACATCCTCTGGCAACAAATTCCAAAGCTTAATTGTGTGCTGAGTGAAAAAGAATTTTCTCCAATTAGTCTTAAATGTGCTACTTGCTAACTTCATGGAGTGCCCCTAGGCTTTCTATTTTCTGTCGATAAGCAGGTCATTTAGCCATGCAGTGTAGGTGACATCATCCATGATGTCATGAGGCGGAGCTTTACTCTCTCAGCTTGAAGAGCTTTGCAGTGCACCTGCGCCAGCATTCCCACACTCATCGAGCTGTCTCCTCAGTTTTTGTTTTCCCGCGATACCTCACAGACGAGTAGAGTACTCTCTCCTGTCTCCTGACAAAAAAAAAAAAGACAAAAAGATCACATCTACTACCATCATGCCAAAGAGCCAGGGATTTAAATATTGCCAATGCGGCAAAATAATGTTGGTGACCGATGGACATAATTATTGTTATTCATGCTTGGTCTCGATCATAACCAGGCCACATGTAAGGATTGTGGCAAAATGTCCCCATGGGCTAGACATCAACGCACCGAAATAATGGAGAGGTTGAGGCACTTATCTTATGCCCCCTCTCCTAGTGATAAACGATCGACACAGTCTTCCCCGGATAAGAAAAAACCCCGGTCCGAGACTCCATGACATACCCATTCAGCAGGTACGGATGGCCGCTCGGCAAAAACGGCATCTGCGTCGACAGCATCGATGCTTCGTGCTCCGAATGCCACTTCTGAGCCGCCACCTACGATGCAATCCAAATCAGACTCGGCATCGATCATAACCATCCCGACGCTGGAGCACAACTTTCCTCTCCTGACGCACGTGGACGCAACTAAAAGACACTAGACGCACAAGAGTCGGAAATCTTCCGAATTCAATGCTGCGTCGCATATTCCAAAACAGAAGTCTGACGAAACACCTCGCAAGTCTTCTTCAAAGACAAAACATTTTTTGCCACCTTCTGGAGCAACCTCTTCATCTCATTTATATGCTCTGCATCCCACAACTCCACAAAGGAGTCAGTCTCCCAAATCTGTTTTCTCTGTTATAGACCTAGGGGACTCAGCAGGTAGCTGGGATTCATCACCAGATATTGCGTGCCTGACGAAAGATCTACCTAGCCACTCCAGGAAAAGATCAGCCTCTCAACATAAGATCTTAAATCAAGATTTCAATAGTACTCCAGGCAAAAGGCCACGCAAGTACGATGTAAGTAAAGACCTACCTCATAGACCATCGGCCCAAGAAACGATGTCTCAGATTACAACTCTTCTAAAGAATTTTTTCCATGGGTTACCTTCACATCATTCCACACACACTTCCCCGACCCCTTCTGGGAAATTTAAAGTTTCATCACTACATGCTTCTTCCTTACCATTGAAGGAGCCATCCCCACAAGATTCGGCTTCACATCCAGCTTCTCCTCATGAAACTCCTCCAGTGAAGCCTCCCTTATCTCCAAACATTTCTCCTGGAATCCCATCGGATCCTCCAGAAGATCAGCCTCAACCATCTTCACTGCCAGAAGATCTCACTTATTCCAAATTTTTTAGAGAAGTTGGGCTCAGCCCTAAAAATAGAAACCCGAAAGCTGTCAGACCCCAGATCTGAAGTTTTGTGAATCTTACAAATTTTGGATGTACTAGCTGAACCAACTGCTCTTCCTTCTCACCAGATTTTGGAATCTCTTATAGACAAAACCTGGGATAGCCCGCATCTCGTACCTCCAGCTTCCGAGAACTGGATCTCAAATACAGGATGCAGAAAACGACTTACTATTCTAATGTCCAAATTCCTCATAACTCAGTTGTTGTGGAATCAGCAATGAAAAAAGCTAAGAAAAACAGGATATAATCCAACACTCCACCCAGGAAGGATAACAAAATTTTAGATGTTTGGGTGCAAAATCTACTAGACCTCCATGCTCGGTTCCTGTATTCATCAACACCAGTTCTATATAGTTCAATACTTGTATGACTGTACCCAACAACTAAAGCCATTCCTCATAACATCTCAAGGGGATGCCCCCTTTCCGCAGCCTTTTCAAAGATTTACAGGAAGTGTTATGACATCTACTAAAGAACAGCATATGAAGCCTTTGCTACATCTGCCAGATCTTCGGATATTTCAATATCAGCTAGAAGACTAGCTTGGCTACATGCAAGCAGCATACGAGAGGATGTCCATGACCAGTTAACCAATTTACCATGTAGACCTGATAATCTCTTTGGAGAAAACCTCAGGGAAACAGTTTTCCAAATAAAGGAACAAAATTTGGCAGTCCAATCGTTGACATCTCTTTTAGAAGCACAAATAACATCCAGGTGTTATTACAGCCAATACAAAAGAGGGTATTACTATAGAAGACCGTACCGTTACTATCAACCGTACCTTCAGAGTTATAGACAAACACCTTACCAACAACCAAAACCTCAAGCCCAGCAACAGGTGCAGAGACCTTGACAAAGAACCCAGAGGCAGCAGAAAATTCAAATGTCTCAGCCTCCATCCAAGCAGTCTTTTTAGATCCACTCGCCACAACAACAATTCAACATGTAGGGAGCAGACTTTCCCTTTTCCTTCTGAAATGGTCCACAATAACCACAGACCAGTGGGTAATAGATATAATCTCACAAGGTTACAATCTACAGTTCAATTATTTCTGAGACTACCACATCCTGTTCAACCCAGAACATTGGATACACAGAACCCCTCACTAATTCAGAAAGAGAAATTGCTTCTTCAACAAAAAGCAATCTGACCAGTCCCTTTCTCGCAAAGGAAAAAGGGTTATTATTCCCAATACTTCCTCGTTCCCAAGAAATCAGGGGGCCTTCATCCCACCCTAGACCTACGTGCACTCAAACATCTCAAAAAGGAAACATTCAAAATGACCTCTCTCAAGACAGGTCTTTCCCTTTCTTCAAACCAACGACTGGATGTGTTCCCTAGACCTGAAGGATGCATACACGCACATTCCAATTCACAAAAAATTCTGGCATTACCTATGTTTCCAAGTTGGAATCAACACTATCAATACAAGGAACTCGTCTGGACTCTCCTCTGCCCCGAGTCTTCATGAAATGTCTTGCTGTTGTTGTGGCACACTTGCGCAAAAAGGAAATAAAAATGTTTCCGTATCTAAACGATTGGCTAATCGTTTCCTTGAATGCTCAAGCCCTCCAGTCTCATTTGGCGGAAACGATCCTCTGTCTAGAGAGTCTCGGTTGAATCATAAATTACGAAAAGTCGCAACTTCATCCCTCTCAGAATCTTCAATTCATCAGAGCAAGAATTCAGACTCCCATTTCCAGAGCTTTTCTCCCACTAGACAGAGTTCAAACTCTGAGATCCCTATGTCTATCTCTCCACCGTCAAGGTTACGCTACCGTTCGCCAAGTAATGGTTCTGTTAGGTCACATGGCTGCAGCCATTCATGTACTCTGGAACACATGATTACACATGAGGCGTCTCCAGTGGGGTCTAAAGACCCAATGGAACCATCTGATCCAACCAATGTCCCAAAGAATTCAGATTTCCAGGTCCATGAAAAGGGACATTCTCTGGTGGCTCGAACCTTCAGTGTTAACCAAAGGCTCTCCACTAAGGCAGCCTTCTCACCAACTCATCATAACTACAGACGCATCAACAAAGGGATGGGGAGCCCATCTCTTCCACTTAGAAACACAGAGTATGGTCCCCAAATGAACAATGCCTTCAAATAAACCTGCTGGAACTCAGAGCAATAAAGAACTCAGTACTTACGTTCCAGTCATGGATACGGAACAAATCAGAGATGATTCACGGGCCACCAGGTAGCAACGTTCTATATAAACAAGGAGGATCAAATTCCTTGACTCTTTGCAAGGAAGCAATTCAGATATTAGAATGGGCGGAGGACAACAGAGTTTTCCTTCAGGCTTCCTATCTTCCAGGCCTTGCGAACACGAAAGCGGACAAACTCAGCAGAATTTTCCACCTGCATGAATGGTCACTAAAACAGTCAGAAGTGAACAAGATCTTTGCTTGCTGGGGTACTCCAAAGATGGAACTTTTTGCTTCGGAAAGCAACAGGAAAGTCAAGAAGTTTTGCTCAATTCTCCCCCGCATATACAGGTCATCTCAGGATGCTTTCCTGATACCTTGGACAAATGGCCTCCTATACGCTTTTCCACCAATCCCATTAATCTCACGCATGATCCAAAAATGTATAGCGGACACAGCGGATTTGATTCTCATTGCACCTGCTTGGCCAAGACATCCATGGTATGCTTATCTTCTTCATCTGTCAATCAGTCCACCGATTACGTTAAACGACCCCTTTCTACTTTCACAGGGGGAGGGAAATTTCACGCCCCCCATGCACTCATCTCTTCACTTGACAGCACAGAGATTGAACGGGAGGTATTAAATGAACTAAATCTCCCTTCCAATATCACAGATATTTTGATAACAGCCAGAAAGTCTTCTACCAGGTAAAATTAAGCTTTCAAATGGAGGAGGTTTTCTGCTTGGTGTAACCAACAAAGAGTAAATCCCTTTGAATGCCCTCTGCAAACACTACTGTCCTAATCTATATACCTTATCTCTAGTCTAGCAGTTACATCTATCCATGTACACCTAAGTGTGACAGCAGCTTACCACTCAATGAGAAACAGATCATCCATCTCTTTTCATCCTCTGATCTCGAAATTCTTGAAGGGTTTAAATCATATACATCCACCTATTCAGAAACATCCAGTTCCCTGGGACGTAAATCTGGTCCTCGAAGCTTTAATGGAAGCTCCATTCGAACCCATATCGTCCTCATCGCTAAAATATCTAACCTGGAAAGTCCTCTTCTTGGTAGCCGTCACCTCGGCAAGGGAGTAAGTGAGATCCAAGCACTGGTGATCAACTTCCCTTATCTACAATTCCGCCACGACAAGGTCTTATTACAAACTCATCTTTCCTTCCTACCAAAAGTAGTCTTGTATTTTCACTTAAATGAATCAACCTCTTTACCAGTCTTTTTTCCGAAACCACACTCTGACAACTGTCAGAAATCTCTTCATACACTAGACTGTAAGAGAGCTTTGGCTTATTACAAAAACAGGACTCAGTCTATCAGACATACATCCCAATTATTTGTCTCTTTTAACCCAAATAACCCGGGACAACCAGTTTCTAGAAGAACTCTTTCAAATTGGCTTACTGCTTGATTTCAGTTCAGTTACTTTCAAAAATCTATGTCTCTGTCAAATCCAGTTAAAGTCCACCAGATAAGAGCCAGAGCCACAGCCACTTTCATAGTGCATATCCAGGGTATATCCATTCAAGACATCTACAAAGCAGCGACTTGGGTCTTCCATACACACTGTCACTTCACCTTACTGCCTAGACCAGCAATCTGCAGACAATGCACCGGGATCAGCAATTCTACAAAAATTTCTAATGGCTGCCCACAATGCACAGGTTGCTATTCAGATATCAGGAACTTACACAAAAAGCAACCTATGTGCTTGGGATTCCCATGCTGCATGGCTAAATGACCTGCTTATCAACAGAAAAAAACAAGTTTGCTTACTGTAAACGGTGTTTTCCATAGATAGCAGGGAATTTAGCCATGCAATCCCCTCCACCTCCCTGGACAGCCATTTCTTTCAACACCTACACTCACGGCTAGTTTCAAAACCAACTTGAGTAGAGATGGCTCGAGGAACGCGGGAAAGCCAGCGCAGGCACATGCAAAGCTCTTCGAGCTGAGAGAGTAAAGCTCCGCCTCGTGAAATCATGGATGACGTCACCCACACTGCATGGCTAAATTCCCTGCTATCTATTGAAAACACCGTTTACGGTAAGCAAACTTGCTTTTATCTGAAAGTGTAAATAACCCATTCACATCTACTTGTTCAAGACCTCTCATGATTTTAAAGACCTCTATCATGTCCCTCCTCAGTCATCTCTTCTCCAAGCTGAACAGCCCTAACCTCTTCAGCATAGGGGAGCTGTTCCATCCCCTTTATCATTCTGATCGCCCTTCTCTGTACCTTCTCCATTGCAACTATATCTTGAGATGCGGCAACCAGAACTGTACACAGTATTCAAGGTGCAGTCTCACCATTTTATTCACCATTCCCTTTCTAGTAATTCCCAACATTGTTTGCTTTTTTGATCGCCACAGCACACTGAACCGATTTCAATGTATTATCCACTATGATGCCTATTTCTTTTCCTGGGTGGTAGCTCCTAATATGGAACCTAACATCATTTAACTCCATTAAAAAGGTAAAACACGGGCCCTGAAGCCAAGAATACATGTGATCCTCAAGCTGCAGAGCGTCCATAGCATCCCCAGACAGAGTAACAGAAGGGTGAGAAGCCAGAGAGAGGGGAAGCATGTAAAATGTGTCCAGCTGTCTCACCAGTTAAAGGGAGACCCAACAATGACAGTATATGCACAATTTGGGCATGCAGATTTAGGTTGTCAAGAAAAGATGGGGAAGAAGAGAAAATAAAGGCAGAAGAAAGGAAAAAAACAGACAAGAGGGAACAACAATCTGAACTAGAGAACAAATTCTCAGATATCCTGGATTCATAAACAAGGTTGAGGACTGCTTTTCCCTTTTCTGCAACAATCTGCAGGGATGTGAAAGCAGATCTAGGCAGGCGGGTTCATTTTAGAGGGAAAATATAACTTCTTTGGAGTATGTCTATGAGGCACGGGAGGAGATTCTTGACTTCTGGTAATATAGGGCCCCGGGTTTCTATTTCAAGTAAAAAGGACACAATAAAAGGAATAGAAAAAAATCCTACAGTGGTTTTGTCATAAGTTTTCTCTTGCACAATCTTTTCTCTTCATAAATTGCAGGAAATTAAATCCCTGGGCAAAAAATGTGTTATTTCAAAACTGAACCACCAAACTGACTTGAGTGTTTTGTTTTTTTTTAATTATTATTAAATGCACTTTTTCCTGAAATTTAAAGCTGGCCCATAATTTTCTAACATTATTCTCTTTGAGGGTCTATATATTTTTCTATAAGCACCTTATTTGCTAAATCCCTAATGGTCAAGTTGTATATATATACCTCCTGGTGCATTTCAGGACTGGGACGGTACAGTGGGACACTACTCACTCTTGTAAGAATTTCTCAGAGTCTACAGTATCCGCAGTCCTCACGTTGCAGGACAAGCGTTCCCCCAATTTATCAGGGCTCCTGCCACCGTTTGCCTGAGGGGGTCCATCAGAACCCAAACTGGAAGAGAGCTGCGATGAACTGCTGGTGTCCAGGCTCAGCGTGGAGCAGCTGAGTTTGCTCCTGCACCTATCGTCCTGTAAGATGTTGGCCTGGGGCTCCACTTCATCCGATCCAGAGGACTGGGAAACTGAGTCCCAGGAGTCCTTGCAGGGCTCCAAAAACTCAGAGCTGGGACACAGGCCGGAAAGGGAAAGTGGAGAGACTGTCCACTCGTTCAACACAGCTGATTTGTAGGAGAGTTCGAAGGACAGGGAGGATAAGCCCTGCAGGTAGCTCAGGACCACTTCGCATTCTTCCGGATCGATCAGCAGCGCCTCTGGCTGGTAATACTCTGAGAGCCAGAACCTCTCTCGCAGCAGAGAGATGAAATAACACTCCATCAGGCAGTCATTCAGGGCCAGCCTGAGCCAGGCACGGCAGCGGCCTACGTCCGTGTGAATAAAAGTTAGGCGCTCCAGTTCTGTAATCACATCTCTGTTAAAGAGAATAGAGGGGTGTTAAAGGATTCACTGCAGTACAGAAATAGTTCAACATGTATCAGAAGTGCATTAAGATGTACCTGGTTTGGGTTTAGGAGGGCCAGAGGACAGCATCGTCCAACAGAAACCCCCCATGGGCAGATTAGAAGGCACCACTTGCATGCCAGCTAGAGAACTGCTGCGGTGACCCCTGGGTTGAGAAGATAAAACCTGGAGGTTCTGGGGGAGGACCAGTGGCTCAAAGGCAGTGCTGTGCAGTGCCAAGCAGAAAACCTAAGTTCAATTTTGGGGCAAGGGCCGTGTTTCCCCGGGCTTGCTGGGGATGCTGTGGTGGTATTCACAGCCCCCAGGGAAGGGAGTGTCAGCAATGGCTCAAAAGTGGTATCCTAGTGGCAAGATTTGGAGATCCACATTACCACTCTCCAGAGGAAGTGGCAGTCTATGGCCCCAGCAGGGGAGCATGATGTAATAGGCTGGGCAAATTGGGAGGTGATAGAAGGTTAGAAAAAAAATCCGGGTAGTTGCGAATAAAGGCTATTAATCCCATCCCTGGCTTTTTTCTCTCTTTTATTCTGATTTAGCTCACGCCTTTTCATCGATAGCTCAAAGCACAGGAGGAGGAGGAAACTGGGGGGCCAAAACCTATCAAAGAACAAGCAAGAAAACAAAAAAACATAACCTGGCGGCTGTGAATAAGCCTAGGGTTATGTAAAATCCTTTCTGAAGCGCCGTGAAGGTAGTGAACAGTGAGGTTCTGCAGCACCACAGAAACCACTACAGCACGGTCAGCTCGCACTTATGTTACTCCTCACTGGACACCACCCAACCTCTGCGGCAGACATCGAAGTACAACCCTGCCCTCAGTGCCTGTGCCCTGGGTCACAGCAGGATGGCAAGACGAGGACTCGAGCTTCCTACGGAGGCTCTTCCAGGGCAGCTGAGAATAAGTCTCCTGCAAGAAGCCCTCAGAATACAGAGGATGGAAGATTTTTCTTCTTTAAAGGAAGGCAACATATGGGATCTATTACCTTTCCTAGGCCATCACCTTTAGCTACTTTGCTGGTTTGCTTGCAACAGAACTTTACTTTCATTTAAAAAGTTTAGCGCTGTGAGTAGGCTCCTCATTCATGGAGAGGACTGCAAAACGTTAGAGCTGCTCTCAGAAAGAGTGAAACTCAGTACAAGCCTCGAGAGGTGAACTGCACTGACCTGTGAGTGATGCTCTTCAGCAAGCTCCAGAAGACTGGCTGGGGGAAGGGGCTCCGGCCGCTTATCTTCCGGCCTCGTCCTCCTGCCTCGCTTTTTATATGCTTTGCCCTCAGCCCGTGCAAGAATACGGCTTCCAGGGCGCAGCAGAGGGCATTGGCATCACCGTCATCGCTGGTGATGATGGCATCGGAGGTAATGTACCGGATCTGGAGGGCCTTCAGGGAACCGGCCAGCTTCCTCTTTATCCACTAGTGACAGAGACAAGGATTATACATGGAAACAAACAGATATGGACAGGCTGCCCAATGAGCTTCCTGGTATAAAGCCGTAGACTAGGAGCAGCTCAGCAATATAACACACCAACCAACCAACCAAAAGATCTCCACTCGTGGGTTTAACCCTTAAAACAAGAAAGAATGAAATCTTTAACCCCTTAAATGAACTTATATGTGAAGTTCTGCTTTGTGTACTCTCTTCTCAAAATATATGAGAGATGGAGGGTGGTAGATTCATATATTTAGTGATCAAGGTACCAGCCTGGTTACCTAGTAGTCTATGGATTATAATCATTAACTGACCACCCTTATTTAATAGCTGCAATTTCACAAACTAAATTTTTAAAAAATATGTTTGTATATATTATGTGCACCATATGTGTCTCCTAAAATCAAATCAATATATTGTTTAATACATTGCCATACCAGTATCTTCAAATCACCTATATTCTTTTTCACTCACACTAGCTCTTATATGTCTTTACTTCACCCGTGATTACTTAGCTTGTTGTCACCCAACATGGCCAAGTTTCATAAATTTTCCTTCAGCAGAGGAACAGTCAAGATACTAATATCCAACAAAATTTTGTTTCATACATCAGGCGGCTCTGTTAACCTTCTTCAAAAATGGCGTAAAAGAACTGTTTTCAAACACTCCAGTTTTTATATGCTACCATGTGACTTGGAAACTACCAATCAGATGCTAAAAAAGATGTCCTCAGACTAATGATAGCCAATCAAGTTCTTCATTCAAACCCTTAGGAGATTCAGTTTGTAATGTATAAATCCAATACTGCTCTTGATAATTCAATCTTGACGGATAATGCTGCCACAGAAAGTGTGCTCAATCTGTTCTATAATAGTCCAATGTAATTGACTAAAAGTATGTTGTTTATTTAGGCAATGAGACACAATAGGAGCCGTTCTTGTTGCAGTATTTATTCGGGACCAATTTTCTAACAATTGGATTTTTATCGCTTGGCTAGTACGTCCCACATATACCTTAGGGAAGGGGCATATTAATACATAGACTACTTAGATTCACAATTAGTGCTAAGAACATGCCATACTGGGTCAGACCAAGGGTCCATCAAGCCCAGCATCCTGTGTCCAACAGTGGCCAATCCAGGCCATAAGAACCTGGCAAGTACCCAAAAACTAAGTCTATTCCATGTTACCGTTGCTAATGGCAGTGGCTATTCTCTAAGTGAACTTAATAGCAGGTAATGGACTTCTCCTCCAAGAACTTATCCAACCTTTTTTAAACACTGCTATACTAACTGCACTAACCACATCCTCTGGCAACAATTTCCAGAGTTTAATTGTGCGTTGAGTAAAAAAGAACTCTCTCAGATTAGTTTTAAATGTGCCACATGCTAACTTCATGGAGTGCCCCCTAGTCTTTCTATTATCCGAAAGAGTAAATAACCAATTCGCATCTACCCGTTCTAGACCTCTCATGATTTTAAACACCTCTATCATATCCTCCCTCAGCCGTCTCTTCTTCAAGCTGAAAAGTCCTAACCTTTTTAGTCTTTCCTCATAGGGGAGCTGTTCCATTCCCCTTATCATTTTGGTCACCCTTCTCTGTACCTTCTCCATCGCAATTATATCTTTTTTGAGATGTGGCGACCAGAATTGTACACAGTATTCAAGGTGCGGTCTCACCATTGAGCGATACAGAGGCATTATGATATTTTCCGTTTTATTCACCATTCCCTTTCTAATAATTCCCAGCATTGTTTACTTTTTTGACTGCTGCAGCACACTGAACAGACGATTTCAATGTGTTATCCACTATGATGCCTAGATCTCTTTCTTGGGTTGTAGCACCTAATATGGAACCCAACATTGTGTAACTATAGCATGGGTTATTTGTCCCTATATGCATCACCTTGCACTTATCCACATTAAATTTCATCTGCCATTTGGATGCCCAATTTTCCAGTCTCACAAGGTCTTCCTGCAATTTATCACAATCTGCTTGTGATTTAACTACTCTGAACAATTTTGTGTCATCTGCAAATTTAATTATCTCACTCGTCGTATTTCTTTCCAGATCATTTATAAATATATTGAAAAGTAAGGGTCCCAATACAGATCCCTGAGGCACTCCACTGCCCACTCCCTTCCATTGAGAAAATTGTCCATTTAATCCTACTCTCTGTTTCCTGTCTTTTAGCCAGTTTGTAATCCACGAAAGGACATCACCTCCTATCCCATGACTTTTTACTTTTCCTAGAAGCCTCTCATGAGGAACTTTGTCAAACGCCTTCTGAAAATCCAAGTATACTACATCTACCGGTTCACCTTTATCCACATGTTTATTAATTCCTTCAAACAAGTGAAGCAGATTTGTGAGGCAAGACTTGCCCTGGGTAAAGCCATGCTGACTTTGTTCCATTAAACCATGTCTTTCTATATGTTCTGTGATTTTGATGTTTAGAACACTTTCCACTATTTTTCCTGGCACTGAAGTCAGGCTAACCGGTCTGTAGTTTCCTGGATCGCCCCGGAGCCCTTTTTAAATATTGGGGTTACATTTGCTATCCTCCAGTCTTCAGGTACAATGGATGATTTTAATGATAGGTTACAAATTTTTACTAATAGGTCTGAAATTTCATTTTTTAGTTCCTTCAGAACTCTGGGGTGTATACCATCTGGTCCAGGTGATTTACTACTCTTCAGTTTGTCATTCAGGTCTACCACATCTTCTAGGTTCACCGTGATTTGATTCAGTCCATCTGAATCATTACCCATGAAAACCTTCTCCAGTACGGGTACCTCCCCAACATCCTCTTCAGTAAACACCGAAGCAAAGAAATCATCTAATCTTTCTGTGATGGCCTTATCTTCTCTAAGTGCCCCTTTAACCCCTCGATGATCTAACGGTCCAACTGACTCCCTCACAGGCTTTCTGCTTCGGATATATTTTAAAAAGTTTTTACTGTGAGTTTTTGCCTCTACGGCCAACTTCTTTTCAAATTCTCTTTTAGCTTGTCTTATCAATGTCTTACATTTAACTTGTCAACGTTTATGCTTTATCCTATTTTCTTCTGTTGGATCCTTCTTCCAATTTTTGAATGAAGATCTTTTGGCTAAAATAGCTTCTTTCACCTCCCCTTTTAACCATGCCGGTAATCGTTTTGCCTTCTTTCCACCTTTCTTAATGTATGGAATACATCTGGACTGTGCTTCTAAAATGGTATTTTTTAACAATGACCACGCCTCTTGGACATTTTTTACTCTTGTAGCTTGCTCCTTTCAGTTTTTTTCTAACAATTTTTCACATTTTATCAAGTTTAGCACGAGAGCCGTGGATTTGCACACTGTTCCTCTTCCAGTCATTAAATCAAATTTGATCATATTATGATCACTATTGCCAAGCGGCCCCACCACCGTTACCTCTTTCACCAAGTCCTGTGCTCCACTGAGAATTAGATCTAAAATTGCACCCTCTCTCGTCGGTTCCTGAACCAATTGCTCCATAAAGCTATCATTTATTCCATCCAGGAACTTTATCTCTCTAGCGTGTCCCGATGATACATTTACCCAGTCAATATTGGGATAATTGAAGTCTCCCATTATTACTGCACTACCAATTTGGTCAGTGGTCAGTTAATGATTATAATCCATAGACTACCAGGTAACCAGGCTGGTACCTTGATCACTAAATATATGAATCTACCACCCTCCATCTCTCATAAATTTTGAGAAGAGAGTACACAAAGCAGTACTTCACATATAAGTTCATTTAAGGGGGTTAAAGATTTCATTCTTTCTTAAACTAAGAGTGGCCATCTCCAATCCTCAAGAGCTACCATCAAGCCTGGTTTTCAGGATACCCACAATGAATATGCATGAGAGAGATTTGCATACAATAGGGGCAGTGCATGCATATTCATGGAGGATATCCCGAAAACCAGGTCCGTTGGTGGGTCTCTAGGACTGAAATTGGCTGCCCCTGCCATAGACTCAGCTGATCTCAAAACTATTTTAGAGTCTAAAAATCAACTCGTTTTCCAACCTTTCTGGTGTGCCTAGGTATTTTTATTTTATTCGTTATTTGCTTTCCTTTCATGCTTTTTTCCATTTCAGTTTTCAGCTTTCCATTGTATTCAGAATATTTTATTCACACCTTACACCAGAAGTGCTCAAGGCATGGTATCCTGCAGCCTCTCAGCCTTCTGTCTCACAGATCCACGCCCCACTCCCTGGGGCCGATGCAATACAGTGTGCTCAGCCTAGCGCACAGCTTGAGGCGCAGTTGGATGTGCGTTTTGGACGCGCTAGAGCAACTCCCGATGCAGTACTGGGATTAACACATCCAAGACACGCATTCAAAGAAGCGCCTAGCTAATAGGGCTCATCACATGTAAATACCAAGAAGATGAGGCTATTAGCTATTACCCCCGAAGCAAAAAATCACCGTGTGCCCAATGCGCACTTTTTAACACGGAGCAGGCATAAAGTCTTGCTGTGTGTCAAAGGCTCAAGAGCAAAAAATACTGCTTTTCTGTGGCTCCTCCTGCTTAGCATTGTCATGATGACAAGTAGGAGGAACTGCAGAAAGCAGCAGCATACAAAATTAGAAAGGCTTGCCTGAAAACAAAAAAAATTTCTGGGCATACAATGTACACCCACAATATACCCACTCCAGGCCGTGTACCTAAATTGTGCTGGTCAATTAGGTGCCACGGGAAAAAATGGACGCTCATATTGAGCCACGTCTCCTGGGCGCCTGATGCCAAGGAAGTGCTAGGGACGCACAATTTCTCTGGCGTGTCGTTTTTAACGTGGCAATTCGTTAGCATATTGCATCGCGTGCCCAGGATAGGTGGATAGGCGCACATTAAGGATCAGGCTCTCAATACGAGCACCCCTTTTTAGCGCATTTATATTTCATCGGCCTCCCTGTCTTTCCTCTCATGCACCCTCACCACCCACCACTCCCCTGCCACCCCGCCTCCAGTCCTCTACCCTGCCTTTTTTTTTGGCCGATTTCCAGTCCCTCTCTTCCCCATCACTCGTCCCTTTATCACCCTCCTCCCTCTTTCCATACCTCCATTCTACCTCTTCCCACCACACCCTCTTTCTCTCTCCCTCCAGGCATTTCATGTCTTTCCCCCCTCCCCACTGGTCAGGCAGAAAGTCTTCCACCACTCTGCCCCATCCTCGCTGCCCAAGCCAAACTCGTAGTTTCACCACGTGGAATAACAGTCCTGGACGGCGGGAAACACTGCCCCCCTCTCCTCCTGCTGCTGCTTGAGAGACTTGAGGGAACTAGTGAGAGGAGGCGTGCTCCCAGCAGGGAGGCAAAGTTACACAGCATTTTACTTTTTTTTTTCTTAGCCAAGATAAAATAAGAGTTTGATATTTTTTCTCTCCCTTACTTGGTCTCCGCTAGGTGTACAGCAATCAAGGAAAAAATCTTAATGATTTTATTTAACTGCCTGTGGAATTATTGAAAAATAGAGATGACTAATTACCAAGTAAGGAGAAGGAGAAAATGATATCATTCATGGAACAACGAGACACAATCTACTACTTTGCGAGTCAGCCACAATAAAATATTAGGCTTCAAACGACGACATTTAAACAAGTTTCAGCAGCAATATTCTCGCCTCGCTAGAGGACGTCTGCAGCCATCCTTCCTCCTCCTCACCTGCTTCACTTCTCTGGGGTCCAACCCGTTTTCACACGTCTGGGTAGACAGCATTTCACCTCCTATGGCTGCCTCACTGCTCGATTACATGACACCTAGAAGGACCACAGAAAAAAAAAGCGCATGTAAACCGGTTCTGAACCACCCACTAGAAGCTGGCACGTTACAAGATGTAAAAGCCACGTGTCGCCCTTGGGACCAAATGGTTTGTCCAAAATTTAAAGGTGTTCTTAAAAAGAGCTCTTGTCTTCTCAATAGACGCAACTCATGCATGCACACGGGTGGACTGCTGCCTTCTGGCATTGGACTGTACCTCCTCCCACCTTGTCTGATCAGTTTTTCAATGTTTTTGGTAATAAATGCTTCCTCTACTTCTCCATCCTTCATGGCTGGTGGTCCCTCGGGTCTGCTGCTTTTCTGTTTTCTAATCCTGGGGGAATTCTGCACTATTGCGGAAAGCAGGATTTGTGCAGAATTCCCCCTTCCCCTTGCAGATTCCAGGCTACACCACCGTTCTGAGCGTTATCACAGCTGGGATCATGGCAATAAATATTTACTCCTCGAGCCTTGCCAGAAGAGGAAGAGCATGATCCCCGGAAGCATGTGGGTCGGGCTGAGGCTCACGGCAGGGAGGACCTCTGAAGATGGTATGAGAGCTGTCACCAGGGAGGAGGAGGGGGGAGAGAGTACACTGTACCAGGGAAACATGACTCTCTATATCTACCACTATAAGAGGGGCACTTTCAACAAGGCGAGCTGGGAGGGGGTGCTAGTAACATTGGTCTGCCTAAGGCACTACGGACCCTTACTAAGTCAGAAACATGTAAATGCTGGATTGCACTGAAATGCAGAATGATAATTTGCAAAATAGAAAATAGTGTTATTTTGACAAATAAATGTGCAGAATTCCCCCAGGAATAATTTTCAGTGACTTGTTCCTCTCAAGAAGTCTGGCACTACCCCTTTGCAGAAGATACACTGATCGCTATCTCTGTTTCTTCTTTATCTCCTTCCTCTTGCAAGACTTCCTGCCTCTCCTCCACAGCATCCTAGATGTGCTCAAACCATCTTTTGAGCACATCTAAAATCGAAGATGAATTTTTTTTCAACCACTAAATTCTCACAATGCCTCCCACCATTCAGATTTATTTCTACAACCCCTTCTCTTTTCTGACTCTGCAGGAAAACCCAGGCATCACTTGTTACCTCTAAGCTATTTTATTTATTTAGATTTTTATTCCTCTTTTTCAGCGCTTCAAAGTGGATTACATTCAATTGTGCAATTGTGTGCACACACACAGGTCGTGGACCCCGTACAACATGGCAAAATTTAGGGCGCCCGAGAAATCTCGACATTATTTGCAATATATCGGCTCATAACTCAGAAATCTGAACTCATAAAAAGTTACACAAAAGAAAAATTATTGCTCACATAGCCTTTCAAAAATTAGAGGTAACTGCTGGGCATCATCTTTGACTCTGCTCTTTCTTTTCTACCTCATTTCTTCAAGCATTCCTCCTCGTTTTGCTGCCATTTCTGCAATGCACATAAAACCAATGCCTGAAGCTCTCTTTGCCTTCCAACTTGATGACTGAATTCACTTTCTGCTCCCTGCAGGTCCTTCAAAATTCCACAGCTCGACTGGTCTTTCGGTTTCCCCATTCCCATCTTACATCTCTCCTTGCTGATCTGCATTGCCTTCTGGTTGTGTTCTACTGCAAGTTCAAAATCCTTGCTCCAAGGCCCAACGATGCAGCTCTGAGCAAGCACTAGAAGTACCAATGAACGCGAATACTGTAAAAAAAAAAAGCTGGCAGGGGCTTCACGCCCTCCCAGGAAGGAAGTCGAAACAGAAAAAAAACAAAACAAACATTGATCAGTCTTTTGTGTTTGATCTTTATTTAATTTCAAAGGAGAAAAATGTTTTTTTGAAAGCTCTTCCTAGCAGACTGCTCTCTCTAAGTAAATATGGGGAAACTGCTGGGCTGTTTGTCAGCAGAGCTCCATGCAAGCATCAGACTGAAACATGAAAAGGAGGAATGCAGCACAGAATGGAGTCAGGGGAGGAGGCATGGCTATAATAAAAGATTATCCTTCTTTGTCTAATTAAAAAAAGAGATCTATCTATAGATATCCTGATATCTGCAAGCTGAACAGGCCTGAGATTTTGCCAGCTGAAAATAAGAACCGTACCTTTTAGTTACTTATCTAAAGCTGGAAAGTTTTCTTGCAGTCAGCATTGTATAGATTGGAAAAGGAAGAAAAACTCATTCTTTTCTGAGCTCTCTCACTCGGGGCGAATGTTAAAAGGAGTCACGCAAGTAAAATTAGCAAATACACACATAGGTAGCTTGTACTTGCGTACATGCTATTTTATAAACATCAAAAATACGCGGATATTTTCGGTTTCATGTCACATTTAGGAGCAGTGTAAGGGGGTGCCAGAGCGGGACTAAGAACAACCTGCTAATTATCACACATAATAGATATCAGACTCCTCTGGTGTCTGCTACTGGTTGGCTGGAAGGTCTAGGGGAAGAGCTAGGAGGGTCCTGATGAACTGGACAAGGACTGGCTGAACCGGTGGAGACACCAGCAAACTGGCGATTTCAATTCTGATCACATATTTTAAAATATACTGACTTCCGTTTGTAAATCAGGGTTTTATGGAAGCATGTCTTTTTTCTGCATAAAACATACATGCATATGTTTATAAAATAGGCAGAAAAATTACCTGCTTTTCATGCATTGCAGGGATTCCCGTCTAACCAGACATGTACGTATTTTATAATCTGAGCGTTCCTGAAATGTGCGGGTTATAAAACACTATAGTGGATCTCTGCACGGCCATATATGCATGTATATGAGGGACATGTAGAGTTGTTTGAAAGTTATCCTCTCCCTCTTTCAAACTGCCTTCAGTTTTCTGGGGAAAAAAAAATCCTCAAACTGTCTGGGAAGTCATGGTAACAAATCACAATATTAACTAGCGGTAAATGTGAATAATCAGACTTTAATAACCATCATCCCCTGAAGAAAATTAGTCTCCCAAAACATGTCATTTACAGAACAATATTTTTTTTTAAATGCTAGCACATCTCTAGTTTCGGTCTCTAAGCCAGAATCACTGCTCAAAGGTTGAACAGCATCAGACTGTGAACCTTCCCTTTTAGGTTAATGAACCGAAGAGCTACATGGACTGAGACAGGTTCTGCATGCGAGCCTGCACATTTCCAAACACAGACCGCTTTCATTCACCTGACGCAGGAGACGGAGGGATCGGAAGCAGACTAGAAGCAGAGAGGTCAGAAGCTGGGCTTACAAAGGTCCGGCCATCACGCTGCTGGAGCAAGGGAGCCCCAGATTGCAGACCTCAACCAAATGCACCATTTTATTGACATCAAATCCTAAAACTCTTGCTTGTTTGCAGTAGCAATGTCATCATCCTTGCTAACATGACTACTTCTGAATCTTGCTTTGCAGCAGTGTGAGTTGGTTTGCAACAGACATAAAATGCCACATTATAGAGAGGTGAACATTTCTCAAAGGAAGATCACTCCCTTAACGACCTCACACAATCAGAGTACTTAAAGGGAGATTTCAGAACTACACAAGGTGCAAAACATTTGAAACTGAGGTAATCAAACACCGTCAACCAAGCACAAAAGGACTTAAGAACAAAATGCCTCTCTCACCTATGATAGCAGGTAGAAAAGTTCTACTGTGACATCAAACCCCCACTTTTCCCTTTCCTGAGCCACAGCGGTATAAAGCAGATAACCTATGGTCTAGCCAACGCTGTACTATTTAAATCCAGTGTAACTGTACTGTTTCTTCAGACGCCTGATGACGTACGCCTATTAAAAAAAAAAAAAAGACAGTCCCCATGAGAAGACCATGTGGTGGCCACACCAAGAACTCTTATTTTACAATGAACTGTTATGTGAATGTGTGCTCAAGAGGCTGCGTCTCCCCCCACAGCGCAGCAATGGGATCCTGCAGGCATCAGGCCCCTTTTCCTTCCTCCATCCTTCCACCCTAACCTGGGTAGAAATACGAGGTCAGAAGCGGATCAATAGCACTTTTTGGAAAATTTGAAATATTTTTTCATAAACTGACATATGAAATGCTTTTCAAGACCTGATTTCAAGGAGTATCACTCCCCACTGAAAATGCTTACTAGTAACTATGTAAAATATATATTTTTTTAGACACTCCACACTTTCACATCATTTGATGATTCAAATCACAGGCTGTCACAAGGCCAGCATGATATGCTAAATCAGCAGAAATGTCCCTTATTCTGACCCCAAAGCATCATGTGTTCCCCCAAGGTTAAATGCATGCAGCCAGCAATGTAAGGAAGACCCGCAGAGGATCTTAAAGTAAAGTTTCTTACTCAAGTGTGAAGCAGCTGCTGTACCCTTCTTCTCCTGGCAGAGCAGATGGAGAGGCAGGGAGAAAGATTTTAAAAGTCCTGCTAGGGAATTGAGTGATAAGAGTTTACTCACCTCCCTGGGATGCCTGCAGGGGGTCCCATCAGCCTCCCTTTACTTATACTGACATGGGATGGGAGGAGCTTTTAAAACCTAAACTCAAATACCTCCTCAGGCATGCAATAAGAGAAGGAACCTGAAAAAGGGGAGGATCTGATTTTGTTCCAGTTCAACTGCAGGCTGAATCAGCTCCAAAACCTTGAACTCTAAGGCAGCGGCGTTCCTCAGCTCGTCAGATTATCAATTCCCCCCCCCCCCCCCCCCCCCCCCCCCCCCCCCCGAGAATGACCGGGTACACCCTCTCTCCAAAGGAAAAGCCCAACCAACAATCAAAACACCTTCGCCAAAAGCAAGATTGTAAGCTCAATTTCTGGCAAGAAAAAAATATATATATATATTTAAATACACACACTACATTTTTTTAAATTCGGAGTCCCCAGTTCAGCAAAACAGTTCTTTTCATTATTTAATTTTGCAGATCCTTTCTGACTTGTGATTCAGACTGTGTGAGAGGGCAATGATGCACATCCCGTGTGACTGGGGTCAGAGAGGGCAAACCACACCTAGCAGGGCTTCTCATTTATCTCCTTCTTCCTTTTTCCCTGAAGAATAAATGTTACTGGGGGGTCGGGCTGTGCTCTATTACCCTTGACTCTTTCACTCCAGAAATAAAACACCATTGACAAAAAAATATAACTTTGGGGGAATTTACCAGTCTAGATACAATTATTTCTCTCTCAGGACGTCTGAAGGCAGAGTGCGTATTTTCCGCTGGACGGAAGAGAGGCGTGTTTGGGACAGGACCACAAAGTGGATTTTCAAATCTGTGTGTGTTGTTTTCAGGCCAGATGCAAAGTCCCTTGGGTTTTCTGTACCTGTGGACAATTTTCAAAGGGAAACTAAAGGACGAATTTTAAAAGAGTTACTTGGGTTAAAAGGGTCACGTACGCGAGTATCTGGGCCACACGTGAGCAATGCGTATTTTAAAAGCCTCAAATTATGCACGTATGTGTTGTGGACTAGCTAGACAGTGGACCCTTAGGCCGGCCTGCGGGAGACCTGGGGTAGTTGGACTACGGTCTCGGGGCAGTAGGCAGACCAGGCTGATGTAGACAGTAGGCTTCACCCGGAAGCTGGTACTCCCCCGAGAGGAGCCCTTGGGAGCCCAGTCGCTTGGGACTCAGGAGGTTCACCCTGGAAGCCGGTGTCCCCCCGGGAGGAGCCCGAAGGAACCCGGCCGCTGGGACTTAGGTGATCTCTGGTCCGGATCTCGAGCAGGCTGGAGCTGAAGCGGATGAAGGAGGCCTGGCAGGAACTGCGGCGGACCGAAGTCAGGCAGCATGAAACCAGGCAGGAACTGCAGCGAGCTGAAGGCAGGCAGAGCGGGACCAGGCAAGAACCTGGACAGGTGCTGAAGGAAGGCAAGAACGAAGAGGTTAGAAGTGCGAGCAAGTCACGTAGTAGACCAAGCAGGCAGGCAGGCAGGCAGGAACGGTGTGTGAGGGAGTCACGCAACTGGGCACCGCAAGGGACCCGGTTGCAAGGCGTCGTAGTGGGGTCCGCGGGGAGTTAAGTAGAACTGGTTGTCTGACGTCAGGAGCGGGGGCGGAGCGCGCTCTGGCGGGAAACGGGCTATATCAGCGCCGTGACAGCGCGCGCGCCTAAAGAGCCCAGGGAAATGATGTCTCCCCCGCGGAGACGCTCACAGAGCTGGTTCAGGCATCGAGTGGCCCAGCTGGAGCTTTGAGGTAAGGGCCGGGACGCGAGGGTCGCGGAGCGGACCGCAACAGTACGTGTGCACCCATGTAAAAAAACAACAAAAACAAACAAAACAGGGTGGAGTTGGGGCGTCTTAGGGACATTCTAGGGCAGGGCAAAATTAATGAGCGTAAATCCATATTTTAAATCTGGCAGCCATAACTGTTAGCCACTAGGGGTGTGCATTCATTTGCAACGTATTGGCAATCCGCAACGTATAGGGCCATATTTGTTGTATTCGTGGGGAAGCGAAACGTATCGCGATTCCCACGAATACAACGAATCTTCACCGAATTATTTGGCCGTCTAAAGGAGCGAATTTAAACAAAACCCCCACTCTCCTGCCCCCCCCCCCCCAAAGACTTGCCAAAACTCCCTGGTGGTCCAGCAGGGGCCCAGGAGCCATCTCCTGCACTCACGCCGTCGGCTGCCGGTATTCAAAATGGCGCCGATAGCCTTTGACCTTACTATGTCACAGGGGCAACCGGTGCCATTGGTGGGCCCCTGTCACATGGTAGGAGCACAAGATGGCACCGGCCGTCCATTGCTACGTGAGGGATGCCGGAAATGTAACTTATCAGCTTAACGTTTCTCGTGTTCCTCACACTGGGCCTGGGTCGCAGGAATAGCGTAGTGCGATGCAAGCTGAAGATAAGAAATACTTACAGTACCTGGAGTGACAAAAGGCGTAACAAATTTATTTTATTTATTTTATTTATTTTTAGATTTTTATATACCGGTGTTCCTATATGAAATAAAGATCACATCGGTTTACATTGAAACAGAACATGAAAATTGCCAAAAGGCATTACATAGAACAAGGTTATGAAACTTGGAACAGTGTACATAAGTTCAAAATTTAACAATAACGTTGTAACATTGATGACCAAAAGATAAAAAAAAAAAAAAAAAAGACTTAAACAATTAAATCAAATCAATCAATTTACATTTCATATCTGGAGGGGGAGGGAGAGAAGCCCAATTTTTTTCAAGCTGAGTAGAGGAAGAAGGATTCAGGCTGCTAGACCACTTTTGTTAATTAATCTGCTGGATTGTTTTGAACGCGGCTGCTTAAGCTACAGTCATGCGGCCACACGAGGCCGGGTAACTTTAGACCTGCTCTCTGCCATGCCTGGAAATAGCCGAATAACTCCAAGTATTGGACTTCGCCAGATATGTTATTCAGCCAACTCCTTCCCAGCCCAGAACGCGTCCCTTGCTTATTTGGCTAAATCTTAGCCTGATCATGATATCTGGCAACAAGTTGGCCAGATAAACAAAGGGAATATTGCAAATTCTCCATTTAGAGAGATCTTTTGTGAGTTATCCAGCTAAATGGCTTTGGATATTAGTCTCGCGCTCTTTTTCTCTCTTTTTCATGGAGCGGGGGGGGGGGGAAGCCACTCCCCCCTTTTTTTCACTTTTAAATTGGAGCACAGATTTTTTTTTCCTAGGCAGATTCTTCCTGCCTGTCTTTGGGACTCAGTTTGACTCTCCTCTTCCTCTGCGACTCCCAGGAGGACAGCATGAGGTAGAAACAAGTGCCGCACCGCTGTGGGAGAGGCAGAGGAGGAGGAGGAGAGTTGACCCAGCCCCGAAAACAGGCAGGTGGTTGGAGCGCTGTCAGGCTGCCACCACTGTTTGGCCCCTGGCCTTGCCTGCCTGGGTTTTACAGTGTCCAGGTACCCTTGTAATCGGACATTGTATAACAGGCTGTAAAACCGGGCTGTCTGGTCAAAAACCGGGCAGTTGGTCACCCTACTCTCTATATATAGATAGATAAAAACTATATAACTTCTGGAAATTTACCAATCCATGTTTTTATTTCTGGAGAGTGAAAAGATCGAGGGTTAGGAGAAACAGCCTGACCCCGAATATTATTTATTCTTCAGGGAAAAAAGGAAGAAGGAGATAATGAGAAGCTCTGCTGTATGGTTTGCCCTCTCTGACCCCAGTCACACGGGAGGTGCAACATTGCCCTCTCACCCAGTCTGAATCACAAGTCAGAAAAGATCTGCAAGATTAAATAACTCCTAAAGCTCTCGGCTATCCTCAGCTCCTCGCAAAATAATCCAGAACCCAACAGCTAGTTCACCGAGCTGGGTGCACCAATGCAATCTTACCCAACCCACCATTACTTTCTGTTAGCAGAGGTTTGTTGTAGGAAGGGTCGTTGGCACAAGCAGAGAGACCATTTCTAGCCTGTAAATGAGCAGTTCTGCAACCGGTAGCAGTGTCAGCAAGCAATGTCCTGACATTACAATCTCACCTGGCCATCTGCAAGGCCCCTCTATCCCTCTGTAAGATCAGCAAAGTCTGCTGTGGATATACAGGGCAACACAGTTCACTGGGCTGCTCCTGAATGTATGTTAACCACTCCCTTGCTGGGGTTTTTTTTGTTTGTTTGCTTAGATTTTTATCTATTCTCCACTGTAAGGGTGAGTCTATGACTTTTGCAGCTTTGGTTAAGAGGCTTTCAGCCAGACCCTGGTGATTTGCTTTACTGCAGTGTCCTGTGGTCAGCGCCCGAATGGCCATGTGGGAAAACCTTGGCCAAGTTATGTCCAGTCACTGGCCCAAGGGTCAGGCAGATTCTATTACAGAAAAGAGAAATCCACGGCAACAAGAAAAATACAAAACATGGTGATAAAATACTAAAGGACTCTCTATCCCATTCTACTCTATACACACAAGAGAAAATCACCCGCAAAACTTAGCTTCTTTGTGGCAGATCCATGCAATGTTACACTAAACTCTGTTAGCACGCTCTTATAAGTCGTTTCGGGCTCCCCTGCCTTTGTTTTTTAGTGAAATTTCAGGCATGCCCAGTCGCAGACTACTCATATGAAGGAGCACACAGAAGATCATTCTTCTCAAGCCAAGAGGATTTCACATTACAGAGTCAGACATCAAGTCTTCAGCTGCCACCAGTCGGGTAAAAACCAAAGAGAAGTGTGTGCTTGAAAGACAGGCCGCTTGTTGAAGCACAATTCACTTAGATTTTCTGGCATTATTATTTATTGCTGATTCTGTTCAGTCCGGAGACAGGAAGTGTCAGTTCCCATAAGCTAATTAAGAAATGTATGAAGTTGGTCCAAAAAAAAAAAAAAGGATCATCTTATATTATTTTTTGATTCCTTAGTTATTTCAACACATTCAAGTGGCCCAACACAACAATGTGCCTTCTGTTACAGCCACACTCTGCTCTTAAAAAATCTCCTTCCCAAAGTATTTCATGTTATATCGGGATCAGCCCATGTGGTGCTTTTATGGGAGATCTCACGAGGATGTAGATAGCAAAGAGCTAGGAGGGCTTATGATAGAAACATTCAAACATTTCACAGGCTTTAATGAAATACATGAAGGCTACATTTTTCATAGAAAAGGAAATGAAAGTACTACGGATGGTAGATGCCTGGAATAAGCCATCAGCAGTGGCACAAAAATCAGAGCACAGCTGTAAGGCCTGGGGGCAGAGGGGGGGCTTGAGTGTTTGCTCAGTCATAGGGATCTTCAGAGCATGAAAGAGGAGAGAATACAAGCCAACGGGGCAGGGAGGGGCAGCACAACTGCCCCAGGCTTCCAAGAAGAGTGGGGGGCAGCTGCACGGCAGGGCCATGGCTGCAAGCACATAGCTCAGCAGCCTCACTCGTCTTGGCAGCTGTTTGCATTACAAAGCTTGGTGGTAAAACATGGGATGGGGGTCGGGGCCCTAGAGGTCAGATTAAGTTTGGGACTTGTAAGCAACAAACAGAAAAAGATGGGTGCATGGGAGGCCAGAATGGCACTGGGATTTAAACCTGCTTGTGAGAGATTCAGAGGGCAGTGATGGAAACAGGAATGAGAGTCGAGTAAAAGGTTCAAAGATGAAGATAACTGATCGATTGCTCTTTATCTGCCCTCATCTTGAACTGAGAGAGACTGGTTTTCTCACCTCTACTGACCATACCTTCTGCAAAGAAATGCTCCCATACCTTAGCTCCTTGGTCTACCCCCACAGACCTCCTATCATGACCCCTTGCTCTGGCACTACCTTTGCACTCAAAAGAAAAACAATCTAGGAACAAAACCATAAAAAGCAGGGGAAGGAGGGGCGATGAGAGGCCAGTAATGAGTAGCAAATTGCCAGAAGTATGGGTATTTAGAAAATAATGGGGGCCGAACCATCATTTTTGTGGATGAAAGCCCCACACAGCGCTGATGCTGTTTCCTCATTAACAGTCCTTTGCTAAAGAAAGCCAGGAGTTAATCTGAAGAAAGAAAATACACTTGCTGGATGCAGCTTTCTAACAGGCTGGGAACAAACATCTATTGTATAAGCTTGCTTGTTATAGGAGAATTCAATAATGGCTGTAAAAATGACTGTGGGGGAACAAGGCTGCACTGTGTTAACATTAACATTTGTTATATAGGGTTTGCTTAAAAAAAAAAAAAGAAGAGCACAGAGTTGTTTTTTTTATCTGAGTGTGTGTTGTGGAAGTTACTTTAAGACAGGGCTTCCCAAACCTGTCTTGGGGACCTCACAGCCAGTCGGGTTTCCAGGATATCCACAATGAATATGCATGGGATACATCTGCATCCATGGAGACTTAGTTTATGCAAACTTACCTCCTGCATATTCATTGTGGATATCCTGAAAACCCGACTGGCTGTGGGGTCCCCAGGACAGGTTTGGGAAGCCCTGCTTTAAGTGTTCTTGAAAGCTGACAATTACATACAGACCGATGCAATATAGCACGCTCGGCCGAGCACACAGCTTTACAGGCACTTGGACGTGCATCCAACACCCCTCGTGCAATAAGGGGATCAGCGCATCCAAAACATGTGTCCAGACCAGCGCAAAGCTAATCGCGCTCATCACATGTAAATTCATGTTCAATGAGGCTATTTGCTATTACCCCTAATGCAAAAAAAAAGTGCACCCGACGCACACGTTTTTACTTTCAAAAATGAACGCCTGCCCTGGAGCAGCCTTAATTCTTCAGGAGCCCCAAAAGTTTATAGAAAGACAGGAAACTCGCCTGCCTCTCCTGTTTGCAACCTGCCCCCTGTGACAGTGTAAATAATACAACCATTCTGCCTTTGTGAAACTGTAAATCTTACAGCTGTTAACTCTCTTATTCTTCCTGCCCTTATTGTTAGCCCTTCCGGCTCAATGTTAAAAGCTATCTGTGAGAAAAAAGAACAAAAAAATTTGAAAAAATTCACGCTGAAACTAAGAAAACTGAGAGAACAGTGATGAAGAGATCCGCCCCCCTGACGACATCGCGCTCAGCGTCGAGCCTGTAAATGGCGCCACGCGACAAAGGGGCACTCCCCTTTGTGCTACCTTTATTTTAAATCCCCTTATTTTTACTCTGTTAATTAACCTTTTTCCAAGTTTTAGTTTTTCCCTTGTTAACAATTTCATTGTTATTAATGTTCAACGTATTAGACTAAGGAAACATATTTCCTGCATTTTCTGTTTTATGTAAACCGGTATGATCTGTATTTAATACAAGAATGTCAGTATATAAAAGTTAAAAATAAATAAATAAATGTATCTCTCTCACTTTGTTAAACCATTCCGTGTAATCCGATACGATGTGATAACGAACACCGGTATATAAAAAAAACTTGAAATAAATAAAATACTGCTTTTCTGTAGTTCCTCTGAAAAAAGGAGAACTGGGAAAAAAAAAAAAAAAGTGTCACTGGAGGTCAGGTTAGGAAAACGGACACTCATAAAACTGACCAGCTGACCACCACCTCTCCTGGGCGCTCGATGCCGAGGAGGCGACTGGGACGCAAAATTTTCCCTAGCTTCTCCTTATCACTGTGGCAGCCCATTTAAATATTAAATTGGGCACTCGGGAGAGGTGGGACGGCACGCGGTAAGAGAGCTCAATCATGAGTGCCTGTTTAATGTGCGCTGATTTTCCATCGGCCTGATAGTACTGGAAAACAATCAGGACCAAAGAAGCTTAGCGGTCGCTGCTGTCAAGCAGGCTGAAGGCCATTCGGTGGCCAAGAAGCACCTGCTGGGACTGACCAGTGACCGAGTTCCAAGCAATTCACGAGGCCAGCACAAGGCCTGAACCTTCCAAGGGTCAGATAAACAAGCCCTCGGAGAGCACACAGACAGCACCTCAGGCTGATTCAGCAGTCAACAACAAAAAAAAGAAATCAGGTGTGCAGGTCAAGCAGTGCAAACTACTGCTGAGCAAAGTTTACAGAGAGCACAGTCCTAACTCCCAGAAATACATAATCATGCATTTTATGAGTGGCAGATATATAAAATTCATGGTAAGGTCCCAAGTCTTCCTTTTGGATGTACAGGCAGCTTTATTCGGGAGGATATGAAATACTCACTCTCTCTTCCTCTGATATATATATATATATATATTTATTTATATATTATGTGTGTATGAAACATGTAACTTTCAAAGAGAGTTACAGGATGGTTGTGTGTGTAAAGCTGGCATCTACATCTATGTGCACACGTATATGCTATTTTGGAAACCTCACGAGTACATGCATGCTTGCAATGCGGTGTGCAAATATTAACAGGGAAAGAGGATTTAGGGGCATTTTGTGGGGTGAGGGGTTATGGAAGTATGCATGCAAGTTGCAAGGTCTAGGTTAAGTGATGGGGGAGGGGTTGAATTATTGATGCCAATTATGCGCACAAGTATTTTCACAAGCGGAGTACATGCATTTCTTCTGACCCCTGCCTCATCTCTGGGTTATTACATGCACAAATTACAATTATTACATAAGTAAAATGTGTGTGTGTACTTTTATAACTTGGGTACAGAAAGTGTGCTGTTTCTTGCATGCATACTTCTGGGGCAGTGTACGAGATATTTTATAAACTGTGTGGCTCCTGCTGTATCTTTAGACACACTGACTTACACATGCATGTGCTCACTTGCATACAGTACCGAGAACTACCCTCATGTTGTTTGTTAACAAAAGGTTCAAAATAAAACAAAGCAATCCTCTTTTTACTTTCGAACTAGAGGAACGCAGAAGGGTGGCCAGGAAAACAAGACAGGACCATCTTATATAGATCAAAATATTAACTTGCCTAGTTCTTGGGTCTACTGTGGGGCTTCTCAATGTCTGGGCACTGAAAATTCAGGGGAGGTACCTATGGCACGGGCGAACTCATGGAAGTCAGCATCTGTGGCCCGGGCTCTCGGCAGAGGAGATAAAGACGTCAATGGGAGAAGGAGCT
Source organism: Rhinatrema bivittatum (assembly GCF_901001135.1). Taxonomy (NCBI): domain Eukaryota; kingdom Metazoa; phylum Chordata; class Amphibia; order Gymnophiona; family Rhinatrematidae; genus Rhinatrema; species Rhinatrema bivittatum. Next base: position 65,437,722 of record NC_042626.1, on the reverse strand, counting down.
GGTGACATCCACAGGTCTGTGCAAGCTGACGTGGCCAAGGCAGGTGAACAGGGGAAGCAGAGATATCGGTACCCAAAGAGGAGGCCATGTCAGCTGCCTGTGCCACCAAAGAGAGAGCTGTGTTGAGGGGCCTTTTCCTCTTGCTTTGGTCTCTAGATGATTCATACACAGAGATTTTTTGTGCAAAATTCCTTGAGCTACATCTTGCTAATCTGAAAGTACCTTGTCACAGTTCTTTTTGGCCCTTCTCTTTCAGGAGCAATTAAAAAAAACCCAAAAAAACCCCACAAGAAACCATAAGGTGGGCAGAAGTCATCATCCACCATGCCCCATGGCTTTTAGCAAGACCCCGGGCAGACACGGTCGAGGAAACAGCGAGTCACAATGACCACACACTTCCTGATGTCCGGGGAATGATTCCACCAGAAAGTCGCAATCAAGCAGCCTGCGATCTTGTGATGGGCTGGCAAGAGCGCACAGGAACAGGCCTTGACCTCCCCCATCCTTCCCACCCACCCAGAGCATTCTGCATAGCAGGGGGGGAAACCTCGGGCCCCAGCCCAGTTTTCAGAAGCCATTTCTTTAGAGAATTTTCTCTCTCAGTTTCTCTCCTTTTGTTTGCTGATTTCTGCCACGCCTGCTTTGCTTTTTGTCCCATCCCTTCCTACCCCCCTCCAGGGGCCAGCCTCTCTGCTCCCCACCCCACTTGCCCTGCTAGCGTCCTTACCTGTCAACGGCTGCCCCTCTCCTGCCCAATCCCGGCTCCTCGTCCCACTGCAGATTTTGGTTTCGCTCTGGGGTGCAGGTGCTCCTGGGCAGCCCCCACATCTGGGATTTCTCCAGGCCTGCTACATCATTACAACTACTCAAGAGATTGCAAGGGCTTGCAAGCCCATCAATGTAGCTCGGTGAAACAAATTTGGCAGCGCGTAAACAATAAGGATAAATACTATTGTTGCACTGCTTTTAACTGCAAAGAGCTCAAAATGTTTGTCATCCAGGAAGTCCTATGATAAGCCCTGCCACTGTACTCACTGACAGCAAACCGTCAAAAGAGCATGGTACTCACACAAGAAAACCAATGCAGATCTGAGGAGAGGGAAAAAAAAAAAAAGCAGCTATTTACTGCCAGCCACATGCTAAAAGCATTTCAAGGTTAACAAGAACTAGAGATGTGAATCGGAACTGAAATCCGAACCGATTCTGGTTCAGATTCACATCTATAGAGATGTGAATCGGAACTGAAATCCGAACCGATTCTGGTTCCGATTCACATCTCTAAAAGAACCTTCAAGAAATAGCCCTTCATGATCTCTCATCCCATGTGATGTTGACAGTTTAATGATCTCAAACTTCCAACGGCAATCTGTACACTAGGAAGAGAAATATCACGTCAAGAAAGGGATGAACAAAAGTCAGTAGCTGAGTCTTCCCCAGAAACAGACAGAAAACTCTTCAATGTCTTCACGGCATGGAAAACCAAAACATTTGTCATCCTGTTCTCACCGGACGGTTTTCCTGCTCGTGCAGGAGTTTTACAAAGCCCTCACAGAGACTAGGCGACCACCACTTGTGTCTGGAAAAGCACCTGCCTGTACAGCTCTAGACCCTACACAATACGTAAAAACTGAAGTACAAAAGCATACACGCTGCCAGGATACCGCTGGTTTTCTTTACATCTTCACTCACAAACACCGCAGAAGACTGGCAGATCCCCATCTTCACTTTTGCTAATCCCAAGGCAGCCAGCATAGACAGACACATAGAAACGTGATGGCAGAAAAGACCGTACGACCCATCTAGTTCACCGATCCACCCAACTAAATTAACTTTATAATTCCCATCACTCCCTCACAGATCCCCTGTGTTTATCCCATGCTTTTCTTGAATTCAGGTGCTGGAAGGCCTTTTCCATGCATCCACCACCTCTCTTGTAAAGAAATCTTTCCTAAGATTACTCCTGAGTCTACCCCCTTTCACCCTCATCACAAGATGCCTAAACATTGCTGCTACCATGGACCAAATATGCTCTACTTTACACTCCATTAAAAAAATCCTGATCCCTTCCCAAGGAAGCAATCTGAATGAGAAAGAAAGGGAATGCCAGTTGCTTTACCTGCCTGTTGGTTCCAGCTGAAGGTACTGGGTGATGCTGGGACACACAAGGCGCACTCAGCAGAGTCACAGGATGTGCCACATTCCTGTACTCATCTGTCTCTGTCACAGAAGGGAAATCCTGCCCAGATTACACTAGCACCAGTGGTAAATGCTAATTTGCCTTTCCTACGTCACAGAGAAGATTTTACTTCCCTAAACTGTCAACATAGTTGTGCCAGAGACAGACTTCTCTTCTTTCTTCTATTATCCCAGAACAGCAATTTCCATCAACACTTAAAAGGAAATTTTTATTTACAAATGTATTCTAACTTTAACAACTTATTCTTCCATGTTATTGCCATAGGGCTGAAAAGTTACATCATCCAACTAGCTTAAAAACACTAAAAGCTCTGTATCCCTGCCCCCATCCCCTGAGTCCTCCAGTCCTAGAGGTGACAGGTTCTGTATCCCTGTACCCATCCCCTGAGCCCTCCAGTCCTAGAGGTGACAGGCTCTGTATCCCTGTACCCATCCCCTGATCCCTCCAGTCCTAGAGGTGACAGGCTCTGTATCCCTGTACCCATCCCCTGATCCCTCCAGTCCTAGAGGTGACAGGCTCTGTATCCCTGTACCCCTCCCTGAGCCCTCCAGTCCTAGAGGTGACAGGCTCTGTATCCCTGTGCCCCTCCCCTGAGCCCTCCAGTCCTAGAGGTGACAGGCTCTGTATCCCTGTACCCCTCCCTGAGCCCTCCAGTCCTAGAGGTGACAGGCTCTGTATCCCTGCACCCCTCCCCTGAGCCCTCCAGTCCTGTAGGCTCCATATCCATGCCTGTCTCCCGAGTCCCACAGTCCAAGAAGTGAAAAGTTCAGTATCCCTGTCCCCCATGTGCATCCTGGAGCCTTTATATTTAAATACAGAAATGTCTTTTGAAGAGCTGCAGCAATCCACCAGTTACAACGATAAAGAAAGGCTCAAAGGCAGCCATGACGACAAGAACTAACATATATTAAAACCAGAAAAGGGCTGACCTTCCAAAACACACTGAGTAGGTGGAAGGCACGTGGACATCCAGGGATTCCACAAATACTTGGGCTGCCTTTCGCTGACTGCACTCCTGCGACACCCGTGGAACCTGCTACACCACCCAGCAGAGCAGCCAAAGCCCTTCAGGCTGAACACAAGGAGTCCAAGCCTGGAGAGACTGACAAATGCAACAAGGCCTTACAGAGCTCTGAAAAATGCAGAAACAAGTCAACATCATAACCAGAAGTGCCCAGTGAGATCTGATATTTCCAGTTACCACATGTGGTCTGACGAAGCTTCTGCTCCAGATCACCGTGTACCGTCAGAATCAGCAGCTTCTCAGCACAAGGGCTGGAAAAATATTTAGAGAACTTTGGTGCCAGGCAGGTTTGTTCTCTCTTTTCTTGCACTTAATTATTTTTTTTTGTCTATGCATTTTAATCTTTCATTTCCATTATTTCTACTTTTACTTTCCTTTATTCTCCTTGCCCTGCTCCCAAGCACTCTCCCACCTCCAGCCATAGGGTCCTACCAGCATCTCTTCTCTCAGGTGCTAAGTCCCCAGATTTTAGGCAACCCTTGTTATCACAGACCTAAAATAAGGAAGGAAGCAGAGATAGGGATCCAAGATGGTATCTCTCTATCTTTTAGGCTGTGATGCTCATCTACATTTTGGGGCTCTTTTGACTTCTCTTTTTATGGCACTTTTCATGGGCAAAAGGAAAGGCAAAGTCAGACCTACGATGACCTCCATCGTCCCAAATATCAGATGCCCGACAGAAGGATTTGTGCTATCAATGGCACTAGCAACGGAGAAAGCATGATTCCTCGTTTCTGATGGGGCATCCTCAATTGTGATGTCCGCTGATCGCGCACCATCGTTGGTTCCAGCGCCATAGGGAGATCCTGCTGAGAATTCTGTTTCTTCCGTGTCTGCACCTGATTCAGTGTTGAGCCTGCGCCCCCGTTACTTGCAGTTTCTTGCTGTCTCTGAGTCAACGCTGAAAGGATAACGCAGGAGCAAGTTGCTGATGTCAGCAGCAGCCTGGAGGTCAGTGGCTCCAAAAAATCCAGCTCTGTTGGATGGGCCGGAGGGAAGTACCCACGAGAATAAAGAAGGGATTTTTGATAATGGACTTTTATTTCACTCACCTATGAAGAAACTGAACCCCGATGATAAAACTGTGCATGTGTGGGATGTCTTATCAAGAGTGGAAGCTATGGTGCCTGCTGACCTGAATACAATTAAAACTTCAGAGCAGAAACTGGAAACTTGTTTGCAGCAGAAAAGTGAAACTTTATGGCTTTGAAAACAGGATTCAACTTATTGAAAGAGACTCTAAACCTCTTAAAGCAGTGTTGGTTCAATTAGTTAAAGACAATTTCAATATTCATTGAAGAGTGGAAAATCTGGAGAATTCCTTAAAGTATACAAATTTGAGAAGCATTAACTTTTCTAAAGCTAATGGTTTCTCGCCAAGAGTTATTCAAGCGATACATGTTCAAAGTATTTATTTCTAAGAAGGCTGTATGCCCATTCCAGACTGTACAATTTTTTACCTTCAGATCAGGGAAGTTCTGAGATTAGAAATGTTAACTATGACATGTGGTGTAGATCAAAACCAATATGCACCATGAGTGCATTCTATGTGTTTCCTGTTTTTCAAAAATAATATATATTTAAACATAAAACTGATAATAAAAAAAGTCAAGCAGAAGGAGCAACATTCTATCTAGCCTCAGTTTTAGTGGCAATGTACTTCTTAAAGCAAAATACCCAGCTCTGTGCCTCTCCCATGCCTCCAAAATATGAAAACTCACATGGTCTATTGCCCCCCATGTCCTGGCTCTACTCTACAGCAAGTTTGGTTGAACTGCTAAGTCCAGCCATTCAAAAGTTACACTGGGGGTGAGAACACACAAAGACAGAAACCCTATCACACACAGACATCAATTCCATCTGATAAGCCTCTATTCTATTGAATCAAGGCTAATTAGATTAACAAAACGGACTGAGCTTTTGCAAGAACAGGTGCTCCCTTTTCAAGAAGCATTTGGCTAGGATAATGTGTGAAATGTATGTTTAGTTCTGTTTTCTGTTTTATATATTTTATGTATGTACTTTGTAAAACACTCTGAATACTGAATTGCTTGGAGGTTTGGCGGTATCTAAGTTTTTTAAATACATAAATTGTAAAATCTGTATTTTCCCAGTTGACACTTTCTACCCAGAGCATTTCTATTGTATAGGAAACTGTTATATGTTTGGATGCTCAGTTTATTTTAAAATACCTGGCTAAGTGCACTCTTAAGTAACAAGGGAAAACCTTTGTATTCATGACCCAGATCAATTATCTGAATTTATTAAAAGGAAAGAAGGCCATTCAAAGCTGGACAGTTTATTATTGCTTCTAATAATGTTGCTTTAATCACACGAGACTGTCGGAAATATGCTTCTTTGCATATTTTGTCATCCAATTTTTGCTATCATAGTATCAGCAGAAAAAGACCAAAGTGGTCCATCCATTGTGCCCAGCAAGCTTCTTTTATTATTATTTTATTCTTTGGCTGCAGGCAGCTCTGAGCACGTTGGCCCATGCTCTTCTTTTCCACCCTATAGCCACCGGGATCCTCTGAGTTTATCCCATTATTGTCTTTGTCCTCCCTACCTCTTCCAGGAGGGCACTCCACACTTCCACCACCCTTTCTGTGAAGAAATAACTTTCTGAAAATGGTCCCGAGCCTATCCCCTTGGAGCTTCATATTATGATCCCTTGTTCTACTGTTTCCTTTGTATCGAAAAAGGTTTGATTCCTGTGCATCAGTAAATCCTTTCAGGTATCTGCAGGTCTGTATCATATCTCGCCTGCATCTCCTCTCTGCCAGGGAGGACATATTCAGATCTTCAGCCTCTCCTCATAAGTCTTCTATTACTGACCCCACACTATTTTGGGCACCCTTGTCTGGACCGCCTCCATCTTGTCTCGATCCTTTTTGAGATACGGGTTCCAGAACTGAACACAGTACTCAAGGTGAGGGCTTACCAAGGATCTGTACATAAGAACATGCCATACTGGGTCAGACTAAGGATCCATCAAGCCCAGTATCCTGATTCCAATAGTGGCCAATCCAAGTCACAAGTACCTAGCAAGATCCCAAGGGGTTAGATAGATTCCAAGCTGCTTATCCCAAGAATAAGCAGTGGAGGATACCTGCAACTTCAGAAACTTGTCCAAATCGGGTTTTCACCATATCCATATATATATTTATTCATTTGATTACCTATGTACCGTTTCATAGTCTTATTTTTTCACTTGCTATTCTAATGTATCAATAGGCTGAAATGTAAATATTGTGCTGTTCAATTTCTCCCCTTCCATCCCAAGTTTATTTTCCTTGTTTTTTGTAACTTTCCCTCTCCCTTTTTCTGATTCACTGTATTTAAAGTTCAAGGTTCTTATTGAAAATATTGTTTTTTACGTTACGTTATGCTTTACACTCCTTGTTATTTGTAAACCGGGTTGATGTGATGCCTATCATGAAACTCGGTATAACAAAAACAATAAATAATAATAATAATAATAATATCCTCTGGCAACAAATTCCAGAGCTTAATCATGTGTTGCGTACAGGGGCATCATCATCTCCTTCTTCTTACTGGCTATTCCTCTCCTTGTGCAACTCAGCACATCAACACCTAAGAATGCTGATAGGCAGTCTATACATTTTTTAATAATTTAAATAAATATATGCCTTATAATTTTGGGTGTGTAGTATGGATGGAATTGGAGTTATGCTTTTCAATTTTGGAGCTCCTTTTTGAATGTTTTTATGTTTAACTGCTCTAGTGATTAAAGCGGAGAGCTACAAGTCAGGAGCAAGAGGCAAGAGCTCTAATTCCAGTTCTGCCATCGACTGACTTGGGCAAGTCACTTCATTTCCCTATGCCTCTGTTCCAATCCCAGCTCTCTGAGTGTGGGACCTCAGGCAAGTCACTCTCTCTTCCTGCACCTCAAGTTAGGAAACTGTTTTTCAATAAAAAAGTATTCAACTGGAAGCTAAGGTGTAGCTTGTGTTTCTGAAATACAGAATTTTTTAATTTAATTAAGTTTGCACCCGACTTGCCCAAGGACATAAGGACAGTCAGCAGGATATGAACCCTGGCTTCCATGGTTCACAGCCTGCTGCTCTTGCCACTATGCGTTTTGAGATTCTGTGGGATTACAGGCAATAGCAATCCAAAACCTTATGACACGAATTGCTGCCTTGGTGATACAATAGATTTGACTAAGCTTTAGGCAAGAATTCTAGTTTTTTGCAATGATTTAGTGGACATAGTATGTTCTTTGGACATGCCCTGGATCTGCTACAGAATTAACATTTTCAGTTCAAAATCCACAAAAGACTTGCCACAGATAAATGAAGGGTACTGTGTGTCTCTACTTTGCCTTACAGTGAAAAAAAAGTTGGATCTATACAGTACTCACTCCCTGTGGCATGGCAGTTATATGTGATTCTTTTCCTCTACTCTGCTACATTTACAGAATAATGCAGAATCTAAGGGAGCTTAAAGACACTCTGTATGATGAATGTGGCCTGAGACCCTGCTTGCTACTTAAGTAGTGCCTGGCACAAAAAAAGGCTGAGTACAATTTAATTTAGACAAGTGTTTCTGTGCCTGTACGGAAGATGTGACCCAGGATTACTTTGCCATGCGCTGTAATAGCAGCTTCTGCTATTGAAGAACCAGTACAGTGTGAAAGAAGACGATCTGAGAAATGGAAGCGTATTTAGGGACACAATAAGGATCACTTGACTCGAAGTCAGCCTGCTACATGGATGAGCAAACACAAGAGTGTATGGAAGGAATGTGGAGTTTGTTTTAAAGTATAATTCAGAGATGGCACATGGCAGGCAACCCACTCTCTCCCAGATGGTCCACTAAGTCACCTGCTGAGTTTGTTAGTAAGATGCAAACTTCAAGAGTTGTTCCCTGAAAGGCCCAGCAGGAGTTTGTGTACTGTTATAGAAGGAATGTCAGTTTCGGCATAATCCCTGAAGTAAACTGGTTAATAACTTTTGTTAGATTAACCTCCCATAGTTACATAACATAAAATGGCACCAAACACCTGGTTCTGAAGACAGAACTTCAGAAATGGCACCAAGAACCTCTTTAAATACAGAACTGGATGACTTTTCTGTTATTCTGGTATTGCAATTCCTCCCTGCTCTGCTATAAATAGGGATGATTTTGGTTTAACAGTTTTTCAAGTCAAGGTGAGCCCAGTCCAATGACTTGGTACAAGAAAGTGGCATTGACAATTGATGCTATAGCTTTTATCTAAAGCTTGTGCCAACCCTTTGTACACACATGTCCAAAAATAAATAAATTCAAGGTCAAGGTTCCATTATATGAAGTTAAAATGAGACTGAGGTACCTCTGCTGTTAGGCGGTCACAGGTAGTAAATGCCCGTGACCGCCTAACAGCAGAGGTACCAGTAAGAAAAACCATCATACAACTTAAGCATGCTTGGATCAGACAGAGAACAGTGGCGGGAGCAAGGGTGAGGAGGGAGACAGTAAGCAAAATGGGGAAAGTCTGGGTGTTGGTCTAGGAATGGGCTCATAAGCCCAGAAAAGTAGAAGGGCATGTACAGCTTGTACAATGTAGGGATACGGTTGTGGCAAACTCCAAAAACAAGGTCAGAAAGCAAGGTCAAAAATGCACCAACACTTTGGTACATTTTCAGACATGATCAGGAGTAGGTGGCAAATTTCTTAGAAGAGCAGCTGCAGGAAGACTCTGCCATTGCCCAATTAATGAGACAGGCAGTCAAACTGGGATATCCTTAGCACAGTGAGCGCTGGGAAGGGCAAGAAAAGTGATGACCAGAGCAAGGGCAGAATAGGCAAGTCAAGCTCGTGTGACTGAAGTAGGGTAGGTAGGAGCGACTAGGCAGACTGAGTCAAATGCTCTATGTATACACACACCAAAAATTCAACTATGCTAGCATTTGCTGCCTCCCGCTAGAAGGGATGCGCTCTGTCCCACACCCGGGTTTCTATTATTTGGTTTGGGAACGTTGCGTAGGGAGGAAAGCGGCAATGGTTTCTGGTATTTGCTGGGTGCATCAGGAAGGCTACGGAATGGGACCCTCCAAAGGAGGCTCAGTTCGCTGCCATTAGTCAGAGGATGTGCTCCAGTGCATATATGTACTGTGATGTGCGGTTACAAAAATCAGTCTGATGGAGGAAATATGCACACAAATACAACAAAGACCTAGAATACCTCATCTCTGGCCTATTACATCAACAGATGGTGTGAGGGGGCCTCCAAGTGTTAAAAGGAAAACAAAAACAAGTGTATAAGTAGATTAGAGGTTAGCATTCAATATACTTGCACTATAATTATTCACAGTATTTGTATAAAGTTAAACAGTATCACGAGCCAGGTGCCTGCCTTGAATAAACAAACAGTCTTGTGTTTATTAAACAGACATTGCTTTTCTTTTTTGGTCTGATCACCATCTGTGTGTGTTCCCCTAATTAATTTTTTAATTTGGCATCCTCTCCACACAAATTTTCAGGCTAAGTCAGAGGGTGGAGGACATGAGGACCGACAAGGAATGGGGGTGGAATTTAGGATCCATGCATAGGTACAGAATACATACAGGCAAACGTGTGCCCGCCAGAAAGCAGGTTCCTTTAGTTCTGGGTGGAACCTCGTGCCAACATTAACCACAGCATCCACAGTAGTAATGCAATACTAGAAGCAAGCATGTGACACAGAAACTCAACAACCCCATTCCTCTCATATGCCCATCAGAGAGTTCAAGCCTTTCCTGATACCAGAACAGAAATACTGTCAGACACCAGGGGATAAGCTTTTAAAGGGTTCCCAATTTTGGGAAAAAAAAAACCCATTGATGGCACCACAGTGAAGATTTCATACAATATTACAAGAGTTTGGGCAGATGACACAATAGAGAAATGCAAAGTTAATAACAGGGATGAGCAGCATGACCAGGATTGTTTTGGCTGCCTTTTTAATCTGGCCACAACAGAGATAGGATAGTACAAAATAGCCTCATCAGCTAAATCACATTTTAACATGCAGAAGATGAAGTCATATATGAGGTTATGAGACCTTATAGGCTGACATCGGAAATAGGGATTCATGCATGGAGACAGCTGCAAGCTGTGCTTACAGCAAGAAGGACCATCATCTGCAGAGCTTCTAGAAGTCTGATACATTAAACAGAACCGCTCAGGGACTGGCCATATATCTATCTATAGGAACAGCACTAACCTGTACAAGGAGACACTAAATAACAATGTTAGCAGGTTTGAGCTCTTTAGGGAAAGCAATATATAAACAAACAATTGATTGGTACAAAGAAACAGAACCAGATGTGGGAGAAACCCTTGTGTACATCTGTTCTATAGGACAGATTATGCTCAGCCTGTTCTCCAAACTCCCCAAGGCAAACACCTCAACTATTTCTGATGAGTGGTTGCCCTGGGTCTCAAAGGCCACTTAACTTACAATCAAGACTTTTCCCAAAGGGCTCACTCAAGAAATGGTCACAACAAGGCAGGAAAATCACACATCCATAACTTCAAGGTTCAGAAGATCATTTTGCACTGTAAAAACAGTGCAGTTGCAAGCAGAGAAGTGTTGGCCTGGTGAAGATGCAGTTCTCTGAAGGTAATGTCTCAAAATGGAAATATTACAACAGAAATGATCCTCGCTTGTATGTTCAGTATAATTATAATCTTTAAAATGTACTGTAGAGCTCTTTTTTATACTTGCATTGTGCCAAAGTGAGCATCCTTCTGGAGCTCATATGACATAATATCTCATCTTCTTCTTTGACTGCTTCAGTCTCAGAATTAAAGGGGTATGTACTCTTATAGATGTCTCAGCCTTAAGGTAGGTAGCACCTTCCGTAGTTATAAAGACCTAGATGCAACTGACTGCAAGAGAAAATGTCTAAGTTTTGGTTTTTATTCCTGCAAGCTCTCTTGTTTTCTGGATCCATGTCAGTGTCTTCTGTATTTTTGAAGGCATTTATTAAGTTTATGTTTCCAGTGACTGCGAAATACTGGAATCACTGAAATTGGAGGTGATCTAGGGGCAATTGTATCTATAACCTTAAGGTGGCTAAAGTGATGACAAAAGCCTGAAAGATGCTTATCTGCATAGGAAGAGAAATGGCCAGCAGAAAAAGGGAGGTAATCTTGCCCATCTAGGTCCCTAAAGAGACCTCATTTGGAATATTTTGCACAATTCTGGAGACCGCACTTTTAAAAGGATATAAACAGGATGGAGTTGGTCCAGAGGGTGGCTATGAAAATGGTTTTCATTGTAAAGCATATGGAGACAGACAAAGATCTAAACATGTATACATACCCTAGAGGAAAATAGAGATATGACAGAGACATTTAAATATCTTAAAGCTTTCCATGCTTTTCAACAGAAAGGGAGGCTCTAGAACAAGGGATTATATAATGAGTTGGCTCAGGAGTAATCTTAGGAAATATTTATTTACAGAGAGGGTGGTGGATGCATGGAACAGCCTCCCAGTGGAGGTGGTGGAAACCAAAACAGTATCTGAATCCAATAAACTATGGGATACAGGGGATCTCTACGGATGTGATGGGAATTATAAAGTTAAAGTAATTGGGTGGATGTGCAGACTGGATGGGCTATACGTCTTTTTCTGCAGTCATGTTTGATTGACCAGAAAAGCCTCTTTGTCATACAGCAAAAGCTAAGTCAGTCCTGGGGCCACTGTATGATGGAGCTTGAAATTCCAGTTAAAGAAGAAATAGCATTATGATAACTGCATGACATTGAGCCTCCTGGTCAAATAAAGCAATCCGTACGTGAATGATATACATGAGTCTCCCCCACCAAAAGAGCCAAACAACAGAACGAGAGGCTAAGCAGGGCTCTGAAACGCCTTACATGCATGGAGCAATACTTCCACTGTCTCTTACAAAAGCAGGCACCTCATACACCTCCATGAAGCAGGGCTGGCTCAGCTAGTCTGGTGGACGAGGAAGTGTCATGACCGTTCCCCACCAAATATAGACTCAGCCAATGCTGGGTTTACCCCCGCAGCAGCTCTTGTTCACCTTCCGTTTCACTTCAGAACGACAAAGACTCCAAGTCCCACCATGCACCGGGGATAGGGGGTTGGAAGGACGCAGAGCTAGGCCTGAAGTCAAGCCCGCGAAAACACCTCGGGAACAGGAAGAAGGAAGCGGCTCTGGTCTCATGCTCTAGTCTCCTCCCGCTTTACCTGTGCTCCCGCGCTCAGCCGTACTCTCGGAAGCTTCTCTCTCACTCCGGCGGTCGCTGCCGCTACTGCCGCCAACGCCTCGCCTCTCCTCGGCAGGCCCAGAAAGCGACGGTCTCCAGACAACATCGGGCGAGCAGCGCGCCAATCACAGTCCGCGCGTGACCAGGAGAATGACGTGGCGTGCGTCCGTCGCGGCTCACGTCATCAGACGAGGCGGAACCGGAAGCTGGTATAGGCATGTTGCGGGACTAGGTGTACGGGAGAAGAGCAATTCCGCGCCCTGCTGCCATTTCTACCGCGGAGGGGTTTCGCCGCTTTACGTCGCTTCGTAGGACCGACTCGACTCGACCAGCCGCTGAGACGTTTCCTAAGCCGAGCTCGGCCTCTGTGAGCTGACGCAGCTTTCGCCGCCATGACGGACCGTTACACCATCCACAGCCAGCTAGAGCACCTGCAGTCCAAGTACATCGGCACGGGCCACGCCGACACCACCAAGTGGGAGTGGCTGGTGAACCAGCACCGGGACTCGTACTGCTCTTACATGGGCCACTTCGACCTGCTCAACTACTTCGCCGTGGCGGAGAACGAGAGCAAAGCCCGGGTGCGCTTCAACCTCATGGAGAAGATGCTACAGCCCTGCGGGCCGCCGGTCGACAAGCCCGAGGAGTCGTAGAGACTTGACTGGGGGGAGGCTGCGGCACGTGGAGTCGGCCGAAAGCCACTTCTTCCACGGAGCCCGACCAGCGGGGGACCGTCTGATACGTATGAATTCAGCGCCTTGATTCCAACCCCCAGGACTTCGCTCTATGCTGCCGCAGTGACTGAATCTCCAGTTTTCCGCAGGAACAGAAAACCGGCGCACACTTACATCACCCTGGGATTGTACTCTTTCCCTTTACTGTTGGTGCCGGACTTTATTTGCCCTTTTATGTTCGTACTTCTAATTACAGCAGGATGTTTGCTGTTGCTTTTTAATAAAGTGGTTTGATTTGATAATTTTCTCCCCTTTTTGTATTGTGGAGAGTTTTTTATCTCTGTGAATAAACAGTAGCTGCCTTTTATAGACTAATGTAATAAGGTGTGCTGATATAATAAAACTAGTTCTAAAATCGGAGCAAAGTTTTAGCATAGGTGTTGGCTTGCTCCTGCCTAGCGTCGTTTTTCAGTTTAAACTGATTTTTACCCAAATTTTAGGCTCCTTAAAGTCCAGCTTCAGCACTCCAGATACAGTGTCTCAAGGCCTTCAGCAACTGTTAGAAGCCAGTATGGGCCAAAACACAGTACAGTGTTTCAAGTCCTACTGTCCACCAGTGTGGGCACTCAGCCTCCAGTGTCGCCTATGTGCTGTTTGAAGTTCCACTACTGCAGCATTTGGATTGGGCAATGCCCACCAGAAGCACATCTGGCAGGTTATGTGGCCCCCACAAAAAAGGGCAGTACTGCAGAGTGCAGTAGCCTCAGCAAGCTGCTGCTGAAGGAGAAACCAGAACCACCCTTAATAAGGATGAATGCTGTTGCAATGGGGTGGGGGAGAGACTTCACTGAGCCTAAGCAGGTATGATACAGACCTTCAGATACCTGAAAGGTTTTAATGCATGAATTTTCAACCTTTTCTATTGTAAAGAAATCAGTTCAGTTGGGGGTTATGAAATGAAACTCTAGGGGGGATGAATCAGAACTAAGGTCAGGAAATATTTCTTCACAGAGAGCATGGTGGATGCCTAGAATGACCTTCTGGAGGAGGTAGTGAAGATGAAAACAGTCAGTTCAAAGAGGCATAGGATAAACACTGTGGCTCCCTAAAGGCTAGAGCAGGGGTCGGGAACCTTTTTGGCTGAGAGAGCCATGAACGCCACATATTTTAAAATGTAATTCCGTGAGAGCCATACTAACCACAACTCCCCCACCCTCCTGATGCCCCCAAGACCTGCCAAATTAATTTACTACAACCCCCCATCCTCCTAACCCCCCCCCCAAGTCCTGCCAAAAGTCCCTGGTGATCCAGCGGGGGTCCAGGGCTCGCAGACAAATCTTTAATAAAAAAATAAAAATCTAACAAAACCCCCCACCCTCCTGACGCCCCCCCAAGACCTCCAAAATTAATTTACTACAACCCCCCCACCTTCCTGACCCCCCCCCCCCCAAGACCTGCCAAAAGTCCCTGGTGGTCCAGCGGGGGTCCGGGAGTGATCTCCTGGATTTGGGCTGTCAGCTGCCAGTAGTCAAAATGGCACCGACGGACCTTTGCCCTCACTATGTCACTGGGGTTGACCAATGGCGGCGCTAGCCCCTGTGACATAGTAAGAGCAAAGGGCCGTTGGCGCCATTTTGACTACTGGTAGCCGACAGCCCAAGTCCAGGAGATTGCTCCTGGAGTGCTCCTGGACCCCCGCTGGACCACCAGGGACTTTTGGCAGGTCTTGGGGGGCGTCAGGAGGATGGGGGATTTGTTAGATTTTTACTTTTTTATTAAAGATTTGTCTGCGAGCCAGATGCAGCCATCAAAAGAGCCATATCTGGCTCCCGAGCCATAGGTTCCTGACCCCTGGGCTAGAGGATGGAAATGTAGAAAAGGATGCATGGGGCTAACTTGCTGGGGTGGTGGTTACTACTCTTGACCAATAAGTCTTGATGCTTTTGACACAACTGCAACATCACTCTCTGCTTTGACAGTGGTAGGGTGGGTGGAATCGGATTCAATACAGGCCTTGATGTTTTCAGTCTGTGGTACTGATGTGCAGATATTAGAGAAAAAGCACAGGACTGATTCTAAGGCCAACTCCATGAGCAAAGCACATCAAGCAGCACT
The DNA here is from genome assembly GCF_901001135.1 of Rhinatrema bivittatum. NCBI lineage: Eukaryota > Metazoa > Chordata > Amphibia > Gymnophiona > Rhinatrematidae > Rhinatrema > Rhinatrema bivittatum. The sequence continues at coordinate 65,422,483 of NC_042626.1, read as the reverse complement.
GTGTTTTCAAGAAGGCTCACCACCCGGTAAAAAATGTTGCTAGCTGCAATTTTTATGGGTTATCATAAGGCTTGGATATAACTAAACAGAGGCAGTTGCTACCCTTAAGAGAAACATGGGGTAACCTGTAATGGCACAGCAGCTACTACCATAAGAAGTTTGCTTGGCAGAATGGATGGCCCATTTGGTCCTTTTCTGCTGTCATTACTATGTTACTGTGTGTGGGGAAAGAAAGGATATGTCAGGCAAGGAATGGATGTAGAGATAGGGATGCTGCTGTGTGTGTGAGTGGGAAAATCTGCTTAATCTTTTATTGTCCTGGCTTCTGTCCACTGTAATAAACTCTAGCCAGAAAAATATCACATTTTTCCAATGATTTTCTCCTGTGTTTTGTTCTTGTCATAAACCCTGATATTTTTTTTTTTCCCAGGAATTTAAGGTCCCTACTCATGTGATAGAAACCTGTGGTGGCATGGGATGCACTTATCTAATGCAGGGGTATTAAAACCAGTCCTTGGGACCGCATCGGCCCATAAAGTATTCATGATATCCCTAATGAATTGCACGCCCCACCTCTTATATATGTGAATATTTCTTATGCATATTAGAAATATCCTGAATACCTGACTAGCTGGGGGAGCCCCATGGACTGATTTGAGAACCATTGATTTAAGGCATGCAAAAGTCTACAACTAAAACAAAGTGCACTAAATGTAAAGTGCTTTTAACTCTCAGAAATTGGTGCGCTATTGTTACGGGTTCAGACCGTGCACACTGGTATCCTGCCCAGGGGCTCTGACCTGAGGGGGCGCTAATCTCATATAAACACACAACTACTGGGATTATACCTGGGGGCATGAACCCAGAAGCTTATTCCAACACAAAAGAGCCACACACAAACTTTGATTCGGTACATCATTGTTCCAGGTAAGAAAGTAAGTAAGTTTGAGCAATAAGAGGATAGAAGAAATCAGATCATTTATTTATTTAACACTTTTATGTACCGAAATTCATTTAGAAAATTACATATCACTTGGTAATGGTAGATAATAACAATTGCTGCATAGATATAAAAAGCTTACATTTCCAAAGGATCAGCCGTACCATCACGTCCAGGGCCCTCTCTCCCCTCTCTTTCTCGCTGTCTCCCCTTATACAGCTGCTTTCCCTCCCTCTGAGTTCTTATCAGATCTCGGACATGGCTGTGCAGCCTTCATTCTCTCAGGCTTTAATTGCTAGTTTTCTCATCATAGACTTAGTGCCTGTTCCTAAACATTTCATAGTGGAAGACAGTAAACAGGAGTTCACTCAGAGGTTGGCCTGTGGGCCTTCAAACTAGTTTGTGTCTGGGTGAAAACTCTGAATCCATATGACCTGTATATACATCCTCAGCAAAAGTAACAAAAAAATGGCTCTAACAGCTATTAAAGAGTAAATCTAAAAAAAAAAAATGGAATAAAGGTAGAAAAAATAAGCAAAATCCAGTGGTCTTTTCCAGACTGCTGTCCGTCCCTCTTTAATAGCAGCAGACCCCAACTTAAACATGGCCCACAAACATGTCTGGGCCAAAAATCAGGTGCCCCTTCCTGTGCCTAGCAGCAAGAAATGAGGGCAGGGGAGCAGGATCTGACTCACTGAGTAACAGATAGTAGATCTGCTGCAAGCAGGTCCTGAGACCAGGAGTGAGCCCCTGGGGCCCCAGACAGCTTTGTACAGTACACAGGCTGCTATGCACAGGAAAAATCTGTCCATATAGGTTGCTGCTGCCTTCCAAAGCTGTGATGCTCATTTCTGGCTGCAGAGATGTCCTTAAACTGGACCACAAAACAAGTACTTTCTGCCTGCCTTGTTTCTGTCTTCTTGTGCAAACTCTGCGTTCACTCCTGTCAGAGGACTCCAGCAAGGCTCTCAATTGGAGTGCAGTTCTGCACAGAAGGTGTAGTGGTGGTGAATGCCAGCTGATTCTCTTCATCCCAAAGCACGACTGCTGAGGCTCAACTCTGGCCATGGCAAGGTTCCAGTCTAGAGCAGGCAGGACTGTAACTCTGGGCAGTGCTGGCAGGGGCAGGAATGTGACAGCTTGGGCAGTTCTATGCCACCTCTGGCCCAGAAATTAATTGTGGCTCGTTACTAAAAAGCATGCTAAGCAGTGTAAGCTTTAGTGCGCCTTCCTGCACTGCAGGGTAATGCTTAATTGCTTCTTTACTGTCAGGCTGATACAGTACAGTGTGCTCCAACGGAGCGCACTGTTAGCCTGCCCTTGGACGCGCGTTTTCCCTTACCCCTTATTCAGTAAGGGGCGGAAAACACGTGTCCAACCCGCCGAACCTAATAGCGCCCTCAACATGCAAATGCATGTTGATGGCCCTATTAGGTATTGCCGCACGATACAGAAAGTAAAATGTGCAGCCAAGCCACACATTTAACTTTAAGAAATTAGCGCCTACCCAAAAGGTCGGCGCTAGTTTCTGCCGGCACTGGGAAAGTGCACAGAAAAGCAGTAAAAACTGCTTTTCTGTGCACACTCCAACTTAATATCATGGCAATATTAAGTCGGAGGTCCCGAAGAGTAAAAAAAAAAAAGAAAAAAAAATTTTAAATGGGCCGGCGGCTGTCGGGCCGAAAACCGGACACTCAATTTTGCCGGCATCCGGTTTCCGAGCCTGTGGCTGTCAGCTGGCTCGAGAACTGACGCCGGCAAAGTTGAGCATCAGCTGTCAAACCCACTGACAGCCGCTGCTCCTGTCAAAAAGGAGGCGCTAGGGACATGCTAGTGTCCCTAGTGCCTCCTTTTGCCCGTTTCTACAGCACTACTTAATTTAAATACAGAATCGTGCGCACAGGCGAGTGGCGTTTGTCCGCTCTCCCGTGGACTTTACTGAATCGGCCCATGGGGATTTGCATGTAAATTTGCTAATCTTAGCCTTGGTATGTAGTAAAACCTCCATTACAGATAGGGTTAGTGCATAAAAATGCACATTAATGGTCCCCCTTCTTTGCCTCGCTGCCTACAGAGATAAGAAATAAGTTACTATGACAAATGATTTATGATAAGATCTGTAACTTGTATGGCCGGAACCAAGTACATACATTACTGGTGCAAAGAAAGCAATGTCTGAACTGTTGACTGAGTAATCATCCTGGAAGGGGATGGGTCTGGGGGTAAGAGCTAAATCTTGTTGTTAAACTGTATTAAGCTGTGTTTAATAATGTTAATATCATACACCTAATGGTGGTTGTAAGGGGTTGGTTGATCTATTGAAAAGGCACAATAAACAATACTATATATATATATATATATATATATCACACAAAAAAACTCCAAAAAGGAGTAGGAAAAAAGCACATTAAACACTTGTATACTATTAAAAAAGAAGACAATTTTTAGTATTTAAAACACATATTTTTTTAAACAAATATCCTGTATAAACAAATTACACATGTTCAACCCTACAAAATTCCTAAAAATGACACATAGATCACATATCTACCATTTATTAATATATTAAATAGTACATCGATGAATATTCCAAACCCTCAACACTAAACTATCGCTAATCTCAAGCTAACACAAAAATGGACAAGGCTTTCCTGAGGAGGGGGAGAAGTGGTTCAGGAAAGGATATCAACATTGGAATGGACTATGGCAGAGCTAAAATCGGAGACCCAGCCCAATACGAGGGGTGAAGGAATCTGCCGAGAGTGACGCTGGGAGCGGGTGGCTGGCACATCATTGGAAATAGGAGGTGAGAGAAAAGAAATGCCTCCTGGAGAGATTGTAATGTGAACGCCGTCGGAAATAACATTAGCAACTATATGGACTGCTTTACAGTCATTAGAAAAATCTATAGTAGCACTAACTGGAGTAGTACAGGAAACAAAAAAATCAAGCTTCCTTAAACGCCAAAGAAGTCGAAGCACAAAACCATAAAACAGAAGAAATGGAAAGCCATTTAAAGGAGATGGAAAAAGTGCAAGTTACCATTCTACAAGGCGAAAAAAATAATTAACAAAAGGCTCGAAAATGTTGCGAGCAGTTTGAGAGCTCACAATTTGCTCTTCATGAATTTTCCTGTTATTGAAAATATTTCCCCGTTGGAACTTTTTAAATCTTATGTTTCACAGGTATTAAAATTACCTGAAACTATAGCACCAGTAATTACTAAAGCCATACACTGAAGCAAATCCTGAGGCATCAGCGGTACCATTGGATATTTCTGGCAGAGCGCACTGTTAACCCACGATTGGACACGCGTTTTCGACAGGCTAGCTTTACCCCTTATTCAGTAAGGGGTCGAAATTGTGCGTCCAACCCCCCCCCCCCCCCCCCCCCGAACCTAATAGTGCCCGCAACATGCAAATGCATGTTGATGGCCCTATTAGGTATTCCCGCACGATTCAGAAAGTAAAATGTGTAGCCAAGCCGCGCATTTTACTTTCAGAAATTAGCGCCTACCCAAAGGTAGGCGTTAATTTCTCTGGGCACCGGGAAAGTGCACAGAAAAGTGCATCGTCCGACTTAATATCATGGCGATATAAAGTCGGAGGTCCCAAAAGTTAAAAAAAGTTTAAAAAAAAAAAATTTGAGGTCGGCCCGTGGCTCACGGGTTGAAAACCGAACACTAAGTTTTGCCGGTGTCCGGTTTCCGAACCCGTATCTGTCAGCGGGCTCGAGAACTGACGCTGGCAAAATTGAGCGTCAGCTGTCAAACCCGCTGACAGCAACCGCTCCTGTCCAAAAAGAGGCGCTAGGGACGCGCTAGTGTCCCTAGCGCCTCTTTTTACCGCTGGGCCTAATTTGAATACTGAATCGCGTGCACAGGAGAGTGGCCTGTGCGCACGCCGGGAGAGCGGGCGTTCTCCCGCTCTCCTGCGGATTTTACTGTATTGGCCCGATAGGTGGCTGGGGCTACAGGCTGCCCTTTAAAGGGCCTGGTGCTTGCAGCAACCTTCATGGCAACACAGCTAGCGACCTATTGGCTTCTCTATTTACAGAGCCCGAGAAGGGGCAGGCTGGGATTCACCTGCGCCCCGACGGTGTAGTGTAGGGCAATAGAGAGTGTCCCACTCGTAGCTGTGGGTGAGCCGCTGGGAGCTCCTCCTGCAATGACTACCACTCTGTGGACCAGCAAAAATGCTGCCAGGGACCGCTACTGCTTCACAGACCAGTGGTTGAGAAACCTTGCTCCAGACTTTTGCACCTCCTTTTTCGTGTGGGCATATTCTCTGGAAAACAGCACCCGTAGAGCTAGAAATGCTGCGGAGTTAATGCCTCCGCCAAACGTGGCTGTGGAACAACAGGCATACCCTTGGCCACGTTGAATATCTTCTGTGGCATAGAGCTTTGTTAATACATTATTCTTCACTCTGGTCTTTATTCATTAAAAAAAAAAATTATTGTCCAGAGCCCTGCGGCTCTGTGGGGCCGATACAATATTATTTGCAGAAAGTGGGCGCTGACTTTTCAGCGCCCGCTTTCTTAACGCACACACGGCGCCTGCAAGGGGGGCACCATACAATACGCAAATTAGGGGGTCGCGCTAGCAAGGAGGCGCTAGGGTTGCTAGCACGACCTTAGCTCCTCCTTGCTAACGCTATCCCGCGGTTACCGGCGGTCTGCCAATTATGAACACCGACACCGATAAAACTCGGCATCGGTGTCCATGACTGCAGTCAGCCGGTTATGAAAACCGATGACAAGTTTATCGGCGTCGATTTTCATTAGTACAGCCGGCCGGTTATGAAAACAGAGGCCGAGCATATCAGCGTCAGTCTTCAAAGCAGCCAGCAGAGATTTTTTTTTCTTTTTTTTACTTTTAAATGAATGAGTAATAGCCTCATTCACATGCATTTGCATGAGATGAATGCTAACTCATTCACTCTGCGTCGGACGCACGTTAAATAGGCATGAGCGCACTGTATTGCATCGGCCCCTGTGTGTCTATCTCTTTCTTTAAGGGTCTCTCTGTTTTATCCTTTTGGTCTTTTTCTACCCGACACCTCTGTCGGGTTGGAGGGGGAGGGGGGTTATAGCAGAAGCCCCCTGCAGACCTGCCACATGAAGCCTCGTTTCATCTCGGATGGATTTTCTTTCTCTGCGCAGCGGGTGCTTTCCCCTTCTCTCTTTCACTTTCCCTTTGCATGAGCTCACTTTCTACAGTCAGCCTGGGATTGCTCTGTCTCGCAGGGCAGGGCAATGCTGTCTTCAGGATGATGAGGCGGGGCGAGGAGTATATGTTGTAAGTGGATTGGGATCTCTCCCCCCCCCACCAAATCCACACCTAAAATATTTGCCAAAAATATGTACTGCAGGTACTAAGTGCCGAGGATGAGCAGACAAGAAGAGAGACACTGGTCAGTTCCCGGCCGCTCTGAAAGTGAGGATCAACAACTACGCAGGCACTTTTACCCTGGAGAAAAGCAGGCGGGAACAGGGCTGGGAGGGAGGAAAGGGGGCCCATGCAGGCCGATTCAGTTCCCTGTTGAGCGCCCGCTCCCCTGACGCGTGCCCAGCCGCCTCTCCTGGGTGCGCGATCCTATATTTAAATGAGGGGTCGCGCCAAAAGGAGGCGCCAGAGACGATTACGCACCCCTAGCGCCTCCTTGGCCCAGGAGAGGTGGCTCTGTCAGCGGGTTCAGGAAAGCGACGCTCAATTTTATGAGCTTCGGTTTTCCGAACCCGCTGACAGCGATTGGTTAGGAAAACCGACGCCGGTGAAATTGAGCATCCGTTCTCCTAACGGGACCGGCCGTCTCGATTTTTTTTTTACCTTTTCCTGCTTTTCTGTACACGTTTCCGGGCTGCTGATAAATCAGCGCCTGCCCTTGGGGGAATTGGCCGCACATTTTACTTCCAGAATCCCGGGCGACTGACTACTTGCCTCACTGACGTGCATTTGCACGTGATGAGCGCTATTCGTTTTCAGGGGGGCTTGGCCGCGCGTTTTCGAGGCGCTAAACCCCTTACTGTATAAGGGGTAATAGACGTGTGTCGCAAACACGCGGTCAAAAACGTGGTAAACAGTGCGCCCCGCCGAGCGCACTTTACAGAATCGGCCCGATGGTTTGGGATTTTCAGGGGAAAGCCCTCCGCAGAAATAAAAGAAGGTGCGCACCTTGGCGAGCCGGGTGCTTCTCCCCCCCCCCAAGTCAGTTTTCAAACTGGTGCAATGTCCACGGGACTGCAACGCTCCACATAGCACTGAAAACAGCCCCTGTATACAGAATTTAACAGAGTCCAGATCTTCCAGCTACTAAACTAAAACCAATCCGTTTAACAACTTTTGTTATCGCTTTCCTCCGCTCCCTCCCCCCTCACCTCCCAAACGCGCAGTTCTGCCTCTTCCCTGCGTTCATGGTCTGTCTTCTCCTAACTCCTTCTTCTGTTGCTCTTGACTTCATCCCTCCCTCATCTCTCCTCTCCCCTGACAGACTCCTCCCCCTCCATCAACTCTTCTCCTCTCTTTCTTGCGCCCATCACTCGCCTTCCAGCAAACTTCAGTGACGTTCCTCCTATCTTCTCCTCTTCCACTATTCCTTTTCCACATCCTCCCTTTCTCTCGCTCACGAGCGCCCCCTTCATTCTCTATCTCTTCTCCATGTTCTCTCTTTCGATCCCCTTCTGTTAGGAACCCTGCCCGCGGGTCCCCCCGCGAGCAGGCACTGCTCACCTCTCTTCACCCGACACGGCATGGATGCCACTGACGTCGGGGCTTCCAGCGTGGTCAGAGCCGCGGACTTTGTTACCCTTAGCAGCCCGGATGCCGCCCATATTGCCTGCCTTTATTGCGGCCCGAGCTGCGGACTTTCTTCCTCATGTGGCACGGAGCCGCCGCCGATTTCTGTGTCATCTTCGCAGCCAGAGGCCGCAAGCCCCGGGCTCGATTGGCGGCTGGAGCCACCCCCGGGGTCTCCTGCAGCAGCTGGAGCCGCTGCCGTCATCGGGGCCTGCTCCACAGGCCCAGCCTTGCGTCTGCGTTGAAAACGTCGGTGCAGGCCGCTGTCCGCGGTCCTGCACAGTTCCTGCTTCCTTCCCTCTAGGTGCACGGCCGAGTCTCTTCTCTGAATTTAAAGGGCCAGCCACAGGAAGTGTTGCTGACCCCACCTTTGATTGGACTTCCTGCTCAGCCCTATAAAAGGGCTGGTCTCATCAGTGTTCCTCGCCTTGCATTGGAGTTACTTCACTCTGGAGGCTCCTGCCTGCCAGAGCTCTGTCAAGTCTTCTTCATGGAGCTCCTCTTCGTTTCGTCTCTTCATGTCAAGTCATGTTTTGTGCCTGAGGTCCTCGTCCAGGTGTCCTGGTGTTTCGCCTCCTGATGTCCTGCCCTTCTTGGTGTTTGCTTCAGCACTCCTGAGCCTTCTGGTCCTGTGAGGCCCGGCTCCCTCGGATGACGTCTTTCCCGAATGTGGAGTGGTACAGGTGGAATTCGTTCCTGTGCTCCTGAGCTGTCATGTTCTGCCAGCCTTCGTGGTGCCTCGGACGACTCATGGCTCCGTCGTCGAAGTTCTGCCTCGACTGGATTCTTCCCTGCACTCGTCCCGTTCTCAGCGTGGTCCATGACCAGCCTCCTCGGGCTGTGAAGGGCGCCAGTGGGACAGGGTGGTCCATGACCAGCCCATTGGGTCCGCCCGTGAAGGTGGGCTGAGTAGGGTGCCCTGAGAAACAGTGCCAATGTCTTCCTGCCCAGCTTCTCATCTCGTCTGGACTGTCAAGTTCCTCGTCATGTCTCTGATGTCATCACATCGACCCTGGTCTGGGATGCCGTCGCATCGACCCTGGTCCGTGATGTCTTCGAATCACCCTGGTGTCATGTCTTCAATAGTCCTGGTGTCATATCTTCAACTACCCTGTGTTACAGTTTTGGCTGCAGTGCTACCGCCTCACCACCAGGGGTCCCTCTAGTGCTGGCTCTCCTGACAGGCTCAGTCCATCTCCTATGTCCACTCTATGCTCTGGGTGTGCCCTTATAACCCTGCCTGACAGTTGCCTCGGTGCTTCGGCATCGAGCTCACCTGGGCTCCCTGCTCTAGCCTTGTGCGGCCTTCGGGCCTTTCCTTGCCTTGCCCTGCGCGGCCTTCGGGCCTTTCCTTGCCTTGCGCGGCCTTCGGGCCTCCTTCCTCGCTGTTCTCACCTGGCCTACGGGCCTTCTGACCTGCCTGCTCTGCTTACGGTGTGTGGCCTACGGGCCTTCTGTGTATGTGTGGCCTATGGGCCTTCTGACCTGCTTGCCCTGACTACGGTGTGTGGCCTACGGGCCTTCTGTGTATGTGTGGCCTACGGGCCTTCTGACCTGCCTGCTCTACTTATGGTGTGTGGCCTACGGGCCTTCTGTGTGTGTGTGGCCTACGGGCCTTCTGACCTGCTTGCCCTGACTACGGTGTGTGGCCTACGGGCCTTCTGTGTATGTGTGGCCTACGGGCCTTCTGACCTGCCCTGCTCTGCTTATGGTGTGTGGCCTACGGGCCTTCTGTCTGTGTGTGTGTGACCTACGGGCCTTCTGACCTGCCTCGCCCCGCTTATGGTGTGTGGCCTACGGGCCTTCTGTATGTGTGTGGCCTACGGGCCTTCCGACCTGCCTTGCCCCGCTTATGGTGTGTGGCCTACGGGCCTTCTGTATGTGTGTGGCCTACGGGCCTTCTGACCTGCCTTGCCCCGCTTATGGTGTGTGGCCTACGGGCCTTCTGTGTGTGTGTGGCCTACGGGCCTTCTGACCTGCCTTGCCCCGCTTATGGTGTGTGGCCTACGGGCCTTCTGTGTGTGTGTGGCCTACGGGCCTTCTGACCTGCCTTGCCCTGCTTACTGTGCCCTGACCCAGCCTGGACCCAGACACTGCTTATTGCCGCCTGCCCTGACCCAGCCTGAACTTAGACTCTGCTCCTTGCCGCCTGCCCTGACCCAGCCTGAACTAGACACTGCTTATTGCTGCTTGCCCTGACCCAGCCTGGAACCAGACACTGTTTTTAAGCTTCCTGTCTCTCTCCACCTGGAGCCACCCTGCTGGGTGGTGTTCACGCCTCCTGACCGGAGCCCAAGCGTAACACCCTGGTCTGTGATGCCATTGCATCAACCTTGGTGTCATGTCTTCATGTCAAGGCCCGTCTGCCCTCATCCTCAGGCCAGGCCTGCTGCTCCATGCCGTTCCAAGCGGCAGGTCTGAAAGGGCTCAGAATGGTCGGAGGACCATTCACATTCCAACATCTTGTTGTTGGCCTTGGGAGCTTGCAGGCTTGGCAGAGGGTAAGACCGTCTGCCATGCTGGAACACGCCGTCAACCCTCTGTTCGGTCCTGGATCCACCTGGGGTCGGGCTGAGGCCCAAGGGCACACGAAATCACCCCATCATATAACACCTTCCCCTTTCAGCAGAACCATCATCAGGGTCACAAATGGCACTGAAGGTGCTAACAGGTAGCTCTCTGCCCTTCTCGTAGGCACCTGCTTAATCATTTCTAGGAAGCTTGTGCCAGGGAGCAGAGGAGGGGTGCCCTGAGGACAGCGTGCATGGGGGAACAGAGGAAGGGGCGCCTTAGGTGTTGGAGGGGGTGCCCTTGAGGCAGTGTGCATGGGGGTGCTTATGAGAGGGTGACCTGAGGATAGCAAGGAAGGAGGGAGCAAAGGAGGATGAGGGTGCACAGAGGATGGCATGCATGGAAGAGAAGATGTAGCAGTTTATGGGGGAGTAATAGAAGAAGGGGGCTCAGAAGAGGAGGTGCTCCTGCTGAAAGCAGTGCATGGGGGAGCAGAGGAGTAGTTACTCTGAGGACAGTGCACATGGGGGAGGTGACTGAGAGGCTGAAGCCCTGAGATTAGCATGCATGGGGGATTGGGGAGAAGGTGTAGCAGGGAGCAGAGATTGAGTGCCCTGAGGACAGGGCCCAGAGGGGACCAGAAGAGGGAGTAGGAACCCTGAGCTTGGGGAAGTGCGGATGGGTTTTAGAGGGGAGCAGAGGAGGTGTGTGCCCTGCGGACAACATGTACCAGAGAGCAAGGAAGGGTACTGCGGGTAATTTCCTGTCCCTGGAGGTTTTACAATCTAAGGGGGTTATTTTCCTAGCTACATTAGGCATTTACTGTGCAACAAATGCCTTGCAGTAGCGATAACATGCGGTATTTTAAAAACCACATGTTATGTTAACCCCAATAATGCAAGTTTGATAATGCATGCAAAGCCTAGTAATTGCCACTACTAGGCAATTTCATATAAGCAACTTGTCTGCAAAACTGCATATGGGGGGGGGGGGGGGGGGGGGGGGGGGGGTTGGATAGCTATGAGGGAACCACCATGAATAGTATGACTGGGAACTGGTGGGGGGAAGGGGGGCCTATTAACCTGTGGCATTTTTCTCAATGGTATTTTGCCAGAGGGGAAAATACCGTGTGGTTTTCTAATCTGCATGTACTGGAGCTGAGTAAACCCCACAGCATTTTCATCCTCTCGGGAAAACACCACAGATCAATAAATTAACCCCTAAGTTTGAACCTGAGACAATGAAGGATGAAGGGACTTGCTCAAGGTCACAAGGAGCAGCAGCCGCCGTATTTCAAGCCTGGGTCACAGCCTGCTGCTCTAACCAGTAAGCATTATCAGCCTTGATATCTTTCTGCAAGTTTAAATACAAAATCACTATTTATTTTCTGTTTTTAACAGTTTGAAAATAATTTTTAAAAAACCAGCAGTAAATACGGCATCTGCAAAAGTTTGAACACCCTTTCAGTCAGTATTTTGTAGGACCTCCTTAGTCCGAAATAACTTCAGCTCAAAGGTTTTCTGTTCGTGATGTCAGAATTCTTTCCCACTCTTCGGGATCACTGCCTTGAGTGATGAATGAAAAGTGGTATATTACATTGAATAATAAGGTAATTATTCTTAGGTCTCCTTGCACGCACCTCATATTTGAGATTTTCCCACAGATTTTCAGTGATATTCAAGTCTGGGAACAGTGAAGGCCATTCCAAAACCATTTACCGTTCTATCCTGTAAGCACCTCATAGTTGCTTTGAGCTATATTTTGAATCGTGATCATGCTGGAATACCTAACCTCTTTTCAGCTTCAATACATTTTATAGTTATCTACCTTGAGACTAGCTTGTAAAAGGCGAATATCAACTGATCATACGTAAATACATTTCTTCACTGACTGCAGGATATTAGCTTCTAGGAGATGTTGATATTTAGTAGAATCCAATCTTCCTGTGCCACTGGCTGGCTGCCACACAATATTAGTTCTGGGGGAATTCTGTGTTCCTGTGGAGCGCAGAATTCCCCCTCTGCGCAGAATTTGGCAGGCCCCGGCATGCTGCAAGCAGAGGCCAACCTGCTCGTGACGAAGATGAAGCAGGCCCAGGCGTGCCACGAGCGGAGTTGACCCACTCGCACTGAAGATGAAGCAGGGCCAGGCCTGCCACAAGCCGGAGGCCGTCCCGCTCGCGGGCAAGATGGAGCAGGCCCCGGTGAGAGTGAGTCTGGGTGTATATGTGTAAGACTGCAAGCCTGAGGGATGAGAGAGAGAGAGAGCATTTGTGAGGGTGTATGCGTGTGGATGCCAGAGAGAGGGAGCCTATGTGAGGATACTATGAAGGAATGTGTATATGTGTGAGAGATTGGGAGCTGGTGTGTGTGAAAAATGGATTGTGTGTATATGAGGCTTATTTGTGAGAGAGGAAGCCTGTGTGACAGTGTGTGTATGTATAAGAAAGAGAGCCTGTGTGAAGGGATGTGTGAGAAAGAGCCTGTGTGAAGGAAAGTGTGTGAGAGAGAGAGGAAACCTATGTGTAGGGGGAGTGAGCAAGAGAAGGAGCCAGTGTGCAGGGGTGTGTGCGAGTGAGACATAGGTAACCTGTGTGAGGGTGCATGCGTGAGAGAGAAATGAAGCCTGTGTGGGTGTGTGTGTGTAAGAGAGAGAGAGAGAGAGTCTGTATGAGGGGGTGGGTGTGTGAGAGAGATAGAAATAGAGAGAGAGAGGGAGCCTGTATGAGGGGATGTGTATGTGCACTAGAGAGAGGAAGCCTGTGTGTGTGTGTGAGAGAGAGAGGGAGCCTGTGTGAGGGGCAGTACTGAGAGAGGGATCAAACTCTGGGAGTGGAGACAGAGTGGAAGAGGTTGAGCCTAGAAGAGGAGGGAAGAGAAAGTGGCAGGTGGAGGAGTTGGGGCCTGAGAAGGCAAAGTGAAAGGAGATTGGCCAGGGGAGTAGGGAGAAAGGGTGAAAGAGACACTCTTACAGTGAACTTCTAGGGAAATTCTGCTCAAATATATTTAAAACTCTGCATCTTTAAGTAATAACTTTTTTCTGTATTACATTTTAAATTAATAATTTAAAGACTGTCATGTTTAGTTTGACCAATATAAAGTATGCAGAATTTCAAGTTTTTTTATGCAGAATTCCCCCAATATTTCCCAAAGCATAATAGATCCACTGCCATGCTTAGCAGTTGGCAAAGTGTTCTGATCTTCAAATGCTTCACCGTTTTTTCTCCAAATGTATTTGTGTGGTAGTAGCTGAATAGTTCATCAATCCAAAGCAAATTGTTCCAAGAAGATTCAGGCTTAAGAAGTTTTGTTTTACATACTTTAGATGATGACGTTTGTGGTGAGGACTCAAAAAAGTTTCCTTTTAACAACTCTCCCATGCAGATCTGTTATTATTTAGGAGAGCTGTGGGTGGATCCTTGGTGGCAGATGATCACGCCCCCAGGGGAAGATCCCGAGAGGGACCACAGGTCAGGCTCAGAGTTGGGAGACAGACACACACTAGTTCTTTTATTAGACAGTTTACTGAACCACCAGAGGTGGCAGTAGTGAGCTGGAATGCTCGGATGGGCTGTAGTCCCTCAGATACTGGAACAGCGATCCCTGGAGGCTGAGCTGTAGAGAAACTGAAATATAGTGAGTAGGCTCCACCAGCCTGATTAAAAAGAAATTCTTAGTGCATCTTGATAAGTTACCTGTACATATCACAGTGAGCTCTAGAAGTAAGCTCTCTTTGGCACAATGCAAATTTTAAGAAGAGTTCTATAAGTACATTTGAGAGACTGAGATCAGACACAACATACCCTGACTTCTGAATGAGGTTCATTCCTGTCATCATGGTATACACAAAAGAAATCCATTTGGAGTCATTACCCCTTGAAAGCCATCCAGGCTGGAATGAGCCAGCATCTCTCCCACATCACCACAGCTCTGAAAACGATCTTGCAATGCCTGATCCCACCCCACATACCATTTCTTTCTCTGCTAGCTCCTTCACCCAAACAATGTGGCCTCCTGTATGATGGACCCTTGGTCTGGCCTCCCATGGAAAGGCACGAGCATACTACAGAGACATGGGAAGGCAGTGTAACATATTTAGTTTGGCAGCTGTGTTGGTAGGGAAGGGGGACAGTAAGCAAATCCACGGCTCTCGTGCTAAACTTTCAAAAGGGAAACTTTGATAAAATGAGAAAAATAGAAAAAAACTGAAAGGAGCAGCTTCAAAGGTAAAAAGTGTGCAAGAGGCATGGACATTGTTAAAAAATACCATCCTAGAAGCACAGTGCAGATGTATTCCATACATTAAGAAAGGTGGAAGGAAGGCAAAACGATTACCGGCATGGTTAAAAGGGGAGGTGAAAGAAGCTATTTTAGCCAAAAGATCTTCATTCAAAAATTGGAAGAAGGATCCAACAGAAGAAAATAGGATAAAGCATAAATGTTGGCAAGTTAAATGTAAGACATTGATAAGACAGGCTAAGAGAGAATTTGAAAAGAAGTTGGCCGTACAGGCAAAAACTCACAGTAAAAACTTTTAAAAATATATCCGAAGCAGAAAGCCTGTGAGGGAGTCAGTTGGACCGTTAGATCATCGAGGGGTTAAAGGGGCACTTAGAGAAGATAAGGCCATCGTAGAAAGATTAAATGATTTCTTTACTGAAGAGGATGTTGGGGAGGTACCCATTCCAGAGAAGGTTTTCATGGGTAATGATTCAACAACATTTACACTGGCCACCAGAAATGTGAGTTTACTCCACCTCCTGGACCCTGGAATTAAATTTCCAACATTGTACCAGCCAAAGCAATTACTGTACAAATGTCCCTGCCATATCAGGCTTTGGTGGCTTGCATTTTATTTCCACTAACGGCTGTAGAAGAAGGAATGGATCACTGCAGGCCATGATGAATCAGGGCAGGGACTGTATGAAAGTATCCCCAGCAGCACAGATGAAGCATGGTTTTTATGATTTGGCTGGTATGCAGAACAAAATAGTTGAAATTGTTTTCGCCTTTCTTACTCTCACCCATTCCCCCACCCCAGACATGCCGTAACAGGAAGCATTTAAGTTATAGCAGGGTGCAAGCTCTCTTGGGAGGTCACCTATGATCAAACAAAGCGTAAGCTCTCTGGGGCAGGCATCTACAACTGAACAATATACCAAAATCAGGATGCCCAGTGCCAAAGTGCATACTGTTTAGTTCTAGGTGCCTACCCCATATTTCCGGTAATGGTGGTATGTTGGTGGTGGTGGGGTGAGCAATCAGTTGCACCCATCATGTTAGGCATGCCGGCTATCTCAGATAGATGCCATCTTCAGAGTTATCACGCTGACATTTCTGCCTCAGCAGGTGCTGGAAAATGCTACATTTTCGTTATTGGTTGGAAAGTATGACCGGCCATAGGTGCCCACCCTGGAGAGCTTATGCTTCGATTTTACTTTCCATGCCTTCCTATGCAAGATTGTACCCAAAGTCAAGATTGTACCCAAAGTCAGGATACAAAGTTCCTAGCACCCCCCCCACCAATGTATAATTTAAAATGTTCCTAATTATCGATAAAATATTTCAGAACTGCAGACACATCAGACACCACCCAATACTTAAAACTAATAAGGATTTAAAAAATCCCCCACTCTATTGTTTTGAGGAATATTGATTTTCTTCTTTTCCACTGTTGCACTGCATACAGAATCTGGCTTGTGGTTTCCAGTTCAGTTGCTGTATGCATGTATGCGTGTGAGAGAGAGAGAGAGGAAGCGTGTGTTTGTGTGTCAGCATGTGAGAGAGACAGAGGAAGCATGTGTATATGTGAGAGAGAGATGGAAGAAGCATGTCTGTATGTGAGAGACACAGAGGAAGTGTGTGTGTGAGAGAGGGTCAGAGAAAGTATATGTGTGTGTGTGTGTGTGTTGATTTATTTATTTATTTATTTTTAATTTTTATATACCGGAATTCCTGTATACAATACAAATCAATCCGGTTTACATGAAACAAACAGAATTGCCCAGGTCTGGGAGTTAGGACCGAGGTTTTTTTACAGAGAACATTAAACAATAACAATAACAATAAATATCAATAAATAACAATGAACCATTAACAATTTGCAGGTTAAACTTGAATTAATCATAAATTGAATTAAAATGAAGATGATTAGCAGGATATACGTTGCATATTATTAACTGTAAAACAAAATATTCCAAGTTCAATCAGAGTAGGGCGCTTAGTTACATTCTGGAGATGTACATTGATGCGACCGTCGCTGCTCGACGTCCTCACTCCGCCCTCCTTACCTCTGTGGCGACTCCCTCCGGGTCTGATGGACGGCTGGCTGCCGCGGCGTCTCCATGCCGCCTCCCTCTGGCGTCCCCGGACCAGCTCGACGCTGCAACTCCACCATCTTGTCCTGATGCCTAGGGCGCACGCGCGTTCCGACTCTAGTACCAGCAAGGGCACGAACCTCAGGGGCGTCCCCTTGATATGACATCATCTGCTTCCAATATTTAAAGGTCTTTGAAAACGCTAACAAACTGAGTTAGCAAGGATATGGATATGGATTCGGATATGGTTACGGATTCGTACTTGCTTCGGCTATCCAAGCTACTCTGTCTCCTTGGACTTACCAGAGGTACCCGCTCCTCGGGGGCCTCGCTCTTTTCTTTATTTTCAGAATACAGATAGGAACCGGTACTCGCTCCTCAAGGGCCCATGATCCTGGACACTCTGAAGATTCTCTAGTGCCTGGAAGCTATCACTGCTACAAACAATTGTGAGTTACCATCGCTCTCTCAGAGCTTTCCCTGGAACCAGGTACTCGCTCCTTGAGGGCCTAATCCTTTCCAGCTCCTGAGCTTACTTGAGACCTTACGTGAGTTTTGTCATCTAGTTCTGTTCATGAACTCTGCCTACTCACTTTCTACAGTTTCTCAACAGCTCAGCCATCCTGGGATCGTTGTTCCAGTGCCTGAGGGACTACAGCCCTGCCGGGCATATCAGCTCACTACTGCCACCTCTGGTGGTTTCTAATAACCTGTTTAATAAAAGAACTAATGTGTATCTGTCTCTATACTCTAGCCTAGCCGGTGGTCCCTCTCGGGGTATCCTCCCGAGGGCGTAGTCATCTGCCATCGGCCCAGAGATCCACCCACAACTATATCAGATTCATTACAGATTGCTACTCCTTAGCAAGACGATATCTGAGACACTACAAGATTGCTGACTCCTCCCTCTCCAGGAGCCCGCTATACAGAACTTTCTCTACAGATTGCTCCTCCTATCTGACTGCTCCTCCCATCAAGCATAAGATTTCCAACAGATTGCTAACTCTGCAGTTTAACCCACAACAGATTGCTAACTTCCTAGCAAAACCTCAACATGTGTCTCACACACACACATGCTCCCTCTGTCTCTCACCAAGCACGTATGTGTGTGTATGAGAGAGAGGGAGCATATTTTGTGTGTGTGTGTGCATGCATGCTCTAGTATATAACAGTTTTAGGATTGTACCTCTCTCACACACACACACACACACACTTCCTCTGTGTATCTCTTACACAGACGTGCTTCCTCCAACTCTCTCTCATACACACACTCTTATTCTATATCTCTCTCACATAAACCTGCTTCATCTCTCTCTCACTCACACACACACACACACACACACAAGCTTCCTATGTGTCTCTCTCACATACTAACATTCACACACATATGCTTCCTCTATCTGCCTCTCTCTCACACACACACACACACACACACACACACACACACACACACACACATGCAGACAAAAACTGAACTGGAAACCACAAGCCAGATTCTGTATGTAGTGCAACAATGGAAAAGCAGAGAATCACTATTCCTCAAAACAATACAATCAAGAAATATAAATCAATCAGAATAGTAAAACCATACTAAAAAATATACATTTCAAAACAGCTGATGAGTAGAATATTCAATATTTAGAAGCTCCTGTACAAATTTAAAAAAATTTCCTAAACATTGATAAAATATTTCAAAGA
Organism: Rhinatrema bivittatum; assembly: GCF_901001135.1. NCBI lineage: Eukaryota > Metazoa > Chordata > Amphibia > Gymnophiona > Rhinatrematidae > Rhinatrema > Rhinatrema bivittatum. The sequence continues at coordinate 65,404,222 of NC_042626.1, read as the reverse complement.
GCAGACATAAAATATCACCCAGTAATTAAAACTAATACGGATACCTGTCACCCTGAGATTGTCGTGAACTGGGGTACACACACACACAACAGAGACACAAACAAAATATGCTCCCTCTATCTCTCACACACATATACGCTTGGTGAGAGACAGAGGGAATTTGAGTGTGTGTATGTGTGTGTCTGTCTCACCCACACACACACACACACATGCTTCCTCTCTCACCTCCATCCCCACCCCTGCACACAGGCACCCTCTCATACATGCCTACAGGCACCCACTCACGCATCTGCACCCACAGGCACCCTCTCATAAATATACATAGGTACACACATACTCACTCTTCTATACACCCACCATCTCATACACACACAGGCATCCTCTCATACACACACACACACACACACCCCTCAGACATACACACACACCCCTTATACACACGCACACCCCCACCCCCATACACACACACACCCACCTCATACACCCCCACACCTTCTCATACACACACACACACAGACATGCGCACATACCCCTCATATACACACACACACACACACGCGCGCGCACACCCCTCATACACACACACACAAAACCTCATACACACACACACCGGCACTTACTCTCACAGGCAGGGTTGGTGCTAGCATTTTTGCTGCCCTGTGCAAACAATTATTGTGCTTCCCCCTTCCTTTTTTCTTTTTAACACAGAATACCCCACCTCAATTAAACATGCAGAACACACTCACTCTCACAAAATTTAGAATAAAGAGACTATAAACTATAAGCAGAAACTGAACGAGAAAAGGCAAACTGCAACAAGCCAGAATCTGTATGCAATGCAGCAATGGAGAAACAGAAACATCACCAGTCCTTATAAATCATTCATCAAACAATAAAATCAAGGAATATAAATCAAGCATATTAGTAAAACCATACTTGGAAATATTCTTTTTATAATAATCTAAGGATTAGAATAACTCCAATAATTAAGAGCTTATACAAAATTCTAAAAATTTCCCAAACAGCAATAAATTATTTCAAAATGGCAGACACAGACATCTAATAAGTTAAACTAATAAGGATGAAAAATTCCCCACTCTCCATACCTGAAAACGTTTTATATCCAGTCATCCTGATTAAGGCATGGATTAGTGAGGCAGCACACATTTTCTTCACACACACACTCACCAGACAGATTCCCATATACACACACAACCTCCCAGAAAGGTTCACACACACACCCACACACACACACAGACACACACCAGACAGATTCCTAAACTCCCCCCCCCCCACACACATACACATATCCCAGTCAGGTTCTCATTCACACAGAAATACACACACCCCAGACAGGTTCCTATTCACACACACACACACACACACACACACACACAACCCTCCAGTCAGGCTCCCAGTCACATACCCCCACACTTCAACCAAATGGGCCTGATACTTCACTTTCGATGCACATCCAGCATGGCTCTCTGCTTCAACGGCATGGGAGAAGACTTATACGTCACGCATATCCAGCATAGCTCCCTGCTTCAACGGCAGGGGAGAAGAAAAACAACCAATAAGGGCTAATAACATAGTCTGGGTAAAACAAATAAGCATGGGTGCAGCTTGCTTATTGCGGCGGCTACTACCCCAAACTAATCAAGCTAGATATTTCACTTGGATGCAGCTCCATCACTGCTCTCTACATTAAAGGTGGGGATGGAAGGGAAATAGAACCAAGAGCTAAGAGAAACAGATAAGTATGAGAGAAAATATGTGTGAAGCTTGCTGGGCAGACTAGATGGGCCATTTGGTCTTCTTCTGCCGTCATTTCTATGTTTCTATATGATCCCATTCACCCACACGACACCCCCAGGTCAGGCTCTCATTCACACACCACATCCCCACACCGCAATAAGACTTTCATTCATTCATTCATTCACACACACACATACCACCTGGAGCCATTCTGCTGCTCCTCCTTGTGTGCTGGCTCGTGCGCTAATGTTCGGGAGTTAGAATCTGTTAGGAGTTAGCAGTCTGCTAGGGAGTTAGCAATCTGCTGGAGTTAGCAATCTGTTGTTATTTAGGAAAGTTGTGGGTGGATCCTTGGACCAGTGACAGATGACCATGCCCCTGGGGGAAAGATCCCGAGAGGGACCACCGGTCAGGCTCAGAGTTAGGAGACAAACACACACTAGTTCTTTTATTAGACAGTATAATGAACCACCAGAGGTGGCAGTAGTGAGCTGGAATGCCCGGCTGGGCTGTAGTCCCTCAGGTACTGGAACAGCGATCCCTGGAAACTGAGCTGTAGAGAAACTGAAATATAGTGAGTAGGCAGGGTATGCAGAGTTCATGTACCGAACCTGATGGTAACACTCACACAATGTCTCATAGAAGCCCAGGAGCTGGAAAGGGTTAGGCCCTCGAGGAGCGAGTACCTGGTTCCAGGGAGAGCTCTGAGAGAGCGATGGTAACTCACTGATGTAGTTGGCAGTGATGACTTCCAGGCAGAAGAGAATACGGAGCAAGTCTGAGAATGAGGGCCCTCGAGGAGTGAGTACCAGTTCCAGACTATCACCTGAAAAACAAAGGAGAGAGCAAGGCCCCCGAGGAGCGGGTACCCCTGGTAAGTCCGAGGAGGCAGAGTAGCTTAGGTAGAGTAACCCAACCCTTGCTAACTCAATCTGTTAGCAAATTCTAAGACCTTATATATCCATCGCGGGTGACGTCATCTCAGGGGGACACCCCTGACGTTCGCGCCATCACTGGTACTTCAGTCGGGGCCGCGCTGTGCGCGCGCCCCTAGGCCTCCAGGATACATGGCGGGTTGCAGTGTCTAGCCGGTCCGGGGACGCCGGAGGACTTCGGCAGAAGGACGTCGCAGCAGCCAATCTTCCCGCGGTCGAAGAGGGAGGCGCCAAAGAGGTAAGGAGGGCGGAGAGAGGGCATGAGATCAGCATAGAAAATGTGCTAGCTGCACGTATTTTGGAAAGCAAACACCAGCACCAAGGAGTAGGAGAACGGGCTCCATTTTCTTTCTTTGGCAGCCAGTGAGATGGGGTCCACCAGCGGCCTCGTGAGCCTCTCCCTGCTCCTAATGCCACCCCACCAGGTGTGCCGCCCTGTGCAATTGCACGGTTCGCACACCCGGTGGCGCTGGGCCTGCTCACAGGGCCAGTCTCTCCCTTCTTTGGCCACCGGCGGCATCGCAGGGCCTGTTCTTTGCCGCCGGCTCCAGGAAATGCCAGCGGTGCTGCTGGCCTCTGCCACTGCTGCAGGTCCTTGCTTTTGCTGGCAGGATTTCCCCGCCACGTCCCTGTTCTGCGCCACCGCAGGCCTTCCTGTCGGCGGCAATGGCACCCCTCCTCCTGTTGCCACCTAGGGCGGCCTGCCCCCCTCGCTCCCCCTTAGTACGCCTCTGGCATTACTCAAGACATAGTGCGCATGTTCACATATACTCCTTTTTATCTCAGGTTTCCATTTTAGCGTGTTTTTGGAACTCCTGTTTTATCTGTATGCCTTTACTTTTTTCTTTGTCCCGTACATGTATTTGACTTAATAACGCATCTACCTGACCTATGATAAGGGCCTAGTTGACCTGAGGGGTTGTTATTTTGGCTTTCTCATTAGTAAATCAGGCCCTTTGACTGTAAGCCCTTTGGGACAGGAGCCTACCTACCAACATTACCAGATTGTAGCTCAGACTGTGGCTTGGAACTGGAAAGGCGAGCGATTAAATCTAAAATACAAATATCAGCCCTAGAGTGCTTTGTAATACTGGAAAAACTTGCATGCAGCCACCTCTGGGATGGATAGCCTGCAGCACTATTTGGTTGCCCAACTACCTGATCAGGTGGAAATAGATGCATTGCTACTGTATTACCCTGTTACAATTACGTACACTGTGCAGTCTGTATTTGTGAAGGAGGGAGGGGGGTGAATAATTACAAGTGACGTTTCCCAGTTCTGCCCGTAGTGACTTTTACTACAACAGGCTTTGCTGTTCGAGCAAGTTCCATTATAGGATAATAAAAATATCAAACGTGCCATGAAGGGTTTTTTTGCTCCGTACAGTTTGCACAAACTTGGGTATTTCAGATCTGTAAAAGATGCAGAAAAGCGTTCCCATCCATGGATTGGAAACCGAAAATCATGAGACGGGGGAAACCAGGAGAGGCTGCTGAAGGTGCAGAAGCAGCAGGCAGCGCAAAGCAATCGCAGAACACAGGTCAGGTAGCCCACACTCTGATTTGTCTCTGCTGTGAGAATCGGCTTCATTTTTTTATTTAAAAAGGGCGATTAAGCAAGATAAATAAACTAATCAGCTAACAAAATAACTGCTTATTTCTTGTTTGGCCGTTTGTAGTTTGGCTAACATGGAAAATAAGGACAGGGCAAAAGAAGGAAACCAGCAGAAGAACTTGGAGGGAACAATCCGATTGCAAAAGGAAAGTGAAACCGAATAGGAAAGTCCAGCGGAGAAGGGATGCCAAAATCTGGCTTTCATGATGTAATCTAACCGGAGAATATAAACCCGGCAACATGGCAGGAGAGGGCAGGAACTGCCAGCACCCTCGCCCCAGCAGAAGGTAAGAGCAAAGGCTGGAAGACTGCAGGAAACGCTCGAGCGTTGATACTAGGTGAAAAAGTTTGCCTTTCTGCAGGAGAATTTAAAGAATTGAACGGGAGACCCTGGCATTAAGGGCTGGGGGAGACTCTTGCAAAATGTTGCAGCCTGGCTGGCACGTGCAGCAGATTCCAGCGAGGTGCAAGAGATGATGGGACTGATGCATTAAAAATTGTTCAATTTTTTTTTTTTATTTTTTTTTTTAGAAAAGGTTTTCTTTGCTGTATTTATATCAGTAGGGACCTTCCTTTTCAGGTTTTATTTTATTTTTCCTGGGAATTTCAATATTATAAACAAAATAAATCAGTGGAAAATCATTTTCTTATAACAGCGGAAAGGTAATTTTTCCTCTGATTTTTTTTTTTTAACATTGAAATGCCAGGAAAAATAAAATAAAAACTGAAAACGAAGTTAGTTTTCTGTAGGTGTTTTTGATTTTTTTATGTGCACTACAGGAGAATGCAAGGTTGGTTTTTATTAGAGATGTGAATCGGAACCAGAATCGGATCCGATTTCAGTTCCGATTCACATCTCTAGTTTTTATTCCTGAGTAGTTTTGGGCTAAAGCTGTTTGCGCGAGTTTATCATGTCCCAAATGATAGGACACTTTTGCATCCTTAATCTTATAGGAGCCGCTATTCAAAAGTCTATTTATTTATGTAACAGCCCGAAATTAAGGTGCCTGTACCAGGCTGAATATAAACACCTAAACAAGGCACCGATCCTAGGCACCTCAGGTTAGACTCTGAGCATCCTTTGAAAGCCGGGCTCAGAGCTGTCAATGACAGAGTGTATTTTCCTAGGGGTGGCAGCTTTTGTACGATGATATTTGTGTTCCTATCCCTAGATATGTATGCAACAACATTTTTATCAGAGTCTTTGGTGCAGTAAATATGGGTACATAGGGGCTCAATATTCAAACAATTTGCCCAGGTAACTTCGAGAGTTCCACAGGTAAATCTTTGTTTTTAAAAATGTACCTGCGTAAGACGAGGCGGGGGTTGGAGGCATTCTGGGAAAAATGGCAAAACCTTAGGTGGAGGGTGCGGCTATTCACGGCTGCCTGGATAAAAATAACCAGACAAGTCTGGTTGGGGCCAAGGGCAGTCCTAAAGATATCCGGATAACTTTAATCTGGGTCATTTTCCACGGTACGTATACCTGGCTAAGTGCCGTTCAGGATCCAGGTAAAGTTATCCGATTAACTCTGCCGCTCGACAGGGTCGCTGGGCATCTCCCTTGGAGCATTCTTCACTGCTGGTTCTTAAACAGGACGATGCAGTATTGTGCGCTCGGCCGAGTGCACGGCTGTACGCATGCTTGGACGCATCCAAGCAGGTGTCCTCATGCAATAAGGGGATTTGCGCATCCAAACCAGCGCGAGGCTGATAGTGCTGATCACATGTAAATTCGTGTTGATGAGGCTATTAGCTATTATTCCCCGATGCAAAAAAAATGCTGCGTGGCCAGGGCGCCCATTTTAACGCTGCAAATTTAATGCCTGCCCGGGAGCAAGCGTTACAGCGTGCGGTGCTCAAGGGCTGAGGGGAAAACCCCCCCCCCCCAGCTTTCTATGATTCCTCCTATTAGTATTCTAACAATACTAAATAGGAGGAATCACAGAAAGCAGAATTATGTCCTGCTCACAGGCTTAACAAAAAATGCATTCTGCTTTCTATGGTTCTTCGTAGGGGGAAACCCCAAAAAGCAGTATCCCCAAGGTCTGACCCAACTGGCAGTGAGTGTAGGTGTGAATACATTCATATTGTCGGGCATTTAATATTAATTTATTCACTCCTTCACTTCCTGCCAATTGGTCAGAAGGCTGTCCTGAAAGGGGATTGGTCCTTTCACTGTGTTGCGCCCGTCGGTCGCAGACGGCTGCGACCTTTGCTGCTCACCTCTTTTTGCCCTGCAACCCCGACTCTGGGAAAGATGGCCACCCCTGCCTCTGCACGCTGACCTCCCTGGCGATACCGAGACAGCGTGGGCGATCCCGGTCGCCATCTTGAATCTGGTATGACTTAGTGCGCGCGCACGCCTGCCCTCTTATTCATGTCATGGCGGGAACCTCAGGAGCATCCCCTCCGCATGACATCATCTGCCTATGTGTATTTAAACCTACCGGACCTTCCTACCTACGAGTTAGCAAGGATTCCGTCTTGCTTAATTCCGCTACTCAGAGACGCTTCGCTTCCCTGTTCCTGCGTTCCAGACTGAGTGATTCAGGTACCCGCTCCTCAGGGGCCTTGCTGCACTCGGGGCTATCCGCTCCTCGGAGGGCCTTCTCTGCGAATCTCACATTCTCCAGTCTAAGTGAGCACCTCTCACTGCTACTACGGACGAACCCTCCAGTGTTCCTGTGCCTCGGGTTCCCACTGTGACTACGTCTGTAGTTACTTCGGAGTGAGTACAAGATCTGCTCTACTCTCCTCCTCTCTTCACGCTATGTGGATTCTCGGGTTATCCCGCTCTGCGGACCACTCCCGGATCCACGCCGCCTTGTGCCTGCTTCCAATACCAGCCTCCGGCCTACCCCAGGCTGCGGGCCACTACCGGAGATACCTCACACAAGAACTACCAGGCGGACGTATTCCCCGGGTTACCCCGCTCTAAGGACCACCACCACAGAATCCATCTTGAGGTCTTTCTACTCTGGACTGTGTTTACAAACCCGCTCCTCGGGTTACTTTCTGCTGTATAATAAAACCTCTTGTCTCTTGTGTCCATCACTGCTGAGACCCCACCTGTCGTGGTGAGTCCCCACAGGGCTCCTCCCTGTGGGTGGAGTCAGCTCTCCCCACGATCCAAGGGCCCACAACCAAGCTCATGTATAACACACTGAAAGGGGCAGTGAAAAGGACCAATCAGGAGCAGCCCTGCCGGTGGTGGGAAGGGAGCTCTGGCCAGGCTGTTCTAGACGCACAGCCACGTCCTCCTGGGCGCCCGATGCAGAGCGCAGGGGATGCACAAATTATCCACTGCTCATCCCTTTTAGTGCGGCAGCTCATTTGCCTATTGCATCGAGCGCCCAGCGCAGGTGGAAGGACCTAGATGAAGTGGAAGAAGAGCAGGCTGGACTTAAATGAGTTACAGGAATGGCAGCAAATCTTTATGTCAGGAAAGCAAAGAAATACAAGGAAGGGGAAAAGGAAACAGCATTCAAAAAGCACAAAAGGATCCAAAAAGAAGACATAAAGCTGAAAAAGAGAAGGAAGGAAATAGGATGGCAAATGTGTGTCTGATACAGAACGACGGCTGAAGAGGTAAAGCGAGGTGAAGGAGACTTTTGTCAGAGAAAGGAGGAAGGCCAGCGGTGCAATTGTAAGACTGAAAGGAGACAAGGAGCATTGTGTGAAGAGAGAGAAGGAAGCAGAAATGCTAAACAAATATTTCTGCTTGGTATTCACCGAGGTAGAGTTTAGAGAAGGGCTGCTGATGCTTGACAAATGGAGTGGGGTAGACACAACACCATTCACAGAAGACAGTTCGTGGGGAACTAGCAACACTAAAAGGTGACAAAGGCCACGGGATCCAAGGGGATGCTCCTAAAGCTAAGGGAGCTGAGAGCGGTTTTGGCGGCTCTGCTGAAGGACCTGTTCAATAGATCTTTGGAGTCGGACGTAGCTCCGAAGGACTGGAGAAGAGCGGGCGTGGTCCCTGCATAAAACTGGTAACAGAGAGGAGGCTGGGAACTACAGGCTGGTTAGCCTTACCTTGGTGGTAGGAGAATCGATGGAAGCTCTACGGAAGGTAGGGACAGACAACTTTCTAGAATCCGGTGGGTTGCAGGAATTGAGGCAGCACGGCTTTGCCAGAAGCAGATTGAGTCAAACAAATCTGACCGATATTTTTCAGTTGGATGACGGGAGACTTAAATCAAAGGGGCAGGCTGGATGTGGTTTTCTTGGATATGTGCAAAGCTTTTGATACCTTTCCGTCCAGGAGGCTCATTAATAAAGTGAGCAGCCTTGGGTGGGATGCAAGGTGCTAGCCTGGATGAGAATCTGATTGACGGCAGACAGCAGAGAGCAGTGGTAAATGGAATCCACTCTGCAGAAAGAAAGGTAATTAGTGAAGTGTGGCAGGGATCAATTCTGCAGCCAATTCTGTTCAATATCTTTGTGAGCGATATTACAAGGGGGTAGAAAGAAAAGTTTGCCTTTTTTTTTTTTTTGCAAAAGATGCTAAGATTTGCCACAGCATGGACGATCCTGAGGGAGCAGAGAATAAGAAGTGATAAAAGAAAGCTCGAGGTGCGATTGCATGTTTGGCAGTATAAGATTGGATGCAAAACTGTTCAAAGTCGTTGGATGATGGTAAGGCCTGAAATGGTGCAGGCCATCCCTGTAGCAGATTCTGGGCGGGACTGGGTCAGATATGGAGAGCTGTGGTAGGAAAAGGGGGAGGGGGAGCTGGTGTTAGGTTGCATGTAGAACTTTCTATGTTCATCTTCCCCCAAAATTGACAAAACACCTGGGCAGACAGTTACAATGTCTAGCAGAACCGAGCAGTGTTTGCAGACCCTCCAGGACTGCACTGGAGTCTCACACACACACACATATGTACTGGTACTTATTGCATACAATGAATCAGCTGCTCTCCTCCATAATAGATGAGTTACAGCACACCTGGTCTTTGAAGATATTGCCTGTTGAGCCGGGCAGTTTTCAAAATCTATTCATTGCATTATTGTCCTTGGAGAAAGCAGCTGCAGACCTCTATAGGAACCTTTAGCGCCCGAGGTAATTTTCAAAGGGAGAAAAAAGCATATATTTTCCTTTGAATATTGCTGTGAAGCCGCCCTGGAACTTGTACTAAGGCGGGTAGTTTTGAAAATTGCCCCCATAAAGGCAGCCAACACAGAGGGGCCGATGAAACTCAATGCGCTCAGCCCAGCGCACGGTGTTACCCTCAGTTGTGCGCACATTTTTTCGTGCATAAATCTTATTCCCGATGCAGCAAGAAGTTTTGCGTGCGTCCTGCTTAGCACCCTCGCATGGAAATCCCATGCAAATGAGGGCATTAAACACTACCCCCAATGCTGAGAGGTTTTCATAAACCTGGACATTTTACTCCTGGTCAGAGGTGGGGTAAGTTTTCCAGTGCTCGTGTCACTCTAGAGACAAAGGTGAAATTCCAACACTGGGGCCGGTAATCGTGATTTATTCACAGAAATCATGCTTTGTGCACACAGAGCACATTTTCTGCACAAACATATGCTTTATGCGTACAAAACAAAGTCTGTGCACAAAAGTTGAGTTTAAAATGTGCATGCAGCCTACGTTCAGCCCTTCCTGGCCCATGGAAAGCGGGACGGCCTTACCAGAGCAGGGGAATGAACTACAGAAATGAACAAAATCCCTTTACTTCACTGAGATGTTAAAATGTGTAATGAAGATAACATTTTATATATATATAAATCTATTTTTTTTTAATCTACAGCTCCTCTGATTGGGATCACAATGACTTTCAAGTCCTGCCTGTTTTTGTTCCTTGCGTACCTGTCCTGTTTCCAGGTCTTCTCGCTGGATTGCAACTTTCTGTATCTGCAGCAACAAAAGACGATCCAGAAGGGACTGGAACTTTTAGAGAAAATGGTACATTTTTGCTCTTTTTTTTTTTTTTTTAACATAGCATCACAATACTTACGTTTTTATGTTCTCAACCCAGCAAACCTCCTTTAAAAATCCAGGCCTGCACGGCCAGGAAGGCTCTGTGGGTGCAAATTTCAGAAACGATTCATGATGGAAGACAGCAGGGGTTGGGTTCACAAGTACACAGAGCGACGCAGGGTGAATTTTCAGAGAGGTCACATTCAGAGTCATTTACCTTCCTGTGTAGATCCCTAGCGACAGTGGAAACGCCAGACCCGCATCGCAGTAGACTGTAGGGATGTGGAAGGGAAAAAACAATTTGTTTTCAGGAGTTTTTTCCCCATTAATTTTGGTTTGTGGAATGATTTGTTTCATTTGTATGAAAAAATTGAATCAAATATTAAAAAAAAAAAAAAGGCCCAAAAATTGAAAACGGGGCCTCCCATTCACCTCTCTCACATCCGGAAAAATGCTGGGGCCAGGAATCCCCCAGCCCTCACTTACCTGGTCTGGTGGGGATCTTTATTTAGAATTTATAAATCACCTATATACTAGGCGATGTACAAAAAGTCTGTAAAAAACCTAAAATATGTATAACAAAACATAAAATCAAATACAAAAACAACAGTAATGAAACAAAACAACCAAATAAAACAGAGGATGTGGTTAGTGCAGTTAGTGTAGCTGGGTTCAAAAAAGGTTTGGATAAGTTCTTGGAGAAGTCCATTAACGGCTATTAATCAATTTTACTTAGGGAATAGCCACTGCTATTAATTGCATCAGTAGCATGGGATCTTCTTAGTGTTTGGGTAATTGCCAGGTTCTTGTGGCCTGGTTTGGCCTCTGTTGGAAACAGGATGCTGGGCTTGATGGACCCTTGGTCTGACCCAGCATGGCAATTTCTTATGTTCTTATGTTTTTAATATAACAACAGTTATTCACAGTAAAACAGATCTGTCGGTGAGGCTTAGATCTAGGCCAAAGTCTCAGCCTTGTGTAGGCCAAGGCCATGGTAAGTCGCCAAGACTTCAGCCTTGGCCTACTCAAAGCTGATGCCTCGGCCTAGGCCAGAGCCCAGACCCAGCCCCAACTTTGCGGCTCAGCCTGGAAGCCACAGCCACTGCCCGAACCCAGGCCCGAAACCTAGGCTTCAGGCCTGGACTCAGGCCCGATGTCGCAACCCGGCTCAGAGACTGGGTCCCGATGACTGGACCTGGCCTGGAGGCTGGGTCCTGATGCCTGGACCTCGGTCTCAGCTTAGGCCCAACCCGGAGCCCAGCCCTCGAAGCACTTCCGTCGTCCTCTTCTTTCTTCTTCAACTGATGTCATCTGCTGAGGTTGTGCCAGAGTTAACTCTAGTGCATTCATCCCAGTGGATGTCACCAGTTTGATGAATGGCATTACCATACATCAAAATGGTGCCATCTGGTGGGGTGAGTTCCCCAGCACATGGCATCAGAAGAAAGAAGAAAGAATAGAAAGAGGATGTCGCCCGAGGTGTTGTGAGGCTTGGGCCCCGAGCCTGGACCTGACTCTAGGATAAGGCCCTAAAGTTGGAACCCGGCCTGGCCATTGGATACCTGATGGATCAGGTAAATGATTGTTCCCAGAGGAAGGGGGCTCGGGTCTCAGCCAAGACTCTGGTGTCACACTCGAGCCTAGGCCATGGCGCCAGCTGTGGGCCTTGGCCTATGTCCTTGTGTCGGTAAGAATTTTAAAGAAGCAGTATCAGAGGACATGGTTGGGGACAGATGCCCCTGCTTCGGGCCTAGGCCTAGGCCCAACGCATTCCTTTCAAATGAATACAAGGAATAAGGTTTGCTTCATTTAGGGGGCCCCCAAATTGAACACATTGGCTTTATTCATTGTATTTTTGGAATTTGTTTGAAACGAATGCACATCCCTAATAGGCCGCTGCTGCAGTCAGGGCTGTAGAAAATACCGACTGAAGGTACCGGAATGGTGAGAGGGTTGGGCTGGAGAGGGGGCCGGGGGGGGGGGGGCTAATATTTGTTACAAATTTGAGAGAACCTGGGAGCGGGCTAGGGAGTTGGGGGAAGACTGATACTAGCTCTTTTATTTTTATTTTGCTGAGATGAAGGGGGCTTGGAGGGGGGAAGCTGCAGGCTCAGCCTAACAGGGCTGAGCATTTGGAGCTCAGGTAGGATGGGGGAGGGCTCTGTGCTAGGGCCCGCAGGCCTGAAAACTTTTTTTTTTTGTTTAAATCCCACAGCTCCACTTATCCAGCAATAGTCTTTTGAATATAGCTGGGGAACCAGACATTTATCGAATATAGCCAGTTAGATGTAAAGTTATCTTGCTAAGGTTAGCCAGATAACCTTAACTGGAGATATTCAGTGGGACATTTATCCCATTGAATATCGAAGATAAATTATCTAGTTAACTTTAGCCAGAGTGGTTATCCATTTTCCAATTAAAAATATATGTAAGGCCATGCTGGGTCAGACCAAGATTGATCAAGACCAGCATCCTTTTTCCGACGGTGGTCGGTCCAGGTCACAAGTACCTGTCAGATCCCCAATGGTTCATCCATTTCTTGCATCTCACTCCCTGAGATAAGCGCTGGCTTTCCCAAGTCTGCCTGGCTAATAACTGTTTATGGACGTTTCCTTCAGGAACTTATCCAGCTCTCTTTTGAAGCTGCGTTTATGTTAGTATTTGAATATTGTCCTCAATCCGTTTAACCAGCTAACTTATGGGAATTAACCAGTTCAATCTCTGCTTTTAAAAATGTTCCCTCACTGACTGGATACATTCACAAGGTGGCCAAATTTGGCAGGACAAAAAAAAGGGAGCCGCGTCAGGGGAGCTCCCTGGACGGGACTTATGACTTAGCTGGTTAGTAACGATCTTCAGTGCTAACGGCTAAGTTTAGGCGGGCAACCCTAGTCACACAAACAGCAGCCCTAGGCTTGGCTGGAAACTCCCCGACAGATAATTGGCTACGTTGAGCTAGCTATCTCCTCCGCTCTGAAAACTGACCTCATGCCTGCAGGTTTCTTATTCACGACCCAGCCTTCTTCCAGGTATTCTCCACACTCCTTGGCGATTCTGCTTTTCACACATTGGACCAGTTTCTGTTTAAATTCCTTTATCAAATTTCCAATCTGATAGCGTGGGGCAGAGCCAGAGATGGGCAAGCAGAGACTGCAAAAACAGACAAAAATACAAGGGAGAGATGCAAATTATAAGACGGGGCAGGCCGAAAGATACCACAAGCAGCAGGATAGACAGACAGACAGATGATACAGGGCCCTGTTTTCTGCAGGGGTTCTCCCATTTTGTAAAGAGGGTCTATAGGCAGCTAGCTAGGCAGACACAGACAAACTTAGTTAAAAAAAACCTGACAAAGTAGTTGGTTAGGAAACAATACTTTTCTAAGGCACTAGAGATGACATTTAATCCTGTCATATGATGACATAGTGGCAAATCTAGGACATGGATTTCCAGTGGCTGTAATAGTCTTGGATTGTGTGACTGAAATGCACCAAAATTCAAATGAATTGGCTTGTCTTGCTCAGTACCACAGGACTGCATTCTCTTTCATCTTTTGGTCCTTATTTACACCGGTTCCTCCTTCTCTCCTGCCAGGCTTCACCTTCCCCTCAGCAGTGTTTGAGCGAGATGAGGAACCTCAAGCTCCCGAGAAAGGTTCTGAAGGTAAAAAGCTTCCCCAAACATTGGCTGCGTTCCCTTGGGAGTATCTGCAGTGGTAATGTCAATGAGTATGGGACAGGGACAGGTGTTCTCTTCCTCTTCCAGACTATTAGCCCTGATTCTATGCTATTTAAATTGTTTTTTTCCTGACTGGGTCAGTTCTCCACTGCCTCTCCAGAGATCCAGCGAGCCTCCCTCTTCATGTTGTCAGAAAATGTGGAGATGTGTTGTGAGACCTCCTGGGGCTCTCTCTCTGTTAGCAGAAATTCCTTCACCAACTGTTCTTCTCTTACCAATGAACTCTTTAGTAATAATCTCCAATAAACCTGACCCCTAAAAGGAGCCAGGCTGAACTTAACAGCCTGTGCAATAAAAGTGGTGCAAAACTAATTTTAGCGTGTGCTCACAAAACATTTAACTGGCTTGTTAGAAAGCCGCTCAATAAGCGATGCAGAAAGATTAACTGTGCTTGCAGTGGAAAACTCAGAAATAGCATGGTCCCGCTATTCTCATGCACATAAACCCCAAACCGCATTGGCTAAATAGCCAGAGCATGCTAAAGTGAGCATGCTCAGTTCTCGTTTCCTCTCAGTTCTTCTTCCTGACTTTCAGGGGACATAGAACTAAGCCTAGTCCCTGAGGATTGCTTGTCCACACAGAGGGAAGAAGTGGAAGAGCTAGGACATTCTAGGTGAGGAGGCCAAAGGAGAGCTGAAAATGGATAGGACTGTATATTTAGAACCTTCTGTCGGTAAGGATTTTAAAGAAGCAGTATCAGAGGACATGGCTGGGGACAGAAGAGACCAAGCAAGGGGAGATCCAGGGAGGAATCTGTCCTTCCTGACTCAGAAAGGCACTAGCATATGAGCAGGCCCTCTCTCTGCTTCTTGTAGTGTAGGCACCTCAATAGCTGAACCACACAGCCTACTACTGCCTCAAAGCTCACAGACAAGAGCTTTGCACTCAAACCAAAACAACCGGGCAGCTCAAAAAAGCTTTTGAGATTCAGGCAGCTTAAACTTCTAAATATGAACAGTGACCTTTGGCTACACTAACAATCTCAATGACAGCAAAGATCTTTTTTATCTGGGAGCCTATTGCTTAGGAATACATTTGTCTTGTGTAAGAAAAGTGGATATTTATTTTTAAGTGCTTGTTGGTGTGTGTCTCCTATGTCACCTCTCTCTCTTTCT
Source organism: Rhinatrema bivittatum (assembly GCF_901001135.1). Lineage (NCBI taxonomy): Eukaryota > Metazoa > Chordata > Amphibia > Gymnophiona > Rhinatrematidae > Rhinatrema > Rhinatrema bivittatum. The sequence goes on along the minus strand of NC_042626.1, from coordinate 65,389,121 downwards.
GTGTCTTTCTTGCTTTCACCTCCATGTCTTCCCTGTTCTGCTGGTGCCCTGTGAAAGGTTTCCACAGCCTTCCACATGGTCCCGTTTTACACTGCTCATTTCTCTTGGGCTTGCAGTTTCTCTGTCCCACAGTTCCTGTTCTCACGAGCTCCTCTCTGACTTCTCCAGTCCTTCTGAAAGGGGGGGCATTTCTCGCCTTCCTCTCCTTCAGCCTCCTTTCTCGTTACAAAACTCCCACTGACCTACCTAGAAATCCTAGAGCATTCAGCTCCTCTCCTCTGAGCAGGTTCACTTCAGATTCCCAGCTGGGGGTGCGCTGGGCCCCTTCCATTTCTGCTTACAACTGAAATACAGGGGCATGACTGAGAATATTCTTTTTTTTTCCCCATATGCAGCCCGTCACCAGCCGGGCAGCCGCACAGGCCATTTACCACATCCTACATCAGATCAACCAACTGTTCAGCAAAAACCTCGGCAAGACGGCCTGGGAAACCAAAACCGTAACATCATTCCAGGATGTGTTGTTTCATCAGGAGAGCATCCTACATTCCTGTGTAAGCATGCCACGCTGGGCTGTGTGCAAATGGACATCATATAGCTGCTGCCATATTTAATCGTTATTCCGAGGGGCGATTGCCGTTCTCATTTGTGTAAAGGCACGTCAGTGTTCTAAAAAAGCAGAGTGGCAGTGGCACATCCTGCTGAGCTGTGATGAGGTGAGGGCAGGAGTTAGCATTGACAAACAGTAGGCCACGCCCCCTGAGCCACTACAGAACCAAAGCCCCAGCATGGAGTTAGGGAATGCTCTTCCCTCTGAGCCAGTGCTGATCCAGTGTCCCAGCGTGGTGCTATGGGGATCTCTTCCCTCTGAGCCAGTGCTGGTCCAGTGTCCCAGCGTGGTGCTATGGGGATCTCTTCCCTCTGAGCCAGTGCTGGTCCAGTGTCCCAGCGTGGTGCTATGGGGATCTCTTCCCTCTGAGCCAGTCTGGTCCAGTGTCCCAGCGTGGTGCTATGGGGATCTCTTCCCTCTGAGCCAGTGCTGATCCAGTGTCCCAGCGTGGTGCTATGGGGATCTCTTCCCTCTGAGCCAGTGCTGATCCAGTGTCCCAGCGTGGTGCTATGGGGATCTCTTCCCTCTGAGCCAGTGCTGGTCCAGTGTCCCAGCGTGGTGCTATGGGGATCTCTTCCCTCTGAGCCAGTGCTGGTCCAGTGTCCCAGCGTGGTGCTATGGGGATCTCTTCCCTCTGAGCCAGTGCTGGTCCAGTGTCCCAGCGTGGTGCTATGGGGATCTCTTCCCTCTGAGCCAGTGCTGATCCAGTGTCCCAGCGTGGTGCTATGGGGATCTCTTCCCTCTGAGCCAGTGCTGGTCCAGTGTCCCAGCGTGGTGCTATGGGGATCTCTTCCCTCTGAGCCAGTGCTGGTCCAGTGTCCCAGCGTGGTGCTATGGGGATCTCTTCCCTCTGAGCCAGTGCTGGTCCAGTGTCCCAGCGTGGTGCTATGGGGATCTCTTCCCTCTGAGCCAGTGCTGGTCCAGTGTCCCAGCGTGGTGCTATGGGGATCTCTTCCCTCTGAGCCAGTGCTGGTCCAGTGTCCCAGCGTGGTACTATGGGGATCTCTTCCCTCTGGGCCAATGCTGATCCAGTGTCCCAGTGTGGTGCTATGGGGATCTCTTCCCTCTGAGCCAGTGCTGATCCAGAGTCCCAGCTTGGTGCTATGGGGATCCGTTCCCTCTGAGCCAGTGCTGATCCAGTGTCCCAGCGTGGTGCTATGGGGATCTCTTCCCTCTGAGCCAGTGCTGATCCAGTGTCCCAGCGTGGTGCTATGGGGATCTCTTCCCTCTGAGCCAGTGCTGATCCAGTGTCCCAGCGTGGTGCTATGGGGATCTGTTCCCTCTGAGCCAGTGCTGATCCAGTGTCCCAGCGTGGTGCTATGGGGATCTCTTCCCTCTGAGCCAGTGCTGATCCAGTGTCCCAGCGTGGTGCTATGGAGATCTCTTCCCTCTGAGCCAGTGCTGATCCAGAGTCCCAGCGTGGTGCTATGGGGATCCGTTCCCTCTGAGCCAGTGCTGATCCAGTGTCCCAGCGTGGTGCTATGGGGATCCGTTCCCTCTGAGCCAGTGCAGACATGGTATTTATTTATTTATTTATTTATTTATTTAGGATTTTTATATATCGACCTTCTTAATACAAGTATCAAATCAGGTCGGTTTCCAAAGAACAAAACTGTCGCGGTTAAGGCGTTACAATAAACAGAGTTTCTGAACATAGGAACATCAATAAATATTACATAGGCAACAGTAACTCGACAAAGTAACGTGGATAAATATGGGTACTAGCTAAATAGGGGTAATGTAACTTGGGATATACATTTATTTTTTTTTAATTGTTTATTTATGATTTTTCAAATAATTGACAATGAGTCACAATATTTCAAGATTACATATACATATCCAATTCTCTTCATACATGAATACTATCCCAATACTATAAACTATTACAAAAAAGTAAATACATCCTAGTCTGGACTCTTACAATTATAAGTATAATATAACTCAGGAATATAAGGAGATCCAAGATGTTCATGGGAGCATCAATAATATAATTACAAAAAATGTTTCAAGAAATTTTAGGAGAGAGAATTTTTTAAACTAGCCCACACTACTAAGTTGCCACTGTCTCAGCTTGATAATTATCCAAAAAGGAACGTAAATGTATTGGGTCATAATATATATACTTATTATTATTTATGAACATTAAACATTTGCAGGGATATCTAATAGTGATTTTTGCGCCCAGCTGCCTTGCTTCTTGGCACATCTCCAACATCTGTTTTCTGCGCAGTTGAGTACTTCTTGAAAGATCAGGATATATTCTTATCTTTTCCCCGTAGAAAAGCTTTTCTCTATTACGTAGGAAGCATTTCAGCACTGAGTCTCGGTCTGATGGAAAAACAAAAGTACACAGTACTGTTCCCCGATACTCTATTTGTTCTGATGTGGATGTTTCCAAAAAAGCAGTCAAATCTGCCCCTAACTCTAGGGGGGCGTTTTGTTCTGCTTGAATACTTGTTAATTTTGATACAAAATATATCTTGGAAACAGGTGGTACTGCTTCATTTGGGATTTGTAAGACTTCCAAAATATATTTCTTAAATTGGTCACGTAGTGATATTAATTTTACCGAAGGAAAATTCAATATCCTCAAGTTCAAATACTTTTGAGAGTTTTCCAAAGATTCCAACTTACTAGATATATTTCCTTCATTTTGTATCATTTTCACTTGGGTTTCTTTAATTTTTCTCACATCTATTTCAATCTCTTTAATTTTCTTTTCATGAACTTCCATCAGAGGCTTAAATTCCTTATCTTTTTGTTGAATATTAGTCACTGCCACAGTCAAAGTGGAGATAGCCTTCTCCAAGGCTACTAATGCGTTCCAAACCACGTCCAAAGTTATTTCTTGAGGTTTGGTTAATTTAAAGCTGAGATCTGGGCTTACCTCTTTAACCCGGCAGACCTCCGAGATTTTCTGTAATTCATCTGCCGGTTCCTCTCCCCCTTTGATAACGCTCCGAGGCGTGTTTTCGTCCACCGAGCCCTGCTCGGTGGGTCTTTGCTGTTCTCCTCGCTCCTCACGAGCGTCGACGCACGCCATCTCTGCGACAGGTCTTAACCCGGAAACAGCCGTTGCCGCCTGCGCTCCTGCTAACCCCTCCGGTCGCCGAGCCCAGGCCTGCTCTAGGTTCCCGTCGTAGCCAGGGGGGGGGGGGGAGTAATGGGCGCCCCAGGACTCAAAGATGTTGATGGGTCTAATGGCGCCTGGGCGTGCTCCTCGTCCGGCGCCGCAGACCTCCTCTCTGGGGTAGACGTTTTAGGCGCGTTGAGAAAACCCTCGATTTTCGGCTGAAGGGGGTCTGGCGAAACGGCGGCTGCGGACTCCTGCCTCACCCGCCCCTTTCGCTTGGTGTGAGGCATTCTGTTTCTTAAGGTAGGAAGAAAAGTAATCCAAGTCGAGGAGCTCCTTTCAACGCGTCCTCTCCTCAAGACGCCATCTTGGGACCTGGGATATACATTTAATAGAATAATGTGTAGATGGGCGCAAACATGAGTAGTGCAAGAGCTCGACGAACTAATGCATCAACAGAAGAGTGTATTCAATACAGGTGGACTGTCCAGATCGTGGGTGGTCAAGGAGCTTGAGGTGGACTATTTTGTTCTTTGACCGGTGTCAGAATGTTCTTGTGATTCTGGATAGGCTTGCCGGAAGAGCCATGTTTTTAGGTTTTTCTTAAAAGTTAGATGGCAAGTCTCTTGGCGTAGATCCGGCGGTAATGAGTTCCAGAGGGTGGGTCCGGCTGTGGAGAGTGCTCGTTTTGTAAGTGAAGTTTTCATCGGGGGAGCATATAAAGAACCTTTGTAGTTGTATCTGATGGGTCTTTGTGATGTATGAGGGCGGAGTTGCGTGTTTAGATTTAGATGGGCGATGCCCATAATATCCTTGTGAATCATTGATAGTGTCTTGAAGGTAATTCTGGCTTTTATAGGAAGCCAGTGAAGGCTGTGAAGAATAGGTGTGATGTGGGCTCTTTTGTTTGTGTTGGTGAGTAGCCTTGCTGCAGCGTTCTGCACCATCTGTAAGGGTTTTGTAGATAAGAGCGGGAGACCTAGCAGTAAAGAGTTGCAATAGTCTAACTTAGACAGAATTATAGATTGGAGTACTAGACGGAAGTCACTGAAGTGGAGGAGTGGTTTCAGATTTTTTAGCACTTGCAATTTGAAATAACATTCTTTAGTTGTGTTGATAATGAAGGATTTAAGGTTGAATTTATTGTCCAGACGCACCCCTAGGTCTCTGACGGAAGGGGAGTGGTTGATAGATAATTTTGAGAATTGTGTTGCGCTTTGGGAGTTGATGAGAGTTGATGATAACACCATGGTATCCCACCATGGTGTTAGGGAACGCTCTTCCCTGTGAGTCTGCACTGACCCAAGGCCTCAGTCTGCTGTATTTAGATGGTTGCATGATCCCGTCTCCTCTCGGGACATTATGGGGGCAATTTTGTAATAGCCCACATAAAACTAAATTCAGTTACCCGCAGACCTTATACCAGTTTAAATAAAGAAAAGGTGTGCACATACATTCCCTTTGAAAATTATCCCACCAAAACTATCTGCACACCCGCTAATTCATGCGCAGAGTTTTTCCAGAAAACTGTGCCTGTGAACTTTTGAAAATGCAAAAAATATTGTCTGTGAGTGCAAAGCCCTCCCCTGTCCCAGCCCTGGAATGACTCAGCTTTATTTGGGTAAACGTATGTACATATAGTATCGGCAGGGCAACTTTGTAAAAGGCCCATTCCCCTGTTTTACCCCTCTCCCCAGGGAGGTTTCTCTAGCGCAGGACACTCCCTGTCTCCGGCTCCCCTCCAGCTCAGGCCTTGCACTTCAGGCTCTTCCATACTCCTTGTAGAAAGCTCCCTATGAAGTTCATATACACATTGAGCCTTTTCTATTCTATGCAAATATCTAATTATGTATAAAGAGGTCCACACTCCATCCCTGGCCAGATTGCAAAGTTAGTGAAATAAATGTAAGCATCTAGCTTTGGTGCGATATTCGGTGCTGCAGCCACAGTACTGGACGTAGCCGGCTATCTGAAAGGCAGCTGGGTAGGGTCATTTGGCTAACCTAACTCCCGGAAATGCTCCTGTGTTAGCCAGCTAATGAGATGCCAGCTAAAGTTTAGCAGGATGTGGGTCCAAACATTTCAAAAGTCGGCACTTTGCCAGTTAACTCGTGAGCTGCCCCGCTGAGGGCCTCTGAACCTGCAAGTGTTGGAAGAGTCCAGTTTCCTGCTGGCCTGGCAGGGAGCGGATTCCTTCAGCAGGCGAGGCAGCCTTGTCTTCAGCCCTGATCAGGAGGGAGGGGAGAGGAGAGGAGAGGAGAAGGCTGCTTGGAGAATAGGAAAGTGAGGGGGGGGGGGAGGGGGGCAATGAAGGAATAGAGAGATGAGTGCACGGGAGTGAGATGGGGGGGAGGGGGGGTGTCCATTTGCCAGGGGAGAAATTCACTGCCCTTCCAATAACAAATTATTGGGGGAGGGGTCGGTAGCAGGAGTACCTGGGAAGTCCTGGAGTGAATTTTTCAAACCCTGACTATATGAAGGTGTATATATCCATACAGTGTATGGATATATACAATTCCCAGAGTGTAACTAAGCACCTCCTCCTGTCTTTCAGATCCAACCATTGTAGGGTGTCACGAATAGCTTGACACTTAACTTCTTACACGTACTTGCTTATTCGCAATGCCTATTTAACATTTAACTATTTAAAATTGCCTACTTAACAGACATTTAACAGAGGACATATTATATAACCGTTGCAGTCGATATACGCTACTAAAGTCCATTGTAAAAAGGGGAACACACACATACTATTCAAAACACGAACAAGGTTATTTATTATTTGTTAAATATTATTGATATTTCACTGTTCCTTGTAATAATGTTCATTGGTTAATTGTTATTGTTCAATGTTCTATGTAAAAAACCCTGGTCTAACCTCCCAGACCAGGGCAACCTTTTGTTACTTGTAAACCGGATTGATTTGTATTGCATACAGGAATTCCGGTATATAAAAATTAAAAATAAATAAATAAATAAATAAATAAATATATATATATATATATATATATAAATGCTAAGGAAGTTCTATTATCAATATATATGAAGGTGTATATATCCATACAGTATATATATATATATATATATATATATATATATAAATGCTAAGGAAGTTCTATTATCAATATATATGAAGGTGTATATATCCATACAGTATATATATATATATATATATATATTTATATATATATAAATTCTAAGGAAGTTCTATTATGCTTTCCAGTTGCTTGAGGGAATGGGTAAGAAGACAGCTGGACAGCTGGACAGTCGGAGGCTGCGGCGTTACTTTAAAAGGATTGCCAGATTCCTGAAGAAAAAGGTGCGTCGACTTAACCCTTTCCACTCCTTCATGTGTGGTGCAGATGAGGGCCAGGCAGAGTGTGCAAAGCGGATCAGAACCGTTCTAGTGTGAGGCGAATCCTCTGCAACGTGGCCCCCACGAGCCCAGCCTGCTGCTGACACCTGATCCCGGTGCCTGTTTGTTCACCCGCCTGCTACTGGTCTGGCTGACAGGAGGAAAGGGAGACGGGGTGGCTCCTTAGGCCACGTCCTCACCTCTGCACCCAGGGCCTGACTGGCATTGTGCCACGCGTGGTCGTACAGCGTTGGGGCTGTTCAGAGCACTTGTCAGGCTCTGGATGGCAGAGGAGGAGGACACGTCCCGCACTCTTCTTCCTGCTACCCTGGGTTGGCATCAGCGAGAAGGGTAAGGACTGGAGATCACTGGGGGGGGGGGGGGCAGGGAGACCAGAAGAGAGGAGATTTGGCTGGGGATGGGGGGGGGGGGGGGTTAGAGGGTGTCAGAGAAGGATCGGCTGGTAGAGGGTGAAGAAGGTCTGGGGGGGGGGGGGACAAGAGTTAGCTAGGCTGACATCGCAACTGGGAGCTTGCAGGGCAGGCATCCGCTTCCTCCTCCCAACTCCAGAGGCTGGTGACATCAGGACAGCAGCGCACTGCATATTTGGAAAGGGATGTTGAGGATTATGCAAAGTTTGATGGTTCTTTTTATGCATGGTCTTTGCACCAATTTTCAAAGGGAAGGCATGCAGGGACATCTGCTTTGAAAATCGCACACGTTCCAGCTTTCTGTGTGCATGGAATTTTGCTGGAAAAGTGTGAAGTGGAGTTTGCCTTTGAAAATTCTGCAGTGCCTGGGGCTGCAGGGGTATTTTGATGAGCAGGTGCTATGTAAGCAGGGTAAGCAGTGCATGGGGGCTTTCAAATTGAAATGCCCTGAGCTTGCCCCCAGCCCTGAGAGAAAGAGTACCCCTGCTGTGGGCGGCATGGGGGGTGGGGAGGTGGGTAAACTCCCACTTACCTGTGGAAATCCCTTTAAAAATGCCCCCGTAATGTATTACAACATTCAGCTGCTGCTAGGCAGACAACGCTATGTCACAGACAATATTGGTTTCACCGTAGGACCTGATGCCATCTAAACTCACTTGAGCTGATTTGTGACACTGTTCCCGTTTTTTTCTGGGGTAAATAACTTTAGAGAACAATTTTCAAAGGAATTGGGTATTTTCAAATGCCTAAAATGCCCTGACTGAAAATTGCATCCCTCAAATCACAGCTCCCAACTCCAGAGGCTCCACAGTGCGGGCACTTTAGAAAGAGGCCATTTCTGGAGAGGAACATAGCACGTAAATGGTTGATTTTGTCCCCTCCGCCACCGGCACAATGCCTGTTTTAGGCATGGGGTTTTCACTTGCTAATTTGCAAAAAAAGAGAAGAGACATGCAAATTGGCTTTGAAAATGTGCTCGAGATCTGTGCATTAAACCTTTTTCAAAATTATTTTTTAATTATTTAAAATATTCGTATCCCAGCTCCTTTCAATGAACTTGCACCAGACGGATTAAACCAATGAACGTATACATGAATGCGGTCGCTCTGTATAATAATCTCTCTGCTTGCTCATCCCTGGACTCACCCCTTTCTTCTAATCTGCTTTCAGGAGTACAGTGCTTGTGCCTGGGCGACAGTTAGCAATGAAGCAAGGAGGTGTCTACGCCTTGTGGACCAGCTCTCCAAGCATCTCAAGGGCTTCCGGATTGCCGAACGATAACCATGTTTGGCCCTGTGCTCTCCGCCAATGCAAGGACGTACAGTCCTCCAGCCCGGTATTCATTCCACCTGCACACAGCATCCGGCAGCGAGTGGGCCATAGCCCCTTTTCAAGTCTCTGGCATTTGCAGTCCCTGCTTCCCGTATTTTTTCCCCAGGGTCTCCCGCAGCCTGGGGGCGTTGCACCCCTTGTGCCTGCGAACATCTAAAGGTGCTCGGATCGCAGGGTGGCGAGAGTGGTACGAAAGCAAGACGGCCCAGCAGGACTGGTGGCGTCAGCCTACAGCAACTCCTGCATGCACAAATCGCACTTTTAGCTACAAAGAACTATTTTTTTTATACATAAAACTTGTGAAGCTATCCGAACAGTTATTTTTAGATGCATTAATTATATATTTAATGTGCACTGAGTTTTAATAAACTGAGTACCTTTCTGAAAAAATAGCCCCTTAGATGGGCTTGACCAACATATGATCATGTATTTATTACTCATATTGTCCTGTTTATTTTGCAGTATATTTATAGATTTAACTTATTGTGACTGAGTTGGTACAAAATAAAAGACTTGCCATCCCCAGCTATGTTAACATGCTCTCATCCTTCCCTTCTGTTTGTTTCCTCAGACACTCACAGGCTGATGCAGTATAGTGCACGCAGCCGAGCGCAAGGCTTTACACGTGTCCAAAACCCCTTATGCAACAAGGGGATTAATGCAACCAAATCGCATGTCCAAACCAGCATGTCGCGAATAGCGCTTATCACGTGTGAATTCATGTCGGTGAGGCTGTTTGCTATTACCCCCGGATGCAAAAAAACCCAAAAAACTGTGCACCCGACCCACACATTTTTACTCTCAAAATGTAACGCCTGCCCCGGAGCAGGCGTTAATTCTTGAGGAGCGGCAAAAGTTTACAGAAAAGCTGAAAATACCGCTTTTCTGTAGTTCCTCCACCTTAATTTCGTGGCGATATTAAGTCAGAGGAACCAAAAAAAAAAAAAAAAAAGGAGTAAGGGGAAAAATGAATTAAAAGAAAAAAAAAACAAAAAACCAGCAATTAGGTTAGGCAAACGGATGCTCAATTAACGAGCATGCATGTTCCTAACCCATGGCTGTGCACACCTCCTTGCTTCCTTGCTAACTGTCGCCAAGGCGCAAGCACTGTACTCCTGAAAGCAAATCTATAAACGAGCGTCCGTTTTCCTAATCCGCACTAACAGCCACCTCTGCTGGGCACCCGATGCCAAGGGGGTGCTAGGGATGCACAATTTCCCCTAGTGCCTCCTTTTTACCATGGCAGTCCATTTAAATATTAAATCGGGCACCCGGGAGAGGTGGATTGGCGCGCGTTAGGAGAGAGAGCGCTCAGTCATGAGCGCTCTCTCGATAGAAGGTAAGGTTTGTCTTTTTGCGGACGACACTAAGATCTGCAACAGAGTGGACACGCCGGAAGGAGTGGAGAGAATGAGACGGGATTTAAGGAAGCTGGAAGAGTGGTCGAAGATATGGCAGCTGAAATTCAATGCCAAGAAGTGCAAAGTCATGCATTTGGGGAGTGGAAATCCGAATGAACTGTATTCGATGGGGGGGGAAAGGCTGATGTGCACGGAGCAGGAGAGAGACCTTGGGGTGATAGTGTCTAATGATATGAAGTCGGCGAAACAATGCGACAAGGCGATTGCAAAAGCCAGAAGAATGCTGGGATGCATAGAGAGAGGAATATCGAGTAAGAAAAGGGAAGTGATAATCCCCTTGTACAGGTCCTTGGTGAGGCCTCACCTGGAGTACTGTGTTCAGTTCTGGAGACCGTATCTACAAAGAGACAAGGACAAGTTGGAGGCGGTACAGAGAAGGGCGACCAGGAAGGTGGAGGGTCTTCATCGGTTGACATACGAGGAGAGATTGAAGAATCTAAATATGTACACCCTGGAGGAAAGGAGGAGCAGGGGTGATATGATTCAAACTTTCAGATACTTGAAAAACTTTAACGATCCAAAGACAATGACAAACCTTTTCCAACAGAAAAAAAATCAGCAGAACCAGAGGTCACGAGCTGAGGCTCCAAGGAGGAAGACTAAGAACCAATGTCAGGAAGAATTTCTTCACGGAGAGAGTGGTGGATGCCTGGAATGCCCTTCCGGAGGAAGTGGTGAAGTCCAAAACTGTGAAGCACTTCAAAGGGGCATGGGATAAATATTGTGGATCCATCAGGTCCAGAGGACGCATATAAAGAGCAGGTAGTAAAATACTGCACGGAGCGGCAGTAGCCACAGAGGCATTCACGGAGCGGGATGCCAGTGGCCAGTGGTAGGTGTCCACCTTCATGGAGCGGAAGGATGTAGGGCTGTCATCTCCCAATTAAATAAAAAACAAAAACAAAAAACAAAACAGGGATGGGATCCATCAGGTCTAGAGGACACATATAAAGAGCAGGTAGTAAAATACTGCACGGAGCGGCAGTAGCCACAGAGGCATTCACGGAGCGGGATGCCAGTGGCCAGTGGTAGGTGTCCATATAAAGAGCAGGTAGTAAAATACTGCACAGAGCGGCAGTAGCCACAGAGGCATTCACGGAGCGGGATGCCAGTGGCCAGTGGTAGGTGTCCACCTTCACGGAGCGGAAGGATGGAGGGCTGTCATCTCCCAATTAAATAAATAATAAAAAAAACCCAGGGATGGGATCCATCAGTTCTAGAGGACGCATATAAAGAGCAGGTAGTAAAACACTGCATGGAGCGGCAGTAGCCACAGAGGCATTAACGGAGCGGGATGCCAGTGGCCGGTGGTAGGTGTCCACCTTCACAGAGTAGAAGGATGAAGGGCATCCATCTCCCAATTAAAAAAAGAAAAGAAAAAAAGAAAAAAAAAACAGGGATGGGTTCATGGGCTTATAGGTATTACCAATTATTAGGCTTTTCAATATTTGATGATAGTTAATGTGACTTTCAAGGCATTCTTCACTTTCGGTGCATGTCCGGCATGACTCCTTGCTTCAATGACAGGGGAAAAGAAAAACTGATACTTCACACATTTCCAGCATTGCCCTCTGCTTCATGGCAGAGAGCTATGCTGCCGCTTACCCAACTAATCAAACTTAATATTTCACTTGGAAGCAGCTCCAGCACTGCTCTCTACATTAATGGTGGGGGTGAAAAGGGAATTAGAACATAAGGTTACTAAGAGCCAAGAGAAACAGTTAAGTATGAGAACAAATGTGTGAAGCTTGCTGGGCAGACTGGATGGACCGGTTGGTCTTCTTCTGCCGTCATTTCTATGTTTCTATGTTTCTATGTTTCTATGAGCACCGATATTGCATTGGCCTGTCTGTATTCTCCAAGTGATGCACTGATTTAGTGGGTGGACAGGAGGAAGCAGGTTTCAGTTTATTTTTAATAGGCTACAGCCCTATCACTTCCAGCCTGCGGAAGCGTTGCTAGATACTTAAAAATTTAGCACCGCGGCCTGCGCTCCACCTCCCCGCCCTAGAGTTTTGATAAGCAATCTAATCTTCTAAAGGGACTCGCTGCCAAGTAAGAGCCAAGAACTGGCGAGTGTAGGCTCGTTTTTGTGAAGCACTGTGCACTTCAGAACTTTATCCGCTGGGGTTGGTGAGGTTGCTGATGTTCCCGAGGCTTGCCAGCCCCTCCCCCTCGAAGCTGACATCAACCTACCGCACCGATTTGCTCTTCAAAAAGGGACACACTGCCGGCAGGCCCTGGCGAAAGGCCTGCCCCTTTGCTTGAACCAATGCTATAAGCCTCTTCTGGGTTTTCAGCTTGTGGTTCTTTTGCTTGGTATCCTTGGGTTTCACAGGTAATGTTCTCTCTCTTGGTTCTCTTCTTATTTATTTATTTATTTATTTATTTATGGATTTTCTTTACCGGCAGTTCCTGTATAATATACATTTCACTCCGGTTTACAAGGAAAATAACTATCGCCTAGTTGGCGGTTTACATTGAACAGATGAACAATTAACAATTAACAATTAATTCTTACTTGACTAATTTCATGCAACAGCAGACAGCTGGTTCTGATTCTTCTTCCTGGTTCATTCTCTCATCTGGTTTTCCCATGGCTCGGCCCTTGCAGTGGCATTATTTAGCACAGGGGTCGGGAACCCATGGCTCGCGAGCCAGATATGGCTCTTTTGAGGGCTGCATCTGGCTCGCAGACAAGTGTCGCCATACTTCGCGGTTCCCCGCTGACCCAGCTGCTCCCCGGTCCTCCGCCGCCCGGGCTTAAAATGCTGTCAGCCCGGGCGGAACGCGGCAGGACAGCTGGAGTCAGCGGCACCGGCGTGCTCTCTTCTCCTCCCCCCCCCCCCCCCCCCCCCCCCCCCGCGGCCCGGAAGAGGAAGTGGAGAGCATCGGGTGCCTGCGCGGGAAGAAGAGACCACACTAGCGTGGTCTCTTCTTCCGCGCAGGCACCCGATGTTCACCACTTCCTCTTCCGGGCCGCGGGGGGGAGGAGAAGAGAGCACGCCGACTGGAGTCATCCGGGTGCCTGCGCGGGAGTCATCGGGTGTCAGCCGGGGTGCCAGCGCTGGAGTCATCGGGTGCCTGCGCGGGTCTTCCCGCGCAGGCACCCGATGCTCTCCACTTCCTCTTCCGGGCCGCGGGAAGAAGAGAGCACCGGCGTGCTCTTTTCTTCCCGCGGCCCGGAAGAGGAAGTGGAGAGCATCGGGTGCCTGCGCGGGAAGACCCGCGCAGGCACGCTAGTGTCCGACGGGAAGAAGACTGCAGCGCGGCTCGGAGGAAAATGAAAATCTTCAACCGCGGCCGATGGGACTCCGCCTTCGCCTCCGCGAGGGCTGAAAATGAAGGAGGTTAGCGTTGGGAGGTGGCTGCTGCTGCCGCGAGTTCCCGGGGGGGGAGAGAGAGAGTGAATGAGCGAGCAAGCATGTGTGTTTGAGATCCTGTGTGTGTGAGTGAGAGATTGCATGTATGTGAATGATTGAGAGCCTGTATATGTGAAAGAGAGTATGTCTGTGATTGAGATCCTGCCTGTGAGAGAGAGAGCATGAATGTAAGTTTACCATTGGGAACCTGTATGTGTAAGTTTGTAATTGAAAACCTGTTTGTGTGAAAGAGTATGTGTGTATGATTGAGATCCTTTGTGTGTGAGAGAGATCATGTGTATGTATGATTAAGAGCCTGTGTGTATAAGTAAGAGAGAGATCATGTGTGTCTGTGTCTGATTGACAGCTGGTTTAGGTGATGGAGCATGTGAGTATGTGATTGAGAGCCTGTGTTTAAATGAGAGAGAGAGACCATGTGTGTCTGTGTGATTGAGAGCTGATTTAGGTGAGGGAGCATGTGAGTATGTGATTGAGAGCCTGTGTTTAAATGAGAGAGAGAGTCCATGTGTGTCTGTGTGTGATTGAGAGCTGATTTAGGTGAGGGAGCATGTGAGTATGTGATTGAGAGCCTGTGTGTAAATGAGAGAAAGAGAGGACATGTTTGTAAGCATGTGAATGAGAGTCTGTGTGTGAGAGAAAAAGACAGCATGTATTTATGTGATTGAAAGCCTGTGTGTGTGTAAGCGTGAAAAGATAGACAGCATGTGTGTAAATGTGTAATTAAGAGCCTATATAAGTGAGAGAGAAAAAACATTTGTATATGTGAGTGACTGAGAGCATGTGTGTATAGGTGTGTCATTGAGAGCCAGTGTGAGAGAGAGCGCTGGTATGTGACTGAGAGAGGAGAAAGTTCCAAGCAAACCACCCCACCTCCTGCTAATTCAGAACAATCTCAGGACACCTGGATATCAAAACGTTCCCAGGTATGCAGAGCAAAAAAATTTTTGTATCCTTATTATTTTTCATTACTGGATCTTTGTGTCTGCTATTTTGAAATATTTTGTTGGTATCTGGAAATGTTTTATATGAGTTTTTAATTATTGGATATTCCACTCATCAGCTGTTTCGAAATATGTTCTTTTTGTTAGTACAGTTTTACTGCTGATGATTTTATATTTCTTGATTTGTTTTATAAGGATGTGTGATGTTTCTTTTTTCCTTTGTTACACTGCATACAGAGACTCTGGCTTGTTGCAGTTTCCAATTCAGTTTTTGTCTGCATGCTTCTTGTTATGCGTTTTGGTCTCTTTATTCTATGTTAGGTGAGGGACAGCACGTGATTCAGGTGAGGTTTTCTGCTGGCGTGTAGTTTCTGTGTAGGACTCTATAGCAGCCTGACTTGGTCCGTTTTCCTAATAGGAGATGTATTGGTGTCTTAAGGCCTGGTGTAATATTTTCAGAGACTTATTGTACTTTAAAAGTGTGATCTTACATAAAATGCACACATTTACTTGTATTTAGTTTTAAACATATTGTATGGCTTTCATGGAATTTCATTTTAAAATATGTGGCGTTTATGGCTCTCTCAGCCAAAAAGGTTCCTGACCCCTGATTTAGCATCTACTTAACCCAGAAAAACACAGGACACAAATCTTAACCCAAGCCAACAAACAACAGTATGAGACCCCTCCCCCATCTCACAACATTTATGCCATCAAGTCCCAGTGACATAGGGCTCCCCCTCCTCCATCGGCCAACGCAATCAGCGACATAAGCATAAGTATTGGCAAGTTAAATGTAAGACATTGATAAGAAAGGCTAAGAGAGAATTTGAAAAGAAGTTGACCGTAGAGGTAAAAACTCACAGTAAAAACTTTTAAAAATATATCCGAAGCAGAAAGCTGTGAGGGAGTCAGTTGGACCGTTAGATGATCGAGGGGTTAAAGGGGCACTTAGAGAAGATAAGGTCATCGCGGAAAGATTAAATGATTTCTTTGCTTTGGTGTTTACTGAAGAGGATGTTGGGGAGGTACCCGTTCTGGAGGTTTTCATGGGTAATGATTCAGATGGACTGAACCAAATCACAGTGAACCTAGAAGATATGGTAGGCCTGATTGACAAACTGAAGAGTAGTAAATCATCTGGACTGGATGGTATACACTCCAGGGTACTGAAGGAACTCAAAAATGACATTTCAGATCTATTATTAAAATTTGTAACCTATCATTAAAATCATCCATTGTACCTGAAGACTGGAGGATAGCAAATGTAACCCCAATATTTAAAAGGGCTCCAGGGGTGATCTGGGAAACTACAGTCCGGTTAGCCTGACTTCAGTGCCAGCAAAAATAGTGGAAAGTGTTCTAAACATCAAAATCACAGAACATATAGAAAGACATGGTTTAATGGAACAAAGTCAGCATGGCTTTACCCAAGGCAAGTCTTGCCTCACAAAATCTGCTTCACTTTTTTGAAGGAGTTAATAAACATGTGGATAAAGGTGAACCAGTAGATGTAGTGTACTTGGATTTTCAGAAGGCGTTTGACAAAGTTCTTCATGAGAGGCTTCTAGGTGTTGGGTCTGTGGCATAGTGTGGATTCTTAGTCACAGTGGTGATGACTCCTCCCATGGGGAGGGGCCCTGTGGGGAACCACAGCGATAGGCTAGACTCAGAAAGCAGACACTGAAGATGAAAAGTTTTATTGTACTGCTGTAGATAGATGGTAATTGTGCAGGAAGGGATGGCACTGAAGTCCAGCAAAGTGCCAATACGCTCAGACAGTCTCAGATGTAGAAGTCTCACCCGGATGTACAAGGTTGGTAGTCTTCCGCAGAGTGGGATAAGCCGAACCTGGTGAGTGGAAATGGAGAGCTGGAACATAGAGGTACTCACTGAAGAGTAGTGCAGGAATCCTCCTGGTAGATGATGAAGGTGGGACCCGAGGTCCGTGGTGCAGGATACTCTGAGCTGGATAGGCCCTCGAGGAGCAAGTACCTGGGAGCGCAGATGATCCTCAAAAGAGAAGCAAGACCCCTGAGGAGCAGTTGTATGAATTAGTAGTAGAAACCCCAAAGAGTAGTTGGAAGCGAGAGGCCCCCGAGGAGGGGTGCCCAGAGCTTCTTCAAGAGTGAGATACCCCGGAGGGTAGCGCGGAATCTAAGCGTTCAGCTTAGAAGCGGTCAGAGTAGCTAAACTGAAGTCCTTGCTAACTTGTTCGTTAGGAGCATAGCGGAGGCTTAAATACCCAGAGGTATTGACATCATGCGGTGCGGACGCCCCCGAGGTTCCCGCCATGACGGAGGCCACGGGAAGGAGCATAGCGGACGGGGACGCCCATGCTGAGTTGGAGATGCCGAAGGTTTCGGCACTCGGCACCAGAGGCAGCCATCTTACCCATAGAGGAGGAGAATGGTAAAAAAGAGGTGAGGCAGAGCGGTCGCAGACATCTGCGACCGACGGACGCAACACTAGGAAAAGTAAAAAGTCATGGGATAGGAGGCGATCTCCTTTCGTGTATTGCAAACTGGCTAAAAGACAGGAAACAGAGAGTAGGATTAATGGACAATTTTCTCAGTGGAAGGGAGTGGGCAGTGGAGTGCCTCAGGGATCTGTATTTGTGGGGAATTATGAGCTTTGCTCCTGATGGCCAGCAGGCCATGTCAGGGGTTAACTCTAACTTTCCTTCTCTCTGACCTTTGCACTGAATGCAGCAAGACTAGCACATCTTAAATCTCTAGCTTAAAATTAACCCTCACTGCCTAGGGAGAGGATACCTAGCTGCCATGTATTCAGCTGCAGGCAAAAGACAGACACATATATGGTATAGGCTTCAGCAGCCAATGAAATGATCTGTACGCACCCCCTGAGCCAATGGTCTAATGACACGTCTGTATGCTATGGCTAGGAGAGCCAATGATGTGATGCCACATTTGTATGCTATGGATGTATGTACAATAAAAGGGGACCCACGGGAGTGTTCGGCCCTTGCCCTTTTTGCCATGAATCCTGCCTGATGTGTCTTCATTGCCGCAACAGTATTGGGACCCTTACTTTTCAATATATTTATAAATGATCTGGAAAGAAATACGATGAGTGAGGTAATCATATTTGCAGATGATACAAAATTGTTCAGAGTAGTTAAATCACAAGCAGATTGTGATAAATTGCAGGGAGACCTTGCGAGAATGGAAAATTGGGCATCGAAATGTGGATAAGTGCAAGGCGATGCATATAGGGAAAAATAACCCATGCTATAGTTACACAATGTTGGGTTCCATATTAGGTGCTACAACCCAAGAAAGAGATCTAGGCGTCATAGTGGATAACACATTGAAATTGTCGGTTCAGTGTGCTGCGGCAGTCAAAAAAGCAAACAGAATGTTGGGAATTATTAGAAAGGGAATGGTGAATAAAACGGTAATTGTCATAATGCCTCTGTATCGCTCCATGGTGAGACCCCACCTTGAATACTGTGTACAATTCTGGTCGCCGCATCTCAAAAAAGATATAATTGTGATGGAGAAGGTACAGAGAAGGGCGACCAAAATGATAAAGGGGATGGAACAGCTCCCCTATGAGGAAAGACTAAAGAGGTTAGGACTTTTCAGCCTGGAGAAGAGACGGCTGAGGGGGGATATGATAGAGGTGTTTAAAATCATGAGAGGTCTAGAACGGGTAGATGTGAATCGGTTATTTACTCTTTCGGATAGTAGAAAGACTAGGGGGCACTCCATGAAGTTAACATGGGGCACATTTAAAACTAATCGGAGAAAGTTCTTTTTCACTCAACGCACAATTAAACTCTGGAATTTGTTGCCAGAGGATGTGGTTAGTGCAGTTAGTATAGCTGTGTTTAAAAAAGGATTGGATAAGTTCTTGGAGGAGAAGTCCATTACCTGCTATTAATTAAGTTGACTTAGAAAATAGCCATTGCTATTACTAGCAATGGTAACATGGAATAGACTTAGTTTTTGGGTACTTGCCAGGTTCTTATGGCCTGGATTGGCCTCTGTTGGAAACAGGATGGTCTGACCCAGTATGGCATGTTCTTATGTTCTCCCATCGCCACTTACCAGTCCTCCCTGCCACGTCCCCTCAGGAAGAACCTGCAGCCTGCACAGTGACCACACTGTACCAAAACACCTTGTGTAGCAGTCCCCCCCAGCTACGCAAGCCCCTTAGAGTCTTCTCTCAGGTGTACTGCAGTGTGCAGTGTGGTATATATACTAGCTGTACCCAGACACGCGTTGCTGTGACTCAGTCTGGTTAAATGGAAAAGAAAGAAAAGAGAAAGCGCACGTTTCTAATATGTTTAATTTCACAATGCTTGTGGGTATACAATAATTTTTGTTGTTCCATTGTCTGTGCAGATATAGAGATTGTCTGGTTTGCCGACTCTAGAACATGTGAGAAGCAATCCGTGCCTAGATGTAAACCGCATAATTCTAGAAAAGTAAAAACATAAACTATACTCACTAAATGAACGGCATGGGAAACGACACAGCTCAATTCCAACACAATGTCACACGAAATAATTAAATTAAAATGAAAATAAATCAAAATCTATGAAAATTCAATTTAACAATGCAATCGGAAACATTGAAATGGAATCGTAAAATATGTAGTCCAAGCCGTTAAGCCTGTTAAAACGGGCGAGATTTTTGTCCCCATTCCTCCTACGTCTTTGATCCGCTCCTCTCCCCTCCCCCCCCCCCACCCCGAGCCACGAAGAGCCAGAGGCGGCGGCGGTGGTAGGAGCTGCAGCGGTGGCTGAGGGGGGATCTCGCGAGGCGTAATGGTCCTGCCATCCCAACTCCCTCCCCCCTTCCCCGGTGGCGGAGGGACAGGCTCAGACCCCTTTCACTCTATCCTTACAGGCCCCAACTTCTTTGCTCTCCCATTCCCCTCTACACTCAACCCCTTCCACTCTAACCTATAAGTGGAGAGCTGAGGGGGGGGGGGTAGAGAATCTCTCTCTCATACAGCCCCCTACATAGGCTTCCTCTCTCTCTCTCTCTTGCACATACACTCTCCCTCTGTCTCTCACACACGCATGCCCAATCCCTCTTACACACATACACAATCCCTCACGTAGTCTCCCTCTCGCTCTGGCACTCACACTCACCTTCAGCGCACATTAACACACTTCTCTCTCACACAGTTAAAACATGCGATATTTTTGTCCCCTCTCCACCTAAGTCTTTGCTCTGCACTCGCAAGAGCTTGCAAAATTCCCACGCCTGTTGTGTCTGGGAGAGTGAGGAAAACACTCCGTTCCCCCCCCCTCGCAAAGGGCAGGCGGCAGGCACTGCAACAGATTTGGGACACGTTGCCTAGCTTACTTTGCTCTTTCTGGGAGACCTGTGCCTTTAAGAAATCCGATCGGGGGCTTGAGAGGGAGGGGTGAGCAGGGCTCTGGCTTTCACTTTCGTGATGGTGCTTTGCTGGGAGTGGGGGTGGAGCGAAGCCCATGTAAACTCTTCCCATGGTGGCTGAGACCCACGGGCGACTTGACAGCACTGCCTTCCCCCTCCCTCCCTGCAGTTGCGGGATCTTAACTTGGCTTCTCCTTATCTGTGGGACTCAGGGGGGCGGGGGAGGAGGGCGAGCTGTTCTCTGTTCAGCTCTTTGCGCTTTGGCTGCTGCAGGCTGCAGCTGCTTGTGATCTCTTCACAGCTGCTTTCTACTGCATATGCTCTACTCCGGCCGTCCCAACTCCCTCCCCCCTTCCCCAGTGGTGGACGGACTGGCGCGGCGACTCTTCTACCCTTTCCTCCTCCTGTGTGTAACTGTCCGGCAGTCCCTACTCCCTCCCCCCTTCCCCAGCGTCGGAGGAACGGGCTGAGCTGTTTCTCGGAGCGGCGACTCGTTTACCCTTTCCTCCTCCCCTCTGTGACACCCAGCATGTAGCGCAGAGCTCTATGGTCCACACATGCACCATAGAGCTGCTCTCTACTGCGCATTTGCAGTCGTCGGTCAGAGCCCATTTATATTGTAGATAGCATGTGTTGCTTTTACTTCCAACAGATGGCGCTGTTTTTTCAAAAAAGCATGTTTTTACCTGTCACAGGTGTGACCTCTATATAATATAGGATATAAAAACACGCGCGAAATCGAATGCAACGTTGTGTCAAAATTTCAAAGCAATCGGTGAAGAACTTTTGGAGATTTAAGATTTTGAACAAACGAACATTTACATTTTTATTTATATAGATAGATATATATATATATATATATATATATACACACACACACACACGCACACCTCTTCTATACAAAACAATCCCCCAACCATAAAAAAAGGGAAGGCAGGGTGGGAGAAAATTCAAAACACCGCCGCTACAGCCGCTGGGTGACTGAGGTAATGACGTTATCTCAATGCACTAGGCGGGAGGATTGACACTTCCAGCCCCCAATTCTCACTCCCCCCCACCCACCGTTATTCATAACACTTGTGGCAATTAGCCAAATCAAGGCACACTTGGCATTTTTAAAAGATTACAGCCTGGTGAAAGAAAAAACCCGATCCCTGTGGCACTCCACTTAACACCGTTCTTTCTTCAGAGTAGGTTGCATTTACCATCACAAGCTGTCTCCTGGCAGTCAACCAGTTTGCAATCCACGTCACCACCTTGGCGTTCACTCCCAAGTTTCTCATTTTGTTCATGAGTCTCCTATGTGAGGCCGTATCAAAAGCTTTACTGAAATCTAAGTAAATCACATCGAGCGCCCTTCCCAGATTCAATTCTCTAGTACCCAATCAAAAAACTCAATCAGATTTGTGCGACAGGAATGTAGTGATCTGGGTCTTTTTTGAAACGGGAGATTGCAATGAGTTCAGATAGGGAGATCATGTCTTCATGTCGACGGGCCCCGAGGGTCCTCTCTGTTGCCAGTTTTATTTATTTGCAGCCTCTTTGTTATAAGTTGGCAGTTTTAGAAATCTTTTTTAAAGTTTATGCTAACGAAATACAGCTTTTGTTTTCAGTAGTTACGACTATAGATGATATTTTTCAATGGATTGTTGGTATTTTAGCTATTATCACATAATGGATGGCCAAAAGTGGCCTTCTGCTGAATATTGCTAAAACTGAAGTCCTGTTAATTTTGTGGGTAGTTCATTATTATTCTCTTCCCCCCTCTTATGTCTGAAGGACTTGGCCCATTTTTTAATTCAGTTCGAGATTTAAGAGTGCAGTTGGCTACGGCTTTTAGTTTGCATCCCCAGTTAAAAGTGGTTGTGAGAACATTTTTTTTTTAATATGTCGGCTTGAGTATTTCTTGGATAAACTGGATCTTCGTTTTGTCATACAAGCTTTTATATTATTCAAATTAGGCTGTTGCAATGTATTATATATCGGACTTTCGAAATGTCATATTTGAATAGATATTGATGAATAACGCGGTAAGTTTAGTCTTAGGTTGGCCTTTCAGAGACCACATCTTGCCAGTTTTTGCAGAAGAGGAAATGTACCACTTTGGTGTTCATTTTTCATGCTTTCCATGAGAAGCAGCCACTATATTTGAAAGAACTGTTGGTCTGGTCCCTGTCCCTCTCATGCATTTCATTTTACTGGTCCTCGTTTGCTGTCCATGCCCTGTGTAAAGGCTCATTTGCGGGAAACCTGAAATAGAGCTCCAAGCCCGTGGCACAGTCTTCCACTGGAGTTGCATCAGGTTCAAGTCTATGAGGTTTTTAGAAAGCTTTTAAAGGATCATTTATTTTGTGAAGCTTTTAAGACTACTTAAAGAATGCTATGTTTGATTTGTTTTATTATCCTTTATTTTTCGTTTTCCAACAATTACTTCAAGCAATAAATGTAAGTCAGGAACAAGAGACAAGACACAATCACAGAACCTACCTCGTTTTCCCCTTCCCCTGATCTAAGCACTGGCAGGACTTGTACCGGGCCAATTAAGTCATATCAACCATGGACCATAGGCAGTCCTCCAAAAAAAAAAAAGAGGTGAGCATTGTATACATCATCCGCCCTTCTATATTCCACCTCAGGATC
This sequence comes from Rhinatrema bivittatum, assembly GCF_901001135.1. Taxonomy (NCBI): domain Eukaryota; kingdom Metazoa; phylum Chordata; class Amphibia; order Gymnophiona; family Rhinatrematidae; genus Rhinatrema; species Rhinatrema bivittatum. The sequence goes on along the minus strand of NC_042626.1, from coordinate 65,366,560 downwards.
TCAGCAAATACAAATGTGTAAAGGGTCATAAGAACATAAGAACATGCCATACTGGGTCAGACCAAGGGTCCATCAAGCCCAGCATCCTGTTTCCAACAGTGGCCAATCCAGGCCATAAGAACCTGGCAAGTACCCAAAAACTAAGTCTATTCCATGCTAGTAATAGCAGTGGCTATTTTGTAAGTCATCTTAATTAATAGCAGGTAATGGATTTCTCCTCCAAGAACTTATCCAATCCTTTTTTAAACACAGCTACATTAACTGCTCTAACCACATCCTCTGGCAACAAATTCAAGAGTTTAATTGTGCGTTGAGTGAAAAAGAACTTTGTCCGATTAGTTTTAAATGTGCCACATGCTAACTTCATGGAGTGCCCCCCTAGTCTTTCTATTATTCTACGGAAAAGCATAGAAATTATGGAACTGAATACAAGGTCCTCCATCATCTTAGAGCTAATAAGTCATTTCTGGATTTGGTGCTTAGAGATGTTAGATAGGCTCACCAAGTGTCCATGAAGGAAGCATATTTTCAAGGAGATAACCTGGGAGCAGTCAAGTATTCATAGACAGCCATTTTATGTAAGCGTATCCTCCAATATGTAAGAGATTGAGTCTACACAGCAATCCAATGGTCTAAAATTTATTTTTTGGCCAATAGGAATGCTTTTTGCAGGAACAGTCACTGTGAGTCTGGGATGGAGTTTGCAATCTCCTCCAAATGTTCAAATAAACACAATAAATGGAGAGACTGGTACAACTAAATAGAGCAATTTGCTTTAAAAAACCTAGGATCACCCTCTAGACCGCACTTATAATAATGCAATCCCAGAAGCTATGAGAGAAGGTACCTGGAGCAGCACAACATTTTATACAGAGATCTGAACTGACTAATTTGGCTTTAAATGTCCAAGTAGTGGGTACATATATATGGCAAAAAAATAAAAAATGTGATTCTCTTAGTAACACACTTTCAGAACCTTCACAAAGGTGCACAAAACAATCTTTTTAACATTTGGTGGGAGACTGGGGTAATAAGCTCCTGATTTCAGCGAGTAACCAAGACCAGTGTATCATCAGGAACCTTTACCCCTTTAAGAGCTGCAATGAGAAAAGCATAAATCATCTTCTTCCCCAGCAATACCAAAAACCTCCCCTCCAATTTACTATTATCAATGAGTTGAGCCTGTTTAAGTAAATCAGCTTCAATAAAGTGCCAAACCTGTAAATACACATAGAATTCTCTGAGGGATAATTTAATCTACGATTGGAGATCACTAAAACTACAAACCATCCTCCCAGCTTCTTAGATGAACTGACGTAAGGATGTCAGCCCCTTGTGAGTCCATGTTAAAAATACTGAATTTCCCACTCCCGGTAAAAACTGAAGATGACCCACAATGGACAAGAGAGGGGAAACCTCCCAAGATACCTGGTCGCCGCATCTCAAAAAAGATATAATTGCGATGGAGAAGGTACAGAGAAGGGCGACCAAAATGATAAGGGGAATGGAACAGCTCTCCTATGAGGAAAGGCTAAAGAGGTTAGGACTTTTCACCTTGGAGAAGAGACGACTGAGGGGGGGATATGATAGAGATGTTTAAAATCATGAGAGGTCTAGAACGGGTAGATGTGAATCGGTTATTTACTCTTTCGGATAATAGAAAGACTAGGGGACACTCCATGAAGTTAGCATGGGGCACATTTAAAACTAATCGGAGAAAGTTCTTTTTTACTCAACGCACAATTAAACTCTGGAATTTGTTGCCAGAGGATGTGGTTAGTGCAGTTAGTATAGCTGTGTTTAAAAAAGGATTGGATAAGTTCTTGGAGGAGAAGTCCATTACCTGCTATTAAGTTCACTTAGAGAATAGCCACTGCCATTAGCAATGGTAACATGGAATAGACTTAGTTTTTGGGTACTTGCCAGGTTCTTATGGCCTGGATTGGCAACTGTTGGAAACAGGATGCTGGGCTTGATGGACCCTTGGTCTGACCCAGTATGGCATGTTCTTATGTTCTTATGTACCTGCAACCTGTTACACAACATCTTCCAGGCCTGTCTGCATGCCCGAACAACCGGGTTGTATTGGATATAATCAGGTAGCAGATGGCCTGGCACATGCAACAAATTCCCCACATGAAATGGTTACACCAAGCTTGTAAGAAACTAAGAGGGGAAAATAGTTCCGAACCCCACACCGAGTCATGAACATGTCTCAAAAGATAAGCTATGTTATAGAGTTGCAGATTGGGGCAGTTCATCCTGCCAGCCTCTCAGAGTAGCTGTAATTTGGACAAAGCTAACCGGGCCCATTAGTTGTTCCATAAAAAAAAGTTACGGAGTGCTCTGTCTAGGTCCAGGAGATGCTTCCGCTTAATCCAAACTGGCAGCATTTGCAAAATGCATAGCCATCTCAGCAATTCCATCGTTTTAAATAAGTGAATCTGCCCACTAAGGGAAAAGGGTAGCATCTGCCACGCCAGTAATCTCCTCTTGGTCTTTAACAACAATGGGAGGATATTACTATCATAAATGTTCATGACGTCAAATGGAATATTGATCCCTAAATATTTAATCTCTGTTTCAACCCAGTGTAAAGGGAATGGCCCCGGCCATTGGGTTTTCAAAGTCCCGAGGACATCCAAAGCCTCTGACTTATCACGATTTATTTTAAGTCCAGAGAACTTACGAAATTGTGTCTGAAGGGCCATGACATTTTGTAGGGAGGAAACTGGTGCAGTAAAAAAAACCAAACCAGGACGTTATCTGCAAATGCGGCTATCTTAAACGATTCTCCATCCCGGGCAAACCCGTGGCTATCTGGGGAGTCAGCTATTTTCTGCAACAATGGGTCACGGATATATAAAAGAGGGGATAAGGGACAGCCTTGTCTTGTGCCTCTTTGAAGTTCAAATTCATTGGACATACACCCATTGGCTAGGATAACAGAGCATGGTTCCTGATACAATAAGGAAATATTGCGAATAAAATCTCCTTCAAAGCCATAACGATGCAGCACCTAAAATAAATATCACCACACCACCCGGTCAAATGCTTTTTCAGCATCAAAACCCATTACCAGAGCTGGAACCTGGGAAAACGTGCACTGCGCCCCTTGGGGTAGATTTCAATACTTGCACGTGCTTCCCGGTGCACACACATGGATGCACCGATTTTATAACATAAGCGTGCCGGCATACGCATGTTATAAAATCGGCGGGCCACACACACATGCACGCACGGATTTTTAAAATCTGCACGCACATGTGCGTGTGGCGCATGTAAGGGGGGTGGAATTAAGCAATTTTCATGCAGCGACGCATCGTCGGGCTTCCCCACCCCCCTACTCTAGTCTCCCTTCCCCTCTCCTCCCCACCCCCTAAACCCTTTCTCTTACATTTTTATTTTTTTTGTTTTGTTCCTTACTGCTCCAACAGAGCAGTAGCAACTTGCATGCGCCAGCTTCCCTTCCCCGGTACAGCGGAAATTGGATCTAAGGAAACTGGAAGAGTGGTCGAAGATATGGCAGCTGAGATTCAATGCCAAGAAGTGCAAAGTCATGCATATGGGGAGCGGAAATCCGAATGAACTGTATTCGATGGGGGGGGAAAGGCTGACGTGCACGGAGCAGGAGAGGGACCTTGGGGTGATAGTGTCTAATGATATGAAGTCTGCGAAACAATGCGACAAGGCGATAGCAAAAGCCAGAAAAATGCTGGGCTGCATAGAGAGAGGAATATCGAGTAAGAAAAGGGAAGTGATTATTCCCTTGTACAGGTCCTTGGTGAGGCCTCACCTGGAGTACTGTGTTCAGTTCTGGAGACCGTATCTACAAAAAGACAAAGACAAGATGGAAGCGGTACAGAGAAGGGCGACCAGGAAGGTGGAGGATCTTCATCGCATGACGTACGAGGAGAGATTGAAGAATCTAAATATGTACACCCTGGAGGAAAGGAGGAGCAGAGGTGATATGATACAGACTTTCAGATACTTGAAAGGTTTTAATGATCCAAAGGCAACGACAAACCTTTACCATAAGAAAAAAATCAGCAGAACCAGGGGTCACGATTTGAAGCTCCAGGGAGGAAGATTCAGAACCAATGTCAGGAAGTATTTCTTCACGGAGAGGGTGGTGGATGCCTGGAATGCCCTTCCGGAGGAAGTGGTGAAGACCAGAACTGTGAAGGACTTCAAAGGGGCGTGGGATAAACACTGTGGATCCATAAAGTCAAGAGGCCGCCAATGAAGAGTGGGTGACTCGCCAGAATGATGGCTACTGCCTGGAGACAATACCCTTAGTCAATAAACATACACATGGTTACTGTGACTCCAACATCACTCTAAGATTCAACAGCAAGAGGAAATGTGGAAAAAAGGATTTGCACTCACAAAGACGGGAGTAGCTGGCTTGTTACGGCGGTTACTACCCCAAACCAAATATCCAAATTACTACCTCCACCTTCCTCTATTCCTGATGCCTTTCAACTAGCTTGATCACTCCATTCTTATACTTCACTTTCAATGCATATCCAGCATAGTTCTCTGCTTCAACAGCAGGGGAAAAGAAAAACTGTTACTTCACACATCCAGCAGAGCTCTCTGCTTAAACGGCAGGGGAGAAGAAAAAAGGGTTCGCACTCACAAAGCGGGGAGTAGCTGGCTTGTTATGGCGGTTACTACCCCAAACCAAATGTACCTGATACTTCACTCTCGACGCATATCCAGCATGGCTCTCTACTTCAACGGCATGGGAGAAAGACTGATACATCACGAATTTCCAGCATAGCTCTCTGCTTCAACGGCAGGGGAAAAGAAAAACTGATACTTCACGCATATCCAGCATAACTTCAACGGCAGGGGAGAAGAAAAAAGGATTCACACTCACAAAGCGGGGAGTAGCTGGCTTGTCACGGCGGTTACTACCCCAAACCAAATGTGCCTGATACTTCACTTTCGATGCATATCCAGCATAGCTCTCTGCTTCAACGGCAGGGAAGAAGAAAAAAACTGATACCTCACGCATATCCAGCATAGCTCCCTGCTTCAACGGCAGGGGAGAAGATAAACAACCAATAAGGGCTGTATAACATAATCTGGGTAAAAACAAATAAGCATGGGTGTAGCTTGCTTATTGCGGCGGTTACTACCCCTACTACCTCTAACTAATCAAGCTAGATATTTCACTTGGATGCAGCTCCTCCACCGCTCTCTACATTAATGGCGGGGGTGGAAGGGAATTAGAACCAAGAGCTAAGAGAAACAGATAAGTATGGGAGAAGAAATGAGGGAAGCTTGCTGGGCAGACTGGATGGGCCATTTGGTCTTCTTCTGCCGTCATTTCTATGTTTCTATGTTTCTATATATTGGCTGCCTCCAGTCCCGCCCCTCCCCTGGACTGCCCCTTTATCTGGGTCAGGCACTTCAGTGCGTAATGGGGGTTACGTGCTTCGCCGGGCCCCTTCGAAAATGCGCACAGTGCACGCAAGGCCCAGCCTCGCATGTAACCCCCATTTTTAATGTGCGGGACATTTTGAAAATCTACCCGTATGTGTTTACTTGCCGTTCTCCCCTTTACTAAACCCACCTGGTTCTGAGAGATTAAAGATGGCAAAACTACATTCAACCAAATAGCAAGAATTTTAGCAAAAAGTTTTAAATTAAAATTAAGAGAGATATGGGCCTATAGGAGGCCAGCAGGGTAGGATCCTTTCCCCCCTTGGGAAGGACAGTAATGCAAGCCTTCTTGGTGTCTTGGAAAAAAGCACCTTGCTGTGAGGCTTCTGAAAATAATTCTTTAAGAGTAGGACAAATATCTCCACCAAGCACCTTGTAAAAATTTGCATTAAAACCATCTGGACCTGGAGTCTTATGAAGAGGGCTTGATTTAACACCTTCTATGATTTCTGAGGTGGTGAATGGTCTATTCAACCAAGACAGTTGAGGTGCTGTCACTTTTGGCAAGGGCATACCTTGGAAAAGGGAATCTTCTACCTCCCCAGCACTTTCCATTGGATCCTCAGAGTACAATTGTGCATAAAATGACCTAAAAATCTAACATACATCCTCAGTAGAAGTATGGCAGACCCCATCAGATCCCTTCAAAGCTTCTATATAATTATGGTCCCGTTTAATTTTCACTAAATTAGCCAAGAGTTTGCCAGATTTATTCCCAAAATGATATAGCTTATGTGAGGTGTATAGCAAAGTGGTTGTGGTTTTTTGATGTAAATAATTTAGTTTATATAAGGACTCCCCATAAATCTTTTTGTTAGACGCAGATGGAGATTCAATAAATCAAGCTTTACTTTTCTGAAACTCACACTTCAGTTCAATGATCTGCCTATTGAGTAATCTGTTCTTCCTGATCATATAAGCTGCAATATCCCCGTGCATTACTGCCTTCCCCACCTCCCAAAATAGAAGAGGATTGGACTTATGCGAGGAATTAAGATCCTCATATTCTTTCCATTTAGTCTTAAGGAATGCCTGAAAATCACCATCGCCTGAGAGATGCCTGACCTATACCATCGCCTGAGAGTTGCGCTGACCTATACCATCGCCTGAGAGTTGCGCTGACCTATACCATCGCCTGAGAGATGCCTGACCTATACCATCGCCTGAGAGATGCCTGACCTATACCATTGCCTGAGAGATGCGCTGACCTATACCATCGCCTGAGAGTTGCGCTGACCTATACCATCGCCTGAGAAATGCCTGACCTATACCATCGCCTGAGAGATGCCTGACCTATACCATCGCCTGAGAGATGCCTGACCTATACCATCGCCTGAGAGTTGCGCTGACCTATACCATCGCCTGAGAGATGCCTGACCTATACCATCGCCTGAGAGTTGCGCTGACCTATACCATCGCCTGAGAGATGCCTGACCTATACCATCGCCTGAGAGATGCGCTGACCTATACCATCGCCTGAGAGATGCCTGACCTATTCCATCGCCTGAGAGTTGCGCTGACCTATACCATCGCCTGAGAGATGCCTGACCTATTCCATCGCCTGAGAGATGCCTGACCTATACCATCGCCTGAGAGATGCCTGACCTATACAAGCTACCCCCCCCCCCCCCCACTTGAGATCCACCCAGAGCATGGAATGATCTGAAAACTCTGTGGGCCCAGTTTCTGTTCTTTGAAGCAAAGGAAAGCTGACTGTGCTAAGCAAAATGTAGTCAATCCGGGACAAGGAGTCATGAGCCCGAGAAATGTGAGTAAAATCGTTTTCTTCAGGATGCATTACCCTCCACACATCTGATAAGTGTGGATGCTTACATAAAAATGGTAAGCCCTTCTTATGCCCCAGTTTGGGAATGGACGCCCTAGACCTTAAGTCCAGGGAGGGATCTACAACACAATTAAAATCCCAGGCTAATAACAAAGGCCCCCGTAGCATGAATTGTCAGTTTGTATAAGTTCTGTAAAGAATGTGTGAGAGTATATATTGGGGGCGTAAACACTACCTATAGTCACTGGCCGCCCGTAGAGTTTCACAGTAATAGTCACATAGAGGCCCTCGCTATCTCTGTATGTGGAGGCATGTTAAAAATATCACTCCCTTGCCTAGTAAAACAACAACTCCCCCTTTCCAATTTGCTGCTGAGGAGAAGTAAACCTGGTTTACCCAATCCCTGGTTAACTTATTGTGCTCTTGCTCATTTAAATGCGTCTCTTGTAAGCACACAATCTGCTCTACGCCTTCTAAGGGATGTCAGCATTTTGGCCCTCTTCACTGGGGATCCCAAGCCTGCTATATTCCATGACAACAATCGTAAAGACTCAGCCATATTTAATCCAAAAGAGATGGTAATCAAACACACTCAGCTATCCCTAACATAGAAACCACATTGATCCCCCCCAGCAGTCAATATGAAAGTCCCCATATATCCCATATCCCCCAAGTCCTGCCAGCTAAAGTCCCTATTGTCCCCAACCACAGTCAGAACTCTCCCCCGTCCTCCCTCCCTCATTCCCCCCAGCTCCAAAACTCACCCTCCTCCTCCAGTAAACCTCCAAGAAAACAAGGAGGATCAGAAACCACATTAGCAAACCGTTCCCGTGCTCCCCCCAAACTATGAGACTTTGCACAAACTTGAGAAGCCCGAATTCCATACTAAGGTGCCTGTTATCTATCACACTACGGTAATAACCTAGAAGAGGAAAAATGACCAAACAACAAAAGAACAGGCCTAGGCAGGACAAACAAATCCGAAGCCCAAACTCTGGGGGCCCTGGAACCATGTAAAACTAGTAAACCAGCAATCATTTTACAAAGAAAAACAAAAAAGTCACTTCACAGACAGCGAAGCCAAAAAAGTCCGTCCGCAGTCTTGCTTGGTATTGTAAGTTGATTTGAGCTGATGATTATAAAGATCTGCACACATTTTATTTATTAAATTTCTATACTGATATTAGTGGAGACATCATATCAGTTTACATCAAACAGAAAAACATATAGGATGGAAATTACATAAAACAGGGAGGTGGGGAGGGAGGGATAGGAACTATGAGAACTTAGATTGAGAGTAGATAGGAATCAGGCTACTTTGAAAAGATAGCCAAAAGGTTAACAATGAGTATAATGTTTATAAAACAAAAGAACTATGTACAGGGTTCAGGGTAGGTTTGCATGGAGGGTTCAGGTGTGATTGCATGGAGGTGAGTAGGGTATTATTGTTGATAGGCTTGTTTGAAAAGCCAGGTTTTTAAGTTGGCTCTGAATTTAGAGGTACAAGTCTCAAGCCTGAGATTGGGGGGTAAAGAGTTCCAGAGCGTGGGTCCAGCAATAGATAGGGCTCGTTCCCTTGTGGAAGTGAGGTGTGCTTTTTTTAGTGAGGGTACGTGGAGGGTTCCATTATTGGAGGCTCTGGTGGATTTGTTAGATCGTACGGGGCAGAATGGATCAATGAGCCAGTTTGAATTGTGTGTGTGTATAGCTTTGTGGGTCAGTGTTAGGGTTTTGTTTAGGATGCGAGAGGGGATTGGAAGCCAGTGCAGATTCTTGAGGAGGGGTGTAATATGGTTGTATTTGCGGGCATTAGTAATGGTTCTCGCTACTGCATTCTGCAGCATTTGGAGGGGCTTTATTGTAGAGTAGGGAAGGCCTAAGAAGAGGGAGTTGCAGTAGTCCAGTTTTGTAGAGAGAGTGGCTTGAATGACGGTGAGAAAATCACTGGCATGAAGTAAGGGTTTCAGTTTCTTCATGACATTAAGTTTGAAGAAATTGGTGAAATTGGTGAAAATTCCCTTCATTTCTGGGACATTTCTGGACATCTGGGAAGCCATGGGTAAGCTTAGAAGCAGCTAGTGCAGATAAAGTTGGAAAAAAGGTCGTCTTTGGAGGGAGCACCGGGAGTGAGCACATTCCCTTCCAAATTTATTTTTATGGGTTCCGAAAATGGTCATGCAGATAGATGGACTCCCCTCCAGGATATCTGCCCCAACCATCATTGGGACACATGGTCTCTCTCTTGATTTCTTTTAAATTCTATAGACTTGTGTGTTTCTCTTTGTGATGTTTGTGTTGTATGTATGTTCTGTGTTTTAGGGTCATATTTGTAATCTGCCTAGAACAGTTATTATGGCAATAGACAGAATATAAATTGTAAACAAGAGTTGATCACTTCCACTCTGCTCCTCAAGAACAATCCTGTAAAAAGACAGGACTTGAGTGTAATAGAGATCCTGCAGGCTTTGTTGGGTATAATTTTGTAACACTGGGCATATGTTATACCAGTTTTCAAAGCAGACCCATACATTGAAAATTATCCCCACAAATCTGTCTGTACACAATTACACCTGCTATTTGGAGTGTCTAATTTTGCTGAGAGGATTTGCATGCATATGTTTTTAAATCAAAAAGGCTCAACCCTGCCCAGTCTCCACTCCCTGGAATGCCTAAGAAGGTGGGGAATAACATGATTTCCATAAGAAGCTCCTCTATTAGGAAGTCACATGCTATTTATGTACTTCTGTGAGGGTGCATGTGGGTGCCATTTATTTATTTATTAAAATGTTATATCCTGTTACTTCCTTGCACTTAGCATTCCACCCTTATGTGGAAAGAAAACCAATCTACATTCAGTCTGTGATTTTGAAATTCATGAAGGGGTCATAGCATACAGAAACCTCAGTTTCGAAGCCTGGTATATTCTCAGATGTCAACGTTGTCCTCACAAGGTCAACAAAACACCCATTTGAACCATGCAATTATGATCCATCTAGTGCAACACCTGGAAGGTTGGATTGCACATAATAGTCACTTCAGCAAAAGGAGTGACCACAAGGCAAACATTAGTTGCTTATTCACCCTATCTATGCAGTGATGCTGGATACCACATTTTGTCTCAACCTTTTCACATTAAACCATTGTCTTTGCTCAAGTTTTTTCAAAGCCACATGCACACAGGGGTGAGAAGAGCCTTCATTTGTTGAGCTGTAAGAGGGCTGTAGCTTACTATTTGCAAAGAACTTAACCACATCAACAGGCATCTCAATCATTTATCTACCTTGATACTAATAGAATTAGCAAAGCAGATGTCAAACAAACTATTTCCAATTGGCTGGTGGACATTATTGCACACTGTTATATGCTAGCTGATTTTCAAATTACAGATTCTGTCAAGGATCATCAACTCAGAACTATGGCTACTTCAGTTGCTCATCTAAGAACGGTTTCCATTGAAAATATCTACAAAGTTGCAATTTGGTCATCTGTACATACATTCACGTCCCACTAAAGTCTGGACCATCTATCAAGAAGTGACAGTAACTATGGCTAAACAATTTGGGGCAGGCAGTTCTACCAGTAGTGTACTTTCCATGGGGGAGCCGAGTAGCTTTATGCAGCAAAGTGCTTTGCTTTGGGACTCTCCACACATCATGGCTATTTCAGCCCTGCTTGTCAACAGAGAAAGTGAGTTCGTGTACTTAAACAGAGTCCAACATAGGCAGCAGGATGAACAGACTTGCTTAATACCTGCCTGCCTCCTTGGAGAGTCAAATTCCTAGCTAGGGCACAGTTTTGGAATTGGAGGGGCTCACAAGGCAGTTGATTTTCGTGGCATCTCCTGCACAAGGGCAGTGGAGCAAAAGCTCTGCTGAGCTCAGTGAGAACATGATCCATCTCGATGATCTTATAATCAGGATAATCCAAGGAAATTTTTAAACAATCCAGTAACGCAATACTTTTGAAGTCAAAATGATTTGAAAATGAAAAAAAAAAAGAACTCAGAGACCAAGGTTTCCAGTCACAGTATGAGCCATAAAATTATACTGCCTGTCACCTTCTGATCACCCATCAACCCCCTTTTATCCCTTCCCCTCCGCCCTTTGTCCTTCACCCTATCACTGTGTAACCCTCCCAACCGGGTACATAAAATGATGGAACAAGACTTCCCGTTGTATAGGGGTCGCCCCTTCCAAATTTATTTTTGTGGGTTCTGAAAATGGTCATGCAGATAGATGGATTTCCCTCACTCCCCTCCATGATCTCTGCCCCAACCATCAATTTCACTGGCCAAATGAGTTAAGCAGAGCCCTTGTCTCAAAATTCCAAACTCCAGCAACTTTAATACCGGACAAATCCAGCTAGCCAATACCATTTACATATATGAGAATGATTTATAAAAGTTGTAACTGAACAATGTCCGAGAATCATGGGCTCCCAATACATTGAGGGGTGGATTTTCAGCGCCCTGCTCGCCTAAATCCGCCCAAAACCGGGCGGATTTAGGCGAGCAGGGCCCTGCGCGCCGGTAAGCCTATTTTACATAGGCCTACCGGCGCGCGCAGACCCCGGGACTCGCGTACGTCCCGGGGTTTTCGGAGGGGGGCATGTCGGGGGCGTGTCGGGGGGCGGGCCCGGTCGACGCGGCGTTTCGGGGGCGTGTCGGCCGCGTTTTGGGGGCGGGTACGGGGCGTGGCTACGGCCCGGGGCGTGGCCGCGCCCTCCGTACCCGCCCCCAGGTCGCGGCCCGGCGCGCAGCAGGCCCGCTGGCGCGCGGGGATTTACGTCTCCCTCCGGGAGGCGTAAATCCCCCGACAACGGTAAGGGGGGGGTGTAGACAGGGCCGGGTGGGTGGGTTAGGTAGGGGAAGGGAGGGTAAGGTGAGGGGAGGGCAAAGGAAAGTTCCCTCCGAGGCCGCTCCGATTTCGGAGCGGCCTTGGAGGGAACGGGGGGAGGCAGCGCGGCTCGGCGCGCGCAGGCTATACAAAATCGATAGCCTTGCGCGCGCCGATCCAGGATTTTAGTGGATACGCGCGGCTCCGCGCGTATCTACTAAAATCCAGCGTACTTTTGCTTGAGTCTGATGCGCAAGCAAAAGTAGGCTGTTCGCGCGCCTCTTAAAATCTACCCCTTAAGATCTTAGCACAAAGTTAGAAAAGCATCCCTAATCAGTGCAAATGCTGACCCATAATGTCAGCATGCTCTCTCACAATCCTCTTACTTAACTTTTGTTTTGACCTTCTAGAAGGTTGGGTTTTCTTACTAGCATACTCATAACAAAACTCTCAGCCAGTGGGGACCAAATACATTCCTGAAAACCTAATTTACCCTTTCCTACTTCCAGACTTCAATCACCTTCATACCCTCAGTGCAGGTTCCCTGGACAGCTTCATCACTTGGATCCCTTGGAGCCCTCCTCAGCCCCACCTCTGGACCTCTTCTCTTCGACTTTTGGTCACTTCCCCGAGTGGGGGAAGAAACCCACTCCAACCATTGCTTGGCCACTGGCCTCTCCATTCCTCCTCTCCGGTAGACTCCTCTGGATGAGGGGTAAACCTTTCCTTCTTTCTGTCCTCAGGGCTCTCTCCTCTACAGGGTCTCACTCCCCTTGGAGGTTCCCTGGGCCTCTGGATCCCCCAGACAAACATTTTCGGGAAGGGAAGAAAGGGCAAAAACCCACCAAAACTTTCCCCTTTTATACATCCATCTTTTGCTCATTTCAATTCTGACCTGAAGAAGAGATTATTAGCTCCCAAAAGCTTGTCAAAAAATGCATTGTTAGTCCAATAAGAAAGGTAGCACCTGATAGAAATACCTTTATTTAGGGATCCAAGATGGCGTCTTAAGGAGAGGACGCGCTGAGAGGAGCTCCTCACTCTTTCGTTAAATTTTTTATTCCTGAAAAAGAATGCCTCATACCAAGAGAAAGGGGAAGGTAAGGCTGGTTTCTGCATCCACCGCCTTACCAAGCCCCCTTCAACGGACGATTGAGGGCTTCTTCGGCGCGGCATCAACTTCGACTCCAGAGAGGAGGTCCGCGGAGGTGCTGGGTATAGAGCAAACCCAGACGCCGTTGGACATGTCGACATCGCTAAGTCCTGGGGCGCCTAATACTCCCTCTCCCCCTATCCACGGAACGACCTTTGAGCAGGCCTGGACTATGCAGCCGGAGGGGCTGGCAGGAGCTCAGGCGGATGCGACTGTTTCTGGGTCTGGAGCCGTTGGAGCAGCTGTGCGTGTGGATGCTCGAGGAGAGCGGATTGAACAACAGGGATCCGCTGCGCAGGTTGGGGCGGACGAGAGCACTGCTGCAAGAACCATCGATGGGGGAGAGGAACCGGCAGAGGAAATGCTAAGGATTTCGGAGGTCTGCTGGAGACAGGAGGTAAGCCCTGATCCCAGCTTCAAATTATCAAGGCCACAAGTAATAACATTAGATATTGTATGGAATGCCCTGGTTGTTTTGGAAAAGGCAATTTCAACTTTAACTGTGGCAGTAACAAATGTACAACAAAAAGATAGTAAAATTAAACCTGTACTGGATTCTCACGAGAAGAAAGTTAAAGAAATTGAAGAGAATGTAACTAAAATTCAAGAAGTCCAAGTAAAGTTAATACAAAGCGAGGCAAGTACTATGAGAAAGATGGAAGATTTAGAAAACTCTCAAAGATACTTAAACCTCAGAATACTAAATTTTCCTTCTATAAAATATGTATCATTGCGAGATCTCTTCAAAAAATACTTGATGGAAGTTCTTTTATTTCCAATGGAGGCTATACCACCTATCTCAAGTATCTACTTTGTAAAGAAAACAACTGAATTACTTCAGCAGGAACAGAATCCCCCTATTAATACAGGGGCTGATTTGACTGCACTTCCTGAATCTTCTACAGTGGAGCAGTTAGAGTTTTGTGGAACAGTAATGTGTACTTTTGTTTTTTCTGGGAATCGAGATTCAGTTTTAAAGTGTTTTCTTCATAATTTATTTATTTATTTTTAATTTTTATATACCGACATTCTTACATCCGATGTAAATCATACCGGTTTACATTAAACAGAATAGCAGGAAATAAATTTCCATAGTCTAATACAAAGAACATTTCTAATTAAAATTATTAACAAGCGAAAAGAAAAGGTAAAGAATTGGAATACAGTTTAAATAAAAGAAAAATATAAAAGATTTTTTTTTTTTTACAAGCACAAGGGTTGCACGAAGGGGTGCACAAAGGGGAGGGCCCCTTTGTCGCGCCCCTTCGGCGCGCGATGCATGGCGCGCGGCGCCTGATGGTGAGGCGCTCTTCAACCGTCGCCGGAGCTCCCAGTGACGTCAGGGGGGGTGTGGTCATAGATCTCAGTCATTCAATTTCCCTCACCTCCTGCTGTTGGTTGTTGGTTCCGTATCTTTTTTTTTTCCCTGCCATTCAGTTTGTTGTTTAGTTCTCGCGGGGGCCCAGGATGTAATAGAGAAAAGTTGTTTTTTTGATGAAAAAATTAGAATCTATCCGGATATTGCAAGAAGCACACAGTTACGTAGAAAACAAATGCTACAAATGTGTCAAGAAGCCAGACAATTGGGGGCGAAAATAACAATTAGATATCCTTGCAAATGTTTAATGTATATTAATAACAATAGATATGTGTATTATGATCCTTTACAGTTGCGCTCTTTTATAGATAATTATGGAGCTGAGAGAGCTGAATCCTAGAGTATGGGCAGAAATGAATAAGTGTACCTCTCCTTACTGATTTCCTATAATTTAGATGTTGGTAGTAATGCTCTTTTATAACTTCTTGGATCTCCTCTTTACATTCCTTAAACATTTTTATTTAATGATTGCAGTAGTGTGATTTGAAATCCTTTTGGTATAATGTATAAAGCTACATGTTCTTTTTGAAATTTAGGATGGATATATAATTGTATTGTATGATGTAAAAATCCTAAAACTCTCGTTAATTATTGAAAAAAATTAATAAACATTAAATTGAAAAAAAAAAAGAAATACCTTTATTTAATTTGTTAACCTTTATTTTTCTGATGATGTAAAGTCAGGAAACAATTGTTGTGTGTTCCCTTGGTATATCTATTTATTTTAAAAAATCTGTCCGCAAACCCTTACTTGTTCAATGTGGATAACATGTCTTACACAAGACATTCAAATTTAAATAATGTAAAACCAAAATCTAACACATAATGCCAAATACAATACAACAGTGTTAAACTATATCCTACTAAAATAATCCACATCTAATTCTTCTACTCTGTAACTCATCACCATATCATTGGTCTTCCCTGTGCCCACCTTATCCACTAATCCTGATATGAATGCACAAATAAATGTTTTCAACTTCTTATGAAGTTCCTTATAATTCATCTCAGGTCTTAACTCTACCAGAATTGTATTCCATTGCTTCAGTCTCACTATTGAAAAAGCATTCATATAATTATGCTTTTAGTTAAATTCCTTATTTGAAGGAACACACAACAATTTCTGATTTTGAGATTGCAAAACACATCTAAGACTCTTCCTGATTAAAAAAAAACCCAAAAAAACTTTCCTCATATACTGCTGTGTGCACCATGGTTAACAATTTAAATTGTGCACTTTGCATAATGGGCAATTAATACATACTATACACTTATTTATTTATTTATTTTTAATTTTTATATACCGATGTTCCTGTATAGCATACATATCGCACCGGTTTACAGAGAAACTGAACTGTCGTCTCTGGGGCGGATACATTGGAACAGGTTGAAAATGAACTTACAGTGAAACAGGTGGAATACATAGGAATGGTAAGCTGTATCTCTGCCATAATTAACCTCCTAGCATTATGCGCCAGCCCTTTTAATGAATATTTACTTTATTATTATCTCTGGTTTCTTCCTTTTTTATATGATGTCTTTATTCATTGTGCAGATCCAAACATGTAAAATTTTACATACATACTAGGTACATTCAAAACGCAACGACACGAAACAAAGAATAGAAGACAGCCTACCAGTGCCCTGGTACAGCTGTGAAGGGGAAAAGAAAGATAAAACATAATATAATCGCATCAAATACTTTACAGGCCCTCCCGGTGGAATCCCTCCCCTTCCCACCTGAAACTGAACAATCGACAGAGAAGGATAAGAAAAAGTACCTGGGGAGTTCCTTTACACTTGGGTAGACGCTTGATCATGAAGATCACCCAGGGAGGGATTTCTTCATTTTTCATTATTACATACTGCTTATCTTACCAGTCTCCTATTTCTTTGTCCGAAGCCTTGTTGGGTCAGCGTGCTCTGGCCCAGAGGCCTCGCCAATCTCAGCCTTCTCGGAGCACGCGAGTGGCCACTTTCCTTTTAATGGCTTGATGTCCAACAACTAAAAATAAAGGTTTCATTAAAAAGAAAAAAACTGGGCCTTTCAACGTTTAGGACTTGAATATGTGAAGAAAAAAAAAGGGATTTTAATCCAATGGACAGAGCAAATGGTGGCACAGAACATCCTTGCGTGGACAACAGAAGATTTCCTGTGGGAAAGGGACCTTTCTATCCAGGGTCCCACTGCACCAGGTCATGTCGCACGATGAGCACTGCTGCCAGGAAAATCAGTGCATCTCTTCTGCCTCGAACTTCATTCTGAGTCTCTGGGCGCTGCAGTCAAAACAAACTGCTGGTCTTCCATTCGTTTTAGAATAAAAGGTGCTCACCTTTAATTATGGCCACATGCCTTGTGGTTTTGTTTTTATTCTTTTATATCTTCATCCCTTTAAAGTGTCACTTTGACCTTAAGGGAGCATTTTACAGTAGCCCACCCGTGTGCAAGGTCCACAGATACTTTTGTACGCATGCAACTTGTAGCCCAATAATCAAAAATAAATTACCCAAGTAGTTTGTTTGAACATTAGCTACAAGGTTCACGGTAAAAAAAAAAAAAAAAAAAGGTATCCATGCACTTTATACCTGCTACATCTGCGGGTGGACTACTCACTGGGAAATACATGCACATGTTTGAAAATTTAACATAAGTGCACTTTCTCTTTCTTAACTTAATCCTGCCTCCCCAAACATCCATTTTCTCAGCAACTAAAAACATGGACAGCCAAGATCACTTGTCTCTCTCTGCCCTCCCTTCATGCATGCCCCAAGAGTAAAGAACTATGGAATTATAAGGGCACGGTTTTATTTTGCAAGCACACCGATCTTGGAGGTCTGAGCCAATCGCTATAACTATCCCCGATTCCCAACTGCTTCTGTGTTAGCTGCACAGTCTAACTCCTGCCCCAGTCGGGCCCACCTTGTTGGGTAGCTAGGCCAGCACTGTAATCTCTGGGCTCTCGCCATGTCTCCAAGCTTTGATGCCCTTACTGAAGTGACTACACTCAGTGCATGCCCCTCCATATCCCGCCAAGCTGCCAAACTGAGGGGGTCATTTATCAAAGTGCTATATGGCGTTTTTGCATGCGTTAAGGCGTTTTCACATGCAAAAAGCACCTTTAATGCATGCGAAAATGCCTTTTTCACATGGTGCGATGCAAATTAGGAAAAGCAGAGGAGTTTGAGGCAAGATTTCTGGCCCAGTGGGCTGGCTTCACAATTTGCAAAGCCGTATCGCACAGCTTTAACTACACCTTTTTCATTAAGCCGTATGATATGGCTTTATTGCACTTTGCGAAATTTTGCAAATAGCGTTTTCTGCCTGCATTTGAATGCACATTTCTGGGGGCAAAACTTAGTGTCGATGCAGCAAGGAGATCTGAGTGCAGAAAACGGACCTTCCTAAATGGGACCACTGCTTAGCACCCTCGCAAGGAAATCCCATGAGACTGCATCTGACCAGCGCACCATTTGTAGCGCTGAAAACTTAATTCTTGGGTCAGAGATGGAGTTAAGTTTCCAATGCTGTGGGAAAAAAAAAAGAAAAAATGTTTAAAAAGTAAAAAAAAATAAGTCAGGAACTCTCCAAGAAAGTGCTGGCAGCGGCCTCCAGTTAACTGGACAAGTACTGACATCTGGGTAAGAGGCAGGGATGGTGAACTCCAGTCCTCAGGGGTGTTCAGTGTCATTTTCTCTCACAATACAACAGTTAAAGTAGAATAAAAACAAAATGGCGACCGCGGCAGGACTGTGATCGTTTTAGTAGGCCGTGATAGAGGGTGACACTGAATATAACACCTTTTGTAAGAAATATATTCACGTTCCTGATATCTCCTTTAAAGCCGGAGTGATCAACCGTGCTTGGAGGGAGAAGGAAATCAGGTCCTGTGTGAATAAAGGATTCACGAGTACTCAGAATTAATGAGGATTAATATTTTTGGTTTAATGGATGATTTATGCTATATATCTCTTTGGGTCGCTATTGTTTGCAATTGCTTATTTTGCCTTGTGCTTGGCTGTTGGATATATTGTATAGTTGGGCGTACGTCGCCTAATCAAGAGGAACGGGATTTCGAGGAAAACGCTCAGCTTTAAAATGACAGATATGGAGAATAGTGAGCTTAACGCCATAACCCTGAAAAAGATCCCCCAGCATACTACTTTATATATTGATAGTGAACAAAACAGTACGGCACTTCAATATGTTATTGCACTATTCCCATTTCAAAAGGAAATGATAAAGAAGTTAAATGATAAATGGGTAAAATATGCAGCTAAGGACTCTTTTCTGTCTTGGCCTTTAGAGGGCTCTTTACAGCCTAGTCGATTGTATCCACTCCAACATTTCCTACAAGATAAGAAAAAGAATAAGGCTAGTCTGGAGAAACATTTACATATCTGGAAACTTTTTTCAGTAACAGCAGAGTTATATTATGCTGATGCAGAAATAAAAAAGGGAGTCAAGACAAAACCTGAAGTAGCACAGGACCACCAAGGGTTGCAAAAAGATGATTTTGGAGATCAATTAGTAGATCCTCAGTCCAACCCGCCGCCTTATGTAATAACATGTCCACTGAGAGAGTCCGGCAAGGAGAGTGACTGGGAAATGCCCATCCCTGCCGGGTATAGGCCTTTATATAGTGCAAAACCAAGTGCTCCATTATATCAAAGTCTGGAAGCACAAGAAGGGAACGCACAAGAACCCGATCACAAGGGATCATTCCTTCATAAAGAACCAAGTTACGAGATTAAGGGGATAGTGAAATTAAATGAGATCCAAGTAGATAATCCCCTGATTCATAATCCCCAATCCCCTGTAACGCCTAGAGAATTGGCAGAGGACATTAAAAAACTAGCCGGAGACATTAAAGAATTAGAAGACGACATTGCAAAAAAGAAACCTCATAAGAACTTTAAACCAAATAAAATAATGCTGTGGATATATGAGAGATTGCAAGAGTTAAAAAAGGATGAGCATGGGGCCCAGTGGTGGAATACCATTGTAAAGGAATTTGCTAACGAGGGATTGGAGTGCCCAGTTCTCACGCTGGGCCCACGTACTGAGGTCGATATAGTCTCATTGCAGTCACTAATATCCTATAATCTTGGAAAAAACCCGAATTATGATTTTATGAATAAAGGATGCGAATTATGGCTACAACTTATGAAAGAATTCCATTCTAATATAAACGATAGAACTCGGTCAAAAACGGACAAAGAGGGTGCAACGGACCAGGAGGGTTCATATCCTGTCCTTGAATGGTCAGATGCATTTAACCAACCCACGGCAACCTATAAGCCATATAGCCCTACTGATATTAGTACAATTGTTCAGAAATTACCAAGTATTCATAAAGGGGCTAGAATGTGGTTAGAAGCGGTTGACACCAACACGGCAGGTACGCAGCTGGCCATTGGTGATTTTAAAGCACTGTGTGCAGCATGTGGTATAAATCTAGCACAATTATCTGTAGTCAGTGTGTGTCCTGGTTTGTTGACCCCAGCAGTGGATGGAAGCCCATTTCAAGGACGAGATAGAATAAATCTAGCAAAGGCTTTGGATACTTTATACCCAACTACAATTGATTTCACAGCCATTACGGCAGGAAAATGGGATGGTAGTGGTGATTTTTCTGCACATTTGACAAAGTGTATGGACACATATAAGGCACAAACTGGACAGGATGCTGATGTACAGCCTAACATCCCAGTGTTCTTGCATTTGTTTTATGCTACTTTACCAGCAAACATGCAGACAAATTTGAATAATGTTGTGGCTTTATCTACAAAGGCATGGCCTGAGGTAAGGGCAACACTGTTACATTTTGCTTCAGTGCATACAAAAATGTTACAGACTCCATATAAAGAACAGCAAAAAATAGCCAATAAATTAATGGCTATGCAAATTGCAGATTTAGAAGAAAAGAAAAAGGTCAGAAGCCATGATCACAGTAACAATTTTCCACAAGATCCTAATATACCAGATGGTATACAGGATTGTTATGTGATGCAAAAACCACCCTCAGATATATACCAGGGAGGATATGGCCCATATATCCCCCGGGGTAGAGGAATGCAAAGGGGTAGAGGTGGCCGTGGCCTGACACAGGGTAGAGGGAATAGGCCATCACCAGATAGAAGAGCTCATGTAGAATGTTGGAATTGTCACACAGTGGGACATTATTCAACTGAATGCAGACGGCCAAAGAACCCTAATTCCTATCATGCACAACCGCCGGTACCAGACCGTTGGCAGCCTAGGCCGCCTGGGCCACAGTCCGCACAACAGACACCCTCACCACACCACAAACAGGCCAGGTTTTCAGGATATCCATAATGAATATGCATGAGATAGATCTGCATACGACGGAGGCAGTGCATGCAAATCTTTCTCATGCATATTCATTGTAGATACCCTGAAAACCCGGCCTGTTTGTGGCTCTCGAGGACTGGAGTTTGCCATCTCTGGCCTAGATCCATTTAGAAAAGGTCCTCATCATGGTTTGGAAAAAGGAGGCTGAAAATAAAACACCCAGATTTTGACATCTTTAAACGTCGGGGGTCAATATTCAGCGCATTTGTCCGGCTAAGCTCTGCACTTTTCTGGAGAAATGCTGACATTTCAAATTCCCTGCGCTCTGAATGCCTCAGGGTTATCTGGCTAAGTAGGTAGCTGGCTGAAACTTAGCCAGATAACCCGGAGGTGTTCTGGGGGCGCCATCATTTATCTGGTTGTTAGCAGGATAAATGCCGATATTCAGCATTCAGCCTTTTCCCTGAAAGTGGTGTGCCCGCACCGCTGAATATCAGGTATAAGTTACCTGGATAAGTTTATTTGGCTGAACATTGCTCTCTTTCTTTTTTTAAACTGACAACACTTGCTCTAGGCAAGCCGGTAGAATGTTAACAATGCCCAGAAGGCCTGTGACATACAGAAGAGGCGTTCTTGCAGCAATCCGCAGTCATCACACCCCGTAGACTCCTGAATGTTAAAGAGCATTCTTATTGACGCTGCTGCTTCCATGTAAGGATGTCCTTAATACACAGGATCATGGCTTAAAGCTCAGTATTCCACCAGACTAATCACAGAACCATACATGGCTCAGACTGGAGGGGACCTAAAGATCCTATCTAGCCCATCACCACCTCTAGGGAGGAGAACTGTCCCCGGGTATTTATTCTGTTTCTAGAATACCTTTATCAGTAGTAGTTCAAAGTCTTTTACAACTCATAAATACAACAAATATTCATGCATAAATGCAAAACAATAATTATTATTACAAACTTTTCACCATCCATAAAAACTAATCTTACACAAAAACATGAGGTGCATATTCAGACACAGTCCAGATAGCTTTGGAAGTTATTCAATAGTGCTGCCGGCTAACTTTAGCACAGGTCTTTGGCTTGACAAGACTTAGGCCCTGATTTACTAAATCTTTTCTCCCATTCTGTGTCTATGGGAAAATTGCTTAATAAATGAGCCCCTTAACTGGCTAAGTCATCCAGCTAACTCTGAATATCGGAATTAGCCAGCTAACAACTCCTCCCAGTTTCACCCCCAGAACGCCCTTAACTTAGCCGGCTAAATTCTAGCCTCATAACTTATTAGCTGGTTAGAATTATGCCCAAATATTGATTTGGCAGGGTAAATGGTTCTGAACACGAACATTATAAAGTCTAAAACCATCAGTCTCATAAAAATATTAAAATGTTCAGTTTCATATTTTGTTAGGTTTATTTTCGTATTTTAAATTTCTCATTTAGTGTGCACTGTTTGGAATTGGTGCACACAGGAATGGTAACTTTCAAACCAATGTGCGGGCAGACACGTGTGCGTATGCATCGGCCCGCGCCCAGGGACGCGGCCACTTTATAACTTGCGTGCATGTGGCTGCTTCTACCACGTAAACAGGGGGATTGTAAAAGGGGCGCATGCGGACACTGTTCCCAGTGAACCAGTCTGTCCCTAGTTCACTCAGTTAAGAGGCAGGTCCTCCAAACCCCCCTCAGTTTATTAGCCTTCACCCCCCCAGTTGTCCCCGACCCTTAAAACCCTGCAGACCCGCCCTTTATTTTTTAACTTACAAGTCATCCATAGCAGAAGTAAAGTTATGTGACAGGAGGCTTTGGCGCGCGCCGGATCGCGGAAGCCTTCGCGCACTCATCTCAGATTAACATCCCATAATGCCTGAGTGCCGCCCGGACCACGCCCATGCCCCGCCCCCTTTCTGAAAGCTTTCGAGGTGCGAGCGCTGCAGCGTTTACATGCACATCCTGCGCGAGCCCGACTTATTCATGCGCACCGGGCTTTTAAAATTCTCCGAGTTGTAATAGTACGCCCTAAATGAAAAATGTGAAAACCACAAAAATTGCGTTAATTGTTTATGATTTCAGTTTAGAAACGATATGAAACATTGTCTATTTGTTATTAAACAGGAAAGCACAACCCCAATCTTCATAGCGCCGTGCTTAACCTTCAGCTATTATGCCAGTAAAACACCAGACTAACCACAAAACACCGTTCATTTCTTAAAATAATCACAATTTTATTGCTCTTTTTAAAAACATTAAATTAGGCATGGGGGGGGGGGGTGACTTTTCAAAGCCATCTATGTGCATAAAACCCGGTAAAACCCATGTCAAAGGCTGTTATAAAATAACCCAGGGATCGAGACCCTTATTGCAGAAGTTGGCTTTGAAAATGTGGAGTAAAGTCATAGAAACAAAGAAATGACAGCAGAAGAAGACCAAACGCCATCCAGTCTGCCCAGCAAGCTTTCACACTTTTTTTTTTCTTCTCTCTCATGCTTATCTGTTACTCTTGACCCTTGGTAACCTTTTTGGTTCTATTTCCCTTCCACCCCCGTCATTAATGTAGAGAGCAGTGATGGAGCTGCATCCAAGTGAAATATCAAGCTTGATTAGTTAGGGGTAGTAGGGGAAGTAACCGCGGCAATAAGCAAGCTACACCCATGCTTATTTGTTTACGCAGCCTGTGCCATTCAGCCCTTGTTGGTTGTTGTCTGTAGGTATAAGGTGTGCACAGGCTTTGCCCCTACGCGCACACTAACTAACCCCTCCCAGGCAGATGTGCCCCGGGGCGTTTGCTGTCTGCATATCTCTATATCTTGGCATGGGACCAAATACTGCCGCGGGGGTCCTCTGCCACCCTTCTTCCAGCACCCACAGAAAGAGGAAACCCGCGGAGCTGACTGTAGAGAGCAAGATCACACAGAAATGGAAAATGAAAGTTGCAAAATGGGAAATGACCGAGGAAAAGAAGTCAAAAACAACTTTCATGACATAATGAGCTGGGCCTTCCAGCAACAGATATAACAGAGGGACATGAGACGAGCGAAGCTCATCCTTCACCGGCCACAGCACACACCACGACCCGGGTAGGTAAAACTTTTCTGCATTTCAATACAGAAGCCTTTTCCTTTCCCTTACTGAGGATGAGAAAGCCTGGGCCAATCAGAAGCCTTGCATTACTTCATGTGCAAGACCCTCTTATGTCTGTAAGAAGGTCTTGCATTAGTCACTAAACGCTGCGGGTTGGGGGGAGATGCAATACGAATCTTACTGCTGGCAGATGGACTTTTCATTTATCTCCAAGATTGCCAGTGAGCTCGTCGGACACCTCTTATAGATATAAGACTATTCCTACTTCAGAGGATATTTATTTATTTTATTTATTTAGGTCTTTTCTATACCGTCGTTAAGTAGCTTCCGTCACAACGGTTTACAGTAGGCACATAAATATAGGTATGCTGAGACATTAATTTACACAAGTGCCATAATTAACATAACATGCTGTGTACACCTTGTAGCACTATATAAATGTTTAATAATAATAATAGTAGTAGTAGTAGTGATTGCTATTGATGCTGGCTCTGCAGAGATGACCTTCAAGCAGCACTGAAGGTTTCTCTTCCCGCCCTCAGCCAGCCCCGGGCAGGCTTTCTAAGGTAGGGGTGTGAACAAGGCGCAAAAAAAAAAAAATCTCAGTGATACCAATAGACAAATGAGACGTGTTGAAGGCTGCAGGCGCAATTGGTTCTCGATAGCTGGTGAGTGCCCGTGTGATGCCCAGGGCAGGATCAGGGAGGAAAGACCGGGACTAGGCATCATTACAGGCTGCGGAGAGGAAGGGAAAGGATAAAATCTCTGTCCACGTGTCCTCACATGCTATCTCTTCATGCCGATTAGCAGCTCTTCATAAGAAGGTAAAAGGGGGCAGTCTTAGCAGCATAAGGTGGTCGGTCAGCTATCTGAAGTGCTTTGATAAAATCTCTTATTGTCATTTCTGAATAGTTTTGAACCTAGGATCTTTCCTTCTTTAAAGTTTTCTTACTTTTAACAAATCCTACCTAGTCAGTTGAGGCTTGGATACAAGCCTTTAGCAGTAATGCTTTCTCAAGGCAAGCCTAATGACAGCTGAAAGTAAGGTCCTGAGGGGATGGTCACTGGTTATTTGAATCTGAAATAGGTAAGGATAGTACAGTGGGGTGTGTGGTTATATCCTCTGGTGTGTTCAGCTTCATGGCATCGCCAGCAGGGAAGAGTGGACTGGGTTATTTATTTTATTTATTTATTTATTTAGACATTTTATAGACCATTGTTCCATATATAGAGCACAACAGTTTACAAAGTGACAACAAACGAACAATGATTGGTTACAGGGGCAGTATTCCTATATATGTATTAATATCTATCTTGTGAATTTTCTATTACATATGAATAACATCTCTCGTTGGATTTATTTTCATGTTTCGATTATTATCTTTTGTCTTTCTTGTCTTTGTGGATCTCTATTTTCAGGTGTATTAGGTTAATTCATGTGCGTTTTTGAATAGCTATGTTTTTAGTTCGAATTTAAATCTCTTTCTATCAGGTAAAATAGGCAATGTCTCAGGCAGAGAGTTCCATAGCTTTGGGCCCGCTACAGAGAACTCATGATCTCATATTTGTGACAGATGTATGCTCTTTATTGTCAGAATAGTCAATAGTCCTTTATTTTGGGGAACTTATTGTTTGCTGAGGTTGAAGTTATAAGGTTGTAGTGTCACTCCTAACAAGCTGGAGTTATTCTAATGAATGATGTTGAAAATTACCGTTAGTACTTTATAATAAATTTTGGATTGTACTGGTAACCACTGCAGTGAGATCGGCGAGGGTGTAATGTGGTCATATTTCTTGGATCCTAGTAGGAGTCTTGCTGCAGCATTTTGTAATAGTTGCAGTGGTTTTAATTGACATGCTGGAAGACCTAGTAGTAAGGAGTCACAGTAGTTTAGGTTTGAGAATATTAGAGTTTGTGATTCAGTACAAAAGTCTGCCAGTGTTAATAATAGTATAGTATATGCAGATAACTTGTTTCTGGCAAATATTTTCTTTTGGTAAAAAAAAAAAAAAAAATTACTTGGGTGATATAGAATGCTAAACACCAAAAAGAAAAGAAAATTCCTAGACTGTAGTGAAAATATAACTTACAAGGTATGCAAAATTATATATTAACACATCCCTCTGCTTTGCTAAAACTCCCAACCAAGAGAGATTCAAACCCTTGCTGAACAAGGTTTAGGAGCATCCTTCACAGGAAAATAAGATCAATGCACCAGCTCTCTGTGCTGGATGTTTAATGAAGGCATGTTTTCCATTAAAATACACATTTCTATAGTGCTACTAGACATACGCAGCACTGTACAGATACAGTCCCTGGAGCTTAGAACCTAGTTGAGACAGGCAAAACAAATCAATTTTAGTGATCACTTAAGCATTACAGTAAAATGTTTAGCACGAGAGGGTCAAGATCACGAAGAGTCAGGGGTTTGGGGATTTAAAAGCAATCTCAAAGCGATGGTTCTTTAAGTGGGACTGAAACACAGTCAGAGAAGGAGCAAGACACGCCAACGCAGGAAGGCTGTTCCAGGTACACCCGGTGCCACAAGACAGAAAGCACAGAAGGGAGCAGCTTGCCTGACTGACATAGGTGATGAGGAGGGATGTAGGGGGAGATAAGAAAGGAGAAGTACCTTGGAGCTGCAGAGTCAATGCACTTGTAGGTGAGAAAGAGTAGTTTGAAGTGAACTGAATGCAGAAGCAGATAGGGAGACAATCAGGGTAATTTTAAAAGGGACACGCGTACATCCATAAACGCGCATATCGGCGCGCGAGAGGAGATACACTGCAATTTTAATTTGTGCGTGTAAGTTTGCATGTAGCATTTAAAATACCCCCCCTGCGCGTGTGTGTACTCATGATCTTAAGAGATGGCTTGTGTAAATGTCCCATGCTTATTTCGGCTAGGGCTTTAGCGGCTTTTACACACGTATGCAGGCGGATTTTAAAACCTGCTCGCGTGAGGATAAAAACAGTTTTTCAAAGTAGTCCACCAGTGTGCCCAGTTCATATCGAGGTCTTCAAGCCCCCTCTGGTTCTTCATCCTGCAAGACCCCCCCCCCCCTTCCCCCAGTTTACCCCAACCCTCAGGCTGTGCTAAATGCCCTAAAAATTGAGATCAGCAGATTTGCTTCTCATCAGGACCAGAAATAAAGTTATGCGGATAACCAGCTTTTTTAAAATTCAGATGTATGCAGGTAAGTCTTGGCTCTGCCCTGGGATGCCCATGTGCCACTCCCTTTCTGACCCTTAACATGCACAGGACTATGTACACATGTACTTCACGGTTCCTTAAAATGTGCATTGCACGCATATACACATGTATGTGGCCATCTTTGTGGTAGAAAGACTTAAGATCGACCCCAATGTGTGTCCATAAGAAGAAGGGTAACGGTGGCAGTGGCAGAGTCTGCTGATCTTATAGAGAAAGACATGACACGTTTACACCCCTTTCCACAGAAGTGCTCAAGGCCTGGTACAACAGGCAATAAAAAACAATACACAGTCAAGCCTCTAATTTTAATTTATCCTAAGATCAGTTAAAACAACAACCAAAAATTAAAATCGGACTTCACAAGCGAATTGTTTAATTTTTGTCTCAGCAAGTTCCTTCTTCTCAGCTCAGCCAGTGGGAACTTTTGATTTATCCGGATAAACTCCGAGGTTTGAATATCTTGGCTACTTATTATCTGGTTAACTTGGAGGAGTTCCCTGGGTGGAGTTGGTTTAGCCAAATAATGTATCTGGCTAAGGCCGATATTTAGAGTTAGCCGAGTAAGTCTAGACCTGCCTCCGAGCCGGGTTACGGTTATCCGGGAAGGTGCCATCCCCAGTCACTGCTGCCCCGTTGCGTCCCTGTTTAAAATGGCGACCCTCTCAGGGTGAGTCCAGAAGTCCTACCGGTCCCGATTGTAAAATGGCAGCGGCCTTTTACCTCCGTATAATAAAATGGCACCGGCCATTGCCATTTTGAAATAGAGATGCAGCGGGGGAAGTAGAGACTGCGGATTGCTTCAACCCGATTTCGATGGCTTTGGGGGAAGGATACATTTGGTGGCACTAGGGTTTTTCGTTTTGGGGGGACCAGGGCCGGTGGTTACAAGTTAAAACAAAAGCACAATAGAAAAAAAACCCCCTAAATTTTGTTCGTTTCTTTAAATTTCGTTTTCCGAATGAAGTGAAGTAGAAATGTTTGTTTCAAACGAAACCACCTCTCTAGAACTTGTTATAAAAACACAAGACAGCATCAAATTCAAAAGCTCCTGGGCAAATGGGCAGCCCCTGAGAAACTCTGCCCGTGAGCTGGTGAGGGAGAGCAGTTGCCGCAATGCCCGCGCACTGTGGAGCTGGAGAGAGAAATCTTCCTCTCTAGGACGCCCCTCCCTCCCCTGCCGGCTCTCGGCATCAAGGGACTCTCCCCTCCTGCCCTAGGGCATTGCAGGAAAGGAGAGTGCAGGAGCCATCCCTGAGAAACTCTTGTACTCTGGGACTTCGGATACGGTAAGAGGCAGGGAGTTGCGCGTTCTTGTGATTGAATCAGCTTCGATTACCCGATTCTGTGCTATTTAAACGCCACCCCACGAAGTGCAGAGGGGGCCTCCTTACCGGGGTCCTTGATTCCTCTTATAGCGCTGTTGTTTGGGACTGGGGAGTGTAGGTGAGGGTTTACTGTCTCCCCGGTACCCCGAACAAGCTTCCTCCACGTTTTTTTTTGAGGTTTTAATTTCCAAACTAAATTGATTTAAAGAAGTGTATGCATCCTTTTGGGTGCTTTTTATCCTTCCTGCAGATGTGGCCGCTCAGTCTCAATCTTGCAAAGATTTGGTGGGGGAGCAGCGGGTACTGATCCAGGAGCGCTGGGTTCATTTCCTGGGGCAGAGGATCAGAACCGGTTTGTATTACGCGGTTTCATCGGGATTCCTCGCCAAGTGAGTGAGACCAGGTCTGAGCCTCACTCGGAAGGCGATCGCGGCTTCTCCCAGTATTTGTGTTCTCCAACGCGGGTGAAGATGGCGGTGAGGAGTTGAGTTTCTCACCTGGGAACTTGCTCTCCGGTCCTCGCCAGCCCTGCGCTCCTGACGGAAGGTCCCCGGAGCTCTCCTGCCTCGCCGGCTGCCTCTCCTTCCCCTCCTTCATTCCTCAGCGAGGCCTCCCACCCGCAGTTTGCCCGTCGCTTCTTCCGCTTCTCGGGGTCATCCTGCCACTTTTTCTTTTCTTTTTTTTTTTTCACGATAAGATCTCTAAGGGGAGCGATTCTTGTCCTTCTGCACCGCCGGCTTTATTTACCTTTGCTCTGCCTGTCAGAAGGTGGGAGAAAGTGGGCGCCCTCTCTGCGACGGAGATTGCGGAAATAGCGAGCAAACGGCGACATCGTTCAAGGGCCGCCGGTTCCTCTTCCAGCTTTGAATAAAGCGCTAGCAGCTTTCCTCAGCCGGGCATTTATTCCTTCCCTCGGTTTACCCTCTGCCCTCAAATCAGCGGTGATGAAAACAGATAACAGACCCTACCGATCTGGCCAGTTATTGTCCCGTCTCCCACTCTTGACCAAGAGCCTTGAGCAGGTTGCATGACGAGAGTTACAAGATTTCCGGGATGAAACGAAACATCTGGATGACCCTGAGCTTGGGGGGTGCTGTCCGCTTCCCTTCCCCCACCTTCCGATCTATCGGGGCACCCGAAGGCTTGGTCTCCTCTTTGCCGACCGGAGGTTTTCTGCGACTCTGTTCAACCTTCATCTTCCTGCCTGGTACATCAAGTCCTTGCTAATTTGGGTGCTTCCTAATTATGTTCTTATTGTTTAAATCGCGTCTATTGCCGTCTCTGAAGACTTTTCGTTCTTCTTCTGATTCTGGAAGTGGTGCTCGGGCCTTGCCTGCATCTTCTTTAGATTATTGCAATGCCCTTTTCTTGGGTCTCTCCATTTCGCCAGCCTGAAGCTCCCGTCTCAGCCGCTTTACCTTGCTCCCCGGGTTCAACGTTTTGTCTTCCATTTATAAAGCAATCAGTTGGCCGGCACCGCCTTCCTTTCATTCTGTGCTGAAAGTTTACCGGGCCGGTTTTGCTCTCTGATCTTCTCGGAATCTGTAAGATGCTCTTTCTTTGAAACAAGTTTCTCTAGGCGAGCTTAGAGAAGGAATTTTGGGAGCTGCCGGTCCGATATCCTGAAGCGATCTCCCTGAATCTATCAAGTCCGTGCCTGATCTTCCTTATTTTCGGAAATTGTTCAAGTCCTATTTGTTGTCCCCTGCTTTCTCTGATGTTCGCTGGCTCTGATGTGCACTATTCCGTCTCATTCATTTTTATTTGATATTTATTATTTATTTTATTTATTTAAAAATGTTTGATTAGCGCCTTTACAAATAAAAATGTAGTCAAAACGGTTTACAGAGTTAAAACATACATAGTCTAAAAATATTCATCAAAAAAATAAAACAACAATCTTGAACAAATTAAAAAAACAATCACAGTAAAACAAACGGAGCGTCTCAGGGGAGTTAGGAGTAATATAACTTGGTTAGGCTTAATTCAAACAGTGTGATGGGAAGGGAAGGAGGGAGGGAATAAGGGAGAGATAAGGGGGGGAGGGGTAAGGAAAGGCAAAGGATGAGAGCACAGTGAATGTCCGGTAAGCAATAGGGTAGAAATCCTAATAATGTGTTTGTGAGAGTAGTTTACAGAAAAATCAGTTTGGAGAAGAAATGTTAAAGGCTTTTTGAAACAGATATGGTTTTAAGTGTTTCTTAAATTGTTGCATAGAAGATATAAGTCGCAGAGTATCTGGTAAGGAATTCCAGCCACAGAAAATGCTCTCTTACCTGTAAGGTCCAGCCTGGCTAATTTACCTGTGGGAATGTCTAAAAGATTTTTTGATAGGGAACGTAATTCTCTAGATGGTTTGTAGTGACCTACGGTTGTACAAAGCCAGGTAGCAGACGTGTTATAGATGAGGGAGTGAATGATTGTTAATATTTTGTACATAATTCTAAATGTTATAGGAATTTTATCAGCATTGCTTTGCACAAGCTCAGATTGTAGTTTTCTGGTTGCATTTTCGTCTAGTCCTATTGAATTGTCTGTTCGTGTACTACTGTTTTCGTTTTACGTTTATTTATTTTAATTTTTTATCTTAGCTGTTTCCGGATATTTAGGATTAGACCTGCATTTTAGTGTTCGGGTATTATTTTAATTAGTTATGGTTTGTGCTTAATTCTGTATTATAAATTGGACTTTATTTTATGTGATTGATTTGATTTGATTCGTTTAATTTAATGTTGTGCTCTATGTGTATCTTATGAATGTAATATTGTTCACTGGTTAACAGGTTTATAAATCAGTTCATTGTTTACAATATGATTAAATTAAGAAACCTTAGGACATTAGCCGGACATTGGAATCGCCCGATGTTAATCTCTGTAGCAGGGGAGATAGGGATCGTGATAACCTCTTGGGAGCAGTATCCTGACCACCAGCGATCCGAAGAGGGACTTATTTTTCGCTAGACCTAAAAAAAAAAAAAATGTTTGCTCCTAGCGGGCAACAGGATAAAAGCATAACGTACAATTGATCTTTTAAACAACCAAAACAGTTCCTGTGGCCTAACATTTATCATCAGTACAAGTGATTACCCGGCAATGATCCGGAGAAAGCCTTGGCGCCGTGCCAGCCGGGGGAATTGCCCTCAAGGACGGGAGACGGAGAATTTCAGTCCCCGCCACCCGAACAGCCCGAACTGCTATTCAGGACCATGGCCACGAGCTGCCCCGCGGCACCTTGAGGCTCCAGGGAATGGGTAGCCCATGGCGAGTGGCGAGCGTCGGGGCAACAAGGCTTCGGAGTCCTGCGATGACTCGGGCCCGAGGAATGCAGGGTGGGGCGGGTGGAGGTGCAGAGCTGCATGGGATACGTGACAGAGGGGGGCAGTCCCCAGCCCTCCGCCTCCTGCTTCTGTGATCTCCCCCTGTCCTTTCTCCCCAGGTGCCGCCGTGGCTATGCTTCTCTGCAGGGTGGCCCTCCTAGCCCTGCTTGGCTCTGCGATCTCGTCCCTCCGATGTGACTGGCACTGGCTGCAGCTGCACCAGCAGCATCTCGGCGGCAGGAGTCTGCAGCTGCTGGACGGACTGGTAGGCACCGGGCAGGCTCCCGAGCCGTGCAGGGGGGGAGGGGGGAGGGGAGACCTTCCTTTCTGAAAGTTAAAGGCTCCAAACTGGCTGCGCAGAAGATGGTAATTGGTTACTGTTCTTTAAACACTCCCCCAAACAAATTTCCTGTAAAAAAAAAAAAAAGGGGGAGCAACAAGTGAGATGATTCAAAATTGTTAAAACAGCAGCAGATTCACAAGGTCCTTCTGCAGATCCTGGCAGAGTGCGAGGCTGGGCCTCTGAGCAGCGGTGAAATTTAATGTGGAGAAGTACAAAGTGATTCAGGTGGGGGGAAATATCCCGACTAGAGGTACAGCATGCTCTGGCCTCTGTCCTGGTATTCACTTCCCAGGAAAAGGACCCTGGAGTCCTTGTGGACAATACCTTGAAATCCTCTGCTCAGAGTGTGGCAGCAGTCAAACGAGCAAAGTAATGATGAATAAAACAGAAAATCCCATGTGGCGCTTGTGTCAAGCCAGCATGTGACTGCACCTCCAGCACCGTAAGCAGATTTGGCTGCCCCTTCTAGAGAAGGTGCAGAGGAGGGTGGCAAAAACGATAAAGGGGATGGAGCATCTCGAGGCTATGCAGGTTAGGACTCCTCAGCCCACAGGGGACAGGACAGAAGTTTATGAAATCATGCGTGGGGTGGAACAGGTAAATAAAGAACGGTTACGTCGACAAATCCCATTTCAGAAACAGGTTAAAGCCTGGTTCTACTGTCTCCACAATAAAACTGACACAAATGATATTTAGTGAGTGACTGAACTTGCTGCTACAGCCTTTGTGCCCTCTGAGATGATGTATGGGTATTTCACATCCAGGCATTACTATGGACTGCAGCTCTATAGGCTAACTCCTAATTTAAAGTGTATATATTATTTATTTTATTTAAAACTTCTATAGGTGTATCTGATTTAGTTATTTGTGATTTACCTCTAAACTCCATCCTCCCTATGTTAGTTCAGTCCTTATTGTCCACTTTTGTAATTGTAAACCTCAGTTACCGAGTTCCGATTGTGCTGTTAGCCTTAAGAACATAAGAACATGCCATACTGGGTCAGACCAAGGGTCCATCAAGCCCAGCATCCTGCTTCCAACAGTGGCCAATCCAGGCCATAAGAACCTGGCAAGTACCCAAAAACTAGGTCCATTCCATGTAACCATTGCTAATGGCAGTGGCTATTTTCTAAATCAACTTAATTAACAGCAGGTAATGGACTTCTCCTCCAAGAACTTATCCAATCCTTTTTTAAACACAGCTATACTAACTGCACTAACCTCCCTTTTTCAAAAAGGTGGGTAATAAATCCAAATGATTGTGGTAACTCAAGAGGTAGTGGCTTGGGAACAGCCAGAGGAAAAAGGAGGGAGACTCTGGCTGTTCCTTAAATGTAGTTTATTTACAGTGAAAACAAAGCACAGTGCAAACAAAAACAAACAAATTAGGCAGAAGAGACGACTGAGGGGGGATATGATAGAGATGTTTAAAATCATGAGAGGTCTAGAATGGGTAGATGTGAATCGGTTATTTACTCTTTCGGATAATAGGACTAGGGGGCACTCCATGAAGTTAGCATGGGGCACATTTAAAACTAATCAGAGAAAGTTCTTTTTTACTCAACGCACAATTAAACTCTGGAATTTGTTGCCAGAAGATGTGGTTAGTGCAGTTAGTATAGCTGTGTTTAAAAAAGGATTGGATAAGTTCTTGGAGGAGAAGTCCATTACTTGCTATTAAGTTCACTTAGAGAATAGCCACTGCCATTAGCAATGGTTACATGGAATAGACTTAGTTTTTGGGTACTTGCCAGGTTCTTATGGCCTGGATTGGCCACTGTTGGAAACAGGATGCTGGGCTTGATGGACTCTTGGTCTGACCCAGTATGGCATTTTCTTATGTTCTTATGTTCTTATGTTCTTAGCTCACCTTGAAGTTAGGTATCTCACAAATTCTGGGTATCACACACAGCAGATCTTAGCATATTCCTGGTTCCTGCCTGCTCCTCAGGGCCTCTCTAACCCTTTTGGGCCCTGCCAAGTTATGTTGGGCTGAAGGGATCCTCCCTGGGCCCAGAATCCCTTCTGGGGCTGATCCTTAAGGAACCTCCGGCTAGATGTCTGTGGCCAGTTCCTTAAGGTAGTTTGAGGGAGTTTCTGGTATACCCCCTTACAATGATAAATAAATATTTATCCTTCCAGATAATCCTAAAACAAGGGGATAGTCCATGAAACTAACATCCAGCAGAATCAGAACAGATCCTAGAAAGTGCTTTTTCACTCTGTGCACATTCAAGCTGTGGAATCTGTTGCCAGAGGATGTGATCAAGGTGATGAGCTTAGCAGGGTTTAAAAGAGGTTTGGACAAGCTCCCGGAGGAAAAGTCCATAATACATTATTAGTCAGGCCACCACCATCCCTGGGAGTATCAGATCTGTTTTATGGGATCTGCCAGGTACATGTGATCTGGATTGGCCGCTGACGGAGACAGGATGCAAGGCTCGATGGACCTGGTCTGACCCAGCATGGCACTTCTTTATGTTATGTAGATAGTTTGTAAAACCTTTGAGACATATTCACTTTAGTTTATCATAGGAGACGAAAGTTGTTTTTCTTATTTTTTCAGATAAAAAAACACTTTACTGATCCTTCCACACCCTCTTGTTTTTCAGGGGAAAATGATTTTTTGCACTGACGAAGAAGCGCCATTCTTGAAGTCTACCAAAAAGATTGCATCAATATTTAAATACTGCAAGGTATATTCTCTGCAGTGCAAAGTAAGCATGTGCTGCACACCCAGGAGTGCAGGAGGAGCTCCGTTTATTGGGTTTCGTTATTTTCTAGTGTCCTCGGGCCAGATTTACATTGGGGGGGGGCACCCTCTCTCCTTTATTAAGAAGGCTGGTACTGCCCGCTCAAAGCCCCGCCCCCTTCTGCCCCTTGGGCTTCTTGTGATTATGGAAACCCATACAAGAGGCGGGGCCTCGCGTGTGCGGCTGCTGCCGCCGCCACCACACAGGACTGGGACAGCCCTGCTTTAGGTAAGAGGCTGGGGGGCAGGCTCAGGTCGAGACGTAGCGACAGCAGCAACGCTCCGGCACCTATCAAAATTTGGCGCCAGAGGGAGTTGCCCAGGTTTCCCAGGGCCAGAGTATCCTCCAACACCTTACTGGCGGCATCAATATCCCGCCTGTAGCTTATCCCTGTACCGATTCCCTCCCCCTCTATAGCAGCAATGAAGACACATCAGGCAGGATTCATGGCAGGCAGGAAAAAAGGACTGGGCACCCCCGAGGGGCCCCTTTTTATTGTGCATACATTCAAAAGCAGATGATGTGTCATCACATGATTGGCTCCTCTCCACATAGCAACAGACGTGTCACTACACTATTGGCTTGGCTCAGGGGGTGTGTACGGATCATTTCATTGGCTGCTGAATCCTATACCTCCTGTCTTTGTCCTGCCTCTGACTAGGGGCAACTAGCCCTTCTTTCAGGCAATCAGGGTTAATTATAAGCTAGAGAAATACATGACAGTCAGGTATCCTCTCCTAGGCAGAGAGGCTTAAGCACAAGTGTTGCTTCATTTAATGCAAAGGTCAGGGAGAAGGGAAGTTAGTGTTAAACCCTGACATGGCTTGCTGGCAAAGCTCATAATTCCCACATCTCACCCTTTCTGTTTTATTTAGGCAGCTCAATAAAGCTTTAGACCCCTACTGAAATCTGTTATGTCTTGAGATGGAGATAGGGGAAGGGGGATATGGAGATAGGGGAAGGGGGAAGGGGGATATGGAGAGAAAAAGCTGAGTCGGCGTGGTGTGCCAGCCTCTGCAGAGCTCCTGAATCTCCACATCACCCAGAGCTGGTGCAGCGTGGTGTGCCAACCGCTGCAGGGCTCAGGATTCTCTATTAAGCAGCATAAAAGACATCTTTGTATCTGGGCTGAGAGCAAGGTTTCAGTATGGATATGAGGTTGGGTATGCACTGAATACAGCAGCACAGGCAAATAATTAAGACAATTACAGTAATTATAATAGAAATCACCCTTTTGAGACCAGAAATATCAGGGAGCCAGGACCATAGCCAATCCCATGGAGAAGTTGGTATTCTGCCTGAAAGTGGTGCATCAGCAACCATGGTTTCTATCTGCTCTATGGTATGTGTGAGGTTTGCTTTATAGTCTGATATGTACACACAGCAATGAGATCCAATTAATGCACAAACACCACCCTTTGAAGCTAAAATGGTGTCTAAGGCATAGCGGTTCTGTTATGCTACTTCTCTAATCTGAGAGACTTCTGTTGTGAGTAGTTTTAATGCATGGACTGTCTGATTAAATAGGGCAGTCGTCCAGTTAGCTAGGATGTGTAAGTCTCTGTAATTCATAGCTGTCCCCATTGGGGGAAACAGGCTTCTAGCTATCTGAGTTTCTGTATACTTTTCTATGGGACTCTTAATCGCCTCCCTTTTGTTACGGAGTCTTGCTTTGGGTAAATTGTTGACTGCATAGTATGAGGGGAGGATGTAGCCTAGAGTGCATCTGCCTCTCCATCTTGGGGAAATGTTCATATATGCTCTACGCCTACATAGCATCCAAATGTTTCCTAACAGATTAGTGGACATGTCATTGGTATTTTTAATTTGTGTTATCATTTGGGCTATATAACTACAAAGGGTAAATCCCTCGTCCCCTCTATACTCTCTGCACCTGCTTGGGTCTCCCACTGCACATCCTGAAATCTGCCAATTGCACATATATGTGGTATAATTATGTAAGTATTCAGTGATTAATACAAAGGTTCGGTTACAATATGGATATTTTCCCACCCGAAGCCCCTTCCCATCCCCTGGATCATAGTCCCAACAAGGAGCGGCAGTGTCTTGAATATGGCTGCCGATGGGTATTATGGTATTACCAACTGGAGAATTAATGAAAACACTTCTCTGTAAAGGATAATTAGTCCATACTGTCATACTGTAAGGTTAAATGGTACAGCATGCATCAGTAGTTCTCCGCGGGCATGGGTTGGCATGTGTGTGCAGATCCAACAGTCTGTTCGATTCAAAAGGTGTGAAAAATTCTGTGCATCGAGGATGTACATGTTGTCCTGCCAAAGTCCTTGTTCGGAAATCGCCATAGCTGGAAAAATAAGGCAAAAGAGGAGGGTGCAGAACACAATTGTTAATGAGTTGGCATTCAGGCAAGAAAAGGCGGCTAATAAGAAGTTTTCTGGAGTTTTCTCAAGGCCTTGCTGTTCCAAGAGTTGTGCAGATTGGTTGGATAGGGCTTTGATCTGTCCCCAGGTCATTTGATGCTGCTTTTTGCGGGGGGTCCGGTCTCTGTCCTTCTGAGGGCTGTGGAGGCTCAGGGAGAAGTTGGGGATCAGGTTTTGTAGACCTTGATGCCACGTCATCCTTACACGGTTTCACACAGCGGCTCAGAACCCAAAGTGGACCTGTGGGAGCAAGCACAGCAGCATATCCACGTCCCCATGTTAACAAAGGAATGGGACCATGCCAGACAGGGTTAGGTAGCATTCTATACAAGACTGACGGCTGTGGGTGACTAACCCTAGTCCCAAATGATTATCCACGGCTGTGGTCTGATTTGAACCTGATATGTTTAGATGATTCAAAGTGAACAATACTTTGTTCAGCCAGTCCTGCTTAGTGGGAAGTCCAATGGCATTCCCTCCTTTTTGTTTGTGTTTGTCAAGGGCTGTCCCACACCCTCCTGTATCTCGGGCATACAACATGGGAACACACAATAGGAAGACGGACAAGGACTGTAAAGTCCATCTAATCTGCTGATCTGTATTCCTGGTGCAGTGCCTTAGACGTCAAGACCTCTGGCTTTCCCCTTGCTTCTTTGCAGCTATGGATCCTCCGTGCTTCTCCCGTGCTTTCTTGACATTTGGTTACTGTTTCTCTCCACCAGCTAAAGAGGGCACGCGTTACCCTTTCTGTGATAAAATATTTCCTGATAACCTGTGGTGCTAGAGCATTCTTTCCACTGACAAAGTATTTGAATGTCTTTATCACAGGCCTGGCAGTGGTCTCTCCTCTCCACTTATCTTCTCAGCTTGCCAACCTTCTCTTTACCTATGAAGGTGTCTCTCAGGAAAGTCTCATTCTCCAGGGCATGGAAAAGTAAGAAGCCCAGGTGGACAGAGATCTCCTAGGTGAGGCAGGATTCCCTTTCCAAAAGTACCTGAGGCACAGCTCTCCAGACTATCCAAATCTCCCACTTCTATTTTCCCAGGGCTCTTCAGATGAACCAAAAGTTCTTACTCACAGTTCTCCTTTCCAGATGGCAAACTTGTTCTCTTCTCTTCCTCACTTCTGGGCAGGAAGAGTGGTGACAAAACCTTCTCCCCAAAACAAAACAACAAATCTTCACAAAAAGGCAAAGACCAGAACTTCCTTACATCAAGAGACCACTGATCCTCTCTGCTCCTCACCATCCCAAAACAAGGGACTCCCCACATTTCTCCACCTCAGGCCATGGACCAGGGGTTTCACAGGAGAACCTCCAAAAGCAAGTCCAAAAATCTCTCTCTCAAAACCTGGGACACCCTTACTAGACCAGCTGAGTACCAGCAAGGTAATTGTCCCCTTCCTATTCAGAGCAAAAGCCAAGCCATGAGGGACTCTTCTGCTTTCTTCTGGATTTTCTGCTTATTGTTGAAAGTCTTACTCCTTTTTGGCATAGCCTCAGTCCAGACTGGGGCAATTATTTTGCTAAGATATATATATATATATATATATATATATATATATATATATCTTAGCAAAATAATATAATAATAAATAAAATAAAATAATAATAAATATAAATATATATATATGTATATATACTGTACTATTGTATATAATTAACCTCCTCTTTCTCTCTCTATTTTTCCTCCTCCCAGTTTACAGCCCCTGTTAATTGTAACTGCATCTCTTCATCACGTTTAGTTATGTTCTTGGTTTGTTCTTCACACCCCTGTTTCATGTAAACCGGCATGATGTGAACGCTTTCATGAATGCCGGTATAGAAAAACCTTAAATAAAATAAAATAAAGATTGCTTCATATTCCACTTTTAAATCCTTATCACAGCTTAATGAACTTTTCCTAGCTAAGTTCAAAGCCTCAGTAGTATTTTATTTCTGTCATGCACAGTAAGGTGCTCAAAGGATGGAGGCTATATCTTCTGCTCAGTGTATATATTGCAGGTCTTTCTAAACCCGTCCTAGGGCCAGGCCAGGCCAGGCTGGGCCTGGGGCTGAGATCTGCCTGTCGTGATGAACGCCATACTGAATCCCAGCAGGACATTGCGGGAGGGGTGGTGCTCAGGGATGGAGTTCTCAGATGGGTGGAGGCCATGCTCCCTGGGCTGCCCTGCAAGGTCCTCCTGTCCAGGCTGAGGGTGATGGAGGTCTGCCAGCCCTGCTTGTTCTCACGTTAGTAGGGGAAATGGTCCATGGTAGATGCCATTCCGGTGATCTTCTGCTTGGGGGCGTTCTGGATGGCCATGGTAATTAGGGCAATGTAGCTGTAGGGTGCCTTAACTAGCATTGGAAACTTTACTCCACCTCAGACCAAGAGTTAAGTTTCCAGCGCTAAGAAAAGCCAGTGCATTTCTGCCCTCGTCTATAAGCTAAATGTACGGTTTTACACACATATTCTATACACAGAAAACTCCTTGCTGCATCTTACTGTGCTATCTCTCCAGGAGAGGGGGGGAGAGAGAGAGAGGAGAGAGAGAGAGAGAGAGAGTTTAGCCATAATACCCTCACACTAGATAGGTATTTATACCTCTATAGGAGGCCCACCTAGTTACTTGAGGTGAAGTTTAGGTATTAGAGTAGGGGTTAGAGGCCACTTTGACATTCAGAGTGAGACATACGAACAGAACAGTATACTCTTGTGAAGATTTGATGTCCTTCAGAGTGAGGAAACTCACACAAAGATGAGATTTGTACAATGTTCTTTCAACCTAGCTTGATGTTACCCATATATTTCAAAATATCTGAGGAGTAAAAAAAATCCAATAATTAAAATATTTCTAATATTTCCCAAAAAAAAATAACATTTTTCGAAATAGTAGAAATATCAAATTATACCCAATAATTGAAACTAATAAGGGTTAAAAAAATATCCTACTCTCCATACCTGGGATCTTTTGATTTCCAGTCACTTGAGATTGGATTAGGGAGGTAGGGCCACACAAACTGTATCTTCACACATACACACACACGCACACACACAGACACACATATTCACTCTCTCACACACTCCTCTTATATACATGCCTATGCTCTGACATGCATTTGCTCTCTTTCCCTCACAGACACATTATTAGGGATGTGAATCGTTTTTTGATGATTTAAAATATCGTCCGATATATTTTAAATCGTCAAAAATCGTTAGAGCCGTGATACAATAACAATTCCCCCGATTTATCGTCAAAAAATCGTAAATCGGGGGAAGGGGGAGGGGAAAGGGGAGGGCGGGAAAACCGGCACACTAAAAAAACCCTAAAACCCACCCCGACCCTTAAAATAAATCCCCCACCCTCCCAAACCCCCCCAAAATGCCTTAAATTACCTGGGGTCCAGAGGAAGGGTCCCGCTGTGATCTTCCACTCTCGGACCTCCGGTGCTTGTAGAAATGGCGCCGGCACTACCTTTGGTTTTTCTGTACGGAAAATGGCGCCGGCCATACGGCATATGGCCGGCGCCATTTTCCGTACGGAAAAATGATTCGCGGCAAGAGATCGCTCCCGGACCCCCGCTGGACCCCCAGGGACTTTTGGCCAGCTTGGGGGGGCCTCCTGACCCCCACAAGACTTGCCAAAAGTCCAACGGGGGTCCGGAACGACCTTCTGCAGTCGAATCGTGTTGTCTACGGCCGGCGCCATTTTGCGCCATTTCTACAAGCACTGGAGGTCTGAGAGTAAAAGATCACACCGGGACCCTTCCTCTGGACCCCAGGTAATTTAAGGCATTTTGGGGGGTTCGGGAGGGTGGGGGATTTATTTTAAAGGGTCGGGGTGGGTTTTAGGGATGTTTTAGTGTGCCGGTTTTCGATTTTCACGATTTTCACGATATTTAAAAAACCCAAACGGCGACGATCCAATTCCCTCCCCCTCCCTGCCGAAATCGATCGTTAAGATGATCGATCACACGATTCACATCTCTACACATTATGTGTGTGTGTGAGCATGCCTGTGAGAACTTAATTATGATACATAGGCTCTCACAGGCACACACACACACACACACACACACACATACACATGCACACAGGCTCTCACACAGACACATGAACACAAGTTCTGACCCTGTATATAAGAGATGGAGAGAGTGTGTGTGTGTGTCTGTGTGTGTGTGTGACGATAAAATTTGTGTGGCCCTACCTCCCTAATCCTCGACAATCTCAAGGTGACTGGAAATGAAAAGATCCCAGGTACAGAGAGCAGGAGATTTTTTAATCCTTATTAGTTTTACTTATTGGATGTAATTTGATGTTTCTGCTGTTTTGAAATATTTTATTGGTGTTTGGGAAATTTTGTGTATTCTATTTGTTAACTGGTTTGAAATATTTATTCTTTTTATGACTATGATTTTACTATTATGAGTGATGTTTTATATTTCTTGATTGTATTATTTTATGTTTATGAAGAATGGTAATGTTTTTGTTTTCCATTGTTGCTCTGCATATAGAGGCTGGCTTGTTGTGGGTTCCAGTTCAGTTCTCTGCATGTTTCTATTTATACTTTCTGGTCTCTTTATTCTGTATTTGGTCAAGGTCTGTCTGTGTTCTCTGTGTGTGACTGAGGTGAGGTATTCTGCTACCATATAATTTATCTGTAGTGATCTGTAGTGATCTGTAGCAGTCTGATTTGTTCTTTTTCCTAATACATCAAGTGTATTGATGTTCTAGGGCATGGTGTAATATGTGCAGTGTTACCTTTTCATAGATAAGATTGTGTGTGTGTGTGTGTGTTTGTCTGTGTGTGTGTGTGTGTGTGCCTGTAGAGGGTGTGTGTGTGTGTGTGTGTGTGTGTGTCTGTGTGTGTCTGTGTGTGCCTGTAGAGGGTGTGTGTGTCTGTGTCTGTGTGCCTGTAGAGGATGTGTGTGTGTGTGTGTGTGTGTGTGTGTGTGCGTGCGCATGGCTGTAAGCTTTGCTTAGGGTACCTCATACCCTTCCCTTGACAATGGGTTCCATTTGGGGGGGGGGGGTGTTAGTTTTAAACAAATCTAGATTGCAGGCGGGAGCTGGGCTTTTTTTGATGGGCCCAGGACAGGGACTGAATGATGCGGGGGGCAGGAGGGAGGGGCGCAGCACAGTAATTGTTCGCACAAGACAGCAAAAAAGCTCGCACCAGCCCTGCGCCTTTCCTCAGAGAGCAAAAACTAACACTTCAACAAATTGCAGGCTGGGGACTTCCCTCAGAAACACAGATCACCTTGTCTGAACACTTTTTGACAGAGGTTTTTCTTCTTATTAAGCAAGGGAACAGTTTTCATTCGTAACTCAACTGTTTTCCATTCAAACTGCACCTCTGCGGGGGGGGGCCGGGCCTATCTCCTGCCTGAGGCCTAATTGGTTTCCTGCCAAAGATCAGCAAATGAACCTGGCACTGGACTGAAAGCTTTTCCACTTTACAGGTTCTCCGGATGCAGCCTCAGCCACTGGCAAACATTCAACTATAATTCGGGGAACGCGCAAGATCAAAGCCAACTTAAGGTCCTATTTATTAAGCATTTTCCCCATACACACAAAGTGGGAGAAAACCTTTAGAAGATGGGCCCCTTAGTCCAGTGCCATTCATGTTCCTAATCTCTGCGACTGAAAGCAGTTAGTAAACCCTATATTCCCCCCCGGTCTAGCTTCTAGGAGCACCTGGGGCCTGTACATTACAACAAGAAAAATCCCCACCATCAGAGAGAAACCACGGTCACAGGACATCCCCTGCCTTCTCATTCTCAGTCCCCGTGCGAGCTCTCCTCCAGCTTTAGTCAGGGTCGGAACTTCCCCAGACACCAACTCAGCGTGAATATCTGCTGGGAAGGGGACAGACTGACAGAAGCCAGCTTTGCACTGACAGCAAGTCGGGGTGCGGCCTCCATTGCAGGTCTCTAAGTGTCGCTAGCGGTCCGAGCAGTGGCAGCCTCCGGGCCCTTCCCTCCAGGGCTCGCCGTGGGGGCCGCTGTAATGAGCCGAAATTCTGCACACTGTTTCGTAATGCAGAGACAAAAAAATAAACAATTTAACGCCCAATGCAGTGAACAAATGGATTGTGAATGACACGGGGGTTAAAAATGTGCACAAAATAAAACTGTGTGCAGACTTGAGTTAAATTATGCTCTCAGTAATTTCAGTGGCGGGCTGTGGGGAGGAGTCTCTTGGACAGGATTTATGCATACAAAAATGTGATTTGAGTGCACAAATCCCCATTACAGGTCCTGGCACTAGATCTCTGGCTTCTGCCCTGCATCCGACACAAGCGCTAGAAACCTTACTCCACCTGGGCCCAGAACTATCATTTCCAGCGCTAAGAAACTTGAGCCACTCTGCATTGGGGGGCAAGGGTTAATGCCTTTATTTCCCTGGGATTTCCATGCGAGGGTGCTAAGCAGATGCACAGTTGGACATGCACACTTTTTGTGCACAGAACGCCTTGCTGCCATCAAAGTAACATTTGTGCACAATCAGGCCGATACAGTACAGTGCTCTCCAGTAGAGCGCACTGTTAGCCCGCGTTTGGCCGCGTGTTTTCGACGCACTATTTCTGCGTGATACAGAAAGTAACACCTGCCCAAAGACTGGTGTTAATTTCTGCCAGCACCGGGAAAGTGTACAGAAAAGCAGTTTTTTCTGCTTTTCTGTACACCCTCCGACTTACTATCATAGCGATATTAAGTTGGAGGCCCCAAAAATTTAAAAAAATTAAAAAAAAAAATTTAAAATGTGCTCGCGGCCCACGGGTCGGAAGACGGACGCTCAATTATGCCGGTGTCCATTTTCCGAACCCGTGGCTGTCAGCAGGCTCAAGAACTGGCGCCGGTAAAATTGAGCGTCGGCTGTCAAACCTGCTGACAGCCGTCGCTCCTGTCAAAAAGGAGGCGCTAGGGACGCACTAGGGTCCCTAGCGCCTCTTTTTACCGCGGGCCCTCATTTAAATACTAGATCGCGTGCCCAGGAGAGTGGCTTGGGCGCGCATTGGGAGAGC
The DNA here is from genome assembly GCF_901001135.1 of Rhinatrema bivittatum. NCBI lineage: Eukaryota > Metazoa > Chordata > Amphibia > Gymnophiona > Rhinatrematidae > Rhinatrema > Rhinatrema bivittatum. The sequence goes on along the minus strand of NC_042626.1, from coordinate 65,322,187 downwards.
GGGCGCTTGCCTCGGAGCGCCGGCTCTCCCGCGGGATTTACTGTATCGGCCCGAATGTGAGCACAACTGAGGGTTAAACTGTGCTCTCTGCTGAAATCATCTTATACATCTGGACCTGGACTAGGCCTTAATGGCCAGCACCAGTGGGCTCATTTTACATTTGTTTTCCCCAGCGGATATAAAAATAATTCTACTTTCTTAGGGTTTAAAGTAACACGAGTACATGCAGTCAATAGAGGATGAGGAAGGAGGGAAAAAGACTGAGTGGCCATTTTTGGTTTTCTAGCACTTACCCCTCCCCCCCTCCCCCCAGGACTGGCTCGAGGCTAAGAGGAGCCAAGTGCAAAAATTGAAACTGCAGGCTGATCCTTCCCCTACCTCCACAGACAGAAGCCTCCCTCCTCCTGCACAACGTTCCCGAGTCCTCCTGCTTGCAAACATCTTACGGTGGTGGCCCTTTAAACGTGGCAGTGGTGACCCCTTACACGTGGCTCCTTGTTAGGCTGCACAGGTCGCACAGCCCAAAAACTGGCAGTGACCTTCCCCCCTTCCCCCTCTCCCCTCTAATTCATCTTTTATCCCCTCAAAGAAGTCGGTCAGATTTGTCTCCTTTTGGTGAAACAGTGCCAGCTCAATTCCTGCACCCTGCTGGATTTAAGATGCTTCACTATCCTTTCCCTTAGCAGAAACCCCATTAATTTACCTAGCACTGGGGTGAAGCTACCAAGCCTGTAACTTCCCATTTTCTCCTTGTTACCATTCTTTTTTTTTTTTAATTTTCTATTGATCAATTTTCAAATTACATCCAAGAAAACTTGTTGAGAACAGTAGAAAGCATGTACAATACCTAAGAAGGCAATCTAAACAAAAGAAAGGCGTTTTGCACACCATCAGGCCACAAAATAAGGAGGAATCAAGTGCAAATTCCAGGAGAAACAATAATCAAATATACCAGTACAAAATTAAGCTAATAACAGCCGAGGTGGTCCTATTACCCTGCATGAAAGTCAAGTGCCAGGGGCTATGTCAGAAGAGCTCATTAGGGGACTTTGTCTCATTGAGAGGGGTGAAATTACACCACTGAGCTTCACCCTGCCCTGGCAAGGGAAGTTCAGCCCGAGCAGAGCTCCGAGCTGCAACACAGCTGCTCTCACCAAAAGAAACCTTTTCTTCCTAGACTGAGTCATTTTTCCTACATCAGGAAACACTCGTACATTCATATTGAATAAAGGCACTTTCATGTTTCAAAACAAAAGAGTTTAAGGCAAAAAAAAACCCCCAAACCCCTCTCTGAATCTATTTCCAAAGTTGTTGTTTGTAAGTGTGCCTGGAATAACTTCGTCTTCAGGAGATTTCTGCAGAAACGATGTTAAATTCAGTGCATCCCGTGAAATGTGATCAGATCGAGCAGGTCCCAGGGATTCTCTTTTAAAGGGTGGAAGGTGACACGCTCTTCATACTGGGGGCAAAGCTTTCTCTGGAATTTGATGCACTCCCAGAAAGTTTTTCCTGAACATCTCCAAGGGAGAAACCAACTTCTTTGGAAAGTTTACAAATCTGATATTCGTACGGCACATGGTATTTTTCAAGCACCTCAATCCTATTCTGTAAAAATGTCTCTTGGATAAGCAACTTACAGTGTCTTCAACAGCCTCTGTTTTAGACTCCACATTAAGAACTTGATGTGTAACATTAGAAATATCTTTTATGACATATCTGTAGCTCAGAAGAGAAACCTTGCTGTTATGCCAGAAACTGTCCCACTTGCAAAGATAATTTAGCGATGAAATTGTCAAAGGTTTCAGCAAAACATACTCTGGTGTCTGCTCCTGAAGAGCGAGTCCCCTCAGTCCCCCTTTTGAACAGGGCCTTCTTCCACTCCTCGCACACTGTGGGCACTTGCTATCCCCGGAGAGAATCCCACTCTGGCATGGATCGAAGATCCACCACCTCAAGCTGATCGGTGATGTCCTCTTCAGCACTGAAGAGAGAGAAGTCCTTTCCTGATTCTGGCAGAGTAAGGGCATTATGCTGCTCTGGGTAGCAAGATAAACCTCTCTTTCAGTATCCCACTGATGCTGAAGCCACTAGCAAAGCCGCATCGAAGTCATTCCTAGGACGAGCAATTCTCGGTCTGATGATGCATTTATCCATGAGGCCCAATGCAGATGAAGGTACCAGTACTTCGGGAATGGTTCGAGCCTTCCTTTTCCATTTCTCCATAGGATTTATGGTAAAAAGCAAAATAATTTTAAGGAAATAAATCTGAGATAAAACACACACCTAAGATTAGACTCAGCTAATGGCAGCCATCTTGATTCCTCCTCCTTATTACCATTCTTATGGACAACATCTGCTCTTCTCCAGGCCCTTTCCTGTCTGCAAAGATTGATTGACAAGATCCATTAGTGAGCTACCAGAACGTCTGAGTTCCCTTAATATCTAGAATGTATCCATCTGGCTCCATAGCTTTGCCTACTTTTAGTTTTGCTAGTTCAGTGCAAACACTGTTCTGTATGTAGTATGGAATATATACCACTAACATAATTTCTTACTATGTGGCTTTCTTCTCCAACCCCTTCTTCAGTGAACACTGACCAAACAGTGTTTTAGTATTTCTGCTTTTTCCTGATTGTCCTCCACACATTTCTCCTTTTCTCCGCTCAGTCTTATAATCCCCCCAGGAATCTCATATTTCATGGACATATCTGATGAAAATCTTGTCACTTTGCATTGCTGCTGTAATTATCTTTTCTTCTGCTTGCACCTTTGCCATCTTGACTACCTTCCTTGCATCTCTCAGGTTTTCCAGATTATTTTTTCTTGTCCTCTTTTGAGATTCCTTGTATCTTTTGAAAGCTAATCTTTTTGCCTTTACTTTTTCAGACATTTCCCCATATCCATTTATCCCTTCTTTTTTCAGCACTAAAATGCATCCCCATATCCATTTACAGTACATCCCAGTCTTCAGTCACACCTTTCATAACATAAACATAACGTTTATTTTTGACACATCACTACCACCAAAGCTCACAGAGTTGATTACTGGAAAATTTTAGTGAATCTCAAGTTCGTTGGGTGAAAATATGAAAACCAAAACAGCAAGATAAAGCACAATCATAGATCTCTTAAAATAGCAATGATGCCATCCAGGCAGGCCTTACCTGCCACTAACTTTCTTTACAGAGAGTGTGGTGTGTGCATGGAGCGGCCTCCCTGTGGAGGTGGTGGAGACAAAACACTATCTGAATTCAAGAAAGCATGGGATAAACACAGGGGATCCATGAGGGACTGGTAGGGATTATAACAGTGAATTAGTTGGTATGGGCTGGCAGACTAGAAAGGCCATATGGTCTTTTTCTGCATCACGTTTCTATGTCTGTGTCTAACTGCCCCAAGCATAAGGGTTTACTGTTAATTTGTAAACCATTTTGTGGCTCCTCTCCATTTGTGCAGAAACTATAATGCAGAGAGCTGTAGTGTCTTATAATTGAACTTTGTAGAAGGGAAGCAGCTGAACGGCAGTACTGGGCAGTGTCAGAATTAAGATTACACAATAAAGTTTTAACTAGGATAAGGTATAGAAACATAGAAACATAGAAATGACGGCAGAAGAAGACCAATAGGCCCATCCAGTCTGCCCAGCAAGCTTTCACACTTATTTTTCTCATACTTATCTGTTACTCCGACTGCTGAGTTCAGGGCCCTTATTGGTAGCTTTTTTATTCTAATTTCCTTCCACCCCCGCCATTGATGCAGAGAGCAGTGTTGGAGCTGTATCAAAGTGAAGTATAAGGCTTAATGTTTGAGGGTAGTAACCGTCATATCGAGCAAGTTACCCCGATGTTGGTATACTCATACTGCTCAGATCAGTGCCTTGTTAGATGTTGGCTGGATGTAAATCCTATTTCTTCATTCCCCCTGCCATTGAAGCAGTGAGCTGCGCTGGATATGCATTCAAAGTGAAGTATCAGACTTAATTTGTTAAGGGTAGTAACCGCCGTAATAAGCAAGCTACTCCCTCGCTTATTTGTTTACCCAGTCTGTGCAATTCAGTCCTTTGTTGTTGTCTGAATATAAATCCTCTTTTCTACATTCCCCTGCCGTTGAAGCAGAGAGCTGCACTGGATATGCTTTCCAATTTGTTCGGGGTAGTAACTGCCGCAACAAGCAAGCTACTCCCATGCTTATTTGTTTACCCAGACTGTGCAATTCAGTCCTTGTTGGTTGTTATCTGAATGTAAATCCTCTTATCTTCATTCCCTCCTGCCTTTGAAGCAGAGATAATGTTGAAGCAGAGATTTATGCTGGATATGCATTGAAAGTGAAGTATCAGGCTTAATTGGTTTGAGGTAGTATCCGCCGCAACAAGCAAGCTACTCCCACGCTTATTTGTTTACCCAGACTGTGCTACCTTGTTGGTTGTTGCCTGAATGAAATTCTCTTTTCCACATTTCCTCTTGCCTTTAAAGCATAGAGCAATGTTGGTTGTTGAAGCATAGAGCAATGTTGGTTGTTGCCTGAATGCAAATCCTCTTTTCCACATTTCCTCTTGCCATTGAAGCATAGAGCAATGTTGGAGTCGCATTAACCGTGTGAATGTTTATTGAATAAGGGTATTAATCACCAGGTAGTAGCTGATATTCCCGCAAGCCACCCCCATACCTCTTCTCTTCATTCCCATCCTCCAGGCTTTATGGATCCACAATGTTTATCCCATGCCCCTAGTAAGATCTCCATCACTAGAGGTTTTCAAGAGAAGATTACCCAGACATTGGTCTGTGATTGTTTAGGGATCTGGAATGGACGAGGTGACCTCTCTCTATTGATGATTTTTTTGAAAAGGCTTAGCAATGGGGGGGGGGGGGATCTAAAAATATTCCAAAGCACAAGACGGGAAGGAACTTTTAATAATTTCTTTCTCCTAGTTTCTTTGTGAATATTGTGTCCATGATTAGGAAAAGGCATAACTGGCCTGCATGGCGATGATGCACTTGTAGGCTGTCAGGGCTGGGTCCGAATTTCAGCCTATCAGGATATGGGAGTCACCATACACATGTCCCACCTCCTCACTTCCCTTATTTTCCCCAGATAGGAGCTGTGATGCTGCCCACCCTGCATGAGATCCTACATCAATTACTTAAAATGTACAGCTGGGACGAGAGCCCGATGCCATGGGATCTGACCCAGCTGAAAAACCTGGTGACCGTCCTTTACCGGCACAGTACGGAGTTGGAGCAATGTGTAAGTTGCAGGAAATGTGCTGAGAGAGGGCAAATGGGCTTCTTATGTCGCCAGCTAAGTATGGGATTCCTTCTGGCAACCACAGGATTCTTCCTGCCAGCCTGGGAACTGGAACTGTTGTCTCCAGTTTTTGTTTTACTGCAAACTGTGTCATGTTGATCACTTCTGGCCTGGGATTTCTGCAGCATATTAGTGGGGGAGTGCTGTGTCCCTAAATCTCATGGCCGGCCACCAGGACTGATTTTGAGAATATCCAGAAGGCTGATTGTACCTGTTTTTGGGTGTCCTCAAAGCCATGTCTGTTTGGGAGAATCAAGGACAGGGACTATGGCCCACTGCTACACAGAGAGAAAATATACAGTGGCAGCCCATCCGATCAGGGAAGCAAGTGGGTCTGGAGAACTGAAAATCCGTTTTGTGAGCCAAAGGTGGCTCCTGAATGTTCCTCTGCAGCTCTCTGCTGGCGGCCCTCCAGGACTGCAGCTTTGAGCCCGCTGCATTCCCACGCAGGATGTTTCTCACTGCACACGAGGGAATGAAGAGCGGCGGGAGTGGTGAGGGGGGAGTGCGGGTTGCAGTACTTGTTGAGCTGCCCCCCACCCTTTGACCACGCTGACTGCACCTTGGGTTTCTATAAGATGTAGTCTGTGCTTCCTGTGCTCAGGGAGAAGGGGGAGAAGTTTCCACTAACTCGGGAGTTAACGAGAATGAAACAGTTACATATGCTCTATATATACAGAGAGATTATATATTATTTTATTACCTGTTCCGAAGACCAAATATCCATATTGACGGAATATCTTTTTTTTTTCAGCTAGGTGCCCAGCTGCCGGCATCGGCTTCAGGCTCCCACAGCAAGAAAAGATTAAAGGTGAAAAGATACTTCAGAAAGCTAAGGAATTATCTGAAGACAAAGGTATATATTTTCCTCCAGGAAAGAATGTAGTTATTAATTCTTGAGGTGAAAGCCACAGTAGGATTTTTTTTTTTTTTTTAATATATTTAAAAGAAGTCTTTTTTTCTTAGCTTACATCAACTTTGTATGGCCTGAGATTTAGACAAGGAACCGCTGTGCTGTTCGTTAGCACACATTCCTTGCAGGCTGCGACACAAGAATTATCCAAGGAAGATGATGGAGGTGAAGCTTCCAGCCCACGCTGGTCCTCGGGAATCAGGCCCTTAAACTCTTGGCTTTCCTGGAAGCCGCTTGCCCCCGGATCCTGAATGAGTGCCGTATGGGGTGTGTGTGTGTGTGTGTGTGTGTGTGTGCGCATACGCTGTGAGGGTGGGTGCCAGGAGATAATCGTATCCTCGTTGCTTCCTTGCAGGATTACAGTCGCTGCGCCTGGGAGGCCGTCAGAGGTGAAACCAGACGATTGATTGAGTACATCCAGATCTATCTGGCAAGTGCCAGGCCCCTGCCATGACAGTGAGGCAGAGGGGGGCTGGGTAAAACTGAACCCCCATCGTTCTCAGAGAGAACCCTAAATGAAGTGAAGCAAACGGAGAGCCTTGCACACTCAGAAAGACAGTATGCACAGACCTCACAGCTCTCCAAAGCTAGCTACTGCTTATTTATTTGATACCATATTTAACTATTTATTTGGGGCATGCAAGATGCCATGTACTGTTGCATAAATGAACTGTTTGCTGGTTTCCAAATTTTGCAAACACACCATAAAAAGGGGGTGGGGAGAAGACCAGCAAACACACCTCCCACGATACACTACAAGCCCATGACCACCCTTAGGCATGCACAATATCCAAATCAAGCTCTCACGATAGCCCCCATACATAGCGAGAGGATGTGCACGGATATTTTCTCCAAAAAAAAGGGGGAAGGGAAAAAAATTATCACCACCAGCTACACTTCTGCCACTTTTAACATTGGTGCCTCTTGTCTGTATAGAATCATCTACCTCCTTGTGGGGAGACCCCCAAATTGGGTCCTGTCCAAGCTCCTGTAGTGCATGGTATTTCGGGTGGGGGGAGACCCTGGAATTGGTCATGATTGACATATTGTGGGAAACGTTTGTAGTGCTAAAGAGTGACCGTTGGATGTCCTCGGGAATACAGAGTCGGGGTCTCTACAGTAACAGGGTTTGGGGGAGGAGGTTACCCCTTAAATCTACGGGATGGCCTGATTGGATTAGAGGCTTTCCCAGGAAGGTATAAAACTGGGAGCATTTGGTGGGACTTTACACTTTCTAGGTTGGAGCTGGTGGAGAGAGGGACCTCCAGAATGTAGGGAGCCTGGAGTAGCCAACCCATGGACTGGTGGGGCCCAGAGACCCCTCCCGTATCGAGAGGGCCCTTCAGGGGCTTTTCCCCTCAAGGGAAAAGGCCTCCATCTGAGGAGCAGGCCAGAGAGGGAGAGAAGGAGGGGGAAGAGTGAAGTGGAGGAGATCCACAGGGATGTGAGTGGTCTACGGAGGTGTAACAGGATGGGGGTGTAGAGTTGTGAGAGGGCCTAAGGGAGGCGAATCCCACATCCTGCAGTGGAGAGTTGGTGTTTAAATGGAAGAGGAATCAGAGAGTTAGATTTCTGCAGTGCCTGCAATGCCCTTCCAGAGGAGGTGGTGAAGATGAAAACACTGAAGGAATTCAAAGGTGCATGGGACAAACACTGGATATAAAGAAATAAAGAGAAGGGTGCATGGGGGTAACTGGGGGTAACTTGCTGGTGTGGCAGTTGCTACCCTTAACAAATAAGCAGCTCCATCATTGCTCTCTGCTTCAACGGCAGTGGGAAAAGTGGAATGGGATTCAGAGAGCAACCAACGAGAGCCCCGAACTTTACAGTTTGGGGAACAAATAAACATGGGGGTAACTTGGTGATGCAGCACTTACTACCCTTAGTCACTAAGCCTGATACTTTTAATGCAGCTCCAGCATTGCTCTCTGCTTTCACAGCAATGGTTAAGGGAAATTGGATTCGAACAGCATCCGAGGGCCCTGACTTTCACGGTCTGGTAAACTGATAAGCCTGGGGGTCACCTGCACAGTGCAGCAGATACTGGCACAAGCTTGCTGGGCAGACTGGGTGGATCCGTTGGTCCTTTTCTGCCGTCATTTCTATGTTTCTATAGGCCAGGGCGGTTGAGGAGTGTAGCGAGGTGTAAGCTCTGCATCTTGTCAAAGATTATGGAGGAATAATAGGAATCGAGTATCAGTTGGAGATTGGACGATCTAATGGCTGTTCAAGTGAAAGCTGAGAGATTGGTATTCTTATTCCTGGGTCTCCAGTAAACATCTGCATCACATTCTCAATCTCATTCGCATGAATTCTGATTTTTTTCCAGTATTTATTATATTATCCAGAATGAATAAAAGTTGGAAGTTGGTTAAGCCAGTGAGTGGTGTGGCTTTGTTCTGACCTTGCCCTTGTGCCAGCACTAGCGTACAGATGAGGGGTCATGGAGGGGAGGGTCAACCATGCCCCCCTTTCTCCCAGTCTATGAGCAGTGACGCTTTACCTGGCTCCACGTCACCATCTACCTGACCTGGTTAGAACCTACACAAATAAATTAGAGCCTACCTCCTTCCTAACGTGTGTGGTGTGAGTGTGTGTGTGAGTATGAATACTCGTATGAGTGTGTGTGTCTCTGTATCTTTATGTAAAAATGCTCTATTGAAAATTGCTGAGGAAGACCAAAGCTTTTCTAATGCGTTCACAAAAACTGCATGAAACGCGCCAAACACTTTGCACAGTGCCATGGTTTTCAGATGTCTCCAAAGGCTTTGCAAACGTATTCACATAGACTAGATAAAAAAAAAAACAAAACATAAAATAAATTCCAAGTGCGATGCTTTTGAAGTTTTCCCAAAACTGTTTGAAGAGAGTGCCAACAAACCTGTCATACTAAATCCCGCACATCAGTCTATCCCCCCACAGCAGGCTTTTTTTCTAAAACAAATCAGTGAGATCTGAGCACATTTCACACCTTATACAGCACCAAACAAGTATTCTTTCAATACGCAACGTGTGGCTCAGGGATTTCCCTTTTCCCCCCCAAACTATGCACGGCAGGAGGGTGTTTTGGTGTCTACATATTTCAGTTCTTCCATACGTATATTTAAATGAAATATGACTGGAAGAGGACACTTTCCTGGACTGCTCTGCTTTGCGGCCTGTAGAGGTGTTGTCGGCCCTGTGTCTGCCATGTGCAGACAGCTTTTTCTTTCTTTCTAAAATAAGAGCAGTTTTTGGAAACGCTCCTTGCGGGGTCCCGCAGTCACTCCCCGCTGGAGAAGGGCCGATCATTCAGGCACCATCCCCCACTCCTCCCGGCAGGGACAGCTGAAGAGAGACTGCGGCACCCTGACACACCCAGAATATGAGTACAGCACAAACGGCCTAAACAAAACTTCTTGGGAAGCGACTGTGGTGCCTTGAGATGTGCGAAAGTTGGAAAACATGAACAGCTGAAGAGACCTCAGTGCAGGAGGCAGCAGAATGAATAAAGCAAAAATAGTTGAAAATAAATAGGGGTGTGTGTGTGTGTGTGTGTGTGTGTGTAAATATTTATTAGACCCCCAAGGTTTCACCCCAGGAACCTCCACCTGTTACAACTACATCAGTGACAGACATAAGAAAATCACTCAGTCCTCCCCGAAAATTCACAAGCAATTAATAATATTGCTCAGCAGCTGGGGTGCCAAAGAACTTCTAAAGGATCCCATAGCGGTAAGAAATGTTTTCTTCTTAGCTGACTTACATTTAAACACAGGCAATTTTTCCATAGTTAACAAATTATGCATTTGAATTCTCCACATATACAAAGCAGGCGGGTCCTTCTCAAGCCACTGTAATAGAATACACTTCTTTGCAATGAGGCAAAAAATGACTTAGGAAAAAAAAAAAGACTCATCAAAACCAATACATTAAAGCACAACTAAATCTGAGTGTCCTATCAAATGCATATAATTTATAAATACCTACATGCTCAATTTAAAATCATATTTCCATAAGTCAGAAATAACTAGCGATCAGAGGTTCCTTCGTAATCAATGGAGGGTCATATACTAAATGATTGCATCTTTATTTCAATTAAAGAAGTTTTGCGTATTAGGCGGGTAAGAATTTAAAATGTCCCATGTTATTGTTAAAGCCTTTTCTTTGGAGCACCAGCCTTGGCTGTTGAAGGGATGCGGTGACGGGATGATGGCTTGGAGATGCACCAGTACGGTCTTCACCCTTATTTTCTCTCTTTTTCCCCCTTCTCTTGTAGAGGACAGAAGAAAGGGGCTACCTGTGCTTTTCTGTGTAACAGTTTGAAATGGTTGACAACCCAGGATTACCTCCCGCAGCTGCAGAAGGGCCTCCGTAGGCTGCTCTGCGCATCCATAGCAAATCTGTAGGAGGACCACAGAGGGGGTGGTGCTGAATGCTGTCAAACCAGAGACACTGCAACTCCCCCCACAATAAACCAAAACCCCACAAACATTTTGCTGCACCAGATCCAGTGACTAGCAGTTCCATGGTAAATCAGTGTAACCCCTGTCCAGCGCAAAGTCCATACACAGGGGCTCTTAGTGAGGAAGTTGGAACAAAAGCGGCTCCCACAAAATGTTCTGTTTTTCAATGGTGATGCTTCGTCCATTACAGTAAAACAGAGAGGCAAGCAGCCTTACACTCTGTCAACAGTAAATAACCACAAAGAAGAGTGGAGGGAAACTGTCAAGAACGGGGTAAGTTGCAAAGTCCAAAGCATCAAAATTGCCAGAATTTTGTCTTCTTATAAAAATCAGTGAACAATACTGTGCTCGCAGCCAGTACAGAATGGATCCTACAAATATGTGCTGGCTCAGGCCAGCCCAGGTTCGAATAAGCACTGATTTGTACTCCTATACCATGAGGTCAATCAGCACTGGAATTCTCACCGGTTTTCTAATTATTACAGTTTTACATGGCTGTAAAATGTCCGGCAAATAATCTTGACCAATAGCAAAAATGACCAACGCCCAGCCCAGAAAACTGGTATTTATCTGATGAAGGTGGTGAATTAAAATATCCCCGTGAAACCCTCTCCCCTTCTCCATTTTTACACGAGGACAGATGTGCTCTGGAGAAGTCAGAACACACCAGACTGCTACGGTCCCTACCCAGAAAAGAAACACCAGCAGAATACCTCACTGGTCACACACAGACCCACACAGTCCTTACCAAGGACAGAGCAAGTGACCACAAATGAGAAATAAAAAAGCTGCAGACAAGATTTGAACTGGAAATTCCAAGAATCAGATTCTGCGTGCAGGGCAACACTGGGGAAACAGAAACGCTTTTTTTTTAAATTTAACATATATAGCAACATAATAATGAGGGCAGAAAAGGACCAAATGGTCCATCCAGTCTGCCGCTCTGTGCAGGTTACCCCATGTTTCTTAAGGGTAGCAAACTGCCGCTCTGTGACGTTATCCCCAAGCCTTATGATACCCATAAAAAATTTACTGCTATAGCAACATGTTCACTGCATGATGAGCCTTCTTGAAAATTCAGACAGTGCGGACATGCTTTGCTTATGGACTTGGCCTTAGAAGCAGTCCTGTGCTTTTTCCCTTATGTCTGTGTATCAGTACCCCAGACCGTAAAAGTCAGGGCCCCTGCTGATTTTTGTCTGAATCCAATTCCTCTTCCACCACTCCCCCCACCCCCCCATTTCCCATACTGGGTCAGACCAAAGGGCCATCAAGCCCAGCAGTGGACAATCCAGGTCACAAGTACTGGCAGGATCCCAAGGAGTAGATAAGATACCAAGCTGCTTATCCCAAGAATAAGCAGTGGATATCTTGGTGTTGTGCCAATGGGGTCCTAGATATGGGATTCTCAGGTGCAGTGCTCCACCCCCGGACCTGAACCCCTACACCCAGGAACTCCAGGTCTGGAACGCCATTGACATAATAGCATGGACGAACACTCACCCCAGAAATGTAAGCTAACTTTACTCTACCTTCTGACCCAGGAATTACATTTCCAGCCATAAGAAAACAGGAGTTAAACTTCAGGGCTTTAATGCGCCTCTCTGTATCGGGGAGTGATAACTAATACCCTCATTAACATGGCATTCACATGGAGAACCGTTAATTTCTGAGCAGTTTTGCTCCTGTTTCTGCACACATGTTTTGGGGCCGAGCGCACTGTTTAACTTGTGGTTGGACGTGCGATTTGGACGCATATCCACAGCCCCTTATGCTATAAGCGGTGGATTTTAAAAGGGTTGCGTGCATATATTACGCACGTAACCCCGAAAACCCACTCCTGTGCGCGCCGAGCCTATTTTGCATAGGCTCGGCGATGCGCGCAAGCCCCGAGATGCGCTTATGTCCCGGGGCTTGAAAAAAGGGGCGGGGAGTGGGTGGGGCCGAGGCCTCCAGCACAGCGGCTGTGCCGGGGGATCGCGCACCGGCACTTGGCCGGCGCGCGCAACCTACGCCTGCCCAGAGGCAGGCACAACTTTTTCAACAAAGGTCAGGGGGAGGGGGTTTAGATAGGGCTGGGGGGCGGGTTAGGTAGGGGAAGGGAGGCGGGGTTAGGTGGGGGGTGGAAGGAAAGTTCCCTCCGAGGCCGCTCCGATTTCAGAGCGGCCTCAGAGGGAACAGGGAAAGCCATCGGGGCTCCCCAAGGGCTCGGCGCACGCAAGGTGCACAAGTATGCACCCCCTTGCGCATGCCGATCCCGGATTTTATAACATGCGTGTGGTTGCGCGCACATGTTATAAAATCGGGCGTAGATTTGTGCGCACCGGGTTGCGCGTACAAATCTACACCCCCGTGTACCTACTAAAATCTGGCCCTAAGGGGATTAGCGCGTCCAAAACATGCATCCAACCCTTGGCGAAACTAATAGCGCTCATCGCGTGCAAATGCATGCTGATGAGGCTATTAGTTATTCACCCCGATCTAAAAAAAAAAAATGTGCGCCCGACCCTACACATTTTTCGATAAACAAACTTTAAACAAACTGCTTTTCTGTACATCCTCTCACTTGATATCCTGGCGATATTAAGTCAGAGGAACCAGAAAGGTTAAAAGGTTTAAAAGAAAAAAAAAAAAAGTGCCTGTGATCAGGTTAGGGAAACAGACGATCAATTAACGAGCATCCGTTTCCTAACCCGCAGACAGCCGACCTCTCCTGGGCGCGCATTTGTCCCTAGCGCCTCCTTGGCGTCGTGACACCTCATTTAAATATTGCATGGCGCCCCCAGGAGAGCTGCCGGGTGCGCATTAGGAGAGCGGGCGCTCCACACTCATCGGCCCCAAATGTGCTCATCCGCGGGATAAAGTCGTGTGCCCAGCTCAGCGGATTCAGCCGTTCTACCATATCTTCCGTGTTACCTGAATCGGGCTCTGCCTGCCTCTCTTCAGCGGCAAACACCAGAAAACAGAGTAAAAAAGGGAAACCACAGCTTCCCTCGCACCCCCCCCCCCCTCCAGCCCCCTCCCACCAGGCCAGGATTTCCCTCTCCGCCCTCAGTCACTTTCCCCGCCCTCCGCAGGGGGAATCCCAGCCCCAGCAGATTCACTTTCTGAACAGGCAGCAGGGCGATGGGAGCTGCAGCACAGCCTCTGCCATCTGACAGCCCAAAATCGGTAGCACATGAAGGCCTCACACAGGCAGCCAAGGACTAGATACAACCGCCCCCCCCCCCCCCCCTCACCACCAGAATTACATCTGATCTGTTTTACAAATATATTTCTAAGTGAAATGGCAGGGAAGCTGGCGAGGAGAGCGGTAAACCTAAGCCTCTGAGCTGCAGATCTCATCCCCTGGCAATGACGGATTTAGGATTTTGACAGCCCCCCCCCCCCCCCCGGGGCACTGTTGGTGCTGTCACCCCTTGCCACCCCTATTTCCCTTCTTCCAGCCCCCTGAGGTTGGACAACAGGGGGCAGAAAGTCCAAGGCACAGCCCCCCCCCCCCCCCAGTTTCCTATGGCAGCTCAGGGGTAGATCCCGTGGCAAAAAATAAAGAATTCTGCAGCAAATTGGCAAACATTTCCATCTTTTATAACACATTATAAAAACTGTTCTACACTATAATTAATAGTCTCTATCATTTTATTTTTATTGGGTGGCCTACGTGATCTGAAGCATCAATACAGGGAAGAGAGCTTAGGGAGGGGGCGAGGAAGGGAGGGGGATCAGGAATGAGATGAGGAGAAATGGGGAGAAGGAAAGCAAACTAGGGATGGAGAGGATGGGGAAGGGGATAGAGAGAGAAGCTCTTGGATGGAGGAAGGGAAGGATGAAGGGTTGGGGAGAGGGTTGCAGGATCTGGGAAGAAGGGAGAGGTAGGAAGGGAGGTTTCAGTGGGTGGGGAGCGGAGGAGTGAGGTGTCCCTACCATGCTCTGGTCCTTCTCCTCCTTGCATTCTCTTTCTAACATCCCACTCATCATGGCACACACACACACACGAGTCACTCCTCTCTCACACACACACACACACACACACACACGAGTCACTCCTCTCTCTCATACACACAGACACACACACACATGAGCCACTCCTCTCTCACTCTCACACACACACACACACACACACGAGTCACTCCTCTCTCACACACACACACACACACGACATGAGTCACTCCTCTCTCACACACACACACGAGTTACTCCTCTCTCACTCACACACACACACACACACACACGAGTCACTCCTCTCTCTCATACACACAGACACACACACACATGAGCCACTCCTCTCTCACTCTCACACACACACACACACACACACACACACGAGTCACTCCTCTCTCACACACACGACATGAGTCACTCCTCTCTCACACACACACACGAGTTACTCCTCTCTCACTCACACACACACAACACGAGTCACTCGTCTCTCTCTCTCACACACACACACACACACACACACGAGTCACTCCTCTCTCTCACACACACACGAGTCACTCCTCTCTCTCTCACACATACACACACACACGAGTCACTCCTCTCTCACTCACACACACACCACATAAGTCACTCCTCTCTCACACACATAAACTCTGCCCCCCTACTCTTGTTCTCCTCTCTTACACACAGACCTACGCCCCCTAGCTGATTCAGCCTATCTTCCCACCCTCCAATGATTTTTATTCAGCCACTCCTACTCTCTCCAAAATGATCCCCCTATGCTCTGTCTGCTGCAGGCTCTCCTGTTCCCTGCCTGTTGCCTGGACGGGAGGGACTGGATCAGGAAGGAGAGGGCTGTGCTCCACTAAGTGAGATTCAGCACAACGAGAGGCAGCAAATCTTCAGCCCGTCTGCTGCCCCCCCCCCCCTGGACCCCCAGGTTTCTGCTGCCCTAGGCACAGGCCTAGTGACAAATCCAGGCCTGCACCCTGGGCTCCTAAGCCCAAGACTGTTCTCTCAAGCCCTGACCTATAGATGTTCCATCTTTCTTCAGAGCTTGGCTGTCTCCCCCACCCCCTCAGGCTGCTGATCTGGAAACTACCCACCTCCCCCACCCCCACAGATTGCCTCCAGAGCTGCAAATCATGCCTTTGGGCCTTCAGCTATAGACTGGGATCTCTGGGTCCTGAGCTGCTGACTGCCCCCACCCTGGGATCAATCTAGGCTGCTGGACTGTCAGCTATAGACTGTCCCCTGAGCGGCAGACTGTCCCCTTGGGCTTTTGAGGCGTAGATTGTCCTTAGAGATGCAGACTGAAACAGCACTAAGAGGTCGATATTCCAAGGGTTTGTCCGGGTAACTTTTAGAGTTTATCTGGATAAAAAAAGTGGCAGTGATGGAATGTGGGTAAATTGCAGTCAGTGAGCACTGAAACTTTGCACTACCCCACAGGCCAATACAGTACAGTGCGCTCCGATGGAGCGCACTGTTAGCCTGCCCTTGGATGCGCGTTTTCCCTTGCCCCTTATTCAGTAAGGGGCGGAAAACGCGCGTCCAACCCGCAGCACCTAATAGCGCCCTCAACATACAAATGCCATCAACATGCAAATGCACGTTGATGCATTTTAAAAGGTATGCGCGTGGGATACAAAGGTCGCGGGATACAAAGGTATGCGCGCGGGATACAAAGGTCGCGGGATACAAAGGTATGCGCGCGGGGACAAAGGTCGGCGCTAATTTCTTCTGGCACTGGGAAAGTGCACAGAAAAGCAGTAAAAACTGCTTTTCTGTGCACCCTCCGACTTAATATCATGGCGATATTATGTCGGAGGTCCCGAAGAGTAAAAAAAGTAAAAAATAAAAATAAAAAAATTTGAATTCGGCTCGCAGCTGTTGGGCCGAAAACCGGACGCTCAATTTTGCCGGCGTCCGGTTTCTGAGCCCGTAGCTGTCAGCGGGCTCAAGAACTGATGCCAGCAAAATTGAGCGTCGGCTGTCAAACCCGCTGACAGCCGCCGCTCCTGTCAAAAAGGAGGCGCTAGGGACGCGCTAGTGTCCCTAGCGCCTCCTTTTCCCCATTTCTACCGTGCCACCTAATTTGAATACTGCATTGCGCGCACCGGCAAGGGGCCGGTGCGCGTGCCGGGAGAGCGGGCGTTCGTCCGCTTTCCCGCAGACTTTACTGAATCGGCCTGCCAGCTGAGTAAGTCTGGTCAGAAAAATACCTGCCCTACAATGATATTATGTGAACTTTATCCAGATAATCTTAACTGGGTATATTCCACAGAACACTTACCCGGTTATGAAGATCTGATAACTTTGCCTGCTCACTGGCTCGCTGAATATCGGCCTTTAAGGCTGCAGGTTTGGACCGGAAGAACATCCGTGCACCCCACACCGTTCTAAGCAGACTCTCCAAAGGAAATGTGAAAACTCATGTGACAATTCTGAAAACTGTACATTGCTAAATAAATACATTCAAACATTGAAGACTTCTTCACAAAACAGAATTCAGCAAAACTTTTATGGACTTTGTTGCAAATTTACAGAGGGATGTGCGAAAGCGGTAATGTTTTCGTTTCTTCAAGCTTAGCCGTTGCCCTTAGCAAGACCCGATCAGGGCCCAGTTCCTAGAGATGGCCTCAAGGTCAGTCCTGGCTTTGTAACCTCCTCCTGATGAAGTTTGGTCCTTCTAGTGCTGGTTTCAGATGGAAGAGGCTGGACATCACCTTGTGTTTACCCACTTGCCATGGGTTTTTGAAAACCGCTGAGCTGCTGGGTGGCTAAATGGAGCATTACCAGGGGTGGGGAACGGTCGTGAGTATGAAAGTATGGCGTGGAGATGGGAATTTCAAATCTCTGTATGTATTTCTCCCCATGGACCCAGCTTGCACAAAACAGCAGCCGCAAAGCACCCAGGAACTTCTGAATTTGCGGATCTTGCTGCTCAGATTCTCAAAGGAAAACTCTACGGGGAACGTCTCTTTGAAAAGAAGCTTGTAAACCCGCTTGGTGCAAAGTACCCTGGGCCTGCAGTCCCTGTGGGGAAATTTAACATTGTCCCCTTAAATACTTTAAAAGTATAAATAATACACAAGAAGCAAGCTTTTGTTTAGTGGAAGGAAATTTCTACAAGAGGTCACAGAAAGAGGAGTGGCTGCCTGGAAGGAACTCTTAGGGGAGGTGGTGGAGAGCATAACGGAATTTAAGAAATCCGGGGACAAGCGCGGCTGGGAAGCCTGAGAGCAACAGGGGTCACAGGCATTGCAAAAGGAAGTTATTTGGGCAGACCAGAAGGGCCTTTTGGTTCCTAGATGCTATCATGGTTGATGCTTCTATATCAGCCAGCTCTCCAAGGACCATGGCTGGAGCTTCACCCACAGACTCCAGCGGGTCAGCGGAGTCGCCAGGTCTCTGGAGACACCCGGGAAATCTCCACGTGCTGACCATACTTGAAGGAATTGCCAGATCTCCGGGCTTAGCTCCAAAGACCCTGGGTGCTGCACAGAAGCAGGCCCCTGGAAGATAAAAGTTGCCCGGGTCACTGGGGGGAAAGAAGAGGAGGGGAGGAGTGTTCAGCCTTGTGGTCAAAAGAAGGACAAGCATTGGCTCCCTCACGGGAGAAGAAGAAACAAGGGCAGCCTGTCCCACCTCCCCACAAGGGGGGAAAAAAGTGGAAGAGATCCGTTCGCCCTGTGGGGTGGAAGACTGAGGAGGAGATGGCTGCTGTCCTTGGTGGATTCGGGATGAGGAGAGAGAATAAGTGAACGTGCTTGTGAATGAGAGATGGTGATTGTGTGTGTAGAAGAGGGAGAGAGGTGAGAGTGCAAGTAAGCATGTGTGAGAGTGTGTGTGTGAGAGAGTGTGAGAATGAGAGAAGCAAAAGTGAGTGTGTATGAGAGTGAGCATGTGTGAGAGTGTGTGTGTGTGAGAGAGAGTGTGAGAATGAGAGGAGCGAGAGTGTGTGTGTGTGTGAGTGAGAGAGAGTGTGAGAATGAGAGGAGCGAGAATGAGTGTGTGTGCGCGAGTAAGCATGTGTGAGAGTGTGTGTGTGAGAGAGAGAGTGTGAGAATGAGAGGAGCGAGAGTGAGTGTGTGTGTGTGATAGTGTATCTGAGAAAGCTTGTCCACATGCTGCTGCGGGTCCCAACCCCTCCCCTCACTAATCTGGGAAATAAAAATGACCTAGGTATGGTGCTGCCTCACGAGCTGGAGGGAAAAGCCTGCAACCAATTGACCAATGGCAGGCCGAAAGGAAGGTGGAGTCATCGGCCCATGCAGGCTGGAAACAGAGCAGAGACATCGTCCTGCGAGGTCCAAAAGAAATAGGAAGTGGAGGCGGGGACTGACCTGGCCTGCATGGGCCAGGGGACATAGCAGTGGTGGATGAATTACCAAGCACAGGCAGCCACAAGCTAATTTTTGAGGTTAGAGGCTGGTGGGATTGTGCTTGGGGGCAGAAGAAGAAAGTGCTTATGATCCAGTCATGGAAGGAAAAAGTGTGTGAGTGTGTGTGTGTGTGTGTGTGGGAGTGTGTGTGTGTGTGAGTGTGTGTGTGTGTGTGTGTGGGAGTGTGTGTGGGAGTGAGTATGTGTGTGTGTGTGTGTGTGTGTGTGTGTAGGAGTGTAAATACAGTGCTTGCATTTGTGAGGGGAGAGAGAAAGGAACTTTAATGCTCCCACCTACACCCATGTCAAAACCACACCAATCTCAGGGTGACCAGAATTCAAAAGTTTCCAGGTATTCCCGCCCGCTCTCATCCCTCAGACTGCAAGCTGCCAAAAAGCTTAAATCTGTCAGAATGCTGCCATCTAGTGGTTGAAAGGTTTATCACCCCTCTCTATTAATCAAGTAAGAAGTGATCAACTTTCCTCTTCTCTAGCTTCCTTTCTACTGAAAACGTTTGCTTCTTGTACCTTATTAATCCCTGGACAACAACAGCAGAATCACTCCCTTGTTCTCTTCCAGGTATGTCTCTCCCCGAGCACCCCAGCAGTCCTCTGGAACTGGCCACTGCCTTATCAAACTGTTTTGCTAACTGAAAATCATTGGATATAACCATGGCAAGGTCTCTTTCATGTCCTGTAGCCTTAACCCCCATCCCAACATGTAACGCTCCCTTTGATTTATGCGTCTAAAACATAGAAAACTACATTTTTTTGGATTTGAAACTCTGCTGCTCCTCATATCGTCTACCTCCTCTGGCATGTCCACTCTGTTGCAGATCTTACCATAATCCATTAATTAAATAGCAAACAGACCACCGTTTCCTGCTAACCCCTACAGCTCCCTCACAGGAAGCCATTCCAGAACGTCTTCCCAGAATTAGCAGAAGATGCACCCACACAAGTGCGGGAGGTGGACCGAGAACTGAATCCAAACATAGTGCCAAAGATGAGCTTTCACCAAAAGCCAGGACGCAGGCTGCTGGTGTCCAGTCAGTAGTTGGTTGCCGTTGATGCTGCTGCACTCTTGGGTGCTGCTGTGCTGCGTGTTGCTTTCACACATATTAGATAGTCCTCTGTGTCACAGGCTCTGCTGGGTCCAAGGCTGGCGTTTTCCCCTTACCTTTCCAATTAGCAGTAGAAATTCTTTGACAGGCTGAGCCGTTTCAGTAACTGGTGATCTCCTTCGGGAAACAGGGGAGAGACGTCTTTGCAGGCTTACGTGGGAGACCATCTCTCGTGCTCAAGAATGCCCTGCCCTTGAGTTAATCATGCAGCTCATTAACATGCTGGAGGAAATATCCTTTTTGCAGGTGACTATTAATTCTGCATGCTCCAAGCCAAATGTCCTGGAAGCTGCTGGGCGCAATGACTTTCTTTTGTAGGAAGGTTATAATTGTGTTCATCAGCTCATCCAGAAGTCTTTTTCTGCATATTGGCTCAAAGCAGGGGAGAGGCCGACAATCCTTAACCTAATCTAACTAAGCCTTGCTGACTAGGCCTGGTGCTGAGGCTCGCGCCTGCCCCAGCTCTGTGCTAACCCCAGCAAGTCAAGTTATGAAATCTGCTGCTGGAGGGCGCGGCGAAGGCAACTAGAATAGGGGCCGAAGCAATAAGACGCAGGCTGAAAACGGACACTCGTACTGAGCGCCCGTTTCCCCAATGCACGAGCAGCCACATCCCCTGGGCGCCCGATGCAGAATTTAAATGAGGGGCTGCGTAAAAAAAAAAAAGGGCTCGCTAGGGAAGGCTTGTGTGCCCGTAGTGCCCAGTTGCATCGGGTGCCCGCAATTACAACAGGTGCACAATTCGCGTGTCTGGTTTTATTCCGCTTCTTCAGGCTGATTGTTTTGTTATTTTGCTGAGTTTGCTGAAGTGTCTTTTATTAAGCGCCCCCTGCTCTGGGCGTCTAAATTGTGTGGCCATAAGAAAATTGTTTTTTTTTTTGTTTTTTTTTTGTTTTTTAAATCAAGCCAAAATACATTTATTTTTTTCCGCTGTAAGCACTAAATTAAGATCTCACAACGATACTAAGTAGGAGGAGAAACTCACGATGAGTATTTTTAAAAAATTTCTCACGAGCACTTGACTCGCGAGTTGACTTTACTTCACCTCTGGTGCTGGAGCTAAATTTGCCGCTTTATAAAGTGTGCGGTGGGCACCAGCAACCTTTCTGCATTGGGGGTAACAGCCAACAGCCTCATCTACACGGGCGCAATCAGCTGCGCATTTGTTAGGGCGCGCGTTTTGGGAGCACGAACCCCCTTACTACAGCGGGTGCTAGTCTGGCGTGTCAGAAACACGTGTCCAAGTGCGAGTAAACCTGGGCTCACTTCACTGCATCAGCACCAGGGTGGGCTTCGAACGAGAGCTGGACTGGTTCTTGAAGGAAAAGTTATCAGCCAGGAAGATTTGGGAACGCGAGCCAGGAAATAGACTGGGGATGTGATGGATTCCTGTCACCCGGACCAGCCACTGTTGGAGACCAGATGCAGGGCTCGTTGGACCTCGGTCTGACCCAGCATGGCACTGCTTTTAACCCTATTCTTTCAGCCTTATGTCCAGGAGCTGAGGACATTTGAGAAGGCTTGTTCGCCTCACCCAGGTGATTAACAGTGAGGAATGCAATTCTCCAAACTGGAGATGTTATGGAGCGTAAGTGTGCGGACCTCTCTCTAACGGAGACCCAGGTCATTTTCTCCCACTGGGAGGAAATAGAGAAGATTGATCATTTCTCTTAACTCAGAGTCTTTATTTGTATTTAAAGGACTGCATCCACTCAGCAGATTTTTGCAGAGGAGTTTGTGATCGGGAGTTACCTGACTGTTCGTTTGGAGAACTGGTGGATGATGTTTGATTAAGGAATCCATGGCCTGGTCAGTGGTTATCTGATGTGGCAGTGTTATTCTCCTTTCAATGCAGAGTAACGGCAGGAAATTCTGGCTGCAGGTGAGACACTGTGCTATGCTTTCAGACTTGGGTCAAAGACCCTGAAATTGGATCTGGATGTGGTAGAAGTCTATGCTAGAGGGTCTTTATGTCTACCTTATGTTTCCTTGGCTAAGAGAAACCACTAGTATACTAAATTGTATACAGAAGTTATTATATTCGCTGCATCTTAAGCAGGTGGCAAAGTCAACACGATTTAGCCAGATATTGTACTTATGTAGGACACAGTAAGTATTAAATAGGCATTTGGGAAAGTGGTGTCAGCTGAAGGTTTTGTTTCCTCATGTTTTAACCTGTTTTCTGTAATATTTTGTGAAATGTGTAGTAGGGGGAAAAAATGGTTCACTTTGTGGATTCCCCGCCACCATTTTTTGGTTTTGCTTGCTGGGGGTGAGTATAAAGCCAGCTAGGTTTCACCACGTCTTGTCCTGAGGGAGTTTTCAGATGTTCAGGGGAGTAATGGTCACTTAGGAGCGACAGGAAGGTCACTAGCACTATAAACGAGTCACTAGAGGGAAGAAGAAAACTGAAAGGGACCCAGGGAGAGCAGCCAAGGGGCTCCCCAGGAGAGGGGGCTCTCCTGCAGAAGAGGTGAGGGGCGGGTGAAGGAGGAATCAACCCCAGAAAACGGGGAGAGGGCTGCCTTTTACAAGCTGCCACTGGTGAGTAACTGTGCCTGAGAAAAGGGGATTCTGCAGCTTTTTCCTGTTGGGGCTGAGGCGTTAAAGGGTCTGGGGTCCTACTCTTCAGCAGTACTTAAGCAACAGAAGGATCTGTGCTAACACTTTTGCTGCCTGTGGAATTTGAAGAACTGCGTTTTTCGTTTTAGACTGTGCCTGGGTTTGTGTCTACTGAACTTTGATTTGATCAGTAAACTTTAATTTTGTTTGGAAGAAAACATCTTGAGCGTGGAGCCTGGGTTACTTCTGAGTGTCATCCTTTTTGGGGGCCTACGGGTATCTCCTGTTCCCATTCCCAGAACCTGCATTTCCCAAGCCTTGAACGAATGGCTCAGTGCTCAGCAGGGACTGGGACCTCACCCCTTGCCTTTCATTATAAATACTTTTCTTCGGTGGTGACAAAGGCACAGACAGCACAATTCCTTCAGCAGGTAATGAGTCAGTGCATTCCTTTTCTCAGATTCAATCCATTTCCACACAGCTCCAGGACTTTTCTCATGACAGAGACTTCTGTTAGGATTTGACTTTCTCAGAGATCATCGCTTTCATTCCAGTGGCAGGGGATCACTACCGTGACTCGCTCTTCCCCGAAAATGTTCTCCCCGCATGGATTCATCTTACTCTCTCCATCCACCAGAACCCCAAGAGCTGCCGATCCTGCTTCCCAGTTGAACTCTCACGAGGAGAGCTGCAGGCGCCCCATCTTTCTCCCTTCACTGCTTGCAGGTACCGGATGGGAGCAGGACATAGGTTAGTCACCCTCTCCTGTCCCCTTCTCTGGAAATCACGGGCTGGGAGGGGATCTTCCTCTGCCCGCTTCTCCCATGGAATCCAGCGGTTTTATTCCTCGGGGAACGTTCTCGCTCTCTTCTCCTCTCCTGGAGCTCTCCGGCTCAGAGCTCACGCCTGCAACTCACCAGAAGCTCACTAGAGAGTCTCTGTATCCTGCTCTAAGACATCCATTATGCCCTCAAATCAAAGGGGTGGATTTGGAAGAAACCATTATAGCTTCTGTACTAAGGACATTAAGTGGGGATCCCAATTGGATTCTTACACTTCTCAAAAATATCTACATCTGTATCTATATCTATATGTATAATAATTTTCCAGTTGTTGTGGTTCATAGAAACTGAAATTAATCTGCCCTGGTCCTTCAGAGGAAAATGTTCAAAGCGATCTAAATACTGTAAACAGTTACCCAGCTGGAATCCTCTGGTCAAAAATAGTCCCTCCTCAGAGGGCAGAAAGCAGGGGGTGGCGTTCACAGCCTGTGCCCTTCTAGCTGGATTAAAAAGAGATATTGCCAGGGGTGCCTCGAGGTCAGCAGAGGAAATGAGGTGCTTGCATTTCTATTTCCATTGTGTCTGTGCTGGTCTATCCTCATTCCTACGCCTGCAGAAATACCAGGGGCAGAGTTTGAAAATTCACAGTACATGTGTACCTTGCACTTGGGTGGGATACACAAAATTACCCCTTAGTTTTTGAACGCTGTTAAAATTCTGACTCCCCCTAGTTCTCCTCTGTATATGTGACGGGGTCACTATGCTAGACTGGGCAGGAAGAATAAAGCCAGGAACAAAAACTCCCTGGAACCAAAGTTCTAGAAGGAGGAGGAAGAAAACCCAGGCGACACAGTCAAGGAAATACACTGATGGCTTCCCCTGTAACCACAGAAACAAACACACAGGTGTGGGAGGTTAAGGGTGGGACTTCCCTGGAGCCAATCAGTTGGCAGAGGAGGAGGAGTTAGAGTATAAAAGAGACTCCCTAACCCAGCAGAGTCAGTCTCCTGCTGGGGACTGAAGGAGAAGGACCAGGCTACCTGCTGCTCTGCAAGACTGGAATGTTGGTGCTCCTGCTAAGATGGATGACTGGTGTGACTTCCAGGAAGGTGAGCTGGGAGATACAGGCTGTGTGACTATCCAGAGGTGCCTACTTAAGGATATTATTTGAGAGACTGCCAGTGGGTGGTTGTACCTTTGGGGAAGAGTTGATATCCCAGAGGTATGGAGGGAGGTGGCAGTTAGGCCCATGGGGCCAGACTTTGGACTTTGAGATGAACATGGGGCCAGCCTTTGGAAATTGAGTTGCTGGCTCAGTGGGGAGGGCTTCTGCCTTCTGTTCAGGTTGGGAGGGTTCAAACCCTGCCTGAGGACTTGGAAAGATAAATAACCTTGAACTTCTATGAGTTTTTTGAGTGGTCAGGAAAGCTCATTCCAGGATTGGACCCTGGATTGATGGTGTATGGACCAGTGAAAGTGTCACAGTATTACAGTAGCAATTCCTTTTCTGCATTCCCTGATGCTATCTTTGAATGTGCATCTTCTTAGGATACCAATTTTGCAATGTCTGTAAATTAAAATCTATCAACTAACTCGGAAGATTCCTAGATCTCAATAGCACCTCAGAATGCAACGGCAGGACATGCCATAGAGCCTTAGGTGGAAAATTGAAATCCAGGACTTGCCAAAAGTCCCTGTCCTGACCCAGGGTTCTGTGGCAGCTCTGGAAAGATGAAGAAAGAGAGGAAAGCTCGAAAGAGAAGCAGGAATGCCAGAGACAGAGCGGAGGTGAACAGGACCAAGAAAGGATGAGGATAAATCAATCCAGAGACACAAACGGGCTGATTCAGTAAAGCCGTGCGGGAAACAGTCGCTCAGCCTTGAGTGCCCGCGTTCCTAATGCGCATCCAGCCACCTCTCCTGGGTGCGTGTCACAATATTTAAATGAGGAGTGGTGCTAAAAAGAAGGTGCTAAGGCAGCGGATGCCACTTGTGAATTGAGCATCCCTTTTTGTAACCTGACCACACTTTTTTTTTTAAATTTATTTTCTTAACTTCACCATGATATTAAGTTGGAGGAAGTATAGAAAAGCAGTATTTTCTGCTTTTCTGGATATTTTTTTTTTTGGCTGCTCAGAAATTAATAGCTAATAGCCTCATCAATATGCATTTGCATGTAATATTAATTTTTTTTTTTGGGGGAGGTGGGTTGGATGTGCTAAACCCCTTATGGTATAAGGGGCTGTTGATACGTGTGTCCAACCGCAGCTGTATCGTCCTGAAAGAGGTTGGGGAAATGGCTTATTTTTGTTTTGGTCAGGAATTCCTGGTGATGTTGGCTTTTAGATTCTAACCAGACTCTTTGGCTGGGCTCTGGCTCACCTATCACATTTTGCAGCTTGCTTCTGGCTTACCTCTGGCTGTTAATGCCCGAGCAAGAGTGAGTTTTCAAGGGGCAGAAGCCATGGATCCTCACTCAGCTGCATCCTTCGGTTCTCCTGGCTAATGGGGGCTTGTTCCAGTTTCTGAAAATGAAGCCTTGATCTCTGGAACTGTTATATTGCTTGTGAAAAGAAGAAACAAGAGGTGAAAAAGGGGGCAAGAGCGAGCGGCTGGAGAAGAAAGGGAAAGAGGCAGAGTGGAAGCAGGAAGAGAAGGTAAGAAGGGATGTGAAGATGGAATGGAGATACCAAGGGAGGAAAGAAGAAATAAAGTGTGAAATAAAAGGACTGGGACCCTCTTAGGAGAGCATAACATGGTTGGGGGGGGGGGGGGGGGGGGGGTCCAGCAGATATGGAAATGAGAAGGCTGCAGTGGGAATGGAAAGAGTTGGAGCTGTTGCCTAGTGGGGATCTCCACCTGAGAGTTTTGCATAGTGGTTGGGCCCACGCAGTGTAGGTTGGTGGAATGACCCATCTCACCACAGCGCCCCCTACTGGAGGTTGCTGCACTTGTAGTTTCCTGCCTGCATATTAGCAGGTGGAATTTTTGGATCTGACCATGTAGTTCCCCTTCGTATTGGTTAAACCCCCTTTACTAAGAAGGGGGGGGGGGGGGGGAAGCAACTGACTCAATAGGCTTGTGACTGTGATCACATTGATTTTTGAGTGCCTGGGTGATTTGTATTTGGGGGGAGGGGGGAAGAATTTTTGTCTGCTCTTCCCTCCCAAGAGAGAGAGGCATGGGGAAGGACAAGGATTGCCTTCTCTTTGCCATATGCTTGGTTCCTTCAGGCCGAAAGATCCCTATGTCATCTGCAGAAAAAAAGAGTGGATGCCAACTGGAATCCAATGCTGAGAAGAGGGAAGTGGGTCCCCTGCACCAGCCAGAAGAACAGGAACAGAGAGGACTGGAGCTTTCTGCATCAAGCAGTGGTAGGAGAACCCATTTCAGTTGTACCCTGGACAGCCTTATATTCCACCCACCGGAAGAAAGGCGACCCCTGGGAAAAGAAGGGACCACAGACACAGATTAACGGATTGTATTTATTGATGTGATTATGGATGTAACAAGAAGAAAATGTACCGTGAACAAGTTGAAGAGTAAACTTTTTATTTTAGCGCCTGTTCTGTTGCGGTCTCTACCGCTTCCCTCCGCTTAGGGCCCAAACCCGCCTACCTCCGCTTCAGGAATCACCGCATTCCGCCCGCTCTGGACCCCAGCGGCTTCCCTCACTCCACGTGGCGGCTGCCATTACGTGCCTGCTTCTCGCCAGTCTTGAGCGCTCAACTCCCGGAAGCCTGGCTCCGCCTGTGCTGCTGACGTCACGCCCAAGTCCCGATATAACCGGCGCTCAAACTCTCTCTCATCGCCTTGCAACGAGGTTCACAACTCCATAGTTGTTCTTAGTTGCGTTCCTGGTGATCTCCACGTTTCCTGCTTCCGACTTCGGTTTGCCTCTGACCCCGGCCTGCTTCCGCTTCAGCCTCCGGTTTGCTACCGACTCCGCTTCAGCCTACAGCCTGCTTCAAGCCTCCAGTTTGCTACAGACTCCACTGCCGCGCCTCCCGGGTACCTTGGACTTCCTAGCCTTCCTGCTTGCTCTGGTCCCGGTCTAGGCCTATCTCAGCCCCTGGACTTTCTGTCTCTATTCCGAGGACCCGGTGCCCTACGGGCTCCTCCCGGGGGGTCCCTGGTTCCCGGGTGAACACCTCCTGCTTGTGGCTCCGCCCCCGGCCTACCCTGTCGCCCTAGGTAGGCTGGCCCAAGGGTCCACTATCTCTCCAGCATTGTCCAACTGCAACAGCTGTTCATTAGGAATCACTAGTTCAGAGAACTAAGAGCTTGAGCTGGACACCCACAGGAAGAGACTTACACCATGAGGTGGGCGTTGGAGGTCTATCCCCCCCCCCCACGCCAGGGTTTAGATTGATTGTGTATGGAGTAAGCCTTGGTACTGAGTGTCACTGCCTTCATAGCCACATCTAGAAGGTGGTGGTCGGGAAGAGGGGCTACGTACATTATAGTAGGAGTCTTAGGACATGAAATTGATATTAATAGGAACTTTGTTTTCAGTTTCTATTTTATTTTCCCTGGAATTTATCAACATTTATTAGAGCCAACCAAAACAGGAGAAAATCATAGGAGGTGGGGGTGGGAAAGGAGTCATTTTTTCACTGATTTTCTGCTGTTTGGTTGGTAAAAATAAACACAAATTCCCAGGTGAAATAAAAACTGAAAATGCCCCTAAATATTAATACAGTTTTAGCTTGCTTTTTCAAATGATACTCAAGGAGAAAAGACATACCATTCTGGGTCAGACCAAGGGTCCATCAAGCCCAATATCCTGTCTCCAATTCAAGTCACAAGTACCTGGCAAATACCCAGATATTAAATAGATCCCATGTTACTAATGCTGGAAACAAGCAGTGGCTATTCCCTATTGATTGATTGCAGCTTATGGACTTCTCTTCCAGGAACTTATCCAAACATTTTTTAAACCCAGCTACACTAGCTGCCTTAATCACATCCTCTGGCAATGAATTCCAGAGCTTAATTGTGCACTGAGTGAAATTTTCTCTGATTTGTTTTAAATGTGCTATCTTCATGGACTGCCCCCTAGTCCTCATATTATCTGAAAGAGTAAATAACTGATTCACATTTACCCATTCAAGTTCTTTCATGATTTTGTAGACCTCTATCATATCTCCCCCTTCAGCCGTCTCTTCTCCAAGCTGAACAGCCCTAACCTCTCTAGCCTTTCCTCACAGGGGAGCTGTTCCATCCCCTTTATCATTTTAGTCATGCTATCTCATTCCTAAGTCTATTACGGCGCAATAGAAGTAGTTTACAGTGCATACATTCACTGCTCACTAGATTTCATTTTGTTTCTCTTCTGTTTTCTTTCTATAGTATCAGATAATCTACCTGTGCAGACATTATAAGAACAGGAGGCTTATCTCAGACAGGGATAAAACCGACTTGAAGAGGCCATGTGGTCCATTCCCTGACTCCAGGCAGGATTTGTTGTCCTTAAACCATCTTGGATGAATGTGCATCTATCCTGCTCTTAAAAACCATCAGAGACAGAGATTTCACTATCACAAGGCATGGGGAGAGCAGGCTTCAAAGTGATTTCTGTAGGTAAAAAGCATTTCCCCCCCCTGTATCGGCAGTCTGGAAACAGCCCTCCCTCAATGTGCGTTTAGCTACATTCAGAGGAGGCATTCCTGGAGGTGTATGTAGGTTGGGGGAGGATAAGGGTGAGCATAGATGGCATTTTCAAATTCACAAACCTGCTTTTGCATCAAAATCCTAGCCACAGGAAAAAAGTACATGCAGGCATCCACTAAGGATCCTTTGTACCTGAGGCAATTTTCAAAGTGAAAGCACGAACGTACTCTGAAGATTTGTGCAGAAGCCATAGGCAAAATATTATTTTTATCCTTTTCTTTCTCCTTGGTTTTTTGTGCTGTACCATTTGTATTGCACTAACATTGAGACCTTTAAGGGAGATGGGCTACTTATTATTTTTGCACTTATGTGGAGTCCAGTGTGTTCCTCTGAATTACAAAGTAATGGTCTGACATAGCCAGCAGATTAATACAGGGAGCAGGGCTCCAGGAAAGGAATTTAGGGAGTCAGACTCCCGGGAAAAATACCTGGCCCGGTGGTTTACAGGGAGGTGAAATCCCTGGGTATACAGCCTAAGGTAATTAGGCTGGGGCAGTCTAGACTGACCAGAATACAGGGAGACAAATTCCCTGGGAATATAGGCTAGGATAAGTATGGGAAGTGCACCTCTGCTTATGCTATAGAGAAAAGGGGGAAAATAAGTCATAAAACAGAAGGGAATTTTTGATTTCTTGAGATCTTGAATGCATGGAGTATTTGTGATACGAAAGGAGAGTGTCTGTAATACGACAAAGGATTGCTGCTTGTGGGAAAAAAAAAGGGAGATTTACCCAGCAAGGAAATACCAGAACCACCATTAAAAACCCCTGCCCATTGTATATGGAAAAATTATGGTCCAGAAGCAGTCTGATATGTTTGAATGGCATCATGCCACTAAGGGGGTATTTCCAGCTGAAGGTACCTTTTTAATTTAGAAAAATTACGGCAGTTAAAAGAATGTTTAGTTTTAAATAAAAAAAAAAAAAGGTTCCCTTACAATTTCTGCTATGGTAGATTGGTTCACCGAAGCAGACAAGAGAAAGTTACAACTTCCCTTCACGGGGAACTAGTAAAGAAAAAGCAGCAGTGCGAGGAATTGGCCCAACAAGTCAAAGAATTAAAACTAGAACCCCAGGGTCCGCCTGAGTATGGTAAGCGCTCAGCCCTCGGCTCCTATACTGCTGCAAGAAATCCTAGAGGACACTGCATACCAAGCTAACTTATATTCTACTTCACACCACAACCAACTCCATAGGGGAGAGGAGGGGGCTGACGAAAGGGCTGGCAGCTCCAGTTCAGAAGGGAAGATGGTCCTCAGGTCTGGCGTAATTATACAAGGGAAGGTTGAGGAAAGCCTAGTACTGGTCGAGGCAGAGGGAATGTACCCCATGAGGGTAGTCCCTGATGGTTCTGGTGGTACCCAGGCAGTTCCATGGACAAAAAAAGGAGTTGGTAGCCATAGTAAAGGAATTCCCCGATCCTTGCCTCTATCCAAAAAAAAATGGGATACTGAGATGGGGCTTATCCTGGATGCTTACACCCCCACGTACTCTGACATTAAACATCTTTTGCATATACTTCTTCCCTCTGAGCACAAGCGAAAGGCATTAGAACATATAGCACTCCCTGTAAGGATGATCACCGAGGAAGAGCAGCTTCCAGGTAGTCAGGTCATACAGGGAATCTATGACAGGCTACGAAGCTGCATGCAAACAGTGTTTCCCCCAAGGGCAGACTGGAACAAAATAAGAGGAGTATGAATGGGAGGGGATTCCCCTTTAGGTTACCTAGGGAAATGAACACCAATTTTGAATGCTCATGGTGGAACGATGCACCCCGAACGTGACTGAGGCCCAATGCTAACAGCCATATTCGTAGATGGGCTACCTAGCAAGCTTAGGGACAAACTTAATATCGCTGATATTCATTGGAGATCTAAGGATCCAGCGGTAGTGGCTGACACAGTTCAGCAGTTATGGGAAAATGAACAAGGAATTGTAAAATCTCAGCAAGCTAAGCTCCTGACTTTTCAATTACAAGATTTCCAGGGGACGCGGGGCAACCTTAGGAACAGAGGCAGGGGGTCTAGTCCCTAAGGGGACGGGGAGGTGGGAGAGGAGAAATAAGTCTAAATGAGAGAAGTGAAATTGTGTGTCTTAGGTGCCACCAGCCCAGACATTTAAAATGGGACTGCCAGAGGGTGGAGGGGGCAGGAATATTGAAGACTGGTCTGAGTGGAACCCTAAGGTCGCCCCTTTCCTCCCAGCTGATCAGAAGGATAAATAGCAATTAGCTCTCCTTCCATTATCCTCATGCCCCCAGACTGAACCTATGTTAGAAATTCAAGTGGGAACTTCAAAAGTACACTGTCTCATAGATACCGGAGCCACTTATTCCACACTACAATCCCCCCAACTACCCCTCTCAGGCAGGGTGGTGTTTTCAGCAGAGGATGTCACACCTTGGGCAAACTGTACTGATACTATGACCGTCACCTATAAGAAGGGTTACTACTGTGTGGTGAAATGTCGTTTATGTGCAAGAATGCTTTGACCATGACTGTTCATCTATACAAGGTTAACAGCAAGGTGGTGGCTCTCCCCGGGGCACATCCTTCATACTGCGGAGACTATAAGCATAAGTGCCCCAGATATCCCCCATGCTTCAACAGGACTTTACCTTGTTGTGACTACAGCAGAGGCAGCCAGTCAGTCAGTCCATGTGGTTCACCAGCTGTGCCCTATGGAAGCCAGGAAAAAGATCCATGGGACCTGCTCTATTGGCTACGGATGCAACCTCAGGTGTCTTGGGAATTATACTCACGATGAGTACACCCCTTCCCCCATGTTTCTGCTTGCCAAAGCTTATATTGAAGCGCAAGGCTGTTCTGTGTTGGGCCTTCCTGTTGTTACCGGAGGGAACATATCAAAAATCTACTTCACCACCTCTGAGGTAAGAGTAAATGACAGCAGGCTATCGGTCTATAATACCTCAGGACTATGGTTCTTTGCACCATGGGGAGCAGTAAAGACCATTTCCTGTTTCCTTTAACACTACTGCTTAGCTTTCCTTTGGATACATTGTATCACTGGTTTACCCCCAAGAGAAGGCACAGGTCACTATTTGATCTCCAGATGGACAGTGATCCCTTTCACCGTGTTTTGAGAACCTTTTTTCCTGGTTTGGGAGTTTTTGAACTTGAAAATACTTTTTAAAAATCTTTCTGCCACTGGGGAAGTCACAATGAAGATTATGGGACTAATGCAACAAGAGATTAAGTCTCTTAAAGAAATAGTTTTAGATAATCGTATGATGCTAGATATGCTGCTTGCTGACAAAGGAGGGATTTGTCAATTTATTAATTCTTCTTGTTCCTATAATTAATAATGATAGTATTAGAAATCACATGCAAGCCATGGATACACTATTATCACACCTTACTTATTTCACTGACATAGAAAACCCCTCATGGGATGTCTTTGGTTTGGAAAGAATGCTAGGACTTTGGGGTCAGAGGTTACTAATGATACTTATAACAATAATAGTATTCCTTCTTTTTATGTGTATCCATACAATGCATTTTTATGTTATGTAAAATAAGTATTCCTAAAATAATGGTCTCAGCCACACTTGCAGTGCCCCAGAATGTATCCTCAGATGAAGAATTTAATAGGTTATGCACTAGAAGTGAAAATATAGTAGACATTAAGACAAGCACTGCCCCCTGGACCAAAGGAGGGACTGTGATAATAAAATTTATTAGAGGTATCTGTTTAGTGGAAATTTACCAGAAGCATTCCAGGAGACACTCTAGGTCTTGAAACTGTCTCACACTTAGATAACAGAAAGACAAATGAATCTCTTTGTAGTTTTTTAGATACCAACAATGAAGGTTTATACTAAATGCATGTCTTCAACCATTAGTTAGTGCTTCTCAGGACACCTTAGAAATGGTTAATGTCAGCAAATGATTTTTTCACCTTGTGATCTAAATCAAAGGAATGATGTACTAATACATAGGTTAGGTAAACTGTCAGTTGGACTATCTGATTAAGTCGCTCTCCAACTTTAGAGCTAACTTCCTTATGTACGCATAAGAATAAAGGCTTTTGATCATGAGAAATACACTGTCTCTGGTGTCCTTGGTAAACTTTATTATATCTCACCACCCGTGGTGAACAATTGGGCAGTTTGAAAATTACCCCACATAGATGTCATGTTTGGGCAACCTTCCATTTTCATCTGGCTTTGCCACTTTGCTCTTAAATGACTCTCGCCCCCCCCCCCCCCCCCCCCCCCCCCCCCCCCCCCCCCCCGTTCTCTTCCACTTGCAGATTCAGGGTCTGCAAGTGACTCTTCCCTTGAGTCATTTTGAGTGATGATGAGACAATGTAACATGACTAATTATCTTTTTTTTTTTTTCTTTCAGAGTTGTGATATAAAAATCGATATGCCCTCTTCCTGGTCCCGAGTTATGTCTCTGTGTTCTGATCAGTTCTGGGGGTTGCCTGACATCTTTAAAAAGTTCTTATTTCCAAAGCTTGATGCAAAAATTGAGAACACCTTAAAGTTCTCAAGATCATCACCAAGGAAGAGTGGAAACCTTTTAGGTTTTCCCTCCTAATTTTTTTTAACATATTCCTATATTGTATAGTTTGAAAGGATTTTTTTTGGGTGACATTTGGAATTTTTTTTTTTTCTCTGCTTAGTGATAATGTTTCAGGAGATGTCATGGAGACTTTCTCTGGTCCTGTGTCTTTGCTCACCTGCACTTTCCTTGAACTGCAAAGGACTTCAGCCCCAGCAAAGGCGTTTGACTAGAGATATCCTTCTCACCTTCAAAGCAATGGTAAGTTAATGCTTGTGTAATGTGCAGTGTGGAAGTCTTTAATGGGAAGGTAGGACTACTGGAGATGTGTTAAAACAATATTTACATAAGAAAATGCCATACTGGGTCAGACCAAGGGTCCATCAAGCCCAGCATCCTGTTTCCAACAGTGGCCAATCCAGGCCATAAGAACCTGGCAAGTACCCAAAAACTAAGTCTATTCCATGTAACCATTGCTAATGGCAGTGGCTATTTCTTTAAATGGACACGGTGGATTTTTAAAAATGGCATACATCTAGAAAAAAAAAATATATATATATATATATATATCAGATTATTTTTATTTTTTTATTTTTTTTTTTTTTTCCCTGTGGTACTGGGCTCCTGGTTTCTAAAAGTATAGCTGTAAAGGACAAGTTTAAAGCATACTCTGCTTTTGGCAATCACAGCCTCTCATGGTTTCTATTAATATTTGAAAAGAGAAACCATGTTAGTCTGCCTTTAACACCAAAACCTGCATTCTCTCAGTTGTGATGAGCCAATGGCCTCCACAAGTTCAACTCTCCCACTTTATTGTAACATCAGGAAGGCTTTTGTAGCACCATGTTCAGTTTTTGAGGTGCAAACTTGAGAAAATCCAGGAGAGCACAACTAAGTAACAACAGCTCTAGGTAATGTGATGTGTGAGAAAAGGTTGAGGAGTATCTGAAGACAGATGGGTAACACAGGATAGTTTAGGTATCATGAATCTCACCTTGTCGACTAGATGATCTCTTGAAGTCCCTTCCTACCCTATCTTTCTACTGCCACAGAAGAGCCTTTCCAAGCAGAACCTGCACTGAACAGCTGAATGTGGATGGCAGCTTGAGCCCATATGTTGTGTGGATTTCTATTGGTACTGTAATTGTATATTTAGGATGCTGCATCAACATTTAAAGGGACACTGTCAGCTGGTACGGATGATGAGTGCTAATTTTAGCTAATTATTTTGCGGTGTTTTCCCCAGTAAAATCCTAACAAGCAGTTTTTCAGTACTGTGGCATGGTGCACTACAACGGCAGCTGTTTACTGGTTATGGAGCATTCTAGTGTGATAAGTGCTACCATAGTTTGCATATTTTTGAGGGCATTTCTTGCGGGAGGGGGGCTGTAGGAGAATTAAGGCTGCGGATGGACATCCTTGGCATCAGTTTCCTAGCCTATTTTTATTTATCACTATTGTAACAGAAGTTAAAATTTAAAGGCATTTTAAAACCCCTTTTAGAAGTTGGTTTAATGACTGCTTTGTACTAAAGAGTAGGAAAATTATGTCAATTCAGGTTTATGCATTCTGATGGGAAATTGAGACCTATCTTTATGTTCCATTTTTCCAGGACAAATCAATAAATCCAGTCCTGCTTTTAACCCATTGCAGTTCTGGTTTCCAGGTTGTTGCGGTCTCTAAGAAAAGCAAAGACTACAAATCCCTGCATGCAACAGGATAAAACCAGTACTAGATCAGTGTGTCTTGAAAATTTGGAGACAGCTGGGAGCCCTGCCCATCCTGTGTGTCCCATAACTTCCTGCAGAATAGTACAGGAACATTATCCTGATCTACCTAGAAGCCCAGCTGGAGTAGTTTTCAGCCACGGGACACCTCTGGAGAGAAATCACTTGACAGAAGGCCTTGGAAACATCTTTTGGTTTTGTGAAACTTCTAGAACTTTATGCAAATGCTTCATAGTTTTTAAACTTTGGGGGACAATTTTCAGCACGTAATTTGGGACAAACCATTACCCATGGACTTTGCACCAAATTTCATAAACCCTGCTTTCGGGGGGGGGGGGGCTGGATTTTGCAGGAAAAATAATGCATGTAAACTTGAAATTATAATCTCCATGCATTATGTTCCGATTCCATCCAAAACCCACCCGTAGGAAGGCCTCTCATAAATGCAACAAGTGTGCGAGCTGAAGAACAAAGTGTGTACGTTTAGTCATATTGAGGGAGTGCGTTTTCCAGACAGTCAAAATTTAATTACACAAATCACTTTTTAGGAGCATGAGTGGCTTTGAAATGGTCCTCTTCATGGCAAGATGGCCGTTTCTTCTCAAGTATCTTACATAGAATAAACCAAAGGGAGCAACAGTGAAATTGGGCAATTATGTCCCAGCTTGCATCAAGGCCGAGTGCAAAGGAGATGAGACTTAGTGAAACTCAACTTGATCCCTTAAAGCCATATCGGGCTCTAGATCTGGCAAGGCATGTTCTCCTGCCCTGCATGCAGTAGCCATGACAGCAGCCTGGGGCAGAGCTCTGAGCTGAGCCTTATCTAATCAGAAGCCAAGAACTGGCAAATCTACTGCCTGACGCCCCCCAATGATCTCATACCACAGTGGATTAGTAAAGAATTACGGGGCATTTCTCTTCTGATTGGATCAAAATGCATGCTTCTGCTGAAGTCCCCCTTAAAAAAACAAAACACTGTCAACCTTTGTTTGGAAGTTACTTCTAAGATCAGTTTTAAATGACCATTTTAAGAAGATGGGTGCATGGCCATGATGGCTCCATGGTGCATAGGTGACTGTCAAATGCCCTGACTTCTTATGTCACACATCAGCTTCCTATTTCCCTTTGGTTCTGATAGGGAAGCTGATGCATGATGCTGGGAAGTTTGATCTGCAAGGTGGTACTTGATAGAGATCTGAACGCGCTGAGTGTTTAACATCCTTTTTTATAAAGTATCTCTCACCAGTCGTGTTCCACACAGGGAGACATTTTCTTGTTTTATGAACAAACTAATAAGGCCCCTGCCATACACATCGCTCAGTGATTGTGACAAAGTTGCTGTCTGTGTTTTACCTGTCTGGTTCCTTGCTACTGAGCCCGTCTCAGCACAAGGCCAGTTCCACGGATCTCCCCCAAACATCTGTGACTCATATCCAGGTTGAAATGCCTAGCCGCATGCCATTAAGCTTGACTACTTAAAGAAAATATGCCTTTGAATTTCTTTGCCATGCACATCATAAAATATTTGCTAATTGCTATAGCACATTGCAGAGCTCAGCAACTCAAGTCACTTCTTATTTTTTTCAGGGAAGACAGTTGGTGAGCCATGCTGCCAAGTCATGTTAATTCAAAGCAGACTTTGCATATTGCCTAATTCTAACCAGCCTGAATAACCCACAGGATTCTTTGCTTGGGTAACAACACTTGCCAAAAGCTTCCAGTAACAATGGATTAATCCCCCAACAGATTATATAATACAGATTCCTTGGCACTCAGTAATTTTAAAAGAAAAATATTTGTCATTCAGCATATTAGAGAGTACAAGAATGAATTAATTCCCATGAAATCCATTCCATAATAAATTAGAAGAGGGAATGAAGGAGCACTCCTTTTAAAGCACCTGCCCTCCTGCTTGTTTTTGTCTCTGTGTTGGAGGAATTTGTTTACTCTTCTCCTCCCTTGCAAATTAATTTCCAATCTTCCAAGATTTTTTCACAAAATGCTACATGTGCTGAAAACCTGTAACTATGAGATTATGGAAGATACTCAAAATGCAACAAATGGAGTGTGGGTTGTTTTTTTTTTAAATTATTATTAATCTCTTTCTTTAGCTGCTGCGATAAATATCTGTAGTTACACTTTCTGTCTGCCTTCAAGGTATGCTGCCATTTTTCAGCCTACGTAAGCTCGAAACTCAGGTGTAGCACTGCTTTGAGGCTGAGCTAGCAGCATACCAGGGCTGTGAGCAGAGATGGTGACGATGCATTCTGGGAAAGTCAAATGACTGGAAACTAATCCACAGCAAAGTATTTTGCAAACCTAGGGTGAGGGCTTGATACTGACCTGTATATTCCATAGTATCATGGTTTGTTTTCTAGCTGGTGATCTTGGGATTTAAACATATAACCCTCCAACTCCAAACCAGGGTCTCTGCCACTAAACCAAATGAGCAGTTTTCCTAGCTGAGACAGTAGGAGATCCCTAACTACTTTAGCTTGATTGGTTAAATCCCTTCCTTTATCACAACAGTCACATTTACAAAGCATGTAAATTAAGCAGTTTGAAAGGAGCACTTCTTTAAACTAAGATTTCAGAAATTTAGGGTGGATCAATCCCAGGAAGGCAGATAGAAAGCAAGACTGAGAAAGTAAAAGAAGCAGTTAAAGAAAGTGGGAATGAGTGAAGGAGACAAGGCGCAGGTGGTTGAAGGGGTAGGAGGGAAGAGAGTAGAAGGAGGTGAGACGGGAGAGTAGTGAGGGTGGAAGAAGGGATGGAGTGGAAGGTAGGAGAGTCACGTCACCCTCCATTACCTGAGCTATAAACCCAGACTATCTGCCCTCTGGGGCAGGGAGCTACCTATTGTACTTGAATTGTAATTTAGCTTGAGTTCAGAAAGGCATGTGCAAGTAAATTCAGTCCTAAAGGAAGAATGGGAGGGGAGAAAAACAGATAAGTCAAGGTTATAAGTTTCCTTGAGCCGTTTTTAGGGAAGGTGTGAGCTAAGTTTGAATGAATGCATAAAGAGAGGGCACACACAAAAGCCTAACTTTTCAGTGCTTACCTGGCCATTTGACATCTAAAATTGCAATGTAGCCAGAGGGCACAGTAAGACGTCTAATGAAGTTTCTAAGGAAGAAGCTGGGCATCTCTAAGTGCTGTGAGAGAGGGGAATGTAGACTGTCCACAAACATTGCTGGTCTAGAAGTGTAGTCTTGCAAGTGAACTCATTCAGTACTGCACCCATGCTTAGACATCTAACCCGGTATCCTATTTGGGATCCAAACTGATTTTCAGATGGAATTTGTGTTCACAAAATTGAATGCCTACGTTCTCTTCCTGAGTGCCTAATGGCTTCTTTTAAAACATTTATCCCCAAAATAAGTTAAAATGGAGGCAAAGGAGAGGGATATGGGGAGAAGAGAGAAAGGAATTGAGAAGGAAAGGGAGAATGAGGATGAATTTGAATTTAATTATTCACTTTTCTTACCTGTGCTCAAAGTGAGCTATAATTCAGGTACAGTAGGTAGGTCCTTGCCCCAGAGAGGGCTTACAATGTAAGCTGGTACCTGGGCATAGAAGGGAGAAGGAATGAGAAGGCTGGAGGATGGAATAAGGCAAGAGAACAAGACTGTCAGAGATGGAGGGGAGAAATTCTTATGAAAGAATTAATCTCCTAGACTCTTCAGCCTAAGCAAGTCCTCAAGCACTGCCTACTGGAATTCCTCAAGGTTTACCCACTTCCAGGTTCTTAATACCTCTCACACCACTGGTGTTTAACTTACTTAACTATATATATGCAATTTATATCCAATGCACCCACTTCCTTATTCCTACCTAAAGTACCGTACTGCCTATCTTGCAAGTTGCCTCATGTCTGTATATCGCATCGGTATTTATCCATTATTTATGCACTGAATGCTGGACTGCATAGAGAGAGGCCTAACCAGCAGACATAAGGAGATGATGATGCCCCTGTCCAGGTCATTGGTGGGGCTTCACCTGGGAGTACTGTGTTCAGTTCTGGAGGCTGTGTCTCAAAGAAGGATAAGAAGATAGAAGCAGTCCCAAAATAGGCAACCAAAATGGTATGGGGTCTGCACCAGAAGACATATGAGCTGAGACTTGAGAACCTAGATATGAATACCCTGGAGGAGAGGAGAAATGAGGGGATATGATAGAGATATTTAAAGACTTAAAAGGAATTAATAGGACAGAAGAATTAAACCTGTTCCATTGGATTGGAAGCTGAAGAACTAGGGGTCATGATATCAGGCTCCGAGAGGGCAGACTCAAGAACAATGTCAG
This sequence comes from Rhinatrema bivittatum, assembly GCF_901001135.1. Classification (NCBI taxonomy): domain Eukaryota; kingdom Metazoa; phylum Chordata; class Amphibia; order Gymnophiona; family Rhinatrematidae; genus Rhinatrema; species Rhinatrema bivittatum. Next base: position 65,282,498 of record NC_042626.1, on the reverse strand, counting down.
GAAATATTTCTTCACAGATTCCTGGAATACCCTCCCGGTGAAGATGAGAATGGTGATGGAATTCAAAAAGGCGTTGGATAAGCACAGAGGATACTTAGTAGCCGGAGGATGGTATGGAAAAAACAGGGTAACCTGTGCTACGTTTTGCTGTAACATTTCCATATGGGGGTAACATACCTGGAGTGGCAGACTGGATGGCCCATTTTGGTGTTTATCTGCTGTCATTACTATGTTTATGTAGGAAAGTGGAATATCACACGCCTGTAAATACAAACATTACAGAAAGGAGTGGAAGGAAATTGGAGCTGGAGCCTAGGCAGGAGGAGCTATGGTGGGATAGAAATGGATCTGAGTCCCTGTGGCATTAGTAAAACAAGGGTCTCAGCCTTTTTACTTTCTTGTACTGCAGTTGCTCTCAGGTCAGCTTGTAAGGGGGGAGGAAGGGGAATTGTTCGGTCGACAACCAACGCTGGGCCCTGACATTTATGGTACTGATGTGCAGATATTAGGACAAAACGTAGGCCTATTTCTATGGCCAAGTCCAAAAGCAAAGCACATTCAAGCAGCAGTATTGTCTGAATTATCAAGAAGCATGCTTACCCTGTAAAAACGTTGCTGGCAGTAATTTTGTTATGGGTTGCACAGTTGCTTGGTTTTAATTGTTAATATAACTACCCTTAACATAAGGCTGGGGGTAACCTGCACGGAGCGGCAGTTACTACATTTGACGGAAACACGAGGGTAACCTGCACAGAGTGGCAGTTGCTGCCCTCAGAAGAGACATAGGGGTAACCTGCATGGAGCGGCAGTTGCTACCCTTAACAGTAATATGGGGGTAACCTGCATGGAGTGGCAGTTACTACCCTTAACAGTAATATGGGGGTAACCTGCATGGAGTGGCTGTTACTACATTTAACAGAAACATGAGGGTAACCTGCATAGAACGGCAATTAATATCAAAAGAAATTTGCTGGACAGACTGGATGGACTATTTGGTTTTTTTCTGCCATCATTACTATGTTACTATATTAGATAACAGAATTTTAAAAATTTGACTACCTGAAGTCCTTTTGATCTTTGGCTACCATTCGTTGGCTCAGTATGCTGTCCTGCCACTACCAGAAAGCAAATAAGAAACAGATATCTGTAGGAAATTCCCATGTGTTAGTTGCTTGTGAGTAGAAACAAATAATATTACTTTTCTAGACTGCAGTGTTACACATTGGAAGGATATTCTCATTTACTCATGTGCTGGAGGCTAAGAAAGCTGATGAGCTAAGTGGCTGAGCCCCAGCGTAGGATGTGAGGAATTCCAAGATGACTTGTTAACAAATGGATTGCTGGTTACTGTAATGTGACGGAGAGGCTTTCTCCTGGAGTGGCTCCCAGTGCATTGCTCAGTTATTTAATAGAGGATCTGCCTGATGCTAGGAGCGGGTTTGGTGGTTACTGTAATGTGACGGAGAGGCTTTCTCCTGGAGGGGCTCCCAGTTCATTGCTCAGTTGTTTAATAGAGTATCTGCCTGATTCTAGGAGCGAGACACCAAGGAATGCAGAAAAGAGCTATTGTTATGTTGGGGACCGCTAGGAGAGCGATCCCAACTTGAGAGGAATGTGTGCTCTTGGGCCTCGGCTCGACCCCAGATGAATCCAAGACAGCACCGAGGGTTGGCGAGGTGTGTCCCAGCATGGGCGAAGACTAAGTCTGACCCTCTGCCGGACCTGCATCCTTCTGGAAGCCAACAACACTATGTTGGTATTTGAACAGTCCTCCGACCGTTCCCAGCCCTTTCGGACCTGCCGCTAGGTATTGGCAAGAAGCAGCAGGCCGGACTGAGGATGAGGGCAGACGGAGGCCTTGTGACACAGAAGACTCAAGACGAGGCAAGAAGACTCTGGAAGTGGATGAGGATCTTGGAAGACTCTTGGACGAGATGAGAAACTGGGAAGGTTCAGACATTGGCACTGTTTCTCAGGGCGCCCTACACAGTCCACCCGCAGGACTGGTCACGGACCACCCTGTCTCACTGTGTGCCCTACACAACCTGGAGAGGCTGGTCTCGGACCACGCGGAGAGCGGGACAAGCGCAGGAAGGGAATCCAGTTGAGACAAAAACTCCAATGACAGGAACGGACGAGATGGATTTACCCCAACAAGGTGTCATCTGGAGAACCAAAGGAGCTGGAGGATCAGGAGGACTCAGAACGAGCGAAGAGGAGCGGAACTTGGGAACATCAGGAAGCCTGGAACATCAGGGAGGAAAACATCAGGAAGCCTGGACTAGGAACCTCAAGACATGAAGACATGGAACATCAGGAAACCATGAACACAGGAAGCAGACGAGACATGGAGCTCCAACGAAGACCTGACGGAGTGCTGGAAGACAAGACTTCCAGGAGCAAGTAACTCCAATGCAAGGCAAAGCTGAAGTGTTGGAGAAGCCCTTTTATAGGGCTGAGACAGGAAACAGTCATCAGGTGGGATCCAGGGCATATCCGGCCGTGGCCCCTTTAAATCTTGTGAAGAGACGCGGCCTGCGCCTTAGGAACAGGAAGCAGGAAGTTGTGCAGGACCATGGCCAGTGGCCATGCTGCTGCTAACTCCGAAGAACAGGGCGGGGCCGAGGAACAGGCCCAGCATTGTCGGTAGCTCTCAAGCCGCAGAGGGCAGACTGAGGAGCGGCTCCAGCCGCAAGAAAAACCGAGGACTGCGGCCTCCAGGCCATGGGGCAGGCAGAGAGAAGGTAAGAGGCTGCCCAGAGGGCAGAATCACAATAGCTATCATCTCAGACGACCTGAATGTATCCAGTCAATGTAATGAAGCAATGGGAGCACAAAGAGCTCAGTTAGTTGCATAAGTAGAGTTTTCAGCAGGGAAAAGGAGATTGTGTTGCCCTTGTGTAGGTCACTAATGAGATCCTGCCTTTGGAGGCCATATCTTCATAGGACATTGAGTGCATGGAAGCCATTCAGGGAAGGTCTTCCAAAATGATACAAGGCCTGCAACACAAACCCTACAAAGAGAAAATTGCTGAAGGAAAGAAAGGATGGGGGAGAGCTATAATAAAAGCATTCAAATATTTGACAGGCTTCAGTAAATTTCAGAAGGTGTTTTTTTTCCAAAGAAAAGGAATGTCAAGGATAACAACTCAGGCTATGTTACTTATTTATTTAAAACATTTATACCATCATTCTGGTTTCAATCATGACGGTTTACAAAGCAATAGCAAATAAAATTGATAATGTAACACAATAAATACAGTAAAATATAACAAATTATTAAAATAATATTAAAAACACATCTAAAATAAAATAATAAATGAAACAAGGGAGGAAACATCTCTTTACTGAGAAGGTAGTAGATGCATGGAACAATGTGCCAGTAAAGGTGCTGGGACACCAGTTTTGTGAAAGATTTCGCGTGTTTGGTACAGATACAGAGGACAGCAGTATTAGGAACAAGGTGCAGAAGAGGGTAACAAAAATGATAAAGGGGATGGAGCATCTCCCCTATGATGAGAGGCTGCACAGGCCAGGGCTCTTCAGCTTGGAGAAGAGACGGCTGAGAGGGGGCAGGATAGACGTTTATATAATCATGAGAGGGGTGGAACAGGCAAATAAAGGACGGCTATTTACCCTTTCCAATAATCCTAAAACAGGGGCGACCCTCCATGAAACTAACAGCTAGCAGATTCAGAACAGATCGTAGAAAGTGCTTTTTCACTCAGTGCACTATCAAGCTGTGGAATCTGTTGTCAGAGGATGTGATCAAGGTGATAGTATAGCGGGGTTTAAAAGAGGATTGAACAAGTTCCTGGAAGAAAAATCCATAATACATGATTAGCCAGGGAGACTTAAGAAAGCCACCGCTATGCCTGGGAGTAACAGGAATAAGATCTGCTTTATGGGATCTGCCAGGTATTTGTGACCTGGATTGTCCACTGTCAGAGACAGGATGCAGGGCTCGATGGAGCTTGGTCTGACCCAGCATGGCAATTCTTATGTTCTTATTCACATCCTCAAGCACAGAGACAAGGGGAGAGGAGATAAGAAGAAAACAAGGGGCAAATAAAGGAAGTTCAACCTAGCGGTACTACAGGTTACATGGTTGGTTGGTTGGTTGGAACCAACAGGTTTGGAACCAAAAGGGTCAATACTAGTAGGTTGGCAATGGGTGGGTACCGTCCAGGAAGGTGACAGATCCATGGTGGCAGATGTTTCGGCAATAGCTTCACTAGTTTTGGTACCTGGTTAGGTTATTATAAAGCCTGATCATAAGATGGGGGATGAGCTAGGCAGTGGATTAAGCATGGGAGCTCATATACTCATCTACCCAGAACTTGCCTGGTCCTTAGATCTGTCCCTTTATGTTATGGGGGCAATAATCAAACTGCACCTGCTTTTTCCTGAGGATAGCTTTTCTAGCCAAAATGATGCTTGCGGTTTTGAATATCTAAAATCTCTGCGTGCTCTTGCCTCCCCTGACCTAATCCTGCCCCTGAGAACGTCTCTGCAGGTGCGAGTAAAACTACGCGTGTTCTTCCACTTTTACCTGCAAAAGGCTTGGGCAGTTTTCCAAAAGGTCATTTCTGCAGGTTGAACATGCAGGAAAGGCTTTGAGAATTGCTCTCTTTTTTAATGTAATGCTCCAGATTACGAAAAGATACAACTTATTCCATAACTGGGGCTCAATTACCATTAGAAATCTTGCTACAAATGTTTTTATTTGAGCAACCATTACATAAGCTTTAAAAGGGACATTAAATTTATTAAGAAAAAAGAGTGTGAAAAATTCTGCCGTGCAGCTTTTCTGTCCGAATCCTGGTTGCCTTGGGAGATGGGGAACAATGGCCAGACAGCTCCAACAAGGCCATTTTGTAAGTGTAGTAACTCACTCCGAAAGGAGGCATGCTTGGATGCGAGTCCCCTCCAGTTTCACGGTGTCAGATTTAACCTCCCTGGCATCAAGGGAATGGAAGTGTCGGGGCTGACCAAGGCACCTTCTAATGCCACTCCCTCTCCTCCGTGCAGGCTTTCTGCCTAGAAGGAGCATCAGGGTGTCTTGGGTGTGGGTGGCACTGCCTCTGGGATGATGTCCATCACCTCCCTCTTCCAATTACTCTCTACCTTTCTCCTCCTCCATGTCTGTGTCCTGTAACTACTTGGCAGACATCCGAGGTGCAGGCTTTTGGCTTGGCTCTTCCTCTCTTAAAAGTCTCTCCTCTTCTTTCACCGCCTCACCTGGGGTGCAGATGTTCTCCCTCTTTTGCCCTCAGCACTGATGACCAACCCCATATGCCAGGCTCACCGTTGTTCAGATTTGCAGCAAGGAGATTAATCTATGAGGACGAGAAGTCGGTGCTTGATCAGTTTAGCTCATATGTGCTAATTTGTATATCATCTGCAGATCAGGTGGATATAGTGTGAACACCCTATGCTTTTGGATTAGCATACACCCTAATAGTGTGAGCACGCTATTAAGATTATTTTTAATTCTAAAATACTTAATGCATGGCACCTTGATAATTTACTGTGCATGTTAAAATGTTTAGCGAGTGCATGCTAAAAGCTTTTTAATGCACAGGGTCCTAAAAGCTGACTTTAAGCTTCTGTATCACTTTTTTTTCTTTTTTTTTTTTTAAACCATGTCACAATGTCTGAATGTATCATCTGTGATTTTTGGTGGAATATCTAAAAAAAAAACCTCAAGAGACATATACATTTGTAAATTAAAAGAAATACATACTGCATTGGCTGAAGGTGATCTCTGAAATGGCTGGCTGGGCTGAACTCATATTTCCTCTTACTACTCACCAGTTTAATGTTTGCTGTAAGCAGTGGACGTGTACACAGTTCGTGAAACAAGTGTACCCAGGAAAACACAGCACACACAAAAAAGGAAAACAAAACGGTCTTTTAAAGAACATTGCACACAAGTTTGTACACTATGTTGCACATGAGAATTCTTTTGCACATAAAGCCCACAAAAAATTAGAGAGCGCATAGCTTATCATATAAATAAAAATTAAGATTCTTTTGTTACCTCAGAAACAGTGACAGAACGCCTTCTGTTACCAGGCATGTTGTGAAGTTACACCGGTACCTGTGAAAAAGTCAGAACCTACATAGCAAACCTGCCATACCAAAATAGCACTAACTTCCAGAACTCAAACAGCAACAATCCTAACTATGAAAAGGCAGCATTGCAAATATTATACCAGGCCCCAGAGCACTACTGCTAATACTACTATTCTGCATTTATATAGCGCTACAAGGTGTATATAAAAGATAATTCCTGCTCCAAGGAGTTTCCAATCTCGGCAAAGCAGAGAGAAAACAAGCTGCTGGGAAGAATGAGGGAAAACATTTACAATTTTGAAGGTGGGTTAATAAGTGAATTTTAATTGAAGATGGGGACCATTTTATTTCATTACCAGTCACTATGTGAAGTAAAACAAAACCCTTCAAAAAAACTACATTCATCACATATATAGCATAGTTCCTACCGGGGGAAAAGGAACAAGTCAGCTGCTAGAAATCCCTACACAGAAATTACACATTAGCAGAATGCTTTACCTCAGTCATACATGCAGAACACAGATAGACCATCACCAAACATAAACTAAGGGACTACAAATCAGAAGTAGAAATCTGCAGATACAAACTGAACTCTCCTTTGCTCTGCCATCCATTCCAGCCTCATCCCCTCCCCTCCTGTTTCCTGTGGCTGCCTGGGAATGGAGGGGCATGGAGGAGAGGGGAGGGCTGGATTAGGGAGCAGAGTAACTCTTTTCTACTCTGTCTGCTTCGGCCTCAGTCCCTCACCTCCTGATCTCTGCAGCATAGGCCGAACCTGGAAACAAAGCTGAAAGCTCAGGTCTTGTCAGACACTTGGTGTGGCCATTTACCTTTGCACAGTAAAGATGTGAAGAGTAAAGTGATTAAAACAAAGCAGCAGTGGCTATTTGAGTTTGTGTGGCTGTCAGCACCTATTGTTTTGCTGTCACTGGGCCACCCCCAAGAAGCCTGGACACTAGGTGATTCCACTAGTCTGCTTAACGGTTAAGGCAGGCCCTGCTTTCTGGTTAAAGTCAAAATTAACCTGAAACAAAACCAAAGAGAAAGGAGGATTAGATTTTACAAAGGTGCCAGGATTCACGTAGACCAATGTGAAACAAATAGAAAAATGCAACAGAAAGAGAGAAGAAAAAGTCAACGAAAAATAGCTGAAAAACAAAGGGCATTTAAAATAATGAAAGGGAAATGGAGAAGTTACTAGAGGGGTCCCAGAGGGCTCTGTGCTTGGACAGCTGCTAATTAATATTTTCAGCAGTGATTTGTAGGGAAAATTATAAATTACAAAACTCCATTGCCTTTATTTTCCCCCAAATGACATGAAATGGTATCACAGTGTAATTTTGCAGCAAAACTCTAATCCCCCATGAGTTAGGTTCGTCTCTCTTCCCAGCATGATACACAGCTCACCTGTGGTGAGACCTGACTCCGGCTACTCTCTAGGACAAGGTTAGGGAAATATTTTCTGTTGACCTATTCACCTAACCGGTGCTGTCGTTATTCATAATGTAGAACACAAGAATAGGGACTCCCAGGGGTTTGCTTAGTACATCCTGTGACAGGGATGAGCCTCGCTGGTAAGCCAGGGCACGTCGGGTAGGATTTCTATCTCCTACGTTACTTGCTCGCACTTGTCTTAATTCCTCTGCCTTTTCTGTGGGATAAACACGCTAAGCCAGGATTATGTGAACTTGCTCACTGATGCAGATTCGATAGGGCTCAGATTTCTGACTGGGTTTCCGAGATGGCTCACAGACCTCAGTTCATAACCTGTGCTTGACTAACTCATTGAGCTTGACTTGGCTCCAAATTTCAAGGCGAGCTGCTTTAAGCTTTGACTGACTCACCAGATTTCTCATGAGTTTTGGTTTTTTTTTTTTATCAGATCTTTGTGAATTCTGCAGCAAATCTTAGATGGCTTGAGATTCACCCTTGTTCGGGGTAAGCACCAGGTGCCAGAGTTGAGCTGGGGGAAGGCTGCTTCAAAAATTGAGGATCCAGGCCAAACCAGAATGAATGATCATTTATTGAGAGGATGCAGAAGCAGATTGACTCCTGCAGTCTTCCTCTGTCCCCTCAGCTCAGGCATGGTTTGGGTTAAGCCTCCTCTGAACTATTCATGAGTTTGCTCAGAGTTATTAATTTTACTGTCCTTGCAGAACTTTGTCATTTAGATTTTTTTCAACACAGGGAAGGCTGAGTCAAGTTTTGGAGTAAACGGTAGCTAAAATATTCTGAAAAAATGTGACTCACAGATGTCTCTTCCACAGGGCAAAGAAGACAAGTTTCCTCTGCAGTGTCTAGAGCGTGATGCTTTTCCTCCAGATATTGGCTTTATCTACCACACCTTAGAGGTAAAGAAGAGAGAATGTAATGGAAGTGAAATGCAATGGTCGCTATGCTCACTTTTTTTTGATTCGACATTTCTGATTCTAGCTTGCCTGGGAATACCTCATGTTTTAATACAAGATATTCTGGACTCCCCATGGGAGTTGGGAGGGAGCAGGGTCAGATTTCCCCATGACTCACATTGTGGTGGTTGGGTCGTGCAGGTTAAGGCTAAGGTTAATCGGAGGTGCAGCTCTAAGAAGGTCTAAATATCATTGAAACCAGTTCACACAAACGTATCGTGAGTTCTAGAACCTGGACAGAATATTTTATACACCAGGTATAACGATGTACTTAGAGTCCAGAGGGAAGAGAAAGCGAATTCAGGGCAAAGGCAAGTGTAAGGGATCCTGGTTGCAAAAAAATATGTTATGAGCCCTTCCCCACCCATTGTCAAATGAAGGAATCATGAATGTACTGACATAAAACTAGTGTTATTTAATAACCTAAATAAATAGAAATACCCTCATTGACCTGCAATTATTTAACTCCCATACATAAAAGACTCACAAAAACTAACCTCTAGCTGACCTTAGAATCCAATTCATTTAAAGGACCTTCCTTCACACCTATGAGGCAAACATCAAACTCTTCTCATTATAACCATCTCCAATGTCCATTACATTTCACATTCTATGTTCTTCCTTATTTATATACATTTTTTATGCAGCTGAAACTTTGACATACTGGTGAAATGAGCAGAACAAGAAGATGAAATGGGATTCTAGGATAAATGCTAATTTCTACCTGATCCTAGAATACCACGCCATTGTCTTCTTTTGCTTATTTAACCATATTGTCCACTTCCTCTGTGATATTAGCAGCTTCCCGCCTGCAGTGCAGTTCTCAGAACGAGAGAATTCAGAGCTGGGCAATGGGCGGAGGGCGTGGAAGAAGGTGACGCTTTGGTTCAGACCAAGGCTTGGAATGCACACTCCTGGCCATTCACCCTCTCTCCATGCCTCCCTCTCCTGGAAGAAGATCTGTACTGAGTGAGGTCCCAGGCACCCGGAGTCCTCCTGCCCTTGTAGCATCTCCAACCCCAGTCATCTCAGCACAGAACTCAGTTCTGGCATTGCCCAGCGAAGACCCCATTCCTCCTGCTGCTTGAGACCAGGGAGAAATGAAACTGCTGCGGACAACCAGCCCGGCTGCAGCCCAAGGCTGCTCACTGCCATCATATTGCGCAAATGGATAGGGGCAGAGGGGAGCAGTTGGATGAAGGGAAGAAGCTGGAAGGGGAAATAGTAAAAAAGCCAGAGGAAAGGGAAGAGCAATGAAAGTAGCAGGAAAAATCCATAAAAGTAAGTAGGATTAAAATTCTGCAGGAAACAAACTACACTCTGGAATCTTTACAGACAGAAATTCCATGCATGGCAGGGAAGAGTATAGCAGTGGGAGTATACATTGAACCACTGACCAGGATGCTGAGGCAGACTGAAATGCTAACAGAGATTAGATAGTTCACTAATGTCAGAAATACAATAATAATGGGAGTTTTTTTCAATGATTGTAACTGAAATGTTATTGTTTTTGCTGGTTTTTCTTCTCCTATAAAATGAATAAAGTAATTATACAAAAAAATAAATATAATGGGAGATTTCAATTACCCTAATATTGACTGAGTGAAAGTCTCCTTGGTGCATGCTATAGAGGTAACATTTCTAGATACCATAAGCGACTGCTTCTTGGAGCAACTAGGATCTCCCTTAGATCTAGTTCCTAGCGGAACACAGCACCATACAAGGGTAACAGTGATGGAGCCACTTGAAAATAATGATCTTAGCACAATCATATAAAATACAGTAAGTACTGGTGGGAAAATCATAAATGGAGACTATGATAAAAAGAGTAAAACGTCTAAAAGGAGCAGTTGCAAGGAGTAAAAGTCTATACAGGACATGCATACTATTTAAAAAGTGAGACAAAAAAACAAGTGGACTCTTTCCCTACATATCCGAAATAAACAAAAACAAAGAGAGAAATACTCACATAACTACAAAAGCATCAAAAGTGCAACAATGAACTAAAAAAATACTGAAGCAATGTCAGAATGAGTGTGCAAACGGTGTAATCTGCTGCCTCATGCCACGCAATGGGTCTCAAGCAGTCTTCAGAGATCAGCGCTAACAATTCCTCATCCACCAGTTCAGTGCCTTACACCAAAAATATCTTTTAATATCTGTACCAAATAACTATATGTGTATATCTTTTTAAAGAACAAATCTCTTTGAAAAAAGAAAAATACTTATCACACTAATGTAATGTTATATCCATCAAACCCCTGACATTGGCCAATGTTTTGTTGCTTGTTTCAAGGTTTACGCCATCTCCATCAGATTGCAGACAGCTCTCAAACCGGCATAAATGCTCTAGCGTATTTATGCGAGTATTTCTCTCTTTGTTTTTGTTTATTTTGGTTATTTAAAAACTCTATCTTGGAAGCCCAGGTAAAATGCATTCCACCAGTTATAAAAAAATAGAAAGAAGATTTATTTTTATAAAAAAATAGAAAGAAAAAAAAAAAAAAAGTTATAAAAAAATAGAAAGAAGTTTATTTTCCTTGTTTTTTGTAACTTTCCCTCTCCCTTTTTCTGATTCACTGTATTTAAAGTTCAAGGTTCTTATTGAAAATATTGTTTTTTACGTTACGTTATGCTTTACACTCCTTGTTATTTGTAAACCGGGTTGATGTGATGCCTATCATGAAACTCGGTATAACAAAAACAATAAATAAATAAATAAATAAATAAGATCAAATGTATGCCAACATGACTAAATGGTGCTGTGAAGGAGTCTGTAAGTGTGGCAACAGCATCCTTTAAAAAGGGAAAGCAAGTCCAACTGAGGAAAATAGAAATGAACATAAGATCTCATAAATAAACTATATAATATTAATAAGGCAGGTCAGGAGAGGATATGAGTAGAGACTTGCCAAAAGACAAAACTAATAACTAATTTTTCAAATACATCAGAACTAAGGATCTTGTGAGGCAGTTAGTTGGACCATTAGATAACCAGAGAGAAAAAGGGTATCACAGAAAAACTAAATTAATTATTTGATTCTTCATTTAATTTTGGCAGGGGCAGGAAATGTTCTGGCTGAATTTCATTTTATTAAAGATTTTTTTTTTGTTATTTTTCTTTCTTTTCAGGAAATAGTGTGCACTATTTGTGTTATTTCCTGAAATAAAAACTAAATTTGGTGGGATTGTTTTATTGCATTTTTCATTTCATTTGAAAATGAATGCACATCCCTAATAAGTGGCAGCATCTGGTTACAATCTTCAGCTTCACCAAAATGATAAGGATCAATTTTCTGCAGTAGTGAATGTTTACTGCTGATATCTGGGAGATCTTTAACATAGAGGGCAGTGGTATGGGCAAGGAAGGACAAATTATCAGAGCTAGAATAGTGCACAGTAGGCAGGGGTAACTGTGCAGACTGGGTCAGATGCTTTTTATCTGTCAAAATTGTTCTGCATCGTATTCATTGATTTTCTGTTTGTTTAGTTGCTTACAGTTTGAATAAAGCCAATACAGGTGTCCAGAGGCACTCACTCAGAAGAAGAAGAATCAGCCTCTTGCTTGTATAATCTATAAAAGTCTCATTTTGTTACTGAAAATTATAAATCTAAACTTTTTAGGTGGAAGATAGTATTGTGACTTTGCAAGAAATTATAGAGAACATTATCCGCTTTTACATTCATCATCATCGCTTGGGTGACAGTGACAATAAAACCCTGGATTATTTTCAGACTCTGCTCTTTCGTCAAACTGAATACCTCCGAAACTGTGTAAGTAAAGGCCGAGAGCCCATGGAGATCCTACAGAAGCTTTCATAACATCTGATAAAGGGATTTTATTATGGGCTCTTGAATACTCATGTACTATGTCATCAGAGATAGTTCCTGTATGGAGCCAATAAAAGATAGATAGAGCCATGAAGAATCCAGAGTATTTTAGAACCAATTACGGTATACTAGTTGCATTCTGCACAATTAAATATTAAAAATGAATTCATCATCTTGTTTTCTACAGATTCCTGAGGGCACTGGGAATTCCGACCAGCAGCAAAACACAAAGAAAGCTGTGAGTGTACATTTCAGGAGAATGGAAGATGCTTTATTAGAAAAGGTCATTAAAAGACTGTATTCACTTGTATGTTAAAATGCATATATGTTACGGTTGTGGGCCCAGCTAGGGCTGGTGAACCCCCACAGGGCCAGGTCAGGACAGAAAAAGACAGATCTAAGGATCGTCAGCCTACATCAGTCACCTCTCCTGCAGGTTGAGCCCTTGGGTTCTGGTAGCCGGCAGGACTTAGACTGTGGCTGACATAAAGGTGCAGCTGGAATCGGGCAGGTGTGGAACTGGAGTCTGGAACTGGGTGCTAGTAAGTGTGGAACTCTGGAACAGACTGAAACATTGGAGCCAGGTGCAAGTAAGATTGGAACAGACTGGAACACTAGAAAGACAGAACAGGCAGACCAGAACAAGACAAGGACAAAACAAAACAGAACAAAGAACACAAAAGCCAAAGGCAACAGACTAGAAAGCAGGCCTGTGAAGGCAACTAGGCAGGACTAAAGCAGAAGGCCAGAAAGGCCACAGAACAAGGCAAGGGCAGAAGGCCTAAGAAGGTCATAGCACAAGGCAAGGGCAGAAGGCCTGAGAAGGCCACAGAACAAGGCAAGGGCAGAAAGCCTTAGAAGTTCACAGGACAAGGCAAAGGCAGTAGGCCTGAGAAGGCCACAGGACAAGCAAAGGCAGTAGGCCTGAGAAGGCCACAGGACAAGCAAAGGCAGTAGGCCTGAGAAGGCCACAGGACAAGCAAAGGCAGAAGGCCTGAGAAGGCCACAATGCAGTCCAATACAGAACAGGGCAAAACAGAGAGCTAACAAGATACAATGACAAGGCAGTAAGCAAAGCCAGAGGCAGGGTTAGATAGGCAGAGTCCTGCTATATCATGGGATCACGGAGGCTATGACTGGAGCAAGGGTAGGAGCAGCTCCACGGGGACCTCTGGTGGTTGGGAGGCTGCATAACTGGCAGAATCACAAAAATATGTAGATTTATTTATTTAAGACTTTTTATATACTGCTTTCTGGTCTGAAAACCAATCAAAGCAGTTTCAAGCTAAAAATCTAAAATATATAATGAAACTGCAGCAACAAGAAACCCCTTCTAGATTATCCCACTTCTATATATCATGCTAAAGCAGATAACCTGTAACATATTATGCCACTTGTACAATCATGCACGCATATTCCTATCCCTTCAACATGCTGTACCAAACCCAGGCGCTATTTCTTTATTGGCCTCTACTCCTTAATAACCATTCCCCTCAGGAAACAGCCAAGTTTCTAACTTTCTACAAAAAGACAGGTAGTTTACAGCTTGATGAATTATCCAATGGTAACTTATTCCAGAGAGAAGGACCCATCCCAGAAAAAGCTCTCTACTTTATTTGTGCAGTCCTCACTATCTTAAACATCGGTACCCAACACTGCCCCTTGACCTGATCGCAAGATGATGGCTAGAAATATAGATACCTAACCTATATTTAGATACCTATGTATATGACTTCCCCCTACCCAATGTGTTCCTCTTTCTTCAGGGAGGCGGATTGTAGGATGTGTGGTCTCATAGCCATTGGGTTGGATTGAGCCTGGGTGTGGAGGGGATGGCACCATTAGGAAAATAATGTGCTGTTGCAACCGTCGCGGCCCGACAGCTTCACTCCGCCTACCTTTCTTTTTCTGCGACTCCTCCTGCTCCCTGTGAACGTCTGGCTGCTGCAGACTCTGCCCACCGTCCTCTCCAGCATCCCCAGACCGGCTTGGGCCCTGCCTCCCACCATGCTCCTCAGGAACCTTAGGGCGCGCGCACCGCGCGGCCCTCATTCTTATTTCCTCTATGGCGCGAACCTCAGGGGCCTCCCCTTGTGATGACGTCACGCTGCCCGGATATTTAAGCCTGTTGTTTATTGCTAGCCTTTGAGTCAGCAAGGGAATTCCTACGGATGAGATTCACGCTCCGTACCCAGTTACTCTGCCTCCATCTTCTATTTGGACTCTTTGCTGTTAATGAGGTACCCGCTCCTCGGGGGCCTCTCTGCTTCTTTCAGGTCGCTACCAGGAACCGGTACTCGCTCCTCGAGGGCCCATGTTCCCTGACTCGCTGCCTGTGCCCATCTCCTCTTCTACTTGGAAGAATTCGCTACAGACACCATCTGTGAGTACTACTACCATCTACTCCTCGGAGCTGTTTCCCTGGAACCAGGTACTCGCTCCTCGAGGGCCTGCCTCCGATCCAGCACCAGTGCCATCTTCTACGGAGAACTGCTGTGTGAGTACTTGCCAACGAGTCTCTGTGCCCAGGGATCTGGTACTCGCTCCTCGAGGGCCAGCTCTCCCTATCTCGGGCTTCTCCATACTGGGGACTCTGTGAATATCTCAGTGTACTCATTTTCTCAGTTCTTCTTCCTACAGCACTGCTACCGGAGAAGCCGCTGTTCCAGCGCCCTGAGGAATACCAGCCCAGCCGGGCTCCATCTTCTACTCACTACCACCACCTCTGGTGGCTTCATAAACTGTCTAATAAAAGATATAATCTGTGTTTGTGTGCCCGGAGCTGAGCCTGACCTGTGGCCCCTCATGGGACTTCCCCCCTGCCACAGTGTCCAAGGGTCCACCCAAACCCTACAAACATAACATGTGCAAAGTACTGTGGTTACTATGTTAGCCTAACCAGATAAGTAGAAATAAAAGTCAAACAGACTGTAAGTTTGTTGCGTTCGTGGACCCTTGAGCCTGCTAGAGATGATGAAAGCGCACCGTGAGAAGGCCCACAGTGGAGGTCGTAGCCGAGAGGTGGATCAAGTCAGGAGACCTACCAAATCTTAACCACTGGAAGCCCGTGATCCTCCCGGGAGGATCCCTTGAGGATCCGAGCCACTTGGACTTATTTGGGGTCTCCTGAAGACGAGTACCTGAAGAGTTGTCCAGAAGTTGTAAAGTGGAGGAGTGGCTGGAACCAGGAGACCAATCGGAACTTCACCACTGGAAGCCAAATGGTCCCCCCAGGAGGAGCCTGTGAGGACCCGAGCCGCTTGGACTTAGGTGAGGTCTCCTGGACAGAGCAGTCTGGATCAAATCAGGCAGCAGACAAGCAGGAAGAGGAACAAACCAGGAGTCGGGGCAGGCGGCAGACAGCAGACAGCAGAGGCCGAAGACAAACCAGAGTCGAGACAGGCCGCAAGCAAGATACCAGAGGACGAGCCGAAGTCAGGAACCAGGAACAGGAGGAATCAAGGATGGGCTGGAGCAGGAAAAAGGCTGGAGCAGGGGAACGCAGGAACAAGAAAGAAGACTGCAACTACTAACCTCAAGGAGGGAACCTCGTTGCAAGGCCAAGAGTGGGGCTGGTTGCAGAGCTTAAAAAACCCTGAAGGCGTCTGACATCATCCCCGGAGCGGTGCTATCTTTCCCGCGCTGGTCCCTTTAAATTCTAAGCCCCTGCACACCATACGCCTAGGGGGCGTGGGCAGCTGGAGACAGTCGGCAGCGTCTCCCTCGAGGAGGGATCGCCGTGAGAAGGGCCTAGCAAGGCCTGAACGGAATGCCGAGGTACACGGAGCAGCCCCAAGGTAGGAGGAGGGACGACCGCGGACCCCGCAGGCCAGGACCACAACAAGGTTAATCGGTCCAATAAAAAATAACTTGTTTTTTAACCCTTATTTCTCAATTGGAAATATAAAATCCATAAATATTTCTTATTAAGCAATGGTTCTTCTCTACAACAAGAATTATAAGAGCATAAGAAATTGCCATGCTGGGTCAGACCAAGGGTCCATCAAGCCCAGCATCCTGTTTCCAACAGAGGCCAAACCAGGCCATAAGAACCTGGCAATTACCCAAACACCTAGAAGATCCCATGCTACTGATGCAATTAATAGCAGTGGCTATTCCCTAAGTAAACTTGATAAATAGCCGTTAATGGACTTCTCCTCCAAGAACTTATCCAAACCTTTTTTGAACCCAGCTACACTAAGGGCCAGATTTTCAAAGGGGTACGCACGTAAGATACGTGCGTACCCCCTGCAAACCTGGCCCAAACACCCCCTGCGCATGCTGAGCCTATGTTGCATAGGCTTCCGGCGCGCGCAAAGCCCCGGGACGCGCGTAAATCCCGGAGCTTTCCTGGGGGGGCGTGTCGCGATCCGCGTGTCATTGGGAGGCGTGTCGGGGGGCGTGACACAGACGGCGCGTCATCCAGGGGCAGTGCTGCAGCCGAGGTTTCGGCCCGGGGGCGTTCCGGGGGCGTGACAGTGGCCTCCGGACCAGCCCCTGGACCAGAGCATGGTGCGTGGCAGCTGGCCCGGCACGCGCAAAGTTACGCCTGCTTGAGGCAGGCGTAACTTTCGCGACAGAGGTGGGGGGGGGGGTTTAGATAGGACCGGGGGGGGGGGGTGGGTGGGTTAGGTAGGGGAAGGGAGGGGAAGGTGGGGGGAGGCGGGAGGGAATGGAGGCAGGCTGCGCGGCTCGGCGCGCGCAGGCTGCCGATTTTGGGCAGCCTTGCACGCGCCGACCCCGGATTTTAATGGATATGCATGGCTACGCGCGTATCTATTGAAGTCCCGCGTACTCTTGTTCGTACCTGATCCCCGAACAAAAGTACGCGTGTGCGCAAGTTTATGAAATCTACCCCTAACTGCACTAACCACATCCTCTGGCAACAAATTCCAGAGCTTTATTGTGCGTTGAGTGAAAAAGAATTTTCTCCTATTAGTCTTAAATGTGCTACTTGCTAACTTCATGGAATGCCCCCAGTCCTTCGGTTATTCGAAAGTGAAAATAACCGAGTCACATCTACTTGTTCAAGACCTCTCATGATCTTAAAGACCTTTATCATATCTCCCCTCAGCCGCCTCTTCTCCAAGCTGAACAGCCCTAACCTCTTCAGCCTTTCCTCATAGGGGAGCTCTTCCATCCCCTTTATCATTTTGGTTGCCCTTCTCTGTACCTTCTCCATCGCAACTATATCTTTTTTGAGATGCAGAGACCAGAATTGTACATGGAGCAGCCGTGCGGTCTCACCATGCGGTCTCACCATGGAGCAGCTGTGCGGTCTCATCATGGAGCGATATAGAGGCATTATGACATTTTCCGTTCTATTAACCATTCCCTTCCTAATAATTCCTAACATTCTGTTTGCTTTTTTGACTGCTGCAGCACACTGAGCCGACGATTTTAAAGTATTATCCACTATGATGCCTAGATCTTTTTCCTGGTTGGTAGCTCCTAATATGGAACCTAACATCATGTAACTACAGCGAGGGTTATTTTTCCCTATATGCAACACCTTGCACTTGTCCACATTAAATTTCATCTGCCATTTGGATGCCCAATCTTTCAGTCTTGCAAGGTCCTCCTGTAATGTATCACAGTCTGTTTGTGATTTAACTACTCTGAATAATTTTGTATCATCTGCAAATTTGATAACCTCACTCGTCGTATTCCTTTCCAGATCATTTATATATATATTGAAAAGCACCGGTCTAAGTACAGATCCCTGAGGCACGCCACTTTTGGAGTTGACCATTTAATCCTACTCTCTTTTTCCTAGAGATGTGAATCGTGTCCTCGATCGTCTTAACGATCGATTTCGGCTGGGAGGGGGAGGGAATCGTATCGTTGCCGTTTGGGTGTTTAGAATATCGTGAAAATCGTTAAAATCGTGAACCGGCACACTAAAACCCACCCCCGACCCTTTAAATTAAATCCCCCACCCCCAAATGCCTTAAATTACCCTGGGATCCAGCGGCGGTCCATAGTTAAATCGGGGGAAGGGGGAGGGCAGGAAAACCGGCACACTAAATCCCCCTAAAACCCACCCCGACCCTTTAAATTAAATCCCCCCCCCCTCCCGAACCCCCCCAAATGCCTTAAAGTACCCTGGGGTCCAGCGGCGGTCCAAAACGGGCTCCTGCTGTTGAAGCGTGTTGTCTTCAGCCGGCGCCATTTTGCAAAATGGCCGCCGCAAAATGGCGGCGGCCATAGACCAACACGATTCGACCGCAGGAGGTCGCTTCCGGACCCCCGCTGGACTTTTGGCAAGTCTTGTGGAGGTCAGGAGGCCCCCCCCCAAGCTGGCCAAAAGTCTCTGGGGGTCCAGCGGGCGTCCGGGAGCGATCTCCTGCCGCGAATCGTTTTCCGTACGGATAATGGCGCCGGCAGGAGAACGACTGCAGGAGGTCGTTCAGCGGAGGTCCGGAACCCTCGCTGAACGACCTCCTGCAGTCGATCTCCTGCCGGCGCCATTTTCCGTACGGAAAATGACACCGGCCATACGCGTATGGCCGGCGCCATTATCCGTACGGAAAACGATTCGCGGCAGGAGATCGCTCCCGGACACCCGCTGGACCCCCAGAGACTTTTGGCCAGCTTGGGGGGGCCTCCTGACCCCCACAAGACTTGCCAAAAGTCCAGCGGGGGTCCGGAAGCGACCTCCTGCGGTCGAATCGTGTTGGTCTATGGCCGCCGCCATTTTGCGGTGGCCATTTTGCAAAATGGCGCCGGCTGAAGACAACACGCTTCAACAGCAGGAGCCCGTTTCGGACCGCCGCTGGACCCCAGGGTACTTTAAGGCATGAGGGGGGGGATTTAATTTAAAGGGTCGGGGGTGGGTTTTAGGGGGATTTAGTGTGCCGGTTTTCGGCCCGTTTCGGACCGCCGCTGGACCCCAGGGTACTTTAAGGCATTTGGGGGGGGGGGATTTAATTTAAAGGGTCGGGGGTGGGTTTTAGGGGGATTTAGTGTGCCGGTTTTCCTGCCCTCCCCCTTCCCCCGATTTAGCTATGGACCGCCGCTGGACCCCAGGGTAATTTAAGGCATTTGGGGGGGGGGTTCGGGAGGGTGGGGGATTTAATTTAAAGGGTCGGGGGTGGGTTTTAGGGGGTTTTAGTGTGCTGATTTTCCTGCCCTCCCCCTTCCCCCGATTTACGATTTTTTGACGATAAATCGGGGGAATTGGTATTGTATTGTATCGTGGCCCTAACGATTTTTGACGATTTAAAATATATCGGACGATATTTTAAATTGTCAAAAAACGATTCACATCCCTACTTTTTCCTGTCTTTTAACCAGTTTGTAATCCACGAAAGGACATCACCTCCTATCCCATGACTTTTTAGTTTTCTTAGAAGCCTCTCATGAGGGACTTTGTCAAATGCCTTCTGAAAATCCAAATACACTACATCTACCCGTTCACCTTTATCCACATGTTTATTAACTCCTTCAAAAAAATGAAGCAGATTTGTTAGGCATGACTTCCCTTGGGTAAATCCATGTTAACTGTGTTCCATTAAATCATGTCTTTTTATATGCTCTACGATTTTGATCTTGAGAATAGTTTCCACTATTTTTCCCTGCACTGAAGTCAGGCTCACTAGTCTATAGTTACCCGGATCGCCCCTGGAGCCTTTTTAAATATTGGGGTTACATTGGCCACCCTCCAGTCTTCAGGTACAATGGATGATTTTAATGATAGGTTACAAATTTTAACTAATAGATCTGAAATTTCAATTTTCTTCAGTACCCTAGGATGCATACCATCCGGTCCAGGTGATTTGCTACTCTTTAATTTGTAAGTCTGGCCTACTACATCTTCCAGGTTCACAGTGATTTTGTTCAGTTCGTCTGACTCATAACCGCTGAAAACCATCTCCGGAACTGGTATCTCCCCAACATCCTCATTAGTAAACACGGAAGCAAAGAATTAATTTAGTCTTTCAGCAATGGCCTTATCTTCCCAATGTAGGTCTCATTTAAGGGATCTTGTAGATGGTGAAATGGATCCTTACTGGTGGGGAATAAGTGGTCATACGAAAGCATTCCAGAAACCAGGTTGTTGCTCCCCTATTAACACTCAAGAACCTGTTTAAATAAGAAAAACAGCCCATGGTGTGGGTGGTGAGGGATGGGGTGGGGTAAGGTGGGAGGGAACCTAAGCAGCTATCATCCACAGTTCAACAATCCTGAAATTAAATTCAAACATTACAGCATATAGTGTAGCATCAAGAAACTGAAATAACTTATCTGTAGATGTCCCAGCTGAGGTGGCAGTCCAGAGAGGGAAACTCACTGGAGTTATTTCAGGCTTAGATCAGTCTTTTATCTCCAAATTAAGCTACAAGTCCTGGCCCTACCTGGCCCTGTTAGGAGTCTGGCACTAGATTCTAAAAGATATTACTTTAGCCCTTGCCCCCACTTCTCTTGATTGCCAGGGGCTCATGAGGGATGTCTTGGGCCACTCCTGCACCCGTGCTCCTGGATTCTTCCCACATAGAAGGGAAAGGAATAATTTTTCAAGGCCCTTAGGTATTTTTTGGAGTCCTCTGCAATAAATCCAATAGCAAGAACAGAACACACACCACCACTGTCAATCAGTCTCCTTCAAAGAAACTAAGTTTACTGATAACTTAATTGCAAGTAAAATCATGGTAGGTACACCATAGCTTAATGCGCACTCAATACAGAAAATAAAAGCACATTAAATAAATCACAGTCCTACGCAACAGCATTGCTGCTCATCCTTGTCAGTAGGGACTCTTGGCCTGGCAATCCCTCCCTGATAATACTTGCATTTCTGGATGCAGTTCTCTTAAATCCAGCAGACAACATGAGATGAGCCTCCAAATGGTGCTTTCCTCAAGGGATCTCTTCCCAGTAAAGTAGCCTTCCCTCTGTTCCCACTCAGAAGAAATCCTTTCTGCGACAGATGAGAAGTTAGGAATTATCTTCTTCCCTCTTCCTCTTTGATTTCTTCTCTGGTTTCTTAGCTCAAACTTAGGCAGCCATCCTTGGACTCCCAACTCTTGAAAGCCGGGGCACCCTAGCATGGGGTTCCAGCATGAGACCACTCGACAGAACCCTCTCTTAGAAAGAGACCTGATGAAGAATCCTTACCTACGAGGACATGGGAGTTTTATTTACATACTGACCCCTAACCCTGGGGAGTGTCAAACACCTTCCACCATTCCCACTATTCTGACCTCACCCTCAGATCTGGAGAGACTCGGAGGCCTACTAGTAAGGGAGAGTTTTGTTACTCCCTTACATTAGGTTAGACAGACCACCTTTTGTCCTGCGAAATCTGAATTTTATGGCACCTGAGTTTACATGCATTAACTTCAGCTTTTGTAATACAGCAGGACCAAGAGCATTAATAAGGAGGGGGAAGGGAGGGCAAGAGGAGGCCAAGGCAAGCATGATGATAGATGCAGGTAAAGAGAGTAACTGTTAAACATTTCCTAAGCAATTATCACCTGCGGTCAACAATCCTGAAATTAAAATTCAAACACTAGAGCAAACAGTAGCAGTGACAAGAAATTGAATGCAATCTCTCTCCTGCTCTTTATTGTTTCCAGGACAATAACCTCTGTGCCCGGATCATCATCAGGATAGTGGTGCAGAAACATCTACGGTCTATTGCCCATCTCCTTGAGCGGATCAGGCGACTCCAGAGGTGACATCAATAAGCAACAGGGGACTAATATTTATATTCCAATTCTTTTTTTTTCATCCACATTCATTTATTTTTATAACTATCTATATATTATGTTCTTTTATTTTTTCATACCATTTCTGGAATAAAATAATCTGTAAATTGTCATTTTATTAATAGACATCCATTTGTTCATGATTTCAGGTACAGATTTATTATATGAATAATGTTCTATGTATGTTATACGTTATCTGCGGCTACAGTTTTACCATTACTGTTTTGAAAATTAAGGCAGGATTTGAAAACTCAATGAGGGCACAAGTAACCAGAAACATATTTTGGGGGTAACATAAACACATGAGCCTACCTTTACAGTCACATAATGCAAATGGAGCAAAGCATGCAAAGCTGAGGCTGTGTATTTTCGGCAGCTCATGCCATCAAAGCAGATGATAATCATCGTGCCATGGTGTCAACTAATGGTCTGATATTGTCACCTAAGGAAAGAACACAACCTGAATTTTGTAATCTGTTGCCATTGAGCAGGTTGAGTTGAGGGCCAGGGGTAGTGTAAGGGAGCAGGGGCCAAAAGTGGGAGAAGAAAATGTGTGAGGCCAACTGGGCTTGAAGGCAAAGGAGGAGATAGTTACTGGAGAAATGTCTCGGCTAAGTAGGTGAAGAGAGAAGGAAGGAAGACAGCAGGTGGGATGGGGGCTTGAAGGAAAGGGGATGGATGGGAGGACTGCAGTCTGAGTTAGAGCCCTTGGGAAAGGAAGCAGAAACAATGGTCAGCATACAAGGATGACAAAATATAAGGCAAGATGAGAGAAGGAAAAAAAAGCAAATGGAAGAGATGGGATCATGAAAGGGATGAAAGGAGTTAGGGAAAGAGAAGTGGAGGGTAGTGTGTCAAGAGTGAAGGGATCTCCTGTATGGATTCCTTTCCTGCTCTATCCACCATTCTAGGGGGGTAACCAAAAACTATATATAGAGACCACATACACAGTAAAACTCTCACCGACTTCACAAATAGTTTGCTACCCGTATATGAGTTCCTGCCCATGACCGATTGTTCCTTGCAAGCACAACGCAGATCCACAGATCTTCTTTGATTCAAGAAAACTTTTCAAATGCCTGCAGCAACAACAATAACTTTAGTTGTTTTCTAAAGCACCCTGCATCGCTTTCAGCTCTTAAATTCACTGGCGACTTGTTTCAATATACTGGACCTACAACGGTACATGCCCTTTCTCTCCTCTCTGTCAACCGTTATCCCTGCTCTAATGGTACATCTAATAGATGCAAACAACACTGTCCCAGAAAAATCTAATGTAGGTGGAAAATAATTACATTCATCAATACTCCACCAAATCCACAATTTTTAATACTCATTTCCGATTTAATGCAGCTATGCTAACCGACTTTTTGGGATAATAGCGCCCTGGGATAAAAGATCCTGTGTCAGCGGAGGAGTGATGGACATTCCACGCTGAGAAGAATATTGTGTCATGTGAAGAGATTTATTGCGGGGGAGCATTGACCATTGGTGGCCAATTTAATAAGATAAGTCATGGCATCACTGTTGTAAGACTGAATAGTGAACCTTATATTGATTTGACTTTTAAGTGCATTATAAAAAAGAAAAAAAAAGAGTGGAACAATTTCAGAGACCAATGATTAAATATAAGGCTGAAGATCATTGACATGTTTAATTTCACTCTACTGTTGACGCCTGTTATGACTGTCTATATTTATGGACATGTAATAGATGGCCACCATTTGATCTCAGCCAGCGAGAAAGACAATAAACCTTCAGTACTGAGCTAATATATTCTAGGACTTCAGAATACATTGCCTTCTGTATTAATGTTAGAATTTTAAATTTTATCTTGTATTGTATAGGTAGCCAATGTAGGGCACTCAGAATCGGAGATATATGATCATGGAAGTGTGCACCAGTAAGAACCTGGGATGCTGTAACACCCTCAATGTTATAGTTGGCAAACCAATGTAAATAGTATTGCAGTAGTCCAGCCCTGACAGAACCAGTGACTAACACTGTACGGAAGTCTTCCTGCTTGGGGAATGGTTTAAACCTATGTAAAGTGTGCACTACTGGACCTATTGCCAGCAGCTAAAGGTCCCCAGCAAGAGAAATTATATTTGGTGAAGAGGCAACCACATGGTACACAAATACCTGCTGAAAATGTGGCAGCATAGTTCTCACAAGAAGGGGTTGAATTTTTAGCTCAGGTTCGAAACCTATGAGCAGTAGCTCCAATTGTCAAGACTTCAACCCTGGCAACTATCCATTTGTGAATCTTTCATCTACATTCATAATTTAATCATCTTTTAATAAAAAAAATTCTGTCTAAAATGGAGAGCGTCCCTCACATTTACTTAACCTTATGCTTGGATCGGAATTGGAAACCCTTAAGGAGTTTCCATGGGAAATGTAAATATCTATAGGGGTACAGGTTTATAGGTGGGCGTGATTATCCAGGAAGGGGAGAGCATTACTGGTTCTGATTGAGAGAAGCACTTTTTTTTAATAAAATAGCAAAAAGTGCTTCTTTCCCAGCCTTCTGTCTGGACAATCATTGCACTGTCACTGAGCTGCAGGGTCAGCTAGAGAGATCTTTTTTGGTTTTTTTTTAAAGATGATTGAATAATGATAATATGTGCAGCCAGGACTAAGGCCCCTCTCCCTTGGCTCCTCACAATAGCACAGACATCAAATAATACACAGACTCAGCAAATTGGATTCAAAGAAAGGTTGCAGCCTTATTAAACATTAAAACCACCAGAGCCAACAGAATCAACATAAATATCCACCCCAAGGAATCATCCGCCTCGCCCCAGCAAGATGATCCCTTCACAGGTCACCAAACCTGTAATAACCTGCAGCATCCCACCACTAACAGGGACCCCCACCACAGCCCAGCAAGGGGTCCCAATCATGTGGCTGAACCCAGTCACGTGCAACTAAAACAACCGGTGCTAAGGAAACCCGCCACCTAGCGGATTCCTTGCTCTCAGCCCTGCCCCATAAGAACCATGGCTCTGGTAACTCCGCGAACACCCCCCCCCCCCCCCCAAGCTATGACACACCATCAAATTGCCCCAGAACAGAAAAAAGGGGAGGGAGAGAGGGGAGCAAGATGGCCGTGCAGGAGGAAAGGGGGCAGCACACAAGGTAACGCCCCCTTTTATACCCCCCCCCCCCCGCAGTTTAAAATAGTGTTCCCTAGATGCATCGGGACTGGCCAACCAGGACCTGATGGGGTCCTGTGAGGTCATCCCGGTGCACCAATTCAAATTTAAATGACTAACCAATAAATTCCCCTATCCCCCCCCCCCCCATCCTTCCCTGCTAACTACTGGCCCGAGGGAGGAGACAGTCCAGAGCCCACATTATCGCGGGCTTCCGAGACTGCGCTCCTCCAGCTTTTCCAATAGCCTGATTTGAAGCCTTGACGATTGGCGCTACTGCTTAGAAGTTTCAAACACCTAATTCAATACCTTTTTGTATCTATTACCATGTGTCCAATATATGCAAGCATTGCTATTTCTCTAAAGATTAGCTCTGAACTTTCTGGTCGGGAGAAAGAATTGGGGTTGCACTATTTTAAACAGTTCAGAGTACACGGCAGACCAAATAATTCTGCACTGTGCCTTCCAAATATGGAGAAAATCAAGCTGAAAATCATCCTCTGAGCATGAAAACCTTCCTGAAAGCCCTGAATATCTCCCGATCTTGGCTCACTCTCACGCCATTCCAGTGTGGCAGAATAGAGTTCCAGGTTACTTGAGAAAGGTGGGCAGGACAACGGGCCCGGCAACCAGTTTTCCTGGATGCCGCTCGCTTTCTTGTTTCCTTTTGTATTTCAGAATATTATTTTGATGTTTTGTATTTGCTCTCTGGGTTTCTTTTTTTGTCATTTTTATTGCTGCATTTGTTGTGTGTTCCATGTCTGATGTTGCCTTTGTTTTTCTGTTATGTTGCACATTTTTAATATTGTCCTAGCTAAGAGTAATGCAAGGGATGTGGGGTAGGGGAGAAGCTTACATTTACACTGGTGTGGACTACAGGCCACCCCCTCAAACAGAAGAACTGGACAGAGATCAGATTTAAGACATCCAGAAGGTGGGAAGAAGGGAGAAGTGTTGCTCGTTGGATATTTTAATCTGCCGGATGCAGATTGGCGTATCCTTTCTGTGGATACAAGAAGTCGAGAGATAGCGGATGCCCTTCGAGGGGCTTTGCTCAAACAAATGGTCATGGAACCCACGAGGGAGGTTGTGAAATTGGACCTGGTGCTCACTAATGGGGATAATGTCTCTAATGTCTGGTCAGGTACTTACCTGGGCACCAGTGACCATCAGATGGTATGGTTTGATATCACAAATAGGATACAGAGAAGTCGCATGAAGATCTGAGTTTTGAAATTCAAAAATATGGACTTTGTCAAAATGGGGTTGTATCTGGTGCAAGCACTAGAAGAATGGGAGAAAATGGGTGAGGTGGAACAACAGTGGGCCAAATTAAAAGGAGCTATTTCAAAGGCCACAAATATCTACGTTGGAAAAGTAAACAAGAGTAAGAGGGAAAAGAACCCGATCTGGTTCTCAAAGGAGGTGGCTGAAAAAATAAAGGCAAAAAGAACAGCGTTCAGGAAGTACAAAGGATCCCAAAAAGAGGAAGACAGGGAAGAATGCTCAGTGAAAGTGAGGGAGACAAAGAAAGAAATCAGGAAAGCAAAAGGTCAAGTGGAAGCAAGGATTGCCAAAAAGGGAAAGCAAGGTGACAAAATAGTTTTCAGATATATCAAAGAAAGGAGGATGGCCCAAGGTAGTATAATGAAATTGAAAGGTGACAAAGAGCAATGTGTGGAGAAAGATGAGGAAAAAGCAGAAATATTAAACAAATATTTCAGTTCAGTATTCACTAAAGAAGACTGGTTGACAAAAACATGGGTGGCAGTGGGGTAGATGCAACCCCATTTACAGAAAAGAATGTATGGGAAGCGTTAAGCGTTAAGAAACCTGAAAATGTACAAGGCAGGATGAAGTACATCATAGGATACTGAGGGAGCGCAGAGATGTGCAATAGATCCCTGCAAACAGGAGTGGTGCTGAGTGATTGGAGAAGAGCAGTGGTGGTCCTGCTTCACAAGAGTGGGAGAAACTACAGGCCAGTTAGCCTCACCTCGGTGGTGGGAAAATGAATGGAGACTCTGCTAAAGGAAAGTGTAGTGAACTATCTACAATCACTTGAAATGACATTTGAAATGACAGGTTCCAGCGCACCCCGGGATACTGTATAGGCGCTGAAGATACCGCCTATACAGTAAAAGGGGTTTCGCTTCATGGACGCGCGTTGAGCACGGGTTGGACGCGGCTTGCATTTGCATGCAATTTGAATAGAGTATCGAGTGGTAGGTGAAGAGAACTGTGCGTGCGGGGAACGAGGGTGCGCCCGGCACTGCCGCACTCTTTCTACCGCGGCCTTAGAGTATCGACCTGTGTGTGAGTTGGTTGGGCTGATGTGGGTTCACCGACTGTGAGCAGTCAATGGATTGTCCTGAAGAGTGGGAAGAGGGAGGAGGAAATGTAAAGGTGGCTGGCTAGGTAAGGGCTGGCAGCAAGTGCAAGAACTTTACATGATGATGCAGTAGATGTGTGTGTGACAAAAAGTAAAAGTTGTATGTCTGAGACAGAGTGTGTGTGTGTGTTTGAGTATCTGAGAGTGTGGGAGTGCATAGCAATGTCTGAGAGTGTTTGGGGGGGGTTTGTGACTGAGAGAATGTATTTGTGTGTGTGTGTGTGTGTGTGTGTGTCAGTTTTTGAGAGAACGTGTGTGTGAGCCGTTCCTCTTTGTCTTTCCCCAGCCTGTACTTAGTTTTAGTCCCTGCCCAGTTACAGCTGTTGCGTCCGTCGGTCGCAGACGGCTGCGTCCTGTCTGCCTCATCTCTCTTTCCTCTTTCTCTGCTCCATTGGGCAAGATAGCTGCCTCCGCAACTCCTCGCCGACCTCTCCGGTGTCCCTGGTCTAAGAACATAAGAACATAAGAAAATGCCATACTGGGTCAGACCAAGGGTCCATCAAGCCCAGCATCCTGTTTCCAACAGTGGCCAATCCAGGCCATAAGAACCTGGTCTGGTCTGGTCTGGCATGGGCGATTGCGTTTGCCATTTTCTCTCTGAAGTCACCTAGGGCATGTGCACGTGCATTGGCCCTCCCTTTTGAATACGTCATGGCGGAAACCTCGGGGGCGTCCCCACCGCATGATGTCACTACCTCCGGGTATTTAGCCTCTGCTCTCCAATTCAGCTACGAGTTAGCAAGGAATCTCCCTGCTGATCTCTGCCTGCTACCACACACCTTCGCTCTGTGTGCCTTCGCTCCGGAACGACTTAGGTATCTGCACCTCGGGGGCCTTGCCTTGCTCCTTCCTACCCTCCGGGGTTACCAGCTTCTTCAAGGACGCCTAAGGTACCCGCTACTCGGGGACCTTGCTCCGTCCCGGACCTCCGCCCTCGGGGGGGTTCCTCTCTACAGCAGCTTCCAGCCTCAGAGTGAGTACCTCAGCTCTTGGTCTATCTCTGCCTTGTCTCACCTCCGCTAGTGTAGATTCTCGGCCTACCCTGCATCGCGGACCACTACCGGACCCATCATCTTCTTTTTTTTTTTTGAATTCTTTATTTATCTACTTTTCAATTACAAAAATTCCTCATTTTTGCAATATCCAATTGTAATAACACAAAAAATAAAACTAAATCCTTACTCATTTACACCAGCATCTATCATTATCGAAATATTTCCATTTACCCAAAAATCAATAACATTGATGGGATGACTCCATGGAATTTAAGAGAGAGTTACAGGAAATAAATTATACAAAATGGAAAAACTGGCCTTTACACGCTATGCAACAAATAAAAGTTTCATGCATTTGTGGGAGTTGACGTGGCTGGTTTTCTCAAATCAATAAAAGATTTTAATTGTTCAGGAGAAAAGAAAATAAAGGTATCTACTCCTTTCTTAAGCACGCATTTACAGGGAAACTTTAACATGAAAGACACAAGTGAGAGAGAAAGCCCTATCACTAGCAGGACCCATAATCTGGAACTCAATGCCTCCAGAGATCAGACAGATCTCAAGGCATTCAAGAAAAGTTTAAAAACATGGCTTTTTAAACAAGCATTTTGCAAAGAGACGAGAGAATAGAGAGAAATTATTGAGGAAAGACAGAAAGGCACCAACACACAGTACTTAGAACATTACAGTAGATTAGACTATGAACTCTACATTACAATAAGCATAACTATAATACTATGTGTGATAAAACCACCCGTGTAAGTACCTTGGTACAATTGGTCATGAACTACTTCGCTAAACAACTATGTATAATGATATATTGTAACCGAATCTTTGACGGCACCTGTTAGAATGTACTATAGTACACTTCCACCTACATGAAATATGTGCCTCCATGTAAACCGTTACGATAGTATTTTACTTAGCAACGGTATAGAAATGTTTTTAAATAAATAAAAAAAAAATAAAAACCTAAAGCAATCACTTCTTGGCGTAGGGCTAAAAAGCTTCTGCGTCTGATTTGTATAGCAGCGGCCAAGTCAGGGTAGATTTTAACATTAGCATTCATATATAGAACAGGAAAAGATCTAAAATATTTTCTCATAACCAGTTGTAAATCTATTAAGGAAATAAAGGAGACCAGAAGCGTTGCTCTCCCCAGTACATTAATATCTGAATTTTCTATTATTTCAGTAAGATTCCCTTGCCAATTCTGAGCAGTAGCTGTTACTGCAGACTTTGGGAGGAAATAACATTTATTAATAGAAGGAAGCTCTTCCTGGGATATTCCCAGTATTTTCCCCCCAAATTTTTTTAAGGTGGTATATGGAGTCTCTCCAATCACTCTTGGAAAATTCAAAATACGCAAGTTCAGTTGTCTTGACTTATTTTCCAGAGTCTCAATCCTCTTCGCAAGGGTGTCTCTATCTCTTACTGTGGCAGCTTTGAACTCCAAATTTCCGGACTCCTTCTCTTCCAAAATATGAACTTTACCGGAAATCACATTTATTTGATTTTGCATATTAGAAGTAATTGTAGTACTTTGTAATATAGAATGCTCCAATCTTGTATTAAAACCATTAAAGGTATTCACTATGCCTGCCATCATATCTCACAGTGCAACAAGAGTTATGACCTGCGGGCGTTCGGGTGCAAATTCGGGTAATCCTCCCACGGGGTCTTGCAGAGTTCCTCCCGGGGGTTCTTCCCCGATTTCCCCTGGTCCTAGCACGGTACCTGATGTTGCTTCGCTGCTCGGGACTCCTGAATTGTTAGTAGCCGCTAGTCCCGTCTCTCCCGGAGCTGCAGTTACTGGTGTTCCCTCTGCAGACAATACAGGAAGGAGTCCCCCGATAAGCGGTCCGTGCTGCAACACCACCTCAGCCCTCTGCGTCGGGGCTCGTCCTAGGTCTGGGCTCAAGGATAACTCCTCCATGGACTGAAACGGAGCTCTCTCACCGTCAAGCCCTGCGGGATCCTCATTCCTTGGAAGATTTGTTGCCGGGCTGAGGAAGTTCGTAATTTCTTGTTGGCCCGATGCTAAAGGTGAGGAAACTGAGGGGAAGACACGAATTTTCCCCTTTCTTTTCGCCGGCATAGTTACAAGGAAAATTACTTCAGGAGCTTCAAGAATCCTGACTTCCCGAGCCTCTCAGCGTGCTGCCATCTTAGGAGCCCCCCCCGGACCCATCATCTTCTCAAGACCTGGTGAGACTCTTTATCTGCGCTGCAGAGTACAGACTGGACTACGCCATCCTCTGGCTGGGTTTGCAGCCTGTTCCCTGGGCCACCAACTACATTGCTGTATAATAAAGTCTATCGTCCTGCTGTGTGTATTACTGCTAAGAACCAGCCTATCACTACAAGTCCCCACAGGGCAGAGCCCTGTGGGAGGAGTCATCTCTTGTAGTGACCAGGGGTCCACAACTCAATGTTGAAAACACAACACCAGCATGTCTGTCCCAGTCCTAGCTCTGTGTCCTGTCTCTCTACCCAGTACTCAGGTTCAGCCTTGCTTCAGACTATCCAGCATGTTCAGGCTTGGATCCAGACTACGTAATCTGTCCAAGTCTTGCGCCAGGCTATACAGCTTGCCCAGCCTTGTGATTACCAACTTGTCTAGCCTTGTTCCAGTCTGACCAGCCTTGTTCCTGCTTGCATAGTCTCACTATGATGTACTGCCGCAGCAAAGACCTACTAGCCCCCAGAACCCTCCAGGGAAGGGGGCTGTCTAGGCAGAAGACTAGCCCTACTCTTGCCCAGCATCCAGCCTTGCAGTCATGTACCGCTCCTGGGGTGATGAACCCTGAGCAGAGAGACCTTGATATCTGGGTGTAGGAGAAGATTGTAAAGAAAGAGAACTGTGGCAGCAATCCAGTACTAACCACTACAATATCTTCAGTATGAAATGTTTAAAAATGGATATTGCTGAGTTCCTTAAAAACTCAGGGGTAGGTTTTAAAAGACCCGTGCACGCGCGTCCATGTGTGCACGGTTCCTGGCGCATGTATATTGACATAGCTATTTTATAACATGCATGTGTCGGTGTGCGCATGTTATAAAATGGCGATTCTCGTGTGCACATGTGCGTCAGATTTTAATGTCCAAATGCGCATGTGTGGGCGGGTGGCCTCCTCCGCATGTGGGGGGGGGGGGGGGGCAGGGATTTTAAAAGAATTGCGCGGTGACACGTCTCGGCCTTTGCCCAGTTTCCTAAGCCAACCTCTATCCTTCCCCTCTCCTCCCCGACCCCTAAACCTACCCTAGCTATCCGCAATTTTTTTGTTTTTATATTTACTGCTCCTTCAGAGCAGAAGTAAACTCTGTGCGCTGGCCGGCTGCAGGAGGGCGCTTCTGCAGGGCAGCATCTAATGGCGCTGTCCTGACCCGCCCCCTCGCCCGCCCCGCCCTACCCCGCCCCTGCTCTTTAGCCCACCCCTTTTTTCAGGCCTGGCACTTCTGCACGTATTGGGAGTTATGCGCGTGGCTGGGCCTTTTCTAAAATGCGCTCGGCGCACACAAGGCCTAACCACGCAAGTAACCCCCGGTATTTGCGCCTGCAAGCCTTTTAAAATTGATTTGCTAGTGAACTGCTCCTTGTGTGAAGGGAATGTTTCGAAATCACTAAATATTGCAGCAGTAAAATCTGTCCTAAAAAGGGATAATCTAAATCCTCTAAACTGAACAATTATCGACCTACATCCAATCTGTCATTCCTTTCAAAGATTCTCGAGAAAGTATTTAAACAATTTGACTCCTTAATCATCCCATCAGTAAAAACAGCAAGACTAACACAGGTGAGGGAGCGTGCACTATCACTGGCGGGTCCCACTCTATGGAACACCATGCCCCTAGAACTAAATGTTCAAAACAAATCTCAAAACATGGCTTTTCAAACAGGCTTTTTACAAAGAGAACGTTGAAAACAGATAAGGAAGAGCCAGCATAAAGCACCTAACACATAATCTCCAGGTACCTACCTGGAAATTATCTCTATCACACTGTTAAGCGCAAATAACAATACACCGTAGGTACCCACCCAAGATACAGGTACCAATAGGTATCTTACGTCAGAAATCAAATAGTTTATAGCGATTCAATTGTTACCGATTATCAATGGCACCTTCATTGTAAAGTTTCTTTTTGCTATTTATTTTTCTATTTGTGCCCTATTGTAAACCGTTATGATGGTAAATAACTTAATGACTGTAAAGAAATACTTTTAAATAAATAAATAAATAAATAAATAAATAAATGATCAAGACATTTTGGATAAGCATCAATACAGGTTTCATGCAGGTCACAAGACTGAATTATTACTTCTATTGCAGGAGGGTTTTGACAATGGTTCTGATTTTTTCTTAGTCCTTCTTGATCTAACTGCAGAGTTTGATACCATTGACCATAATTTACTCTTAAAAAGGCTTAGAGAAATTGGAATTACCAATACAGTATTAAAGTGGTTTACTTCTTTTCTCAATGGGCACCAGCAAAAAATAGTTCTTAATCATGTTGTCTGCACTATCTGATATCAAGACTGGTGTTCCTCAGGGATCAGCGCTTTCTGCATACTTATTTAATGTTTATTAGAGATGTGAATCGTGTGATCGATCGTCTTAACGATCGATTTCGGCTGGGGGGGGAGGGAATTGGATCGTCGCGATTTTGTTTTTTTAAATATCGTGTAAATCGTAAATCGGGGGAGGGCGGGAAAACCGGCACACTAAACATCCCTAAAACCCACCCCGACCCTTTAAAATAAATCCCCCACCCTCCCAAACCCCCCCAAAATGCCTTAAATTACCTGGGGTCCAGAGCGGGGGTCCCGGTGTGATCTTTTACTCTTGGGCCTGCGGTGCGTTGTAGAAATGGTGCCGGCGCTACCTTTGCCCTGTCATATGACAGGGCAAAGGTAGCGCCGGCGCCATTTTGTTTTTTGTCCCCCGACGTCAGGAGCGTAGATCGCTCCCGGACCCCCGCTGGACCCCCATGGACTTTTGGTGAGCTTGGGGGGGCCTCCTGACCCCCACAAGACTTGCCAAAAGTCCAGCGGGGGTCCGGGAGCGACCTCCTGCACTCGAATCGTTTTGCCATACAAATGCCGTACGGCCAGCGCCATTTTGCGCCAAATGGCGCCGGCCGTATGGCAACACGATTCGACTGCAGGAGGTCATTCCCGGACCCCCGCTGGACTTTTGGCAAGTCTTGTGGGGGTCAGGAGGCCCCCACAAGCTGGCCAAAAGTCCCTGGGGGTCCAGCGGGGGTCCGGGAGCGATCTTCTGCGCTCTTGACGTCGGGGGACAGGAACCGAAATAGCGCCGGCGCCATTAACGCAGACATGGCCCGAGAGTGGAAGATCACACCGGGATCTCCCCACTGGACCCCAGGTAATTTAAAGCATTTTGAGGGGGTTCGGGAGGGTGGGGGATTTATTTTAAAGGGTCGGGGTGGGTTTTAGGGTTGTTTTAGTGTGCCGGTTTTTCCGCCCTCCCCTTTCCCCTCCCCCTTCCCCCGATTTACGATTTTTGACGATAAATCGGGGGAATTCCTATTGTATCGCGCTTCTAACGATTTTTGACGATTTAAAATATATCGGACGATATTTTAAATCGTCAAAAAACGATTCACATCCCTAATGTTTATCTGATGCCCATTTGCAAGGTCTTTGCTAAACTTGATGTTGAATATTGTTTGTTTGCAGATGATATTCAGTTCTTTATCTCTATTGGGAATTCTGTTACCACAGCTGTAGAGAAGATAAAGTTTGCTATGGCTAATATTAATCAATGGTTATTGGAAAATAAGTTATCTTTCAATATGAGCAAAATTGAAATTCTATATTTAGCAAGATATCCTAAAGAGAAGTCTCCTCTGGCTCCTATCTCCAGTCCTGTCTGGCCAATGTTCAACTCAACAGATTATTTATTTTATTTATTTTATTTTAAGTTTTTCTATACCGGCATTCGCAAAGAATATCGCATCATGCCAGTTTACAATTAACAAGTGGTGAAGGATCACAAAATAATAATAAATAGTAATAATAAACTTTAACAGGTGTTTGATAGAAGGTTGCAGTTACAATAAAACAAGGGAATTACACAACTTGGAACCGAGAAAAGGGGCTAGGAGTTTAACATAGAGAACAAGTTTGCCAATTAATGGTGAGAACTAAGTTATGGCATTTGCAACGTCAATGAATTACCCTTTTGAGGTAGAGTTATTATTTACCATGTTAAGAAAAGGTCTAAGTGTTAGTTAATGGTAAATGAAGGTTCAGTTGGGGTCTGGAAAGGCTTTCATAAATAACCACGTTTTGAGTCTTTTCCTAAATGTAGGAAGGCAGGGTTCCTGTCGCAAATCTGGTGGGATGGAGTTCCATAGTGTCGGTCCTGCAGTGGAGAAAGCCCTGTCTCTGGCGGTTATGTGCCGAGTGGTTTTGGTGTGTGGTACTTGTAGGGATTCTCTGTGGGACTCTCTGATGGGTCTGGAGGATGTATATTTTCTGAATGGAATTTGAAGGTTAAGCGGAGAGTATTGATGGATGGCTTTGTAAATAGTAGTTATGGATTTATATAAAATTCTGTAGTGAATTGTTGGTTCCTATAGTTCATCAAGCCCAAAATTTAGGGATCAATATTGATACTACTCTCTCATTGCATCCTCACATTAATAAGCTTGTTTGCAATACATATAAATGACATATGATTTGGAGAGTTTGTGCCAATATTGAGGAACATGACCTAAAAGCCATAGTCCATTCTTTAATAATGAAACCATTGGACTATTGTAATGTGTTGTTTATTGGGCTTCACTACACTACAAGCTTTTTCAATATGTCCAAAATTCAGCAGCCAGCATAATCTCAGGTATGCCCTTATGCAAGCCCATAGTGGCACAATATCATTGTTTATCCATACAATGGAGAATTAAGTTTCAAATTCTGTTGCTTATTTTTAAGGGACTATATGAGCTTGTGTCTCCTTTGTTTAATTCAGTCTTAAAGCTTTATCAACCTACATGGATGCTATGATAATCCTCACAACTGCTTTTAGATACTCCCTTTTTGTGTTGTGATTCTGCTTGTCTCGCAGCCTCCCAACCATCAGAGGTCCTCCGGGAGCTGCATCTACCCTCTCTCCAGCTCTAGTCTCAGTGACCTCATGACTCAGCAATTCTCTGCCTATTTAGCCCTGCCTCAGTCTACACTCTGGGCCTTGTCATTGAGTTTGAGTTTGCTTGGCCCCTTGTGTCTTGTTTTTCTTGTGGCTTTCCAAAGCCTTCTTGCCTTGTATTCCTTGTGGCTCTCTGCAGCCTTTTGCTTTGTGGCTTCCCTAAGCCTTGCTCCCTGGTTCCTAAGCCTCCTGTCTCAATCTTGCTAGTATTATTAACGCCTGTCTTATTCCAGTGTTCCATCCCAGACCTTGGTTTCTGCCCTGAACTTCAGACCCACCAGACATCAGCCTCCAGCCCTGCATCCCAAGTCTCCCCTGTCTCCTGTCTCCAGTCCTGTCTGGCATCACCCTGCAGCCTGCCTGACTTTTGCCTCCACTTCGGATTCCAGTCCAGCTTTAGCATTAGGTCTCTCCCTTGTTCAAGTCCTGCTTGCAACCAGCACCCAAGGGCTCAACCTATGGGGAAGGTGGCTGTTATAGGCAGAAGATCCCCTAGTTTAGTTTGGCCCTGGACTGTTCTTGTGGGGGTTCCCCAGCAAAGCTGGGTCCACAACTCTTATCACTTTTAAACATATTAGACTTGATGAATTATGTGAATAGCTATTTATGGTACAGGGCCCTTTGCTTTGGAATATTCTACACATTGAGGCTAAGAAAGAGACTTCCTTGATTAAGTTTAGGAAGCTAGTTAAAACCTTTCTATTTAAAAAAGCTTAGAATGTATCTTAATATTGTTTTAAATAAATTTTTTGATCTTTTCCTGTTTTAAAAAGGTGACAAATATGACAAAATGATATAAGAAGGTGTGATCGTGTAATGCATTAAGTTAGCAATGTATTGACTGATATATTTTCTTGTTTTGGATTTATTGATTTTGATTTGTTATGTATTGTTATATTGTGATTATTTAACATGAATGTTTTATTGTAAACCACTTAGAATGTAGGTAGGTGATATATACATTTTAAAATAAGTTTATTCATGGAGGAGCATGGATAAGAAGCTTATTCTTAACATTGAGATATGAGAAATGGGACTTTGAATTATTACAGCTAGACTACTTCAAATATCATGTCCACCAATTTGGGAGGAAGCTTCAAAAGGGACTCTGAAATTGGGAAGAGATGTAGAAACATAGTAACATAGTACTGATGGCAGATAAAGACTCTCTGGCAGGTTACCCACCATGTGTTCAAAGGGTAGTATCTACCGTTCTGTGCAAAAGATTACATTAAACAATCAGTACAGAGGCACAGATTTATTGGAAGAGAATTTATGTAATGGACCGCATTGAACAAGGGCATGCAAATTGTTATTCATTTCACCTTGTAATCAATTAGCAGTAAAATGACATTGGAACTACATTCATCGACCAGCATGATTACAGTACGTTAAAGACTGTTAAGCAATTTTCGGTGCTTGGAGAGAAGTCTCTCCTAACAGGGAAAGTTATAGGAAGAAAGAACATAGCAAGCGCCTGTAATTAGAATAATTCTATTTGGACTCATCGTTGAGAACCTTAGCCTAGGAACGGTTGCACAGGCAATGAGACAAAACCAAAATTGCATCAATAGGATATAGTGCCAAATGCCAATAGGAAGGGACAGGTCTTAGCAAGGATTTGGGGGCTGGGTTGTAAGGATTTTTTTTTTCACACTAGGTGCTGGAAATCCAGTCTTCCTGCACTTTCACAGTATGGACTGCT
Organism: Rhinatrema bivittatum; assembly: GCF_901001135.1. NCBI lineage: Eukaryota > Metazoa > Chordata > Amphibia > Gymnophiona > Rhinatrematidae > Rhinatrema > Rhinatrema bivittatum. The sequence goes on along the minus strand of NC_042626.1, from coordinate 65,245,049 downwards.
GCATAGACAGATCCTCTTGTGCAATAGAGAACAGCTTTCCCTGCCAAACGGGAAGCTTGATGGGTGTTGTAGTCCCATTCTATTTGTAGTCGTACCTGGGAAGGCAACATAGAACTACATTTCCCTCAAGCATAGCGAGGAGCCAATTAGAAATGACGTTTTAGAAGAGCTGCGGCGCAGGCGCAAACGGCTGGATGCGTGTTGGAGTTCGGTAGTGGAAGGTCAGAATTACAGCGTGGAGCTGAGTGAGTTCTGTAAAGGAGTGAGCGAGGCAGACAGTGAGTTGGGGCCGAGGGGGCGGTATTGCAGGGACGTAAATGGGCGAATTACCGAGGGGCAGGCAGAGCTGAAGGGGTTTGATCTCACTCCTGGGAACCGGACTCAGAGATTCGGTCTCTTGATAACTGTTTCTGCCGTTATGTTGTCTTATAGAAATTGAGGGTAGGGCGCTGCTAGAGGTGTAAGAATGGCGGGGAGTGCATGAGAAAGTAAAAAAAGTGGGGAGGAGCGAATGCACGTGTTGCACGATGTGGATCTTGTCAAATATTGCGGAAATTCTGGACTCTGGCCTTGCCAAGAGGTCTATCCTTTTTTTTTTTTTTTTTTTTGCGTGTATGCAAATTTGTACAATGAATATTTGTTGTGGACATCCTGAAAGTAAGGCCTGTTTTCTTCCTGGAAGGACCACATTTGAAAAACTCATCTTACTGTATATTATTTATTAATATAATCTTGTGTGTTGTTTTCCAGAGAAATAAGAAATATAATCAAAATCAGTAATGGGGGTCACAAAACAAAATACTGTGTGCATAAAAACTTGAGACTTATCTTACTGGGTCAGACCAAAGGTCCATCAGGCCTAGTATCTTGTTTCCAACCGTGGACAATCCATGGATAAAGGTGAACCGGTAGATGACAAAGTTCCTCATGAGAGGCTTGTAGGAAAAGTAAAAAGTCATGGGATAGGAGGCGATGTCCTTTCGTGGATTACAAACTGGCTAAAAGACAGGAAACAGAGAGTAGGATTAAATGGACAATTTTCTCAGTGGAAGGGAGTGGACAGTGGAGTGCCTCAGGGATCTGTATTGGGACCCTTTTCAATATATTTATAAATGATCTGGAAAAAAATACGACGAGTGAGGTAATCAAATTTGCAGATGACACAAAATTGTTCAGAGTAGTTAAATCACAAGCGGATTGTGATAAATTGCAGGAAGAACTTGTGAGACTGGAAAATTGGGCATCCAAATGGCAGATGAAATTTAATGTGGATAAGTGCAAGGTGATGCATATAGGGAAAAATAACCCATGCTATAATTACACAATGTTGGGTTCCATTTTAGGTGCTACCACCCAAGAAAGAGATCTAGGCATCATAGTATTATATTTTACTTCATTATATTATATTTGTTATATATATTATATTATATTTATATATATTATATTATATATTATATTATATATTATATTATATATTATATTATATTATATATGTTCATTATATTATATTTGATATGTTCCATGTAAACCGCCTACCCGGCGATAGTTATCTTTGTTAAATGTGAACCGGAGTGATATGTATTGTATACAGGAACTTCCGGTATATAAAAACCAAAAAATAAATAAATAAATAAATAGTGGATAACCCATTGAAATCGTCTGTTCAGTGTGCTGTGGCAGTCAAAAAAGCAAACAGAATGTTGGGAATTATTAGAAAGGGAATGGTGAATAAAACGGAAAATGTCATAATGCCTCTGTATCGCTCCATGGTGAGACTCCACCTTGAATACTGTGTACAATTCTGGTCGCCGCATCTCAAAAAAGATATAATTGCGATGGAGAAGGTACAGAGAAGGACTACCAAAATGATAAGGGGAATGGAACAGCTCCCCTATGAGGAAAGACTAAAGAGGTTAGGACTTTTCAGCTTGGAGAAGAGACGGCTGAGGGGGGATATGATAGAGATGTTTAAAATTATGAGAGGTCTAGAACGGGTAGGTGTGAATCGGTTATTTACTCTTTCGGATAATAGAAAGACTAGGGGGCACTCCATGAAGTTAGCATGTGGCACATTTAAAACTAATCGGAGAAAGTTCTTTTTTACTCAACGCACAATTAAACTCTGGAATTTGTTGCCAGAGGATGTGGTTAGTGCAGTTAGTATACCTGTGTTTAAAAAAGGATTGGATAAGTTCTTGGAGGAGAAGTCCATTACCTGCTATTAAGTTCATTTAGAGAATAGCCACTGTCATTAGGAACGGTAACATGGAATAGACTTAGTTTTTGGGTACTTGCCAGGTTCTTATGGCCTGGATTGGCCACTGTTGGAAACAGGATGCTGGGCTTGATGGACCCTTGGTCTGACCCAGTATGGCATTTTCTTATGTTCTTAGGTCAGGAGCAGATTGTAGTAAAATAGCCTGGGGGATTTTTTTCAAAACCAGCTCATGGGTATCTGATGCCCTCATGCACTTTCCCTGCGCACATGTGTCAGTAGTTTCCAAAAACATGCCAAATTGACCTTGGAACCCAGCAGAATTGCACCAAAATACCTCCTAAATAACTAAGAAGTTGAGCACATTCTAGACCAGGGATGAGCAGAGCTCATCCTGTTCCGTCCATTTAAATTGGTGGAGCCCCCTACACATTTGCTTATAGAAGTATATCCTCTATTCCCAGTTTGGCTCTTGAACCAGTTGCAAGTACTGACACTGCCAGCCAGTGTCAGACATACACATGCTCAGTCACAAACAGATTTTTAGATTTCAGAAACTTTATTGGCACATACACACAATTCTCAGATCCAAAGATCCACACACAGAGTGTGGGTGTGTGCCTGTGTCAGAGAGAGACACACCCCCACATGGTGTCTCACAAAGTGTGTATGGGTGTGTCGTTTTAACTCACCTCTCTCTGACACACACACATACATAGACGTGCTGCTGTTTTGCTGCTGCTTATGTGCTCACATGGTGAATGTCCCCAGTACAGCACTGCTGCATCCTGGTGTAAAGTTCTTGCTTGCTGCCCGCCCTTCCCCATTCTGCAGCAGCCCCCCTCTCTTTCCCAATCCCATTCTCTAGGACAGTGGTTCTCAACCTTTTTTGGCCGGGACACACCTGACAGATGGTTCTCACACGCGTGATACACTGAACATGTGACTGTCACGGGGCTAAATGTAAACGCACTCTGCATCCACAGGAACCCCCTCGACCCCCAGCAATGAGTGCAGAGCAGATCTAGGGCATTACCTTGTATAACTCACCATACAAAAAGATATTCTGGGGGAGCTCAGGAGAGCGAGAGACTGCGAGAACACCTGCACCTATTTGAATCGGAGTAAAGATCTATCCGGAACAACTTGAGACTCATCAGTGGACCACGGTGAGAGGACCCGACCCTCCCCTCATGGCTGAGAGTGGGAGGAGTCCGAGTGACGTCAGAGGGGGGCGACTGCCCATAAGAACACGGGCAGACGCCGCAGACCCTGGGAGCTCAGGAGAGAGAGAGACTGCGAGAACACCTGCACCTACTTGAATCGGAGTAAAGATCTATCCGGAACAACTTGAGACTCATCAGTGGGACCCTGGTGAGAGGACCCGACCCTCCCCTCACGGCTGAGAGTGGGAGGAGTCCGAGTGACGTCAGAGGGGGGTGACTGCCCATAAGAACACGGGCAGACGGCGCACTGCTGCCGTCGGTGCGCGCTGCCTAAGCCGCGCACTCCGTAAGGGGCGCGCGGCTTCGGTCGGCTTAGGCCGGCGAAGGCGAGAAGGCGCCTTCCCCCCTTGACGTGGAACGAGTTGTAGGTGGAGACCGTATCTCTCAATCGTTATCGTATGAACTAACAGGAACCGTGAGTAAAAGCTTCTTATTGTTTTTGGAGATATTACTTCGTTACAATATAGGATATGCCGCATACTAAGCGGAAGGGGAGGGTTCGCCCGGATACCTCGACCCCGGTCAGCCTTACCCCAATGCAAACAATATTGACAAACTTTTACCCACCAGTAGATCAAATGACCTCGGAGAATCCCGCTATACAGGTGTTAGGGGAGCAAGCTACACCTATATTGGGAGAAGTGAGCTTAAGTCCCAGGGCTCCAACTACCCCTCCACCTCCGAGAGGCGATATTAACACTGAAGTCCTTGGATCAGCTGAAATTCGGACGCCGATGACACAGCTGAACTTGTTCGAGGTGGACTCTAGTGTTATTTTGCATAAGCAAGATCAGGGTAAGGAACATGGGGTTCCTTCCCTTAAAGAGAGTAAGGGAGTTGGTGAAATCTTGGAAAGTTCCAAGGTTTCGTTATCATCTATAGAAATGGCACCAATCCCTCCACTAGGGAGTATCTCGACCCAATTGTTAGTTAACGCATCTTCTCCATCATCACTACCCGAGGCCCAACCTGGTAATCATAAAACAGTAACTGTGGATACGCTATGGCATGCCATGAATACATTACAAAATAATATCTTGAAATTGAACAATAGTATAAAGGAAATGCAAAACATATTGGTAAATTTAAATCCTATGGTGATTAATTATGGAGTAGCAATAAATAAAGTACAAGAGAATATTTCTTCTATAGAAAAAGTGCAAGCAACAATTATTAAAGGTGAGACAGCTTTAAGTAAAAAAGTTGAAATATTGGAAAACCAAGTTAGGTATTCTAATTTAAGAATAGTTAACTTTCCTAAGTGTAAAATGATATCACCTAAGGAACAGTTAAAAAATTACTGCTTGGAAATTTTATTATGGCAGCCTGAACAGTTTCCGTCAATAATTAATGTATATTTTGTGAACCAAAAGAAAACAAATGATGTGGACCAAATAGAAGGGTCTTTGAACTTAACAGATTTAATTGAGACATCATATACTGCCCAAGTAGAGTCAAGAGGAACATTATTGGTTAAATTTGAAAAGTCTCTAGATAGAGACAGGGTATTAAAAGCCTTTATGGGAAAATGTTCAGCTCTCTACTTGGGTCAAAAGATCTGGATATATCCAGATGTCTCTAAGGAGACACAGGAAAAAAGGAAAAGATTCATTCTATTGCCCAATATAGCAAGGACACAGGGAATACAAATAATAATAAGATTTCCATGTAAGTGTGTCTTGAGGGTTGATGGAGTTAGATACGTTTATTATGATCCTATTCATTTAGAAAAGTTTTTAGAAAGTCGGAGAAACCCTGTGGTCGGAGATGCCATAACTTAATTGCCAGTTGGAATGAAATATGTAAAATCTACAATCCTGTTAGCTTTTGAGTAGTCAATTATTGAATATATAAATTTGCTCAGAGCTCCTCTATTAGTTTTGTACCTGGTGACAAGATATGATATAAATATGATATTATGATGATGTTTTCGTGAGGTTATTTGGTTCTATTATGGAATATCATGTCACCTTAAAAAATGTTCAAAGGTGCTTTGAATATTGTAAATTTTGAATGTTATTCAATGTAAGTTGAAAAATTCATAAATAAAGAATTAAAAAAAAACCAAAAACCAAAAAGATATTCTGGTTCTGATGACATCTCAGTAAAAGCAAAACAAACTCCCTTTACTATCAGGCACAATATCCCTCCTTATGAAAAGACAGTAATTTACCACTAATGCATATCCTATTGAGAAAACACAACAAATGCCTACACGCTAGTAAAATACCTCCCCTCAGTCACACACACAGAATGGACATTCAAGTACAGGAAAACCACAAATTATAAATATGGAGACGAAACTGCAATGGAAAACCAAAAAAGCCACCCTGCATGCAGTGCGAACCTGGAGAAATGGAAAGAGAAATATAGCACCTAACATACAGGTCAATACAGTAAAGTGCGGCCGCGGTTACCCTGCTTCTAACCCGCCTTTTACTCACAATTTGGCCGTGTTAGTCCAACCCGCGATTCACTATCCCCTTTAACCCATTCTTACCGCCTCTTTAAATCAACACGTAACCCCTTCCGCCCGCGGCATGTATATGAGATGTAAACGATCGGATTACCTATTCCCCCCCCCCATTCAGTAACGTGCGCCCCGCCTATCGGCTTTTTAACCTGGAGTTTAGCCGCACGTTTAACCTGCTCATTTGCCGCCTACCCTTACCCCTGCATTAGAGGCAGGGGTAAGGGTAGATGGCAAACTTTCCCCCAAAGGAAACCTAAAATCCCCTCCTCCTGAAGCTACTCGACATGTTATCAACTTACTTTTTGTTGCTTTCAGCCCCTTCAATCTTCTCTGCCGTCCTCTGGAGGGGGCAGCCGGCGGCGAAAGCGACACATGGACGGACGGGCGTGCGTCACGCCCGTCCGTCCCTGTGCTTTCATTGGCTTGAGTGCCCGTCAATTTGGGCGCTCAAGCCCATGAAGGTATGCTTCGCTTCGCTTCCAAGGCCGTAACTCAGCAGTCTTTTTGGGGGGGGGGGGGGGGTGTTTAGCTGTCAGCCAGATGTTGAGCTGGCTCCCAGGAGAACCGGGAATTGCGAGGGTGGGGACCGCTGCAAGACGCTTTCGCCGCCGGCTGCCCCCTCCGGAGGACGGCTGAAAGGGCTGAAAAACAACAAAAGGTAAGTTGGCACATGTCGAGCCACTTCGGGAGGAGGGGATTTTGGGTTTTTAGGTTTTCATGGGTTAAAGTTGGGGTCCACTTCCTGATGCCTGTCATTTCAAATGTTATTTGAAATGACAGGTACCAGTGCACCCAGGATACTGTATAGGCGATGTATTAAGCGCCTATACAGTAAAATGGGTTGCGCGGGCCTAATGCTTCACGGACGCTTCTTGGACGCGGCTTGCATTTGCAAGCAATTTAAATACAGTATCGAGCGGTAGGTGAGCCAGACTGTGCGTGCGGCAAACGCGGGTGCGCCCGGCCCTAACGCAGCTCTTCCTACCGCTCCTTATTGTATCGGCCCGACAGTCCCAGGATCTGCAATAATGCACGCAAACTAATCTGTACACAGTTACACCTACATTATGGAACACATTCAAACAGTAACAATCCTATCTATGAAAAGGCAACACTACAAATATTAAACCAGGCCCTAAACACTAATATACCTTGTGGCCTGGTTTTGGCCTCTGTTGGAAACAGGATGCTGGGCTTGATGGACCCTTGGTCTGACCCAGCATGGCAATTTCTTATGTTCTTATGTTCTTATTAGGAAAACAGAATAAGCCAAGCTGCTACAGATCCCCTACACAGAAATAATTTTGAAGCTATCCTCATAAATGTTACAAAACAACTGATGAACAGAATAACATCTAATAATTACAAGCTCATAAAAATTATTAAAAATTGTCCAAATATCAAGAAAATATTTCAAAACAGTAGACATCACATAATACCCAATAATTAAAATGGCAATCAAGAAAAATAATCTTAAAAAGCCACCTTTACTTACCCTCTCCGGCAACTCTCCTACTCCTTTCCCTTCCAGGCCAATAGCACTGACCAGAAGCAGCAAGGGCTGCTGAAGCTCTGTCCTCACGGTCCTTTTCCTTAGCGCCCACAACCAGTCACTCTCACACACACACCCACCCACCCAATTAGACCCCACGACCAGTCTCGGTCTCTCTCTGTCACACACACACACACACACACACACTAGTCCTCTTCCTGACCAGTCTTTCTATCACACAGAAATACATCACCTCCCTGACCAGTCTCTCTCTCAATCACACACACATGCTGTCTTACATACAAGCTCTCAATCACACACAAATGCTCTTGCACCCATTCACACCCAAGCTCTCACCCAGGGACCCATTCACACCCCCACACACAAGCTCTCACAGCCAAACCTCTTCTTCCTTCGCTGCAAGGATGGGCTCCAGTTCTAGGGATGTGAATCGTTTTCCATATCGTCTTAACGATAGAAATCGTGTGGCAGGGCAAGAAAATCGCCTTAGGCACGATTTTTTAGTTAAAAAATCGTTAAAAATCGTTTTTTCCGATTAGTGCGCACTAACTCGAGTTACTGCGCACTAACGGGAGTTAGTGCGCACTAACTGGGAGTTAGTGCGCACTAACTGAAAATGATACAATTTGACACTTTTCAGGTCAGTTAAGGTCAGTTCAGGAATGAATATGTATTCCTATTGGCTGCCCTCTTATTTATTCATGTTACCAAGTTTCCTACTGACAGTATATGGGGGATGGGAAATGGAAACAGTTGGTAGCTTGACAAAACAAGTAATGTGATCAGTCAATGTGACTAGAACTTGTGCCCTAACCCTGATACCAGGGGTATTGTGATCTTCCTGCACACAGTGCCCTATCCCTATTAATACCAGGAGTGTTGTGATCTTCCTGCACACAGTGCCCTATCCCTAATACCAGGGGTGTTGTGATCTTCCTGCACACAGTGCCCTATTCCTGATACTGGGGGTGTTGTGATCTTCCTGCACACAGTGCCCTATTCCTGATACCGGGGGTGTTGTGATCTTCTTGCACACATCCCGGTATCAGGGATAGGGCACTGCATGCAGGAAGATCACAACACTCCTGGTATTAATAGGGATAGGGCACTGCATGCAGGAAGATCACAACACTCCTGGTATTAATAGGGATAGGGCACTGCATGCAGGAAGATCACAACACCCCTGGTATCAGGGATAGGGCACTGTGTGCAGGAAGATCACAATCCCCCGGAGGAGTGAGGGTCAGGCAGCTCCCCCTGTCTGTGAAGCCAGCCTCTCACTAGTAATGCAGGGAGGGAGCTGTCTCAGACTTCACCATCCACCCCCCCCCTCACCCACACACCATTCACTAGCTGGGACATGGGGGAAGTCAGGAGTGAGGGACAGGCAGCTCCCCCCTGTCTGTGAAGCCAGCCTCTCACTAGTAATGCAGGGAGGGAGCTGTCTCAGACTTCACCATCCTCCCCCCCCCCCCTCACCCACACACCATTCACTAGCTGGGACATGGGGGAAGTCAGGAGTGAGGGTCAGGCAGCTCCCCCCTGTCTGTGAAGCCAGCCTCTCACTAGTAATGCAGGGAGGGAGCTGTCTCAGACTTCACCATCCTCCCCCCCCCCTCACCCACACACCATTCACTAGCTGGGACATGGGGGAAGTCAGGAGTGAGGGTCAGGCAGCTCCCCCCTGTCTGTGAAGCCAGCCTCTCACTAGTAATGCAGGGAGGGAGCTGTCTCAGACTTCACCATCCTCCCCCCCCCCCTCACCCACACACCATTCACTAGCTGGGACATGGGGGAAGTCAGGAGTGAGGGTCAGGCAGCTCCCCCCTGTCTGCGAAGCCAGCCTCTCACTAGTAATGCAGGGAGGGAGCTGTCTCAGACTTCACCATCCTCCCCCCCCCCTCACCCACACACCATTCACTAGCTGGGACATGGGGGAAGTCAGGAGTGAGGGTCAGGCAGCTCCCCCCTGTCTGTGAAGCCAGCCTCTCACTAGTAATGCAGGGAGGGAGCTGTCTCAGACTGGTATCAGGGTTAGGGCACTGTGTGCAGGAAGATCACAACACTCCTGGTATTAATAGGGATAGGGCACTGTAAGAGATGACTGTAGTAGATTGAATAAAGATCTGATGTTTCTGCTCTCCTCACACCAAACAAAAACAACACACAAGCAGAGAAGCCCTTCTTACAAAGCTGAGCTAGTGAGTTAAGTAGGAGGAAAAGTAAACATACTGGTGCCAGTGTGGCTACTTAAAAAATACACTTACCAACAATCAATTACATATATTTGAACTGTGTACAGTTCCAGCCAGGACCACCTTTCTAAAATGCACAGTGATTGGCAAATTCAACATGCACTAGCATTTCAGGTGCCTGCTAACAAAAATAATAAACAAACAAGTTCTAGTCACGTGAGTGCTGATCATTACATTACTTTTTTTGTCAAGCTTCCAACTGTTTCCATTTCACATCCCCCCAACCATATTGGTAACATCAATAGATAAGAGCACAGCCAGCCAATAGGAATACATACATACATATTCATTCCTAAGTGACCTTTACTGACCTGGGAAGTGTGAACACTTTGTTTCATTTTCTGTTGGTGTTCGTTAGTTTCCAGTTCCATTTCCCATCCCCCCAACCATCACCTCAGTGGTAACCTTGGTAACATCAATAGATAAGAGGGCAGCCAGCCAATAGGAACACATATTCATTCCTAACTGACCTTCAGTGACCTGGAAAGTGTTTATTTGTATCATTTTCAGTTAGTGCGCACTAACGGGGTGTTAGTGCGCACTAACTCGAGTTAGTGCGCACTAACACGATTTAACGATTTTTAACGATAAATCGTTAGAATTTCTATTGTATCGTGTTCTATAACGATTTAAGACGATATAAACATTATCGGACGATAATTTTAATCGTTGAAAAACGATTCACATCCCTATCCAGTTCCTCCGTGGCTTTACTCCGGTGGGCCTTCTTTTTCACCACCATGGGAATGAGCTCCCGTGGCGTCCTTGCTTGGTTAGTGTCTGGTTTCCTCTTCGCTGCCAAGCGGATGAGCTCCTGTGGTGGCCTTGCTGGTCGGGTTTGGGTCTCCTCTTCGCCGCCACGGGGATGAGCTCCCATGGCGGCCTTGCTTCATCAGTGTTTGACACTGCCATTCCTCCCACCCCACCCCCCTGGGCTTTGCGATGCCCCTTCTTCCTGCCTCATTGGCCAATCAAAGGCTTCCTCCCTTCTTGCTACTCCCACTGGCAGGTAGAAGGGAGGAGGCTTCCGATTGGCCTGTGTGTGTGTGTGGTGGGGGTGGGGGTGGGGGGCAGGAGGAATGAAGGAGGCTTCCCATTGGCCAGTGAGGGCAGGAAAAAGGGAGAAGGGAAGTACAACTGGGGCAGTGGGACACCGGAGCCGCAACACACTTGCCGGTGCTTGGCGATACACTGGTTGAGCATCGCTGCTCTAGGAGACTCTCTGGTTCCACAGCCAACTGCTTCTCTCAGAGCTCAGTACAGTCACCTCAGAAGCCTCCCCAACACTGCACTGGCACTTCCTCCTGGTTTATCCCCTTCCTTCCTGTAGCTTGCCTCCACTTCTCCACAACCCTCCCACCATGCTAGTGCATTCCCATTGACTGCAGGCTGCTTTTATGGTTCCTCAGGCTCTGCCTACCTACTCCAGGCAAGGGGGGGACCAGAAGTGACTCATACTGTTCCCTGGCCTTATAAAAAAAAAGAGAAAATTAAATCCTGGCTAAGACTGGGGAGAGCCACTAACCCAAACTAGCACAGCTCCATATGGAATCTTGCGTTCTCTTGTGGAGCCAGTGCAGCCAGGGCTGGTATAAGGGTATTAGGTGTCACAAGCAAACCTTACAGCCTTGCACAGACTCCTAGCCCTACCTTCCAACAAACAATTACAAATTATGCATTTATAATAAATTTTAAATGAAAACGAACATTCAATGTTCTAAGGTAAAAATATAATTTACAGCATTTACATGCATTGCTATGGCACCATCCAGAAAACTTTGCAAAAACGACATCTGCAGCCATATGGTATTAGGACTATTGTAAAGCATATTAGCCTTGAGAAAGCTTTGAGTAAACTGAATTACAATACAGTAAACCTTCCATACAAAAACAGCACTAACTGCCAGCACTCAAACAGTAACATCCCTACCCATGAAAAGGCAACATTACAAATATTACACCAGGCCCTAAAACACCACTACACCTGATATTAGGATAACAGAAAAAGCCAAGCTGTGTTAGATCCCTACACAGAAAATACACGCTTGCACAATACCTCACCTCAGTCAGACATGCAAGAACATACAGACCCTCACCAAATATAGAATAAAGAGATAATAAAGTTTAACTAGAAAACGCAATGAAAAACTGAATTGGAAACCATAACAAGACAAACTCCATATGCAGTGCAGCGATGATTAAACAGAAACATCACCATTCCTCATTAATATCAGACAAAATCAAGATATATAAAGCATCAGTCAGGCAGTGGAGTGTACGTTGTGAAGGCTCCTCAGTGTGAGGGTTGTGGTTCCAGTGCCAGCGTCTCAAGACAATATGGGTTGATATTCCATCTATTTCATTGTGCCCAAGAAGGAGGGCTCCTTTCATCCCATCCTGGATCTCAGAGGGGTCATTTCTGAGTCTATCCCCTTGGAGCTTCTTATTATGACCCCTAGTCCTACAGCCTTCTGTCCATTGGAAAAGGCTTGATTCTCATGCATCATTTATACCCTTTAGGTATATAAATGTCTGTGTCATATCCTCCTATCCCTTCTGTCCTCCAGGGTATACATATTTAGATCCTTCAGTCTCATCTCATATGGCTTTTGATGCAGGCCACACACCATTTTGGTTGCCTTTCTTTGGACCACTTTCAGTTCTGTCTCTATCCCTTTTTTTTTTTTTTTTACTGTACAGCAGAGCTTTCCAAAGTGTGTGTCGCGACACTTTGGTGTGTCGCCTGAGGTGTGCCGGTGTGTCGCGCAAGCCCGGTGCACGTGACACACCGGCAAGTGGGAGCCAATGCAGCCGCCAGTGGAGCTCATCCCACTGGCGGCTGAGCAGTAAAATATCGCTGACAGGAAGATCGGCAAGGCCGTGGTGGAGCTCACCTCACCACGGCCCGAAGAAGAAAAAGGTCACGTCGAGACGTGCAGGTGCTCCTCCTCCTTCCTGCCCATGCAGCCCCGGAAGAAAAATGTTGCCGGAGCCGCACGGGCAGAAAGGGGGAGGAGCGTCAGCCGCGTCCAGAAGAGGAGCAGCAGCGGGGAGAGAAGAGGAGGAGGCCCGGTAGCAGGGTCGCCGCCGCGATCGGCCCGAGAAGATCAGGGCCGCTGCAGAGCCCATCCTGCAGCGACCCGTGAAGAGGAGGCCCAGAGGTAAGAGAGCGGCTGAGGGCCCGTAGAGTGCGTGAGTGAGCCGAGTTGAGCGATTGTGTGCGTCTGTGAGCCGAGTTGAGCGATTGTGTGCATGTATGAGGTGAGTTGAGAGATTGTGTGTGGGAGTGAGGACCTGAATGTTTGCAGAGACAGCATGTGAGACAGCATGTGAGAGAGCCTGTGTGTGTGTGTGTGTGAGAGAGAGAGACAGCATGTGACAGTGAGAGCCTGTGTGTATGAATGATTGTATGAGAGAGAGCATGTGACAGTGAGAGCCTGTGCTTGAGCAAGACAACATGTGGGTGTGAGAGAGAGCCTGGGTGTGTGAGAGTCAGACAGCATGTGCAAGAGAGAGACTGTATGAATGATTGTATGAGAGAGAGCCTGTGAGTGTGTGAGAGAGAGAAAGTATGTGAGAATGAGAACCTGACTGAATGTTTGAGGGAAGAAGATAGATGGAGAGAAAAGAAATAGAAAAAAAGACAATATGAAAGGAATTGGCAAAAAAATAAGAAAGGGGAGGTGGAACAAAAAAGCCTGTGACCAACCGATTAGAAAACTAAGATCAGACAGCAAAGGTAAAAAAAAAAAGAAATAAATTACTTTTTACTGATTGGCACATGTAATCTTTGGTAATGTGCAAGAATAGCACTTTCTCTATGCTGATTTCACAATGTACGAGATCAACATGGAGGAAGTGGAAACCCACGGGTCCTGCACAGAGGAGGCAGCAGAATGGGCTTCAGTACCAATAGCAGCAATCAGCGCCTCCCCAATAGCCATGCGGCAGCAGTGACAGTGGCAGCAGAGGAATGAGAGAGGCTCCGAGGTTGCTGGCAAAAGAAAGAGAGGGGGTTTGCCTTTAGTGTGTGCCTGCCTGAGGGTGTGTCTGTGTATGAGAATGTATGGGTGTCTTCCTGGGGTTTGTATGTGTGAGAATAGGTGCCGGCCTGTGTGTGGTGTATGTGTGTGTGAGAATGAATTGGTGCCTGCCTGGGGGTCTGTGTGTGTGAGAATGAATGTGTGCATGCCTGAGGGAGTGGTGTGAAATTGAATGGAAGCCTGCCTGGGGGTCAGTTTCAGTGTGTGAGAATGACTGGGAGCTTGCCTGGGTGTGTGTGTTTGTGTGTATGTGAGGAAGCCAGACAGAGTATGTATGAGAAAATCCAGGGGAGTAAGAGTTTGTGTGGGGGTGTGTGTGTGGAGGGAGAGAGAGTGTCTTAGAGCTTGAGAGTGTGTCAGTGTCTGTGAGAACGAGAGGTTATGGTGGGTATAAGAGCATGAATGTGTGTGTATGTATGTGACAGTATATGTGTGAGAGAGAATGGAAATGTGAGTATGTGTGAGAGAGAGAGGATAACCACCTAATCCTTGACAATATCAGGGTGACTGGAAATCAAGAGCTCCCACGTATGGACAGCAGGGGCTTTTTAAAATCCTTATTAGTTTTAATTATTGGGTGTTATTTGATATATGTGCTGTTTTGAAATATTTTATTGGTGTTTAGGAAATTGTAAAAAATGTATATGATTTTAATGAATAGAAATTCTATTTATCATTAGTTTTAAAATATTCTTTTATTAGTATGGTTTTACTATTATAACTGATGCTTTATGTTTCTTGATTTTATTTGTTTTATGAGGAATAATGGTTCTGTTTTTCCATTATTAATACACAGAGTCTGGCTTCTTGGGGTTTCCATTTCAGTTTTTGTCTAATTTGTGCTCCTTTATTTTGTATTCTGTATTTGGTGAGGGTCTGTCTCTGCTCTGTGTGTGTGACCATGATGAGAAATTCGCTAGCATAGGGATCTAGCAATTGTTTCCTCAGTAGGTGGTGTATTGGTATTCTAGGACCCAGTATAATATTTACCCTTGCTTTTTTCACAGGTAGGGTTATTGTTGTTAGAGTCCTTGGTGTTATTACTGTTATGTTATGATGGGATTGCAGTATAGATTTTGAGTGTCTTTTTTTTTTTTGCGAGGTTTTATTTTCGTTCATAATGTGCCTGGCAGTGGAAGGTGTTTGTGCTGCTGTTACTGTGAGGTGACACCAGAATTTGAAAACATCTTTTAGTATGATGAGATGTAAGGGAAACATTCAAGCTCCATTGTTTGGGGGAATTTCAGTGGATGCACAGAGTTACAGAACTGGAGGTGCAGGATTTATATTGACATTCTGTCCCTTCCTATAAATTCCAGTCTTCACTCTCATAGCCATATAGAATTAGTTGAATGAGGCTATCAAATAATTTTATAGTGTGAAACTGGCCAGCTTTTTAAAATTACGCAGAAGACCCTTTGGACTTTCTTATTAACACCAAATATTCAAATCTGTGTTCATCCCATCAAGCTCATATATCTCATTAAAGAGGTAAATTGAATAACACAATAACTTTGTTTTATTATTGTTACTCATAAATTATAACAATAATATTAATCTTGGAATATTATATATTTTTAATATAAATGAAAGATTTTCACAAGATAGGTTGTGTCGTGAAACATTTTATTATGTATATATTTAAGGAAACATACATAAATTGTCGAAATACATTTTGTTCGTTTAACCTTTAACCTCTGGTTTGCTAGTAGACTGAATTACTGTGTCCCGAAATTATGTTTGTCTAAAAAGTGTGTCACCAACATGAAAAGTTTGGAAAGCTCTGCTGTAGAGTATTCCACAGGCCTCACCAATGACCTGTACGGGGCAATATTGCCTCCTTTCCTGCTGGTTATGCCTCTTTTGAGGCAGCCCAGCATTCTTCTGGCCTTAGCCACTTCCTTATACTGCTTTGCTGCTTTCAGATCATCCGACCCTATCATCCCGAGGTCTCTTTTTCAGTCCCTGCACATCAGTTTCTAGCCCCCCCATCATGAATAGCGCCTTTGAATTTCTGCACCCCAGATGCAGGACTCTGCATTTCTTGGAATTGAATCCCAGCTGCCAAACCTTTGACTGCTCCTTGGGCTTTCTTAGATCACTTTTCATTCTCTCCACTACTTCAGGCGTGTCCACTCTGTTGCAGATCTTAGTGTCATCCACAAAAAGACAAACCTTTCCTTCTAACCCTTCTGCTATGTTGCTTACAAAGATATTGAACAAAACTCCCCAGAACTGATCATTGAGGCCCTCCACTTATCACTCTCCTCTCCTCAGAATAAGTTCTATTTACCACCACTCACTGTCACAGTTTGTAATCCATTCTACCACCTTTGGACCCACTCCCAGGCTTTTTTATTTTGTTCATAAGCCTTCTGTATGGGTAGTATTGAAAGCTTTGCTGAAATACAGATAAATCACAAATGCTTTTTCTTGATCCAATTCTCTAGTTGCTCAATCAAAAAAAATTGATCATATTTGTTTGACACAATGTTCTTTGGTAGACCATGTAGCGTCAGATCCTTCAGACCATTGGATTGTAGATAGTGGATTATCCTTTCCTTCAGCAGCATTTCCATTAATTTTCCAGCCTCTTCTCCCACTTTTGTGATGTGGGAACACCATCACCCTCTTCCAGTCTTGTGGCACCACTCCCGTTTCTAAGTATTTATTGAGCAAGCCTTTCAGTGGCGCCATCAGAACCTCTCTGAGCTCCCTTAGTATCTCATCAGGCCCCATAGTCTTGTCCACTTTAAGTTTTTTTAGTTCCATCCAAATACTTTCTTCTGTAAATGGGGTTTTATCTACTCCAGTCCCAGACTCTCATCTTCCAAGGTCATCTTTGGTGAACACTGAGCTGAAGTATTTGTGATCTTTCCTTATCTTTCTCTACACAATGACCCTTGTCGCCTTTCAGTCTTACAATAGTTTTTCTTCTTTGATATATATCTGAAAAATATATATATCTGAAAAATATTTTCTCATCTCTTTACCTCTTTGGCAGTCCTTTCTTCCACTCAAGCTTTTGCCATCCTGATTTTTCCTTTTCTCTTTCAGCTTCACCAGATATTCTCCTCTGTGTTCCTCTGGTTGAGTTTCTTTGTATTTTTTGAATGATAATCTTTTTGCCTTTATTTGTTCAGCCACCTCTTTGGAGAACCATATCTGGTTTTCTTTTCCTCAGTTTTATTCACTTTTCTTACATAAAGATTTGTTGTCTTTATTATGTTCCTTTGTAATTTGCTTCACGTTGTTCCACTTCACTCATTTTCACCCAGTCTTCTAGTTCCTCCCTCAAGGTACTCCACCCCCCATTTCAACAGAGTTTGTGATTTTGAATCTAGGACTATGTTCTTTGTGTACTTTTCACTCCGCCTTGGCTGCTAAATCAAACTAGTCCATCTGATGTACTTAGGTGGGCACCTTCCCAGACATTAGAGATGCTACCTCCATATGAGAGCACCAGGTCTAATATCGCTTCTCCCCTCATGGGTTCTATTACCATTTATCTAAGCAGAATATTTTGGAGGACATCCACAATCTCTCTACTTACAGATTCTGCAGCAGGGATACTCCAGTCCACATCCGGTAGATTCAAATCTCCAACAGGCAACATTCACTCTTCCTTCCCACCTTTTGGATGCCTTCAGCTAGATCTCTGTCCAGTTCTTCTGTCTGGTTCGGAGGCCTGCAGACCATACCACTGGAAATGGAAGTGCCATTGTCTTTTTTTTAAATCCAAAACAACCCACAGTGCTCATTCACATCTTCTAGTGGGGTACAGTGGCAGTGTTAGCAACCAGACAGTTAGCACATGTAGCATGGGGGTAGTCTTGGAGACAGGTTGATGTGATGGCTGGCTGGGTTAGATGAGAGTGGGGAGGTAACCTTATGGCTTTCTGGTGGGGGGGGGGGGGGGGGTGGAGTTTTCCTGGCATTTCTCCATCCTCCTGGTAATTATATCAGTTGTGAATGCAGGGTTATTTATTTCCGTAATTTCTATTCCGCTGATGCATCAATCCCAGTGGATTACAGTCAACATAAACAGTAAAGAATAAAACCTTAAACAACACAAAACACAAAGCATGCCAAAACAACTAAAAAGCAGTATTGCTATACATCTCTCAGGGGAAAAAATATATAGCTTAACAAGATCGAGCAATACTTAGTTTGGGAAGTCTGTAGAGAAAAGAGAAATGTCTTTAAGTTCTTCCTAAAGTGAGAGCGATCACCCTCTGCTCTAATAACGGCAGGAAGGCTGCCTCAGAGAGCAGGGCCTGTGATACAAACATTAGTTATAGCCTCAGAAGAGTTCAAAGGGTGCCGGACGAGTATAATAGAGGTACTTTCCACAATATGATACAAAGTACCTATAAATGTAGTATTCGCAGGTGCTTTATAAATTACCTGGAGGAAAACCTGTTGCTTCTTGCAATGGAATGAGTCACCTGCAAGTCCACTCTGCAACAAATCTGATCCAAGATACCAGGTAATAGCTTTCCAAGCTATAGGATTGGTTGAATGCCTTCGATTTATTATAATAAACTTTAGAACTTTAAGTTTCTCAGTCGTTTATTTGTATAGGGCTTTTCACTGCAACACCATTAATATGGGAGATTGGTGTCAGCATGACCACCTGATCTTGAATGTTTGTTTGGATTCTGCAGGTGAGACGCACACAGAGACTGACAAATGGCAGCCAGACTGTTTGAAACTATTGGCAAACTCGGCCTGGGACTGGCTGTGGCGGGAGGAATCCTCAACTCCGCACTGTACAATGGTGAGAAGCAAGAGGAAGGAGATGGGCTGCCCTAGCCTGTTAGCTTGTTGGGAGGTCCCTCAAGGCCATCCTTCTGGTTTCCTAACAGCTCCCTGTGGTAATCAAAGGGAAGGCAAAAAAAATACAATACATTTGTAGCCAGTTTTGTGTTGGTGAAAAACAATTCCTCCTTTTATCAAAAAAAGTCTGATATCCTGGGGGTAATTCTGCATTTGCCCCACAGAATTAGGCCGCGGGGTTTAAGAAGCAGCAGCAGCAATGGCAGTGAAGGCTTGCGCAGGCTACAAGAGAGGAAAGAATAGTATCTGTGTCAGCTGGAAGTGAGAAAGGAGGAGCGGGGGGCTCATGTACACGGATCAGAAGAGAGGTAGGAGAGTCAGCACAGCATTGGCCCATGCAGGCTGGAAGAGATGGACCTGCAATGTCAGCGTTGGCCTGTGTGGCCTGAACAAAGGAGGGAGCAGTGGCGGTCCAGTGGAGCGTGAAAGGGTGAGGGAGACAGCGAACTTGGGAAGGTGGGAGAGAGTTGGGGCAGACAGAAAGCTGGGGAGGAAACCGGAGGAGAGCAGAGAGAGGGGTTCAGACCTTGAGGGACTTCCTGGAGGGCAGGAGGAGAGAGAATGTGGGTGGTGCCCCTGGTGGGGGTGGGGGGTAAGGATGGGTAGGGGGTCAATTTTGGGGAGGGGTTGATGGGTTGTAGTGGACGAATGGAGGGATTGATGTGAGGGAGCAGAAATCAAGCCTGGGGGGGGGGGGGGGGGGGTAAGCTGGGGAGGGTTATTGAGTCTGCGGGAGAGAGGCCTTATGATGGAAAATGCTGAACAATCAAAAATTCTGCATCTTTGAGAAATTTGTTTTTTCTGTGTGTTGCATTATAAATTACTACTCAGAGTGATTAGTTTGTGTTACCTGAACAAATAGTCTGCAGAATTTAAAACTACTGTGCACAGTTCCCCCATATGCCCTGACCCCTGTTTTCCTCTAACACTTGCCCAGTTAACTTTAAAAGTTTAGTGTTGGTAAAATGTTCTATAGCTTAAGCTGCTTTGGGTAAAGAAATATCTTCCTTTGAAGGGGTGAAATCTGTGGTCATCCCTAGAGGATGCCTCCTATGGATAAAAATATTGCTTGCAAGATCTCTGTAGGATTCATTGATAAATCTGTAGAGTGTAATTAAATACCTGCAAATATTTTTCTCAGAAAAACAGCCCTAGCTTAGACATATGTAAGCCTTAGTGTTTCCTTTAACTTGTTGGACTTTGACAGTACTCTGCTTATTGTCTGCACAGATGAGCTAAGAGCAAACTGAGTCATGATTACTGTGCCCCTTACCTGCATCACACTTTGCCATATCTCCTGCTTTCTCAGCATATGGACAGGTGGCTCCAGACCAGTGGGTTATGCACTTCTACCAGCAGATGGAGACAGAGCAAAGCTGATATCAAGGTGTATATATATACCCCTGCATTGACAACAGCCTGCCAGTATTCTCCATCTCCAGCAGATGGTGGATGTGCATCTCCCTACTGGGGATTGCTTAAAAACTTTAAAGGAGAAAAGAAGGAAAATTATTCGCCCTGCTCTTGTGGTGAATACTTATGGTTCTTCCTTCAGTTGAGAATTCCTGAGGTGATATCCTTGGATCCCTCCCTCAGATGAGTGCCTTGGTACGGTAGCTGGTTTTCCGCCGGCGTGGACTTAGCTGTAAAAAAACAAAAACAAACAAAAACACAGCTGAAAGGCAAGCGGGCCCAGGAAGCTGAGAGCAGTGGTGAAGGTCCTTGCCCCCTCTCCTCTGCAGCTGGAGACCGACCTTGTACTCCGTCAGATGGGCTGAGCTCAGATAATTAAAAAAGGAAGAGAGAAGGGGAGTTAGTAGGGCTCTCCCCTCCCGTCTACTTGCTCGGAGCACCAGTCTGACGTTCGTTCCTGTCTCCAAAGCAGCTTAGGGGACATGGGCAGCTTGGCGGGTTGAGCAGCCTTTTTGGCTAGGCCCCGCTCTCAGGCTTGAGTTTGTTGCGTGGTAGGCTGCGGCAGCATTTCCACACGTTTTTTCTTCAGTTACCTCGGTTTGTGCTTGTGCACCTGGCTGTGAGTCCAGCAGTGCTTCCAGTTTGTGCACCTAGTTGGGCGCCTGCCTGGGTGCTTAGTTATGCACGCACTTATTTAGATGCACTGCGCGTCCTGGTGGGAGCTCAGTTTTGTGCGCTTATCTGAACACTGAGCGCCTAATTTTTGGCACATAAATTTTGGGCATCTATTATTTTGCAGCGCTATCACAGCTGGGCGCACTGTTATCAGATGCCTGTTAGAGCATACTGACAACCTGATATGCGAGTAGAAAAGAAGCGTAAGTGCCTTGCCCTTTGTGCTGCTGGCCATATTCGGGCATCTCAGTTTGGCGTTCTCTCTAACTTGTGTCAGAGCTGCTTGGAAGCTCAGGGAGAATTGCTTCCATCTGATTTTTACTAAGCCTGCTTCCTCCTAGCTTGATGTAGGAATGGAAAAAAGAGCTGTCAGAGGTGTCGCCTGATTTTTGGGGCTTCCCTAACTGTTTACTCAGTGGAGGAAGGAAGTTCAGTGGGTGCAGGACCAATGCCTGCCCCCCCCCCCCCCCAGGTTTTGATATGGACCTCAGGTGCAGTCCTCTGCCCTGGGCCAATCTTATCAGTTCAGGATCACAGGCTGCGGCTAAGCGTCTGAGTATGCCTAGACCTGCTGCACTTCTCCCCGATAGGGGCCGAAATGGCAGGGATGATAAGGCCGACCCATCTCCCTGGAGGATGGGGAAATTCCTCGGATTGGAGCCTATAGAACTATGTTGTGTTTCTTTCATAGAGATGAGTTACCGGCTCTGATTTTCCAGACTTTGAAGATGCTGGGTACACCAGGGGGCTGAATCCATGTCTGAGCCAAAGAAAGATCCCATTTTTATTTCTTTGCATAAAACCATTTCTTCTCTGTTACGGAGGCCATTCAAGAATTGATTGATCTTGAATGGGGCGCCCCAGAAGCCAAGTTTAAAGGGGGATCGCGTTGTTTGTAAGTGGATGCGCTTGTGTGTGCCGTTACTTTCCCATAGATAGGAGAGTGGCCTTGAAGGATGCATACGATAGAAGAACTGAGGCCATCCTTAAGCAATGAGATTGCAGATAGCTTCTTGTTGTTTCCTGGTGCCTCGCTCTTGTTTTCTTCTCTCTCAGGAGGTCGATGAATCTGGTGTGGATTTCAGGACAGCAATGAAACCAGCAGCCGCTTTTTTGGCAGATGTGGGCTGCGATTTGTTGTGCACTTCGGCTAGAAGGCTGGCTTCAGTAATGGCAGCCAGGCATCAGCCGTGGTTTAGAAGTTGGTCTGATGATGTAATTTCAAAGTCTAACCTTACGAAATTGCCCTTTGAATGTTCGTTCTTGTTTGCGAGCAAACTGTAAAAAAAAAAATGTGGCCAATAATTGGAGTGAGTCCCACCCTCAGTTACCAGAAGATATGAAACAGACACCATGTTTCGAATGTTTTTGACCCTACAGAAGAGTGACTTTTCAGAGAGCTCAACCTTTGTGTTGGGGTAGGTCTCAGTCCTTTCGTCCCAGGTAGCCCAGATGGGACACAGGCTCAGGAAGTGAAGCCCCCCCCCCCGAGCCTTCCAATGAAGGTGTGCGGACCCACCCCCGGGAGCAGGAAATAGGGGGTCGCCACTCCATGGTGGAGGTAAACAAGGGAAATAGGCAACTGTAGACCGTTGGAAAAAGGACGTCATCATGGCCGCCTATGTGATTGCTGAGATTCCTTTCTCTAAGCGACTTAGAGCCCATTCCACTAAGGCTCAGGTGCTACTGTGGGCAGAGCCTTGATTATCATCTCTGGCTGAATTTTCCCGGGTAATGATGTGGACTTCCTTACATACCTTCCCATGCTTTTCTGCTTGGACGTTTGGGCTCTGCAGGGCCAAGGCTTTGCATGTGCGGTGTTGTGGACCGTGAGCAGCCTCCCGCCCTATTCAGGAGTAGCTTTGGTACAACCCACTTGTGGGGACTGGCCTGCCTGAGTGCAGAGGAAGAAAAAATGACTACTTGCGTGATAATTTCCTTTCCTCTAAGGAAGGCAGGCCAATCCCCGACCTGCCCTCAGCTGCTGATTTTTGCCTTTGATTCACTCTTTAGGTGCAGACGTTGCAGAGTGTTGTTCCTTCTATTTGTTGGAGTACTGGTAAGTGTGCTAGCAGGTCTCTCAGTTTAGTGAATGTTAATTCTTTTGTCTGCACTCAGTGTTCTGTATTGGTTGGAATCATGAGCGATTGATTAACTGCCACTTTCACACAAAAACAAAACAACCCAACAACAAAAACTTTGAGCGTTTGATCACTCCCCTGTAGGGCACTACCAGACATATAGTGAATTCACTAATACATTTAAAGGACGTTAGACACATTCCTACTCCCATAGCAACCTAAAACTTAACTAGGAACTGAACAAAATTGAGATGAAGGCAGCAGTCCAGCAGCAAGAGGAGGGCTTCCCAGTCTTTTGCATAGAGTGGGCGTGAGGATCGCCCACCCAGCTGGTGGGCGATCCTCACGCCCACCAGCTGGGTGGCTGGTGGGCGTGAGGATCGCCTGGTAACATGCCTACCTGGTGCGAAGGTGGCGGACCTCACGCAATCACCTAGATAGGATTTTAGACAGTGCTGGGGAGGAGCCGGCTGTCATGGTACACGTGGGCACCAACGACCTAAGAAAATGTGGGAGGGAGGTTCTGGAAGCCAAATTTAGGCTCTTAGGTAGAAAGCTTAAATCCAGAACCTCCTGTTCCATGCGCAGGTCACCAGAGGCAGGCAGAGCTCCGGAGTCTCAATGCGTGGATGAGACGATGGTGCAAGGAAGAGGGATTCAGTTTTGTTAGGAACTGGGGAACCTTTTGGGGAAGGGGGAGTCTCTTCCGAAGGGATGGGCTCCACCTTAACCAGGGTGGAACCAGACTGCTGGCGCTAACCTTTAAAAAGGAGAGAGAGCAGCTTTTAAATTAGAACAAAGGGGAAAGCCGACAGTCGCTCAGCAGCACATGGTTCGGAGAGAGGTATCTTTAAAGGATACTAATGATGCATTAGAATTAGGGCATCCCGACAGTGAAGTTCCAATAAGAAAAGTAGTTCAAGTGCCTCTAACTAAAACCTCACCTGAGCTAAAAAATTCTAACTTATCCCTATCAATTAAAAAGCAGAATGAAAATACAAACAAAAAAACAAACTTTGAAATGTTGTATGCTAATGCCAGAAGTCTAAGAAGTAAGATGGGAGAATTAGAATGTATAGCAGTGAATGATTGTATTCCCAAAATTCCGTGCTCTCATCTACAAAAAAGTTCTGAATGAACTGTCCCTATTTTTATTTTCAATCAATTTTAATAAATGTATTGAAGAAGAGGTTAAAGAAACTGTTAAAGACTTATAGTCTTTAACAGTTTTATTTGGACAGTGGCAGTCTAACATATAAGAACTTGGCGTTCATAAAACCCCTTCGGGGATATTTAAAGTCGATGGCGTATAGACAAATGGAGATTGAAATATAACCTTTCACGAGCATAGGGATAAAGGAATTTAGCTATTCAATGAAAGTTAAAACGATATTGAAAGCAAAAGAAAAAAAATATAAGTTGTATTATCCTGTCAAAGTGGGGATTATAATTGTTTTTTAAAAAAAAAATTTTTGAAATAGATATCACATCAAAATTATTTATAAAACAAATAAAAAGGACAAAAGGAGGAAGGAGGCAAGTTAATGATTATACTACAACAAGGGCGCAAGGCCGTGGAGGCATGCACCAGTAATATGAAACTTACCTCTTTCTTCAATACATTTTATTAAAATTGATTGAAAATAAAAATAGGACAGTTCATTCAGAACTGTTTTTGTAGATGAGAGCACGGAATTTTTGGAATATATTCATATTTGGATTTCTCATCACAAGCGGAGAGGGATATTGATTAGCAGTGAATGATGACATAGACTTAATTGGCATCACAGAGACATGGTGGAAGGAGGACAACCAATGGGACAGTGCTATACTGGGGTACAAATTATATCGCAATGACAGAGAGGAGCACCCGGGAGGCGGTGTGGCGCTTTATGTCCGGGATGGCATAGAGTCCAACAGGATAAACATACTACATGAGACTAAATGTACAATTGAATCCTTATGGGTAGAAATCCCTTGTGTGTCGGGGAAGACTATAGTGATAGGGGTATACTACCGTCCACCTGGTTAAGATGGTGAGACTGACAGTGAAATGCTAAGAGAAATTAGGGAAGCTAACCAAATTGGTAGTGCGGTAATAATGGGAGACTTCAATTACCTCAATATTGACTGGGTAAATGTATCATCGGGACACGCTAGAGAGATAATGTTCCTGGATGGAATAAATGATAGCTTTATGGAGCAATTGGTTCAGGAACCGACGAGAGAGGGAGCAATTTTAGATTTAATTCTCAGTGAGGCACAGGACTTGGTGAGAGAGCTAATGGTGGTGGGGCTGCTTGGCAATAGTGATCATAATATGATCAAATTTGAATTAATGACTGGAAGGGGGACAGCAAGCAAATCCATGGCTCTCGTGCTAAATTTTCAAAAGGGAAACTTTGATAAAATGTGAAAAATAGTTAGAAAAAAACTGAAAGGAGCAGCTACAAAGGTAAAAAGTGTGCAAGAGGAGTGGTCATTGTTAAAAAAAATACCATCCTAGAAGCACAGTCCAGATGTATCCCACACATTAAGAAAGGTGGAAAGAAGGCAAAACGATTACCGGCATGGTTAAAAGGGGAGGTAAAAGAAGCTTTTTTAGCTAAAAGATCTTCATCCCAAAAAATTGGAAGAAGGATCCAACGAAGAAAATAGGATAAAGCATAAAACATTGGCAAGTTAAATGTAAGACATTGATAAGACAGGCTAAGAGAGAATTTGAAAAGAAGTTGGCTGTAGAGGCAAAAACTCACAGTAAAAACTTTTTTAAATATATCCGAAGCAGAAAGCCTGTAAGGGAGTCAGTTGGACCGTTAGATGATCGAGGGGTTAAAGGGGCACTTAGAGAAGATAAGGCCATCACGGAAAGATTAAATGATTTCTTTGTTTCGGTGTTTCGATGTTGGGGAGGTACCCGTAATGGAGAAGGTTTTCATGGGCAATGATTCAGATGGACTGAATCAAATCACGGTGAACCTAGAAGATGTGGTAGGCCTGATTGACAAACTGAAGAGTAGTAAATCCCCCCCCCCCCCCCATTTGCTCACCTCTGGATTAGGCGATTAGAACGCAAACCCTTGGTTGTGAGGATACAGGAAAATAATTCTAACCATGGCAATTCTGCAAGAAAGGGATCTGAAATTGTTGCGTCCGTCAGTCTCAGACGACTTCGCCCAACATGCCTCACCTCTATTTCAGCCTTCTCCACCAGCCTCAGGAGAATGGCGTCCGTAGCGTCTCCTTGCCGCACCCTCCGGCTTCCCCGGAGCAGCTCTGGCGCGGCATCCCACCATGTTCACCTGAGGCCTCCTAGGGCGCGCGCACACCTCACGTCTTGTAGCAGTGTTGGCGCAAACCTCGGGGACGTCTCCCCTTGAGTGACATCACTGCTTCCGCATTCAAAAGGTTGCCCATTTGCTGACTCTCGCCGAGTTAGCAACAGATTGGATTCGCTCTGTTCTGAAGCTGCTCTGCCGCTTCTACTCTGCTGGAAGCCACCTTCACCCTCCGGGGTTCTACTAACCTAGGTACCTGCTCCTCGGGGGCCCTTTGCTTATTTACAGGTGCCTATCCTCTTACAGGTACTCGCTCCTCGAGGGCCTGTGTCTCTGTCCTGGTGCCTGCTACCAATTCTTCAACCTGCTGGAACACTACCTATCAGCTACAGAGAGTGAGTACAACTTCTCCCAGTCTGTCCATCTACAGCTCCTCGCTGTCCATCTGCATCGGGCCCTACACCACCATTGTGGAACGGGTCTCTTCTGCCGAGGATTACAGACTGTTAATACCTATCCTCTCTCTACTGCTCATTGGGAACTCTATCTACTCAGCTACCAGGGAGTGTGTTATAACATCTGTCAGTCTCTCTCTCCCACAGTGCCTTACTGGACATCTGCATCAGGGCCTTACACCACCATTGTGGGGCGGGTCTCCTACGCCAAGGATCACAGACTGTTGCTATCTAATCTACTCTCTACTGCCACCTCTGGTGGACCACACTAGCCGTATAATAAAAGATACATTCTCTATGTTTGTGCATCTGAGTCTAGCCCGGTGCTTCAGTTCCTTACGGGGCTCCTCCCCGTAGGAGATACCATCACTGTTGCCCCTGAGAATCCACCAAACACCTCTATATCATAATAGAAATCCTTTAAGTTTTTCTATTTTAAGTTATTTTTTGGGACAATTTCTGTCTCCAGAGGAATGAAATAAATCTCAAAGCACTAGTTTTTAAGAATTTTTGTTGTTGTAGGTAATAGGATTCAGCAAATAATTTAAGGGACAGTACAGATTTTGAATAATGCTATAAATTGAACAGGGTGGTGTCATGTGGGAGAATAGGCAGGGGATTGTTGGTGGAAAAGGGAAAGCAAGCAGAGAAGTATCTGTGATGGATGGGGCCTGGATTTATCAGGGAGGCTGGGATAAGAAAGGAGTATGGATGGAGAGAGCCAGAAGATGGGCTAGGAGAGGTAGAGCGAGTACAAAGATCGTGGAGGTCTTGGGATGGAGGGGAGAGCAAGAAGATATTTGGGAACTAATTATTCCTCTTGGAGTGTTTACCTTCTGTAATCGGACATTGTCTTTCTCTCCCTACCTCTTGTCTGTATGTGGCACGTGCTGTCTTCCCCTTGTTTGTATGTGGCTTTCTTGCTTTAATAGTGGATGCTGGTCACAGAGCTGTTATCTTCGATCGTTTTCGTGGCGTTCAAGACTTGGTGGTTGATGAGGGAACTCATTTTCTCATCCCCTGGGTGCAGAAACCTATCATCTTTGATTGCCGCTCCCGTCCCCGCAACGTTCCGGTCATCACAGGCAGCAAAGGTGAGCTCTTGTCTGCAAAACAGTGATGCTGTCTGCTGAGAGAGGTGGTGATTCATTGCTGTTGTGAGTGGGAGCAGAGACTGCACTACTGAAGGGGAGCAACGATAGCACCTGCTGCAGAGAGACATGCTTGAGTTTTGGAGGTTGATGATTTTTTGTTACATGCTTTGCGGCCTCTCTGTGTTAAGCCTATTACATTATAATTCCTTTATTCTTCCTTTTATTACCAAACAAGCCGTTAAGCCCGTTAAAACGGGCTACATTACATTTTTTTTTCAGTCCATTTTCTAACACAGCACCCTTCTACACTTTTTCTCCCTCTCTCCCCCTTCCCCTCGTTCACTCCTCCCCTTTCCTCCACTCAGTCTTACTCACCCTCTGTCTCCCACTGCCTCCTTCCCCTCACTCTCACCTCCCTCCCCTTCCCTCAGTCACTCCCATCTCTCTCAATCCCATCCCCTCCCCCTCAGCCCTCCTCCACTCCCTTTTTCTCTGCTCCACAACTTCTTACCCTTCCACTTACTCACATCCCTGTCTCTCATTCTCCCTCTCCCCCTTCCACTTACTCACATCCCTGTCTCTCACCTCTCCCTCATTCTCCCTCTCCCCACACACTCACCCACTCCTCCCTCCCTCCCACTCAGTCGTCCCTCCCTCTCTCTCTCTCCTCCCTCCCTCGCTACTGGCCACCCGCTGCCGCTCGACGCCGCCATGTTTTTTTTTTCTGACACTGGCTGAGACCGATGTGCTCGCCCGCACATGCGCGGTAGAGCTGGTCTCTACTGCGCATTTGCGGCACGTCGGTCAACCTTCAATTATTAGGTTGATTGCTTAAGTATTGTATCAACGTACAGAAGCTCAGAGCAAAATAATCCTTTGCTTCATGAAGTTAGCCTAGGATGTAACCCTAGCAATATCTCTTTCCTTCCAGAAGTGTCCGCGCATCTGTTTTTTGTTTTTTTTTTCCCCTGGAGATTCCATTAAGAGTATCCTTATCTTTGCTGATTAAGAATATGATTTGAGAAATTGGGTGCACTTCATTAAGCTGTTTATCAATGCCAGTGGGTGTAGAGGAGATTACTGACCACTCAAATGATGGGAAAGTTTATACTGAGCTGTACAGAACATTCAGGCTCTACTCTGAATTGGATTTTGCCCTTGTGGCAGTGGTAAAAAAAATAATTTATCAACAGTAATCCATGCAGGGTCTCTGACATTGCTTGGTTAGACATGAATGCTATGTGCAAACTTCTCAAAAAGACAGAAGAGACATAGCCAGTAATTTTCCATTGAGAAGCAGCTATGACACTTGGGGTGATGTTATCTAATGCTGCTAATTGAGCAATTAGATACGCTCTGACAGCGTTCACACACATTCTTCAGGGGAAGAGCATCCTAATGTATCCTGATCAGCTGGTAAGGTGGAAAATATTTCAGCGATGGGAGAGATATCAAGTAAAAGACCTGGTGGGCAGTAGAGTATGCAGGCGTTCATGAGATTGGTGGAAATCAAAAGTATTTCCTATGGGTCATATGGTTCTAGTTATAGTGTATCTTTTATAATAGCAAGAAGACCACCCCCCGTGATTTGGTTTAGGTTTGGAAACTGCAGAGTATCCAGGAAGACATACTTGGTTAAGGATGATTGTGTCAGAATCTAAAAGCCAGGATTCAGTTATCAAAAGGCAGTCAGGGGCGTTGGTTTATAATCTTGTAGAATGGGAGTTTTTCTTTTCTTTTCTTTTTTTTTAAACAGACTTAAGAACATAAGAAATTGCCATGCTGGGTCAGACCAAGGGTCCATCAAGCCCAGCATTCTGTTTTCCAACAGAGGCCAAACCAGGCCACAAGAACCTGGCAAGTACCCAGACACTAAGAAGATCCCATGCTACTGATGCAATTAATAGCAGTGGCTATTCCCTAAGTAAACTTGATTAATAGCCATTAATGGACTTCTCCAAGAACTTATCCAAATCTTTTTTGAACCCAGCTACACTAACTGCACTAACAACATCCTCTGGCAACAAATTCCAGAGTTTTATTGTGCGTTGAGTGAAAAAGAATTTTCTCCCATTAGTCTTAAATATGCTACTTGCTAACTTCATGGAATGCCCCCTAGTCCTTCTATTATTCGAAAGTGTAAATAACCGAGTCACATCTACTCGTTCTAGACCTCTCATGATCTTAAAGACCTCTATCATATCCCCCCTCAGTTGTCTCTTCTCCAAGCTGAACAGCCCTAACCTCTTCAGCCTTTCCTCACAGGGGAGTTGTTCCATCCCCTTTATCATTTTGGTTGCCCTTCTCTGTACCTTCTCCATCGCAACTATATCTTTTTTGAGATGCGGCGACCAGAATTGTACACAGTATTCAAGGTGCGGTCTCACCATGGAGCGATATAGAGGCATTATGACATTTTCTGTTTTATTAACCATTCCCTTCCTAATTCCTAACATTCTGTTTGCTTTTTTGACTGCTGCAGCACACTGAGCCGACGATTTTAAAGTATTATCCACTATGATGCCTAGATCTTTTTCCTGGGTGGTAGTTCCTAATATAGAACCTAACATCGTGTAATTACAGCAAGGGTTATTTTTCCCTATATGCAACACCTTGCACTTGCCCACATTTAAATTTCATCTGCCATTTGGATGCTCAATCTTCCAGTCTTGCAAGGACCTCCTGTAATGTATCGCAGTCTGCTTGTGATTTAACTACTCTGAATAATTTTGTATCATCCGCAAATTTGATAACCTCACTCATCGTATTCCTTTCCAAATCATTTATATATATATATATATATATATTGAAAAGCACCGGTCCAAATACAGATCCCTGAGGCACTCCACTGTTTATCCTTTTCCACTGAGAAAATTGACCATTTAATCCTACTCTGTTTCCTGTCTTTTAACCAGTTTGTAATCCACGAAAGGACATCGCCTCCTATCCCATGACTTTAGTTTTCGTAGAAGCCTCTCATGAGGGACTTTGTCAAACACCTTCTGAAAATCCAAATACACTACATCTACCAGTTCACCTTTATCCACATGTTTATTAACCCCTTCAAAAATATGAAGCAGATTTGTTAGGCAAGACTTTTCTCTTGGGTAAATCCATGTTGAGTGTGTTCCATTAAACCATGTACATTTAAGAACAAAAAAGAACATTTGCAATTAGTAGTAATGACATAGATGTAGTGGATATGTTTAATACAGCGAGGTTTAACAAAAAGATGTGAACTATGCTGATTTAATAGAACCCCATAAATACCTCGACCAGTAATAGCAGGCATAGCCATATACATATGAACAAAAAAAACAAGTAAGGAACATAAGATATGCCATACTGGGTCAGACCCAGGGTCCATCCAGCCCAGTATCCTGTTTCCAACAGTGGCCAATCCAAGTCACAGGTACCTGGCAAGTACCCAAACATTAGATAAATCATAAGCTATTGTTACTTATTAATTCCTTAATAGCAGTTCATGGATTTTTCCTCTAGGAACTTATCCAAACCTTTTTTAAACCCAGTTACACTAACTGCTGTAACCACATTCTCTGGCAATGAATTCCAGAGCTTAACTATGCACCGAGTGAAAAATAATTTTCTTCAATTTGTTTTAAATAAGCTACTACTGCTTTCCCTCATGTTCTAGTTGGAAAGCTGCTCTTATCTCTTTAACGCGTTAGTGCCAGCAGCCTGGTTCTATGCTGATTAAGGTGGAGCCCTTTCAGAATAGGCTTCCCGTTGCCCAGTTTTGTCAAATCTAAAGCCCTCTTCCTTACACCATTGTCTCATCCACATATTGAATCGCCGAAGCTCTGCCTGTCTCTGGGGTCCTGTACGAGGTATGGGAAGCATTTCTGAGGTTCTGCATTTCAACTTTCTACCTAAAAGCCTAATTTGTCTCCCAGAATTTGCCTTTCACACCACCTTGAGTTGTTGGTACCCACATGCACGCTCTAAAATTTTATCTAGGTCATGCTCGAAGTATGCCTCATGTCCACTAGCCACCCAGCTATTTTCATTCCTAATGATCAAATAGCCAACTGCCATCCTAACACTTTTTCCTCCTTGATGGAGTGCAGGTCCTTGCTGTAGGATCATGTTCTCCTACACAAAGGAGATGCTGCTCTTCCAGTTGACCTTGCTTCTCCAAGGCAGCACAGGGGAAGCTAGCCTGGAGTTGGGACTTTACTATGTTACTCTAGATATCCTTTGTGAACCTCTGCCTCATTTCCTTGAGGTCTTTCACACTAGCCTCCGAGATCAGATTTGTTCTCAAAGAACCAGGAGCTCTTTGTACTGAATGCACACATACAACCTCTCTGTATACAATTCTGGTTGCCTCATCTGAGGAAAAAAAAAGTGGAACTAATAAAGGAACAGAGAAGGCAAAACAAAATGATAAAGGGGATGGAACTACTCTGAGGAGGAAAGGCTAAACAGATTAGGGCTCTTCATTGTGGAGAAGAGATGGCTGAGAGAAGAAATGATAGAAATCTTGAGTGGAATGGAATGCATAAATAGGGAACAGTTATTTGCCCTTTCAAATAGTGCTAGAATTAGGGGACGACTTCTGATAATGGCTGCGTGCTGAATGGACGCAGGTGGAGGAAGCTCCTGGTGAGTTCCCCACAGACCCCTAAAAAAACATTGACTTATAAAATTTTGACCTGGAAATCCTGTTTGGAGATTGAGTACAGACTGTGACACCAACACTTTGAAATATTATCAGAATGGCAGTATTGCGATATGAGCGGCAAGCGCCATGGGGTGCTCATGAGAAACTGAAGGCCGGAGAGATACAGCACGTGGCGGGTGACTTGGAGGAAAAGTCTCCTGTGGTAATATCGGAGGAAATGTTGCAAAAGATCACCATGGCGATTTCAGCAGTGCTGGATGTCTGGCTCACTAAACTACAAACTGCCATGGAAGATACTAAAGATAGCCTGGAATCTCATGCGAGGTACATAGAGGCTGCAGAGCAAAGGATATCGGGACAAGAGGACCGGCTTATTCAGGCTGAACAAAAAATCGTGGACTTGCAAATTAAAAAAAAATATGCAGGTTGGCAGAGCAGGTCAATGATCAAGAGAACCACAACAGAAGAAACAATCTGCGGGTTATAGGATTACCGTAATGTTTCTGACACACAATTGCTGGAGGTGGTGGAAAAATGGCTTCCACGTGTATTAGGCCTTGTGGAGGAGGGGTTTTCACCCATCTTAAACCCCTTAAAACGTCTTAAAACTTAAACCCCTGCTTCATATCCACAATTTCCGCACTGTCCTTCAAGCAACAATTCCCCAAACTGGACTACTGTAACTCCCTCCTCCTCGGCCTCCCGTTCACCACTATCCAACCCCTACAGATGCTACAAAATGCAGCAGCCAGAATTCTAACCAATACCCACAAATCCAATCACATTACCCCTGTCCTCAAGGAGCTCCACTGGCTACCTATCTCCTCTCGCATAACCTACAAAACACTACACTCTCACAACATCAATTGGTTTAAAAACTCCCTCCACTTCCTCTCCTCCGACCGACCCCCCCCCCCCCCCCAGATCAGCCTACAAAGCCTGCCTATACACTCCCTCCCCCAAGACCACTCACCTCATCTTCACTAAACAACGAACCTTTGCCATCGCAGGCCCCCCCCCCCCCCTTTGGAACTCTATGCCCCCCCGACCTTCGCTTAGAGCCATGTACACAAAAATTCAAAAAGAAACTTAAGGCATGGCTCTTCAAACAGGCCTACCCAGAATAGACCTCATCCTACCTCGACACCGCATTTTATCTCCTTGTATACACGGTCATTTTTCCTTGTACAGCATATATTCAATTCCGCAAATATTTTTCCTTGTACAGCAAATATTCAAGTCCGCCCCTGAAAGCCAGCCAGCCACTCAACAGACGGCTGCAAGGCAGCCAATCGGCTAAGGACCAGCCACCCTTTAAATCTGATAGACCTCCCAGACGCCGCGCGTCAAACGCCGCGCGTCGAAGGAGCGCATCAAAGGGGCTGGCCCCTTTGTGCGCCCCTTCGTGTAGACCCGAGGGAAGACCACCACAGACAGACCGGGTCAACGTCATCCCAGCTCCAACCCACTTACAAAACCAATCATGGCGATCTCATCCATCCCCATCATCCACAACTTCAAAAGACCCTCAGCAAAAAACCAAGCCTTACAACACTCTTTACAAAAAAGACTCATCCCTATCGTCATCTCACCTTTAAACCAACTACTGGGCCTCTCACTGTTCACCTTATCACTGCTGAACGCACAGTCTTTGACTAAGAAAACTCATCTGCTCCATGACTATCTGCTGGAAACAAACACAGACTTATTCGCAATCACAGAAACCTGGTTAAAACCAGAAGACATCGCTACAATCAACCAACTCCCCACTCACTCGTACAACATATTCTCTATCCCCAGACTCAAAAAAACGAGGAGGAGGTCTTCTTCTTGCAGCAAAAAAAACATTAGGAATGTCACTACAAACATCAATATCTTCACATTCTCTAGAATTCGCCGTATTTAAATCCTCTCACCTTCAAATCGGGCTTACATACGCCACCCCAGGATACCTTGAAACCGATCCATCACCTTTGATTGAAATTATAGTAAAGCACATCAACGCCGACACACCAGCGATACTCTTGGGGGACTTCAACCTCCATGTGGATGTATCTCCCCTTTCTCACAGTTGTGAAACTTTCCTAAACACACTAAACTTCATGGGTTTCAAACAAATAATTAAGGAACCCACCCACAAAGCTGGTCATACGCTGGACCTCATTTTCATTAACCAGGAACTTACTCCTTCCTCCCACCCTACATGCCTTCCAGTTCCTTGGTCAGACCATAAGCTGATTAACACCGCACTAAAGATAAAGCTTCCTACCCCCCTAGAAAAGCAGAATAACACAATCCAATTCAAGAAAATGTGCAGCCAGGAAATTCTCAGCAACAGCCTATCAGATGAACTTAACCAACTGGACCTCACGAACGCGGACTCAGCCATATCGTCCTGGAACAACATTACCAAAAAAGTGGCCGATACTACATGCCCAACTATCACCAAAGCCCATCAAGCAAACAAGGACAACAGAAAACCTTGGTACACCCCAAAACTAAAATCCATAAAACAGGATCTCAGAAAAAAAGAACAACATTGGCGCAAAAACCCAACATATGCCAACATCACGGCATTCAAAACCACGATGCACCATTACAGAATATCCATCCTCCAAGCAAAAAGAGACTTTTACTCACAAAAAATCCACCACTTCATTTTCGACCCGAGAGTGCTTTTTTCCTTGGTCTCATCCCTCACTAAACCCCCATCGACATCCATACCAGACGATAAAGCAGCAAGCAAAGCAGAAGAACTGGCAACCTACTTCAAAAACAAGATCCCAAACCTACTAACGCAATCCAATAATAATAATAATAATATTAATTATACTACACCAGTAATACCTCGAGCTGCTGTCCCATCACAAAAGGCTAGCCTTAGGGAATTCGAACCGACCTCATCCTTAGAGGTCGAAAATATCCTAAAAAAGCTCAAACCTTCTTCACACCCTCAGGATACCATACCCACCAATCTCCTCATCTCTTGTGCTGAAACCATTTCCAAACCCATCGCACAAATCATCAATTGCTCCTTCTCTCAAGGGCTTGTACCCGACCCACTAAAAATGGCAATCATAAAACCACTAATAAAAAAAACCTAATCTTTCTCCAGAAAACCCGGCTAATTTTCGTCCAATAGCTAATCTACCGTTCATCGCAAAAATCTTGGAACGAGTTGCAAATAAACAACTAACAGAATACCTAAATGACCACAACATTCTTTCCCCATCGCAGTTCGGCTTCCGCCAATCTCGAAGCACTGAAACTCTACTAATCTCACTAACGGACTCTATTTTACTGAATCTTGAAAACAGACATCCCTGTCTCCTCATCCTCCTAGATCTAACAGCAGCATTTGACACGGTCAATCATAACACATTAATAGATCGTCTGTCAGACATAGGTATTAGAGATGAGGCCCTCAATTGGTTCAAATCATTCCTACAGAACAGACAGTATAAGGTCAAGGTCAACAAGGAAGAATCTCAACCAGTCACCTGCAACTTAGGAGTCCCACAAGGATCGTCACTCTCTCCAACATTATTCAATATTTACCTCCTACCACTCTGCCAGCTCCTCATCAACCTAAATCTCATCCACTACTTATACGCAGACGATGTTCAGATACTGATTCCAATTACAGAATCTCTCCAAAAAACTCTGGACTTCTGGAACTCTTGCCAACAAGCCATCAACAACTTACTCACTAGCCTCAACCTGATCCTTAATCAAAACAAAACAGAATATCTCCTCATCTCCCAAAATGGAACCAACACACTTCCAAGTACCATCATGTCTACCCAATTAACAATGACCCCACAAGTCAGAAATCTAGGAATTATACTGGACAATCAAATGAATTACAGATCACTCATAAATAACATCGTAAAGGACGGATTCTTCAAATTACAAGTCCTAAAAAGACTGAGACCTCTCCTACATTTTAAAGACTTCCGATTAGTTCTACAAGCAATCATTCTCACGAAAATAGACTACTGCAACTCACTTCTACTGGGTCTACCTGCAAACGCCATAAAACCGCTACAGATGCTGCAAAACGCTGCAGCGAGGATCTTAACCAAGTCCAACAAAAGAGACCACATCTCACCCATCTTAAAAAGCCTACACTGGCTTCCCGTCAAATTCAGAATACTTTTCAAAGTGCTCTCAGTAACCCACAAGGCACTACACAACCTGGCACCACTCGAGCTCAAATTCGCTCTCCAACTCCACACCTCTACCAGACCAGTGAGACAAGCCTACAAAAACAACCTTCAAATCCCACCGATGAAGTCTGCATTAAGCAAAAGAGCTTTCTCCACAGCAGGTCCTAAAATCTGGAACACTCTCCCGTCAGATCTCAGATCAGTGCAATGCTCCACTACATTTAAAAAACGACTCAAGACTTGGTTATTCAACCAAGCTTTCCCTTAACATCAACTTGCGGAATATCCCTGCCAATGATCCCCTCCGTGGGAACACGCTAGAGAACTATACAGACCTTCTCTAGAAATCACATATTCTTTGGCAGTCTAATTATCTAACAACATTATAATACCACCTGTTTAGCCAGACTACATTAGGCACCGTACCTTTTAATTATGTTATTAACCCCATATATCTTAACCCAAGTTAATTCGACCTGTTCATTGTAAGACATTTACTTGTCATTGTTATTGTTGAGAATGTAAACCGAATTGATCAATAATTCTGTTATTGGAAAGTCGGTATAGAAAAATGCTAAATAAATAAATAAATATATAGTTACTTTTCCCTGTGCAGTATTTTATCACCTTGTATAAAAAATTACTTCTCCGTGTTTCTTTGGGCAATGTTATTTCTCTTCCTACTCAAGGAGGCAACGGGGTGGCTATTTTAGTTCATAAACAGCTTTAGCTTGTATTAGCGCACCAATTTTCAGATGGGGAAGGCAGATTTCTCTTGGTACTGGGGCATCTGAATGGTCATAAAGTGGCAGGAAATACTTTAAAGGTAAAAACCTATGCCCGACTCGGACCGAGTTTCGCACTTAGTGTGGGCTGCTTCAGGGGCTATATATATATAAGAGCAACGTGAAAAAGAAGATGACCATTCAAATAATGTTAATTTCCTTCACAGTAACTAGTAGTGCAGCTGTATACCCTTCCGGTATGCTGAGACTGAGATTTGTGCATTTGAGCTGTTCTGTACTGTAAATTTAAACAAGATTCCTGCGATGGACAAATACAGTAGACTTCCTGTTTGCTGAGATGTTAATCGGTTTACAGACTGTGCGCTGAGCTATTGTGCCTAAGCTAATGTCTGTAGCTGCACTGTTTTTTACCTTTTAATTAAAGTATTTCCTGACACCGATCTAATGTTGTTCTGGTTGTATTGCTGCTACGTTGGATCGGCTTCCGTGTTTTCTGGGATTATGTAATATCTATGCACCAAATGTGTGCTCGCCAGATTTGTTGTCTATGATCGTAAGTTAATTGCTCTGGTTCCCCACATATAATAAGATCATTTGGGAAGGGGGGGACGGGACTTTAGTGTGGCTGCAGACGCTTATGTTGACTGTAAACCAGCCAGAGAATATAAAATGGAGCAAGAAAATTTAGGAGTCAACTTGGTTAAAGAGTTAGGTCTCTTGGATATATGTTGTGTCTTACACTGGGGAGAATGAGACTATACGTTCTGTTCTAACCCTCACAAGTGGTGTTCTCTCTTGGACTATAGCTTGATTTCTACAGATAAGTTTTCTGAGGTAACTAATGCAGAGATTGGAACAATATTGACTTCTGACAATGCACAAGTTTTGATGGAATTGGAACTGGGATTTGTTGCTCAAAAAGCATGTAATTGGTGGATGGATCCAAATTTATATCAGGATCAGAAATTTCATGGTTGGTTACAGAAATTCATAGAGTATAATGATAAAGATCAGATTTCTCCATTATTGTTGTGGGAATTGAGCAAGGCAGTTATGCATGGTCGTGTGATTGCTTATGTGGCCAAGCAGGCAAAAATCCACAATGCTGAAATTTTAAGGCTTACACTATTAGCTAAACAAGCTCAGAGCCAGCATGCGAAAATGTTGTCTATAGAAGATAAGCAGGCCTGGGATTCTGCATGGACTGCGCTTGACTTAGAAAATAGCCACTGCTATTACTAGCAATGGTTACATGGAATAGACTTAGTTTTTGGGTACTTGCCAGGTTCTCATGGCCTGGATTGGCCACTGTTGGAAACAGGATGCTGGGCTTGATGGACCTTTGGTCTGACCCAGTATGGCATTTTCTTATGTTCTTAATACCTTGCTCTTTCAAAGGGCTAGGAAGTTCCTGTCTTTCTTTAAATATAGTAATCACACAAATAAACTTTAAGCCAATTTGGTAAAGATAAAAGGGCAGAAGGCTGTTATCTCGGGAATAAAAGATGAGGTGGGTAAGATTCAGCATACTGCTCAACAAAGTTTGGAAAATTTTGTAGATTTTTACAAGTCCTTGTATAGCCCTCAAGGGGTGATGATTAAAGTAGAGGTACAATTTTTTTTAGGATGAATGGCCGATGCTTCTTCCTGACAAACTAGTGGGTATTAACAAGCCAATAACTGATGGGGAAAATTTCGCAGCCATTTAGAGGTTGGATGGGCTGAGATCTGAATATTATAAAGTCTTAGTTTTTGCTTTTGAATCCTTTGGCTAAACTTTATAACTCCTGGATGGAAATTGATGCTCTCCCTGAAGTAATCAATCCTTGATAATAGCGCTGCCTGAAAAAGACCAAGATCTGCTAGATGTGGGTTCCTACAGGCCCATATTCCTAATTAATGTGCACATGAAAATTATGACCTCGGTATTGGCTGCTATGCTTAACTTGGTGTTACTGAGCGTGGTTGCAGATCATCAGACTGGATTTGTACGAGGAATGTACATAGATTAATTATTAGGGGTGTGCATTCGGATTGACCGCATTAGTAAAACGCAACTCATATTTTTTTTTTACTTAAATTGATTCGACATAAACGATCGGATTTCCCACATATCGAACATAGATATGTTCGATATGTGGGAAATCGCGATTGTTGAGCCAAAATAAAAATATAAACCCCCTCACCCTCCTTAATCTCCCCCCCCGACTTACCACAACTCCCTGGTGATGGAGCGAGGAGTGAGGACGCCATTTCTGCAATCCTTGGCGAGAAGCATGTGACGTCGGCGGCACGTCGAGTGACGCCGGCGTCACGTGATTCCCGGCTCGTTCGGCCCAAAAAGAACTTTTGGCCAGCTTGAGGGGGTCAGGAGGCCCCCCCAAGCTGGCCAAAAGTTCTTTTTGGGCCGAACGAGCCGTCCGGTGCGAACGAGCCGGGAATCACGTGACGCCGCGTCACTCGACGTGCCACCGACGTCACATGCTTCTCGCCAAGGATTGCAGAAATGACGTCCTCACTCCTCGCTCGATCACCAGGGAGTTGTGGTAAGTCTGGGGGGGGGATTAAGGAGGGTGAGGGGGTTTAAATTTTTTTTTTGCACATATGTACATATACCCAACTCATTGGATTTTTTTTATGTCCATATTGGCCGCAAGTGGGACCCCCTTTCGGACATAAAAAATATGAACATAAAATTTTGCTCTGCACATCCCTATTAATTATGACTCTTATTCAGCAGCAGAATTGCAGAGTGCTGAGTTCAGACGCTGAAAAAGCTTTTGACTCAGTATCCTGGAATTACCTATTTTTGGTAAGTATGGTTTCCGGTGGGGGGGAATATATTGCGGTGGGTTTCATATACCGTATTGGTTACCAAGTGCTTGCTTACTCATAAATGGTTCGTCTCAGATAAGTTTTGCTTGAGGCGGGGAGTGAGGCAGGGCAGCCCTTCATCACCATTATTGTTTGTTCTGGCCTTAGAACCAATGGCAGTTAAGCTGCGGGAGGAAGATGTATTTCAGCGTATCCAAGTGGGCCCGGTGCTGTTTGCCGACGATATTCTGCTTTTTGTAGGCAACCCTAGCAATAGCGTGCCTATGATTAAAGAGCTTTTTGCTAAATTTTAAACAGCTACAAATCAATTGTGAGCAATCAGAAGTGCTTGCCCTGGACCCCGTCATTTCACAGGTGTGGGTGGGGGGCTTTCCTTTTAAGTGGGCAGAAGACAGACAGATATTTGGAGGTGTGGATACCAAGGGACCTTTCTCAATTATACTACCTCAGTATTCAGGAGATCTTGGTGAAAATACCGGAGCAATTGCAGACTCTGGGTGAGTTGCCTGTTTCGTTCACGGGGAGGTGCGCGCTGTTGAAGTTGATGATTCAGGTTACGCAGCTTCCTTGTTGGCTACCTAATGCAGATCTTGCCTCTCTCAAATCTGCTTTTCTCAGCTTTATTTGGAGGAGTAGAAAGGCTAGAGGGGGATATAAAAAAATTACTTTATAGCAAAGAGGAGTCTAGACCTTCCCGATTTCCAGCAATTTAATACAGCCTGCCATTTGCAGGGTCTTAGGGAATGGCATTCGGATCGATATAAGTAGTATGAGAAGGAGATGCTTGAAGGTATGCTTCGCCCTTGGTTGCTTATGTTTTTTATACATTCTGTCAAGGCCAAATTGGTTAAAGAGGCTAAACAAAATGTGTTTTGGGCGATGGCAAGGGCTTGGAGGTGGCTTGGGGTCTGGTTATGGAAGAACTCTCAGTTCCTCTATGTTGCCCCTTTGTGGGGAAATAAACACTTTTTACCAGGCCAGGCATATGAGCCCACATTTCATTCATGATCTCTTTCAGGGTGAAAGGCCATATTTCACCTATATGATGCTGAACTGTTAGACACATTGAAGAAAGTATTCGTTTTCATTCTGTGCATAATTAAACTGTGAAATGTTGTTGCCATAGAATGTGGTTAAAGCAGGGTTTAAAAACCAGTCCTGGATGAAAAGTCTATAAACCATTATTAGCCATGTAGACTTGGGGGAACGCCTCTGCCTATCCTGGTTACGAGCAACTAACCCTCTTAATCTATGCGCTACAGCTCTGTTGAAACTTATCAAAGTAGAATCAGCCAGTTTCAGCTGAAAATGTGTAAATACATCACTGAATGCAAGTTCTCTTCTGACTCACTGAAAAGAGCACCGGTACGTCCAATCTTGAAAAAGGTTTCTGCTGACCCAACATTACTTTCAAGTTATCGTCCCTTCTCTTCCCTATCATATTTGGCCAAACTAGTAGAGAATGCAATACTCCAAAAACTTACCACTTTTCTCGATTCCGACCCCTCTCTGGATCAGTACCAATTTGGGTTCCAGCAATTTCACAACACTGAAATGCTCCTCCTCCTCTAGTTTTGACACCATTCAATGGGGTTTTGATTGCGGATTTTTTCTCCTAGATATTTCATCTGCCTTTGGCACCATCGATCATTGTATCCTTCTCTCCAAGATGCGCTCTCTCGGTATTACTGGTTCTGTGATTTCACAGTTTACTTCATAGTTAACATGTCGATCTCAACAAGTAAAAATAGGGTCGGAAATTTCAGCTTGGGTCCCTCTGACCTCTGGTGTGCCCCAAGGGTCGGCATTATCAGCAGCTCTTTTCAACATCTGACACCTTTATGTTCGCTGCTTGCTGCCCTTGCGATACAGTATAAATTGTAAGCAGATGACATGCAGTCCCCCCCCCCCCCCCCCCCAAGGATACTTGTCATCTCACAGAGCAATCATCTCATTATGTCTTACAAGCATTCATGATTGACTTTTTCAAAACAAACTTGCCTTAAATGTCCTGAAAACCAAAATTATGATCCTATCTCGATTCCCTCTCTTAGGTTCCTGAAAATATTGTTTTCAAAAATTAAAATATACCCACATCCAAAACAGTTCATAATCTCTGCATTCTCCTTGTTCCTTCTCGCTCTTTGCACGCTCACATCAAGGCCCTTACACTTTGTTTTTCAGGCTGCGACTCTTAACCGCTTATGGAGCCTCCTGATTTTCAAACGGTTCTTCTACCGCCTCTCTTCCCTGGTTTGGAGTATTGCAATGCACTTTTCACTGATTTGCCTGCTTATTCAGTTCACCCTTATTCAGAATTCTGCTGCCAGGCTCTTAACGGGCGTGCACACACACGAACTCAGCACCCCAGTTTTGCAAATGTTACACTGGCTCCCAGTTCCATTTCAGGTACAGTATAAGCTCGCAGTTACTATTCATACCCTCCTTCATAATATTCCTTCACCTTGGATTGCAGCAACACTAAAAATTCATACCCCGTCCAGAACCTTACGCTCCTCCAGTCTGTGCCTCCTAGCTGGATACTCCCTCTCCTCGCACAGAAGAGGCTAGGGAACGGGCTTGCTTCATTGCTGGCCCTTTTTTATGGAACTCCCTCCCAAAAGGGATAAGAACAATAGAACCAAAGTTGTTTTCCGAAACCCATTTATTTCAAAAGGCATTTTCCATCTATACTGACAATAGTTGCCTATCAGCGCCTGTTTTGGTTTGATTTTTGTTGCTGACTGATTCTTATGCAGTTTTATTATGCGTGCGTTCTTGTGCCCCGTCCTGAATGTAGGAAGAGCGGGTAATAAATATTCTAAAATAAACACTGCTGTCAGTGATAGAAAATTGTCACTTGGGTGCCTATAAATTTGGGCCCTTGCTGCTTGGCTTGTGCTCTGGAGGAGCTGCTGTGATGGGGCTGAACCTACAATAAGCCACTGCAATTATAGGCTGGGACTACTTCCTTGCTGCAAGGGGAAATGCACATTTTTAAAAAGCCAAAACAAATATTAGGCCAAATAAGAGAACAAACAAATAGGGAAAGCCTACGGAGGCGTACCTACAGGAACATTTTCCAGCTTAAATTTGTAAGAAGAGGTGTGGATAGGTTTGTGGTATTTGAGGAAAATGTTGTGGGTGGAGTTAAGGGCAGGTATAGAAGTGTGTGTTGGTATGTATTCTATTTATTTACACTAATTTCTAACCCACCCGTTTACCAGACATCAGTTCTGAGCAGCTTACAAGTTTACATACACACTAAAAGACAAAATCAGCACGTTAGAAATCTGTGGGGCAAGAGTAGAGGGATGTGTGGGTGGCAGGGTTTGTGTGGGGATGTCAGTGTGGATTGTATGTTTGTGGTAAGGGTACAGTGTGGTGTAAGTGGAGTGCAGATGAGTGGGTGTTTGGGGAGCTGGGGTGCAGGTATATGCAGGAATGGAGATAGGAGCGTGGGTTTGTGTGAAGATATGTGAGGGAGATGGTGAAGGAGGGTGGGGCTGAGAGTGGTAGATATGTTGGGAGGGGGAGGCAGTAGGCGACAGGTGGGCGGAGCTATGTTTCTCTTTCTCTCTCTCTCTCTCTCTCTCTTTCTCTCTCTCTCTCTCTCTCTCTCTCTCTCTCTCTCTGTAATGGGTTTATTATTAGCTTATAGGAATAAATAGACAAAGGGAATTGATACAAATAGTACTAATGGTTAACTGCAATAATCGGACAAGGCGAATAATCACAAAAATTAATACAAGAGTATATGAAGCAAAGCATACATTCCATATGGTGTTATTTAGGAACCAAGATGTGTAATGTTCTGTCTGTTTACAACTTTTCTTACTTTTATATTGTATGTGCTTGCTTTCTTGAACCCTGGTGCTGCTTTGATGTCCTGCTTTCGTGCCTTGGTGTGGTTGCCTGGCTCCCAGATTCTTGTCTGACAGGTTTCAGAGCAATAGTTGGGCTAGCTCTTATCAACAGTACTTTCAGCATATGTAAGAGATATCGCACTTCTCTGCGGCCTTCTTGTCCGACAGTTTTTACTTATGAGTTTACTTATAATGGCTATAGGGTCAGGTCAGTGACCTTTTTATTGTTTCAAAGAGGCCTTATGTGTATAGGGTAAGGGTGGTGACCTCTGTTATCCCTGCAAACAGTAATAAGGAGATCTTGTAGTTTTAAGTTCAGTGTTCAGTCCTGCTGAGGCCCATAGGTAGTCACTATTTGATCTGAGTTCATTGAGCTCAAATCAATTCCATAACGAGGTATGTAGGGGGATTTATGGAGCAGGTGATGGGGAGTTAGGGTGGCATTATGCACATGAAGGGGAATGGGGGGGGGGATGGTGTGCATCTAGGAATGTAATGGGATTAGGGGTATGAGGGAAGTGGCTTTCAAAATGCAGTTTGATATACTTTGAAGCCAGCTGCATCAGTTTATGGGTCAAAGGGGTGGAGTAGAGCTGGCTTTTGGAATGGGCTAGTGGTCAATATTCTACTTCTGTTTCCCTTAGAAAGAAATAGGAGTTTTTTTCCTTTTTTGAGGCTTAGTTCTCTGAAATTACTGACCTGATGTCTTTGATTTTCAGAGTCTGAGAGAGAACATTTTCTTTCTGCATGCCAAATTTGGAGAATTTCCATCCCTTTTTTTTTTTATTATTTTATTGTGCTTATGGCTAGCCAGACACTAATCCATCCCTTTTTGTATAATTCTTTCCAGCATTAAAAAGAAAAAATCAGAGCACAGCAAAAAAAAAAAAAAAGCAAGAGAAAGTACAAAGGAACAAGCAAAACGAAAGAAAAATCTAAATAAAAAAAAAAATATAACCAAAATAAAAGAAGCAGAATTTTAGGAGCCAGGGCAAAACACGTTTGTGTTTTTCTAAATTTTGTTCCTTTCCTGATGCTTTTTTGAATAATGCAAAGCTGTGGCCCATATCTCTGTAATGAGATGACGCTCCTAGCTCCACCTCACCAACATGAAATAGTAGCTCTCAGTTCTGAGCTACGAGATTCC
The DNA here is from genome assembly GCF_901001135.1 of Rhinatrema bivittatum. Lineage (NCBI taxonomy): Eukaryota > Metazoa > Chordata > Amphibia > Gymnophiona > Rhinatrematidae > Rhinatrema > Rhinatrema bivittatum. The sequence goes on along the minus strand of NC_042626.1, from coordinate 65,200,081 downwards.
TGAACACTCCTGACTTTCGGATAGTAGAAAGACTAGGGGGCACTCTATGAAGTTAGCATGGGGCACATTTAAAACTAATCGGAGAAAGTTCTTTTTTACTCAACGCACAATTAAACTCTGGAATTTGTTGCCAGAGAATGTGGTTCGTGCAGTTAGTATAGCTGTGTTTAAAAAAGGATTGGATAAGTTCTTGGAGGAGAAGTCCATTACCTGCTATTAAGTTCACTTAGAGAATAGCCACTGCCATTAGCAATGGTAACATGGAATAGACTTAGTTTTTGGGTACTTGCCAGGTTCTTATGGCCTGGATTGGCCACTGTTGGAAACAGGATGCTGGGCTTGATGGACCCTTGGTCTGACCCAGTATGGCATTTTCTTATGTTCTTATGTTCTTATGCTTAAAGTATGCATGGTAACCTGCTTCTTATACCAGGTATGCCTCATTCAGAGTCCTTCGGATACCCTGAAAAGCAGATCTCTTTAGGGACCTGAAAATGGTCAGAGTAGATAATAGTCACTGCTAATGTTCATCCATAGGGGGACGTTCACTGGCCAGGAGTGTTTGTCTGTCTGTTCTGTCCCCTATCCTCACCTTTGCCCAAGTTATCTTGCTCTGCCTGCTCAGGAATGTGAATTTACTCTTCAAAAATATTTACGGTACTTTAAAATGGCTTATAACCTGCTTTCTCCAGTGATTGGGGCGGGGTTTCCAATAAAAACATTAAACCAGTGAATGAAAATTAGGCAGCGCGACAGTGATATATTATTGAAGAGGAAAATCTGAGTGTAAATCATTCGCACACAATTCCGGTGCAGTGCGTCCGTGGTGAAGTTGCCCTGGCAAATGCTCTGTTCATGCTGTTCTTTTTCTTTGCAGATTTGCAGAATGTGAACATAACCTTGCGCATCCTTTTTAGACCTGTTGCTAATCAGTTACCGCGGATTTTCACCAGCATTGGGGAGGACTATGATGAGAGAGTCCTTCCTTCCATCACGACTGAAATCCTGAAGTCTGTCGTGGTAAGTTGGGAGATCGCTGTTTTCCCCAGTCTCCCTAGCCTGAGCCTCGCATGCTGACACAAAGAAGCAAGGACCCTCTGTCATTTTTCACAGACACCAGGCGAGAGCCACATATCTGTCACCTGGGAGAAGGACCTTGGGCTCCTCATGTTGAGGAAACACCATCTCTGCATCCCCTTATGGGTCCCTCCAGAGCTTTGGTGAACCGTGTTACATTATTAGATATTTGAAAGGTTTTAATGATCCATGGTCAACAACAAACCTTTTCTGTTGGAAAAAAATCAGTAGAACTAGGGGTCATGATTTGAAACTCCAGGGAGGAAGACTCAGAACCAATGTCAGGAAGTATTTCTTCACGGAGAGGGTGGTGGATGCCTGGAATTCACTTCCGGAGGAAATGGTGAAGACTAAAACTGTGAAGGATTTCAAAGGGGCATGGGATAAACACACTGGATCCATAAAGGCTAGAGGATGGGAATGAAGAGAAAGAGCCAAGGGGGTGGCTTGCTGGAATGGAGGCTACTACCTGGTGATTACTACCCTTACTCAATAAGCGGTTAATGCAACTCCAACATTGCTCTCTGCTTCTACGGCAGGGGGAAATGTGGGAAAAGAGGATTTGCATTCAGACACAACCAACAAGTACTGAACTACACAGTCTGGGTAAACAAATAAGCATGGGGGTAGCTTGCTTATTGCGGCAGTTACTACCCTAAACCAATTAAGCCTGATACTTCACTTTGAATGCATATACAGCGTTGCTCTTCTTCATTGTTAGGGAGTAATGTGGAAAAGAGGATTTACATTCAGACAACATCCAACAAGGCATTGATCTGTGCAGTCTGGGTAAACAAGCATTGGGGTAACTTGCTTGATGCGGCGGTTACTACCCTTAACCATTAAGCCTTATGATTCACCTTTGATGCAACTCTAACATTACTCTCTGCATCATTGGCAAGGGATGGCTGGAAATTTGAATCAAACAGTTACCAACAAGGGCCCTGAATTTGGTGGTTGGTGAAACAGATAAGTATGGGAAAATAAGTGTGGGAGCTTGCTGGGCAGACTGGATGGGCCGTTTGCTCTTTTTCTGCCGTCATTTCTATGTTTTTATGTATGTTTTCTATATTACTGCTAAATAAATGTGTCCACTTGTGAAAATTTGGAAAAAGTGAACAGGGAATAATGGAATCTGACATTTTTGTTATGTTTCCTGAAGAGAATGCTTCTGTCCATGTCAGTTCAGAGAGACACGAGACAGCAATGGCTGTGTTTTCTTAAAAAAAAAAAAAAAAAAAATAGTACAGTGATCCTGCTCGACTTTTTCTTATTTGTCCCTTCTATGTTCTCAGGCTCGGTTTGACGCGGGAGAGCTGATCACGCAGCGAGAGCTTGTGTCAAGGCAGGTCAGCGAGGATCTGACCGAGAGAGCGGCTACTTTTGGACTCATTCTAGATGATGTTTCCCTGGTGAGCCACATTTCTTTCTGGCTTAGTTCTCACAAGGGAGTTTTGGAATAGACAGGATTTCCATATACCAAATGGGGCTCCTGCTGATGCCCACCCCCATCTCACAGCTTTCCACTAACCTCCGTCCACTTACTATTACCACCCTCTCTGCTTGCTACACAGTTTAGCACTATTGCCCCCCTAGCGGCTTATTCATCCCAGCTTCTCACACAAGACTACATCTCTGCAAGCACAGAATGAGAATTAATACCTTTTACAGTAACATCCTTCATTATTTCCCATTAATAGGCCCCAGCTTCTTACATATTCTGTACGACTCGGAGGAAGGAGTTCTTTGTTTCCACTAATAAAAATGAGTCGTCATTTTACCATCGTAGCCATTGTTAAGGCTCCTATACTGATAGCTTTTTCATTTAGTTTTGAATACGATGTATTTAGGAGAAAAGATCTGATCCTGAATGTAAAGCCGAAATGGAAATGTGGGGTCTGGAAAGAATTTTCTTCATTGTGCTTCAAAATTGGCTGCAGATACAGTATATTTTTGCCTCCCCTTGGACTTCTATATAGCGGAGCTGTCTGGCAACCAGGAGATGGTTGATTTGATGGACCCTGGGTTTGTTTGTTTTTTTTCCCCCCCCAGGCTTGTAAATTGTGTAACCAGTCTCCCGTGCAGACATTTGTAATAACTGTCCTGTCTTGCCTAAAGGTGCCTAACATCCCCAGCCTTGCACACAGCACGACAGTAATACTCCCACTCCATCTGTGATGCCGTTTAAGGTAGATAGGGGCTGTTTTGAGCCAGGGTGTGTTTAAAATTATTATTCACATTCCCTTTTCCTTTTAAAGGGTACTTCAGGTCCTATAAACAAAAGCAGGGCCATGAGGTGTGGGGAGCAGCAACAGGAAGCACAGAGCAGGGAGCGCTGTCACTGCAGAACAGGCAAAGGCATTTAAAATACTGCAGGGGTGGAAAGGGCATTGTCAGGAACTGAGTAGCTGAGTCATCTTTAAATTGCCTCCTTTAACAATGAGGGACAGACTGTAGCTTCTTGCTGTGATCGGGGATAGTTGCAGAGAGAAACCCAAGGGGCGGGCATGGTAAGCAGCTTAGTGAGGTGGTACGTGGAATCTGGGAATGGAGGCCAATCGGAAGATACGGTTTAGCTGTGCGCTAGCAAATGAAGCTACTTCTAGAAACCTAATAAAAAGGGGTCACTGGAATTTAATGTGCCCGTCTGTTGTCCTGCAATGGTGCAGTAAAGTCGCAGAGCAGGCTGCTGCTGAGAATTCTGAGAGGCTCGGTTAAGATTAAATAAGAGAGGTTAGGGTGATGTAACTGTGCTATTTTTATCCCACTTTTTATATGTGCTAAACTACTGTAGTAATAATCTGTTTTGGCGCGCAGTTTGCTAAAAACTGTGCACTTATGTGTAAGCATGTTAATGATTTTGAATGCACAATTTAGGCAGTACCGCCAATACAGACATGTTAAACCTGCTTAACTTGGGGGGGGAGGGAAGGGGGTGCTAGAGAGCCAACAGGAGAAATGGCTACATGACTTCTGATCTCCTCCTGCCCTGCATTTGTTTTTAAATAATAATAATGGCACTCCATAGTCTCTTCAGTTTCTAAATACAAGGAAACTGTTTTTTAACTTGCTCCTCCTGAGTGGGATGTTTGTTTGGAAAGGCAGCTACTGCAAGAAGGAAGAGGCCTGCAGCTCATTCCGGAGCAAGGCTGTGAGCAAGCCCTGTGGCATCGGACGACAGAGCGAGGCGGCTCTGCGGTAATCTGAGAGAGGCCCAGACTGGCATTTATGAAGTTCACCCTTTCTTCTAAGGAAATAACCTTGGGTTCACAGGAAAATAACCAGGCTGGAAATTGAGAGAAAATACAAAATGTTTTACCTCTGGTCAAGCTGTGAAGGTCGTAGGGCTAAATAAAAGTTAATGGAGGAAGTACGAAGTCTTCATTTAAGCCCAGTGAATGACTGCTAAATGTTAAGAGTTTGGGGATAAGTCACTGTTGAAAAGAATCTGCATTGCTGTGTTTAAGTGCTTGGTGCTGCGTGTAATCTTCACGAGATGGCATTGCACGATGTGGGAGGTACAGGAACAGGATTACAGAGCCGAGGTACCAGGGAAGTGCCTGGGTGGTAGTTTAATCAGGTAGGCTGTTTGAAATTAATAAACATTGTCCTGCTCGCTGCTTGGGTTCCTTCGCAACTGGAAGCAGAGTTGTATGACCTGGGAACTAAGCTATTCTGTGGCATTGGTGAAATTCAGCAGAAATCCCCCCCTCCCCCCCCAAAAGCGAACATTGCCTTGCCATAGTGGGCACTTTGGGGGCACAGAGGTGTGCGTTAGATGGTGAATCAAATCTCTTAGCCTGTAACAGAGTCTAAAATCCTGAAGCTGGTGACACAAATCCAAGATGTTGAGAACTGATATTAATAAGGCAGTGAGTGACTTGAAATGTGAAGCGAAGGTCTTAGATACGACTGTCTCTCAAACTGAAATAAACATAAAACACATTTACTCATCGTTCAAATAAAATTAAAGCACTTGAATTGAACAAGGCAATTTTAAAGATAAGGAAGAAGACTTAGAGAATTGGCAGAGGAGATGAGAAATTCCTGGCATCTCTGAATTGGACAGAGAACGTGTTTCAAATTGTAGAAGATTTTTGCCCCTGTGCTCCAGAAACAGTAACACGCATTGCACTGAAGAGAGCTCATTGTGTCTGTAGAATTTTTTACTCCAAGCTTGACACGGTATGTTGTCATAATTTTGTGGACAAGCAAGCATTGATGAATGCAGTTTGTAAAAGGATCATCTCTGTTTTAAAGGAGACAAAATAATTTTTTACTGATCTTTCTCAGTTTACTTTGCTAAACAGGAAAAGTTTTCAGCCTCTCTGCTCCTGAGAGGTAAGGTGTAACATGCAGATGCGCCTTCCCTTTTGCTTTGCTATTTTAGTGTAATGGAGATCACGATGAAGTGACTGAAATTGATGGACTTGGTTGAAGAATTTGACAATGGAGTGGATGCAAAACATGGGGCAGGATTTGCCTCCAGCGTCTGAATAGAGGATGGCAACTCCAAAGGATCAGAAGGTCTCCAGTGGGTGAAAGCAATTGCACATGAGGTCCTTGGATGTTACAGAAAAAGAAATAAAACTTTCAGCGCACAATCATTTAACAAAAGCAGAGGATTCTCTGCGTATGGGGTGGGTGGTGATGCTGGGCTTAGTGTCTGCTATGGGCTTTGAATGTTCAATTGTTTATGACCCTTTCTTTCTTTGCCAAATCTGTTTTTTGTGATGTGTAGTTTATAGCAGATATGGTTATATTTCTTGCTTTGTTTCAGATACTTTGTAGAGGCTAGCAGATCTGAAATATGAGGAAAGGAAATGGGTGTATGAACTTAAAGCATGAATTTGTGATGGATTGTTTTCTACCTATGCTTTCCTTTTTGGGATTTAGAGTGGAGGTGTAGTGTATGAGGTAACTAAGCATAAGAGCTTGGTATTTGCAGTTAATAGATAGAGACAGCTGTCTCCTCATGCACTGTAATAGTAATGAGAGATTTATGATTCTTTGGCAACAAACGGGGCTGAATTAGTCATGACATGTGAGCAACTTTGTCCAAAAGCACCATATGGGGACCTATCTCTTAGAGCGAGCAACTTTGTCCAAAAGCACCATATGGGGACCTATCTCTTAGAGCTCAGTAAAATGTGTGGGAGCCCCTGAGCATGCTGCCTTGTGAGCCCTCAAATTATTTTGTCTAGGCTTCTGAAAGGACTTGTGACCCTCCTTTTACATATGTTCTGTGCAAGTTTTTCTTCCGCCTCGTTGCAGGTTTTTTCCTGTCGATAAGCAGGGATGAATTAGCCATGCTGTCTGGGATGTCCACTAGGGGGCGGCCTGGACAGAGCTTCACATAGATCACAGAGCTTTGCTCTGTATGGCTGCTTTTCCTTTCCTGCGCGGTGCCATCTTCCCTTCAGTTTTTTTTTCCGCATAGAGCTTCACAGAGATTTTCCTGATCCTTTTTTCGGTGGTTTTTTTTTTTTTGCTAGTTTTTTGTGCGACTTCAGATAATTCAGCACTTTTTAGTGTGACTATGCCTCCTCGACCACCGGGATCCAAATTTTGCCAGTGGGGCAAAATTATGTCAGTGACAAATGGCCATAACTATTGTTACCTCTGCCTGGGCCCGGAGCATGATCAATCCACCTGAAAGGGCTAAGGCCATGTGTCCTCCCAGGCCCAAAGCTAGGGAGCTAAAAAATTTGCCCCGTTTGTGAAGAGGGCTCTGGTACAGGTACCCTGTTGCTGGAGATACGCTCGGCCCATTCCACTCCAGGGCCATGCTCTGATGGGCCCCATAAGCCTAAAAGAGCTTCTTCTCTGCAGCCCCCCCGATGCGTTGGGGAAAGCAGCTTGTCCCTCTGAGGTGCCTGCGTGGGCCCGCGCTACAAAGCATCGGGAGATGTGCCGCATAAGCAAAAGAGTGTAGAGTCTAGTGCATCGAAGCATACCTCTTCCGGCGCCTCCTTAAGTGCACCTTTGACTCAGGAACAGACGTGTTCATCGGCAACCAAATCTTTCGATGCACGGCTGCATCGAGTGGAGCCAACGCATTGACGCTCTTCCATCCACTCGACGCAGGACACCTCGGCATATTCGATGGAGGAAAAGCAGTCGACGCAGCTGACACCATCGGACGCTCAGCCTCTGACGCCAGGGGCTCATGTCTCTCACCGGCACAGGAAGAAGTCAGTACAGGTGGATCCCCGAGTGTTGTTTTTTTTTCAACGAAGGGCAGCTCGTCATGGGGTTTTCTGATGTAGAATCCTTTCGGAGCACTTGTCTTCAAGCTCTTCGGAGCGGGTTTTTTTCTGACCTTTCCTCTGTCTCCCGGCACAAATGGGCTTCTCCTCATTTGCAAGAGCCCCTGCGAAAACAACACAAGGCTTCTCATGTAGAGGAGCATGTGACACCCCATGTACGGGGGCCACCTTTGGACATCCTGTGGGCGGCAATCTCAACCAAAGGCTGTGGGAGGCAGACCACAGTGAGCAAGGCTTCCCTGGTGTCTCATGCCATGTCCCAAATCTCCCAGATCCTTTCACAATTCTTCCATAATCCGGGGGATTGGGATCTGCTCAAGATGGCGCCGGCTGAGAGGAAGGCATGAGCGTGGCTCCGATTTGACCTTACCTGCTAATTTTGTTTTCTGTTAGCGATGCCATATTCAGCACGCAAATGCAAGGCGAAAGAAAGGGCTTACCCCGCAGCCCCTCCGGGACCCTTGTTATCGGGGCCGATGGACGCCCATGTCTTGCGGATGGTGAAATCGAGTGAGATGTCGGAAATAGGGGCTGAAACAGTCTTAGCCGCCTTTTCTCCAGACTCTTTGACATCTTTCCCCTCGATCGACAGACAACCTCTAGCAAACCCTACAAGCTCTAGAGAGCATGGTCTCCCTTCGGTGAGAAGTCCAGCGGAAGTGGATGTTTGTTTTGCCGTGGTGGGGACAGGAGACGCCAAGATCTCTGGGAAGACACCGATGGCAGCCCTGCTGAGGGCCTTGCTGGCCAACCTACAGGAGAGCTTGAAATGTTGGAGGAACTCTCGCAGGGTAAATTATACAGCCCATTGAAAGAAATTGAAACTCCAAAGCTGTAAGACTTACGAATATTACTCTTGAAAATATTTGGGATGCAATAACTAACAGGCCGATATAGTAAAGTCCGCGGAAAGTGGATGGTTCTCCTACAGACCCCGCTGCCTTGAGCGCCCGGCTGGACGTCCAAGCCGGATGTCCGAGGTTGCAGCTTGGACGTCTAGCCTGGGCGCTCAAGGCAGGGGGAAGGCCCATGAACGTCTGTCGGCATTGAAGCAAGTACCACACACTAGTTACTCACCAAAATACTCTTTCTTCATGTGCAGCACCAGCTCCTTCTCCAGTTCCAGGGACTGACCGTACAGGCTGGAGTGTGGACTGGCCTGCGGCGGGCCGGCGCCATCAGCCTCAGGGTCACCCAGGCCCCGTAGCGCAAGTCCGAGTAGCTGGAGCGAGGGCCGACGTGCCGCTGGTTGAAGCCCATGCCGATGCCGCTGTACCGGTTGCTGCTGGGCGTTCATGGGCCAGCGCCCAGGCTTGGACGTCCAAGCTGCGACCTCGGGTCAACCCACCTCAAGGAAGACTGACCTAAAATCCAGGATGTGGCAGTATCCATGTTACAACACTGTGCAGCTCCCACATGGCTTAGTGGTCATAGAGTCCGCAATAAAGCATTCCAAAAAAACTCGCCTTCACTCCAATACCCCGTCAGGCAAAGACTGTAAATACCTGGATGACTTTGGAAAAAGGGCTTACCGGGCAAGCATGTTATTTATTTATGTATTGTTTTTTTTATATACATTTGGTTTCGCCATCATAACTGTTTACAAGTTTCGATTGGAGTGGAGTATTATTATGAAGAAATACAGAGGTCATAGTAAAAGTCAGATAACATTAAGGGTGGGGTACAGTTATGGACCGGTTGGATAAGAGTAAATCTAAAAGGTATCATATGAGTATAGTGAGGACCAATCAGGAGGTTTGTTGTGCGGGGGGGTGTATGTTTGTCATTGGGTTAAACGCAAAGATACAACAACATCAGTTTTATATTGTGCAGTATCTTTATGAGCGCCTACAATCTTTAAAACCCCACCTCGTCTCCCCCACCTTGGAAGGGGCTCCCCCACAGCCCTTCTCAGCTCTGGAAAAAGGCCTGTGACACCTGCTGTGGACTATCTGAGTCCTTTGAAACTTCAGCCCAAACATCGACAGGGGCAAAAGCGGCCCAAAGGCTGGCCTGGCTGAGAGCTAGTGCCATTCGTGAAGATGTCCACAAATAGCTCGCAGACCTGCCGTGCAAAGGTGACAACTTGTTTGGCGACAAGCTGCAGGAGACGGTCTCCCAGTTAAAAGAACAGAATTGGCTGTCCTCTCTCATGTCACTGGCGGAGCAGTGGTATACAGGTAGGGTGGTACTCTCATAACTACTGTCTGACCTGCCAGCAGAGATGTCAGACTTACCTCACGTACTGCCCTCCAGCCTACCAATCCAGTCAGCAGCAGCCTAGCCTGGGCAGGGCACGTGGATCCTGTCAATGCCTGCCACATGCCACTGAACCCGAGAACCAGCAGGGTTTTGAGGGAGGCAAGACTTCCTCTACCGTCGTCAGTGGGAGGAAGAATATCACTTTTTAATGACTCTTGGGCTGCGATCGCTTCAGACCGTTGGATACTCGGTATTGTCAAGGAAGGATAATCTCTCAGTTTCAGAGACAGCCCCTCCCCCCCCCCCCCCCCCCCAAACCGCATCTGGTCCAGTCCCCGGGGTTCCGCTGCCAGACACACTTGCTTCAGAACAAAGTACAAAACCTTCTCCAACTCCACTCTTTCCAACCGGTTCCAGTCCAGCAGCAGAAAAAAGGTTTTTTACTTCTAATACTTCCTCAGCCCCAAGAAGAAAGGGGGGTTCTGACCAATCCTGGATTTGTGAGCCCTCAACAAATTCCTGCTGAGAGAGAAGTTCAAAATGACCTCGCTCAAGTCTATTCTGCCCTTCCTGCAGCCTAATGACTGGATGTGTTCGCTGGACCTTAAGGATGTTTACTCCCACATTCCAATGCACCCGGGGTCCTGGCGTTACCTTTGTTTTCAGGTCAGTGCCCGTCATTACCAGTACAAAGACCTCCCCTTTGGACTCTCATCCGCACCCAGAATTTTCACAAAATATTTGGTGGTAGCGGTGGCCCACTTACAGAGGAAGGGAGTTCAGCTTTTTCCTTACCTCAACGATTGGCTGCTCGTAGCGCCAATTACTGCCCAGCTGCACTAACATCTAGTCTCGACAATCCAATGCTTAGAGGACCTGGGGTTCCTCATCAACTATGAGAATTCCAGCCTCGAACCCACTCAGATGCTCTAATTCATCGGGGTGTTAATAGACCTCAGTGGGGAGAGTGTTCCTACTGTCCAACAGGGCCAAGACTCTTTGCACCTTGGCTGTGCAACTTGGGCGCATCATCTACCCCTCCGCCTGTCAAATTCTGACTCTTTTCGGGTCACATGGCAGCTGCCATATAAGTCATTCCACAAATTCGCCTGCATATGCAGCATCTACAATGGGGACTGAAGCAGTAGTGGATTCAATACATCCCTTATCACGAAACGTGCGCTGCACCCCCTCCATGAAGAAAGATCTGAGGTGGTGACTATGCCCAGCTACTCTGCAGATGGGGGCAGCATCCCGTCCTCCGACCCTCCATCTTATCCTGACCATGGACGTTTCCACCAAGGGGTGGGGAGCGCAGCTGGGACCCTTGCAGGTACACAAGGCCTTTGGTCACCGTGGGAGCAGGCTCAGCAGATCAATTTCTTAGAACTGTGAGCCATACAAAGCACACTCCACACATTTCGACATCTTGTACGGGGCAAGGTGGACATGAACCTATATGGACAACCAGGTGACCATGTTCTATGTCAACAAATAAGGGGGGTCTGGTTCCTGGAACTTATGCCGGGAAGCCGTCACCATCCTGGGCAAAGAAATACTCTGTTACCCAACAGACAACATACCTTACCAGTGTGGCCAACACCAGAGCAGACAGGTTGAGCAGGATTTTCTATCCCCACGAGTAGGCCCTACACCCGGAGGTAGCGCATGACCAGTTCCGGGAGTGGGGCATGCCCCACATGGATCTTTTCGCAATAGTGTTCAACCAGAAAGTGGACAATCTTGCTCAGCCTACCCCAGCAAGGAGAGATACGCTCTGGATGCTTTTCTCATTTCATGGACGGGAGGTCTGTTCTATGCTTACCCTCTGATTCCTCTGTTATCACGGACTGTTCAGAAGTGCATGGTGGATGTCCCAGATCTCATTCTCATCACCCCAGCGTGGCCCCTGACATCACAGTATATATACCCCTGCAATGACATCAGCCTGCTAGTATTCTCTGTCTGCAGCAGATGGTGGACATGCATCTCCCTACTGGGGATTGCTTCATTTTGAGAGAGGAAAATTAAGGAAATAAATTTGCCCTGCTCTCCTGAAGTGATACCAAATGTCCCTCCCCCAGTTGAGAATTCCTGAGGTGATTTCCATGGTCCCTCAGATGAGTGCCTAGGTCTGGTAGCTGGTTTCAGCCAGCGTGGACTTAGCTGCTTAAGCAGCTGAAAGTCAGCAGATGCAGGAAGCTGAGTGCAGCAGTGACTGCACATGCCCTCTCCCCCCACAGCTGGAGACAGTCTTTGTCCAGGTAAGGCTGAGCTCAGGTAAGCTTAAAAAAATAAAATACAGAGACTTAGGAGGCTTTTGTTGCATAGGGCTTCCTCCTTTCCCCAGTCTCCGTGTTTGGTACGTCGTTCCAACGTTTGTTCTGCTCAATGAGATGTTGAGCAGCCTCCTTAGGCTAGGCCCCACTCCGAGGCTTTCTTGCATGACGCGTGGTAGGCCGCAGCAACATTTTGTACACTTTCTCAGGCTGCCCTCTACAGACTGTTTGGCCTTTGTGTCTAGCTGTGTGTCCAGGTTATGCGCCCAGTTTCTGGACACACAGTCGGGCCTTTTATTCTGTGCATCCCAGTTAAGGGGCACTCTAGTGACCACAGGTCCAATGCAGGTAGGATCCTTGCCTGGACCTTCTGTTAAGTGCCGGAGTACTCCTAGAGCGGCAGCGGGACTTCCTGATAGAGATCCGGATGGCATGGATGATGACGCAGATCCTGACTCTCTTGAGAATGGTAAGATTCCTCCAGGATTAGAACCATATAGAACTATGCTACAGTTCTTTCATAAAGATGAACTGCCAGCTCTGATCTGCTAGACATTGGAAATGCTTTGGGGTTCCTGGGGCAGATTCCGGGTCTGAGCCAAAGAGAAATCCCATTTTGGTTTCCTTGCGTAAAGCCTCTTGGTTTTTCCTTATGATGGAGGCCATTCAAGAATTGATTGATCTTGAGTGGGGCGCTCCAGAGGCTAATTTCAAAGGGGATTGGGTTTAGGAAGGCTTGTACCATCTGGATCCAGTGGTAAGAGAGCGCTTACTTTTCCCGACGTTAGATGCACTTGTTTGTGCATCTAACGTCGGACCACTATTCCCATAGAAGGAGGAGTGACCCTGAAGGGATGCTCATGATAAAAAAGATTGTTTATCCTTAAGAAAGCATTTGAAGCAGTGGCAATGACCTTGCAGATCGCTTCTTGTTACTTGGTGGCTCGCTCTTGTTTGCTTCTCTCCCAGGAGGTTGAAGACTCTGGGGTAAGCTCCAGGGCAGTTATGGAACCAGCCACTGCCTTCTTGGCAGATGCGGACTGTGATTTGGTCTGCACTTTAGCCAGAGGGGTGGCTTCTATAGTAGTGTCCAGACTTCAGTTATGATTGAGAAATTGGTCAGCCGATGCGACCTCGAAGGCTAACCTCACCAAATTGCCCTTTAACAGCTTGCTTTTATTTGGGAGCGAGTGGAAGAAATTGGCCAGTAAGTGGGGTGAATCCCTTGGTTCCTCGTTTGCTGGAGGATAAGAAGCAGGGCAGCGCTCCTTTAACATGAGAGGTCGTGCTAGAGGATCCAGGCATCTTCATCCCTATAGAAGATCAACTTTTCAGAGGACTTGACCTTTTGGTAGGTCTCAGTCCTTTTGTCCCAGACAATCCAGAAGGGGCGCAGGCTCAGGTAGTGGAACCTCCTGAGCCTCCCAATGAAGGTTTGCTGACCCACCTCCGGGAACAGGAGAAAGGGGGAGATCTCTCTCCCTTATCAGAGGTGGGTCGAAATCACATCGGATCAGTAGATCCTGGAAATGATATGAGAAGGATATTTATTTATTTATTTAAAAACTTTTATATACCGGTATTAGTATGCATACATCATACCGGTTTACAACGTAACTTTAAAGGTAGAAATTACAATGAACAGGGAGGGCGAACAAGGAGGATATGCGATGGCGTTTTGCAGTGTTCCTCAGGATGTGTTAATAGAGTCTCCCCGCCACTCCCTGCAGAAGAAGCAGGCAGTGGAGACTACATTGACAAGGCTCCTCAGCCTAAGGGCTTTGGTCCTAGTGCCCATGTCTCAAGAAATTATGGGGCGATATGCCATTTATTTTGAAGTGCTAAAGAGGGAGGGCTCTTTTCGTCCCATCCTGGACCTCAAAGGTGTCAACTGTCATCTGCAAGTGAAACATTTTTGCATGGAAACCGTGCACTCACTGATAATGGCCATGCAGTTGGGGGAATTTCTGACCTCCCTGGATCTGTCCGAAGCGTATCTTCACATTCTCATTCGGCTAGAACATCAATGCTTTCTGTGTTTCACAGTTCTGGGGTACCAATTTCAGTTTCAGGCATTGCCCTTTGGTCTGGCCACTGCTCCCAGAACCTTTTCCAAGGTAATAGTAATAGTTGCGGCAGAGTTGAGAGAGGATGGAATCTTAGTACACCTGTATTTGGATGACTGGCTGATTCGAGTCAAGTCACTGGAAGAGAGCTGCCTGGTGTCTCACAAGGTGATATCCCTGTTGCAGGAGCTCGGCTAGGTGGTGAACCTAGCCAAAAGCAGTGTTCAGCCTACTCAGTTGCTGGAATACCTCTGGGTTTGGTTCGACATGAAACAGGGCAAGTTGTTCCTGTCGAAAGCTCGAAATCAAAAGTTGCTAGCTCAACTCCATCTATTGTTGAACACTCTGTGCCTGACCGTATGGTCTTAACTGCACATACTTGGCTTAATGTCAGCGACTCTGGAAGTGGTACCGTGGGTGAGGGCAAATATTCGTTCTCTTCAGCGCTCCCTGCTGTCTCGATGGAACCCACGGTCACAGGAATATTCGATTCAGCTCCACCTACCGATAGAGGTCTCCTCCCAACTGCAGTGGTGGCTGCAGACGGATCATTTTTGGAAGGGAGTTTCCATCAATTGGCAGGGAGGTACCAAGAGCCAACAAGCGTTGCAGGAAATAGATCATCTTATGGAATGGGCAGAAGTGCATCTCCAGATGATCTCAGCCTCGCACATTGCAGGCAAAGACAATGTAAGAGCAGATTTTCTCAGCAGGGAGAGTCTGGACCCAGGAGAGTAGGCACTATCAGACAAGGCGTCTTAGCTGATTCGGAATCGCTGGCGGTCTCCCATTCCCAGATCTGTTGTCATCTTTGCCCAATGCGAAAGTTCTGCGATTCTTCAGCCATAGGAGAGATCTGAAGTCATTGGGGATCGATGCCCTAGTGCAGGAGTGGCTGGAAGACAAATTGCTGTATGCCTTTCCTCCGTGGCCCATGTCGGGCACATTGATTCGAAGGATCGAACGCAACAGAGGGATGGTGCTCTTGGTCCCTCCAGATTGGCCAAGGAGACTCTGATATGCAGATCTGTGGAGGCTCCTGGTGGATTTGCATCTTCGACTTCCAGCACACAGAACCTGTTGCAGCAGAGACCTATTCTTCACGAAGACCTGACTCGATTTTGTCTTACAGTATGGCCCTTGAAAGGGCTTGCTTGCTTGAAAGGTGGATACTCCGTGGCAGTGATTTCCATCTTGCTAAGAGCTTGAAAGTTCTCCACTTCCTTGGCTTATGTGTGGGTTTGGAGAGTGTTTGTTTGAGGCCTTGTGTGCGGATAGAGGTACTCTTCCTTCCTTGGTCAAGATTCCACTTATTTTGGAATTTTTGCAGGATGGCTTGAATAAAGGCTTGGCTTTTAATTCCTTAAAGGTGCAAGTAGCAGCTCTCGCCTGTTTCAGGGTCAGGTAAATGTAGACCCTTGTCGGCTCATTCTGATGTCGCCCGATTTCTGAAAGGAGTGAAACATCTTTGTCCTCCTTTGCGGTTTCTGGTGTCCCTATGGAGTCTCAATTTGGTTTTGGATTTTTTGGCGGGCCCTACGCTTAGACAACTACGTACTCTGTCCTTGCAGTTGCTGACTTTGAAAACTCTGTTCCTTATGGCAATTTTGTTCTGTGCGTAGGGTTTCTGAACTGCAGGCCTTGTCTTGAACATAAGAAAATGCCATACTGGGTCAGACCAAGGGTCCATCAAGCCCAGCATCCTGTTTCCAACAGTGGCCAATCCAGGCCATAAGAACCTGGCAAGTACCCAAAAACTAAGTCTATTCCATGTAACCATTGCTAATGGCAGTGGCTATTCTCTAAGTGAACTTAATAGCAGGTAATAGACTTCTCCTCCAAGAACTTATCCAATCCTTTTTTAAACCCAGCTATACTAACTGCACTAACCACATCCTCTGGCAACAAATTCCAGAGTTTACTTGTGCGTTGAGTAAAAAAGAACTTTCTCCGATTAGTTTTAAATGTGCCCCATGCTAACTTGATGGAGTGCCCCCTAGTCTTTCTACTATCCGAAAGAGTAAATAACCGATTCACATCTACCCGTTCTAGACCTCTCATGATTTTAAACACCTCTATCATATCCCCCCTCAGCTGTCTCTTGCTGGGAGCCTTTCCTCTGGGTGATTCCAGGGGCGATACAGCTGCATACTGTTCCTTCCTTTTATTGAAGGTGGTCATTGAGTTTCAGTTGAATCACTCCATTTCTCTGTCTCTGGACAGAGGGACAGAGATGTAGAAGAGTATTGTCTGTTGCGATCCTTGGATGTCAAGATACATATTGTCAGGTATCTAGAGGTTTCTGAGCCTTTGAGGAAGTCTGATCGCCTGTTTGTCCTTCATGGTGGTATTAGAGAGGGAAAGCCAGCCTCGCAGGCTACAATAGCTCACTGGATTAAAGATGTAGTCATGGCTGCATACGTGGATGCTGGGAAGTTGTTACTTAGTCAGGTTAGGGCTCATTCCACTAGGGCTCAGGCAGTGGCATGGGCAGAAGTTAGATTGTTGTCTTCTGTCGACATTTGCCGAGCTGCGATGTGGTCCTCCTTACACACCTTTTCCAGGAATTACCTGGATGTTCAGGCCCGGGAGAATGTGGCCTTTGCATGTGTGGTTTTGACTGGACCAGGGGCAGCCTCCCTCCCTATTCGGGAGTAGCTTGGGTATATCTCACTTGTTCTGGATTCATCTGACTGGACACTAAGAAAATGAGAAATTACTACTTACCTGATAATTTCCTTTTCTTTAGGACAGTCAGATGAATCCAGCTTCCCTCCCTTTGCTGCCAAGTGATTGCATAATGATCCTCCTGTGCGCCTACTTGTTATAGGGATTACTGGTAAGTGTTACTCCAATCCAAACTAGTGTTACATTCTTGTCTGAGCTCAGTGTTGCCTTTTGGCCGAGTATTGAAATGGTTATCTGTTGTTAATTCAGTTTTTTTGCTAGTCTTTCCCAGTTGCTTTTGAAGAAAATAACTGGCAAGCTATCGTCACTGCAGGGGTATATATACTGTGACGTCAGTTTTCTCCGTCTCCATCTGCTGGTAGAGGTGCATAATCCACTTGTTCTGGATTCATCTTACTGTCCTAAAGAAAAGGAAATTATCAAGTAAGTAAAACTTCTTAATATGTGCCATTCTTCTCTGAGCGGGACATCCTCAGGCTCCTGCAATACCAATTTGGTGCTCTTCCGTTTCCCCTGCTCCACAATTAAGGTCTTCCTTCACCCACACTTTCTTTCTTTGGCTACTGGATCTGCCTCTGGTCAGGTTCAAGCAAAACACAGAAGTGGCTGGCGCAGGAAGAGGGCACCTAAGCAAGGCCTATCTAGAAGACAGGCTCCATCGGACCCTTCTGTCTAGCTCAGTAGAGCTTTTTTTTATTCTGCTGAGCATGTACAGGAGTTCCTGCACATGTGCTGATTCATGAATCCTTTTTTTATCCACACTGCCTTACAGATGTATACCCTCTCCTACCATTTTTATCTTTATTGCTCTTCATATTCGGGGATACACAAGCCTTCCTTTAAAGCTGGCACTGGAGGTAGCTTCGTTCATGAGTCCTTGGAACATAACTACTGGATTCCCACTGTTCCATTGGATTTGGCACTCATAATTTCGACTGTCTATGGCGATCCCTTACCAGGATGTGGCACGAGGGCCACTGTCCTGCTCACTATGCAGACTGGCCTCCTGCACAGGGAGCAGATCAGTCTATATGTACTGCGCAAAGCGGTCAACAGATAATCTTGGGCCTCCTTTGATTCATGCTGCATCAACCCCACATTGATTGGAGTACTCTACAGCTTGCCAGATAGAGCCCCTGCTGCCACGAGCAATGTTTTGCAACAGTCTTGCCTGTTATGCATCTTGCCTACACAGCCACCCTGGAGCTACCAGGGCTGCAACTACAGTACACGGAGTATGCAGATGTCTTTAGCAAACAGCAGGTGGAGGTCCTGCTGGCTCATCACTCCTATGACTGTCTCATTGACTTGATTCCAGGGAAAGTACCTCCCAGGGGTAGAGTCTATCCATTCTCCATGCTAGAAACAGAGGCCATGTCAAAATATATCAAGGAAAATCTGGACAGATGGCTTATTTGCTCTTCCTCATTGCTTGCTGGGGCTGGATTTTTTTTTTTTCTCATGGACAAAAAGGATGGTTCATTACACCCTTGCATCAACTACCATGGGCTCAATGCCATTACCAAGAAAAACAGATACATACTCCCACTGATTGCAGAGCTCTTCAGTCACCTCAAACGGGGTGCAGATGTTTACCATGTTGGACCTGCCGGGAGCATACAACCTGATTAGGATCTGAGAGGGAGAAGAATGGAAGACTGCTTTTAATACCAGGGATGGACACTATGAATAACTGGTAATACTCTTCGGATTATGCAACACCTCCACAGTCTTTCAGTTTATGGTCATTGAGATTTTTCAGGATCTTCTGTACTCCCATGTAGTTGTATATCTGGATGATATTCTAGTATTTTCAAGGTCATAGAGAGAGCACAGAGATCATGTGAAGCAAGTTCTCCAGAGCCTCCGTGAGAACCACCTGTATGCAAAATTAGAAAAATTTACTTTTGAACAGGAGGAACCTCCTTTCCGAGACTATATCATTATCCAGCTAGGCCTAGACATGGATATCCATCCTGGATTTGCCCTAACCCATGGGCTTTAAAGCCCTGCAGTGCTTCTTCAAGTTTGCAAACTATTACAGGCAGTTCATTCATGGCTACGCCACGTTGGTCGCACCACTCACTGCTCTCACTAAAAAGGGCGCAGACACCAGGAATTGGACATATAGCGCCCTTCAGGCATTTCAGCGTCTCAAGGAGGAATTCACCCAAGACCTGTGTCTGCACCACCCAGACCATACTGGAGGTAGATGCCTCTACCATCGGGGTAGGGGCCATCCTCTTATAGCACAACAGCCATGGAACTCTCATGACCTGGTCTTATTTCTCTCAAACATTTACTCCCGCAGAGAGAGATTATACTGTTGGAGATCATGAACAGCTAGTAGTGAAGCTATCCTTAGAAAAATGACATCTATTGGAAGGGGCCAGTCAACCTGTGACTGTCTGTAAGGACTATAAGAATCTGGACCACCTGGTGCAAGCACAGCAACTGTGAACCCACACAAAGCCCACTGGTCATTATTTGTTAACCAGTTTAACTTTGAGCTGTGGTATCACCCTGCAGAGAAAAACCAAAGGCCAATGAATGGCCTCTCGTGTTCTTTTGATCCTGAAAGCTCCCTGGAGGCACCGCAACATATCATTGACCCTGCAAGAATTGTAGTTGCTGCCGCAGTGACAGTCCCTCTTGGGAAGACTTTCAATTCCTTAATGTTTACGTCAGAAAGTTCTTCAGTGGGGGCCGCCTGCTGGGACACCCTGGCATCACCTGAACCTTGGTGTTAATTTTCAGTCATTACTGAAATGAAAACAGATGTGAAGCAATATGTAGAGTCCTTTCCCACATATGCTATGAAAGAGTCCTCTAATTTGATCTTGGAGGATGTTACAGTTGCTGCCTGGGCCCATTTGGCCACTGACTTTGTCACTGACCTTTTCATCTCAAGTGGCAATACCACCATATGGGTGGTGGTGCATCGTTTCTCAAAGATGGCCCATTTCATGCTTCTTCCTGGTCTTCCTTTAGTGCCTCTTTGTCCAGCACATCTTGCATCTGCATGGGCTCCCTCTTCACATCCTCTTGTAACATGGGGTCCAGTTTATGGCTCATTTCTGGAAAAGCCTGTACAAGAAGTTCAGAATTACCTTGGATTTTTCTTCTGCCTATCACCCCCAAGCAGTGGGCAAACTGAGTGTACAAATCAGACTCTCTCAAGGCTTTCCTAAGATCCTATGTAAACCAACATCAGGACAATTGGGCATCCCTATTTCCTTGGACAGAATTTTGCCACAATAATCATGTGAGCAGCTCGACCAGGCCCTCACCATTTTATGTGGTGTTTGGCTGTCACTCCCGTACACCAAAACCTGTCCTGCTCTCCGTCACCTGCCCTGCAGTCAGTTTAATGGGGCATGAACTTCGGCACCACCTTCTAAAACAAGCTTTTCTCCATCAAGTTTTTAAGATTCCTATTTCTAATCAAGTTTGGAATCTGGGTGTACAACTCTAGTGAAATCTGTTAAAAATGCTTTTCATAAACTTTTTCTGTGCCATTTTAAACCTTTTCTGGGAGAAAATTATCTTAAACAGTAGTTACCTTAGTACTCGATTACTGTAATTCTTCATACATTAAGCTGCCACCATCCAACACGCGGACACAACAACTAGTCCACTGTGATCACATAACCCCCCTGCTATTTAATTTACGTTGGCTCCTGGGTATGTGGAGGGTAAAGTTTAAAGTGATAAAATAATTAGCATTAAGGCTTACATGGGCTTGCCCCTATATCTTTTAACAGTTTTAATGATATTTAAGGGCTTCTGATTCTAAATTATTATATGCTCCATTGGTGAAACAAATTAGACTTGCAGAGTTGCAGGAGTATTTATTTTGAGTGTCTGGTGCAATTTTGTGGAATGATTTACCAGACAGTCTTAAAGCTGAAATATCTATGGTTTATTTCTCAGTAAATTAGAGTAAGTGGGCCAGTTTTTAGTTTTCACTGCAGGATTATTTGCTAGATTAACTGAAAGAATGTTGGCATGCCTTCTGGTTTTAACTTTTTATTATTGGTGCTATACTTTTTGTTATTTGAGTGTGTCTCTTATTTGTTTTATTTGATTCTGTTTGCTGTCTGTCCATATAATTTTACTATTTTATGAATGTTGCCTTTGTTACATGCCTAAATGTAATGGTGTAGCATAGGATATACATTTTTTTAAAAATAGTTATGCACTGAAGTGGAGTTGGTAGGAAACCTTCCCCATTCATGTAGGTAATTTTAACACCAAACTCAAACATAACTAAATCCCCAGCTCCATAAGCAGGAGTTCCCAGTGATCCAGGCAATGTATTTTATACTATCTCCTGCTTCAACCTTTAATATAACTCATTCTTCATTTCCTTCCACAGACTCATCTGACCTTTGGTAAAGAATTCACAGAAGCAGTAGAAGCCAAGCAGGTGGCCCAGCAGGAGGCTGAGAGAGCTAGATTTATTGTTGAAAAGGTGAGATAATCGCTGAAACAGAGCCCCTCTTTTCAGATAATCCTTTTCAAAGGATCTAAATTGGGGCTTCCTAAACCTGTCTTGGGGGACCCCACAGCTAGTCGGGTTTTCAGGCTATCCACAATAAATATGCATGAGAAAATGTATCTCATGCATATTCATTGTGAATATCCTGAAAACCCGATTAGCTGTGTGGTCCCCAGGACAGGTTTGGGAAGCCCTGCTCTAATGGTCTCTGAAAGAATTATCTAGTTGGAGAGAAGTAACAAGTAGAGGTCACAAGAATGAATTTTTTTCTCGGAACCAGAGGTTTTTCCTGTTCTTTTGGCTTCTAGCTAGTCAGAAGCAGGGATCTGGTACTGTAAACCTTCATTTGCAATGACCCAGGGATTGTATAAGTGCCATGATGGGTTTATTGAGTGTAGCATCCTGTCTCCAACACTGGCCAATCTGGGTTGCAAGTATTTGGCAGATCCCCCAACAGTTGATCAATTTCTGGTATCTCACTCCCAGGGATAAGTGCTGACTTTTCCAAGCGTACTTGGCTAATAATTTTATATGGACTTTTCCTTCAAGAACTTTTCCGATCTTCTTTTGAACTCTGGTGGTGGGGTGGAGGGGAATTAGGGCTGGAGGGTACTGGAAGCCAATAGTAACAGGTGGGAGAGAGAAAAAGGGAAATAAAAATGGATAAAGTGCGTAGCTTGCTGGGCAGACTGGATGGGCCGTTTGGTCGTCTTCTGCCGTCATTTCTATGTTTCTATATGTTTCTACTAAGTTAGTAACTTTGACCACATCTTCTGACAACAGATTCCATAACTTTATAGTTTGCTGAGTGAAAAAATACTTAAGATTTGTTTTCAATTTACTGGTTTCCAGGTCTAGTGTAGTTTGAAAAGGTAAATAACTGTTCCATATTTATCCGTTCCACTCCACTCATTATAAATCACAATATTTCTAAATCATATTTCTCTAAGTTAGGCTAAACAGATTAGGGCTCTTTCTCCATAAGGGAGCTTTTCTATCATTTTTGTTGCCCTTTCTCTGTACCTTTTCTATGTCTGTCTCTTTTTTGAGATGGGGTGATCAGAACTGCACACGATACTGCACCTTGGATCTATAATAAAGGCATTATAATCTGTTTTGTTCTCTGTTCCTTTACAAATAATTAAAATTCTGCCTTTGTGCCACTGCACACTGAGTCAAAGATTTCAAGGTATTATCTGTAAGAACTCATCTTTTTCCGGTGTGGTGACTCCTAACATAGAACCCAGAATTGTGTACTTGTCCTTAGGATTATTTTTCCCTTCGTGCATTACTTTGCACTTGTCAACATTAAATTGCACCTGCCATTTAGAAGCCCAGTCTCACAAAGCCTTTTTTTTTTACAGTTCCTCACAATCCACCTCTGTTTTAATGACTTGATATAATTTTTTCATCCACAAATTGGTCACCTTACTCATTCATTTCTCCAGATCATTTATGAATATGCTAATAGCACAAGTCCCAGTTCAGACCCCTCGGGCACTCCACTAATGATCTTTCTCCATTTGGAAAATTATTTAGTCATACACTCTGTTTCCTGCCTTTTATCCAGTTTCCAAGCCACAATGGAGAGGAAGCTCTTCTAAGGAAGAGGGCTTGATGTGATTTACATAGATGTCAACAAAGTTTTCAATATGCTCATGCCTAGGATGCTCATGAATAAAATGAAAAGGTTGGGAGTGGGTGCCAAGATAGTGGAGTGGATTACAAACTGGTTGACTGAGAAGAAAGAGCCATATTAAGTGGAGTGCCACAAGGATCGGTTTTGATGAATATCTTCATGAGCGACATTGCCGAAGGGATAGAAGGAAAAGTATTTTGTTTATGGATGATAGTAAGACCTGCAACAGAGTGGACCCCTGAAGTAGTAGAGAGAATGAAAAGTGAATTAAGAAAGCTTAAAGAATGGTTGAAGGTTTGGCAGCTGGGATTCAGTGTTAAGAAGGGCAGAGTCATGGATAGGGGGTGTACTAATCCAAAAGAGCTGTATGCGATGGAGGGCGAAAGACTAATGTGCACAGACTGGGAGAGGGACTTTGTGGTAATAGTGTCTGGTGATCTGAAGCCAGCAAAGCAATGTGACAAGGCGTCAGCTAAAGCCAGAAGAATGCTGGGCTGCATAGAGAGAGGAATAGCATGTAAGGAAAAGGAGGTGATAACGGCCTTGTACAGGTCCTTGGTGAGGCCTCACCTGGAGTAATGTGTTCAGTGCTGGAGACTTTATCTCCAAAAAGGATAAACACAGGATGGAAGCAATCCAGAGAAGGGCAACCAAAATGGGGTGGGGTCTGTAGTGGAAGACTTATGAGACTGAAGGATCTAAATAAGTGTGTCTGGAAGAGATGAGGTGCAGGGGTGATTGAAAAAGATCTTCAGATACGTGCAAGTTTTTAATGATTTGTGGTCTTTTAACCTTTTCTATTGAAAAGGAAACTGTAGAACTAAGTGTCACTAAATGAAACTCTAGGAGAGATGACTCAGAACCAACATCAGGAAATATTTCTTCACGGAGAAGGTAATGGATGCTTGGAATGCTCTCCCAGAAGAGGTGGTCAAGACAAAAACAGTAAATTAATTCGAAAGGGCATGGAATAAACACTGCAGAGCTGTAGAGGCTAGAGGTTGGAAATGAAGAAAAGGGTGCAATGGAATAATTTGCACAGAGCAGCAGTTAACAACCATAAGCAACTTGCTGGCAGACTGGATGGACTAATTGGTCTTTATCTGCTTTAATTACTGTTATGCTACAATTTTCTTAGGAGTCTGTTATGAGGGACTTTGCTAAATGTCTTCTAAAAAATCAAAATACACTATATCAACTGGCTCACCTTTTATCTGCAGATTTACACCTTAAAAAATGTAATAAATTAGTAAGGCAAGACTTCCCTTTGCAAAAACCATGTTGACTCTCCCCCATTAAACCATGTGTGTCTGTGGTCAGTAGTTTTGTTTTTGAATGGCACCAGTTTCCCCGAATCACCCCTAGAGCCCTTTTAAAAAATTGACGACATATTGGCCACCCTCCAGTCTACAGTTTCTGTGGCTATTTTTAAATGATAGGTTGCAAATCACCAGCAACAGGTCTGCAATTTCATTTTTCAATTGTTTATTTTGTCAGTTGAAATTATCCTCCTGTTTCACAGTGATTTTATTTAGTCACGCAGAATCATCACCACTAAAAAAAAAAAAAAAAAATGTTTCCAATGTGGTTATGAGCCCCCCTTTTTTCCCCATCATATTTTGTATTCCTTTCCAACTTACTTTAGTCTAATCATAATTTTGTAACAGCCCTCAGCTGGGTGCCATGCACCAGGGAGCCTTCAGGACTCTGCAGTTATGGGCCTTAAAGCTCACTAGATGTCATTGCATCGTTATTACACATATCCCTCCCCTACATTCCCAGTTAACCTGGAGAGTGGAAGACCTGAACTGCAAATTAAATCCAAGTTCTCTGCTTGGCAATGCATAACACTACCACTCTATGTTAATGGTTTCGAGGTGTTTGAGTGGAATCTTGGGTGCTGCGGAGATGGCCACTCCCACGGGGAGGAGCCCCGTGAGGAACCGCATACTAGGCTAGACTCGAGACACGCAGACACAGAGAATTCGTGTTTATTATACAGCTTGGTGGTACTGCCCAGGGGTGGCAGCAGTGAGGTAACCCAGTAGAGTAGTCCAGGGGTCCTCGGTAGAGGAGACCCGTCCCACACTCCAATGATGGTAGGCAGTGCTGGGTAGAAGAGAGAGTCCCGGATGTAGACTCGCAGCGCTGAAGGTGAGACAAGCTGACAAGGTTAGTTTAACCCACTGAATAGATAGCTGTACTTGTTGAAGATCTTGGCAGGCAGAAGTAGTTGGTTGCAGGCCCTCGAGGATCGAGTGCCCAATATCCCAGATAGGTACCTGAAAGAAAGCACAAGGGCCCCCGAGGAGCGGGTATCCAGGTTAGAGATGAAAGACCCCGAAGGGCAGAGAGAGCTTCCAGCAGCAGCAAGGAAGCGGCAAGTAGCTTAGACCGGAGGCGAAACCAATCCTTGCTAACTCAGTTTGTTAGCAAACGAAGGGCAGGCTAAATACCCGGATGGCATGACGTCACTCGAGGAGGACGCCCCTGAGGTTCCCGCCATGACGTGAATAAAGACGTGGGTGGCATGCGCGCGCGCACCCTAGGAGGCCCTCGGGAGAAACATGGCAAACACCGTCGCCGAAGCCATTCCGGGAACGCCGGAGAGAGCGGCAAGATGACGCGGCAGCAGCCATCCTCCCAAGGCTTGAGGAGATAGAAGGAAGAAAGGTGAGGCACAGAGGTCGAAGCCGTCTGAGACCGACGGACGCAACACTCTACCACCAGGCGGACTCCAAAGTGATCAGTTTTAAGTCCACTACTATTATCAGACACGGAGAAGACATTCAGGCCGATGCAATATCGTGCGCTGAGCCTAGTGCTTGGAAACGTGTTTTGGACATGCGTCCAATACCCCTTATTCAATAAGGGAATCAGCGTGTCCGAAATGCGTGTCGCTAATAGCGCTCATCACATGTAAATTCATGTTGATGAGGCTATTAGCTATTACCCACTTATATAAAATTTGCATTCCTATGAGACTGTACAGGTTTCATGTTTATGTTTATGTATTACTACTGTTAAGGTCTCTATATTATTGCTGTTATCTCCTCTTTGGTAAAATCAATAAAAAATAAATTGAAAAAAAAAAAATTTGCACTCAATGCACATTTTTACTCAAAAATTAACACCTGCTCTGGGGCATGTCCTAAGTCTTCAGGAGCCCGTAAAGTTAATAGAAAAGCAGAAAATACTGCTTCTCTGAGGTTCCTATGACTTAATATTGTGGCGATATTAAGTTGAAGGAACTGAAAGAAGGAGTAAGGTTAAAAAAAAAAAAAAAAGCCTTGCCGCGGTCAGGTTAGGAAGAGGGACACTCAATTAACAAGCCTCTGTCTTTCTAAGCCATGACTGTGCACAGGTTAGGAAAACAGACGCTGGTAAGACTGAGCATCCGTTTTCCTAACTCACGTACAGCCTCTTCTCCTGGGCGTCCGATGCAATCGCACCTTGAATATATTATGCAGTTCTGGTTACCGCATTTCAAAAGAGATATTGCAGAATTAGAAAAAGTACAGAGAAGGGTGACCAAAATGATAAAGGGAATGTATCGTCAAACCCCCCCCCCCCCCCCCCCCCCAATGAGGTTATAGGACTCATCAGCTTGGAGAAGCAACGACTATAAAACAGCGAGTGAATTGGAACGGGTAAATGAGAATCAGTTTACGCTTTCAAAAATTACAAAGACTAGGGGGCTTGCAATGAAGTTACCAGGTGATACATTTAAGATAAACAGGAGAAAATACTTAAGAAAATACTTTTTTTACTCAATGCATAATTAAACTCTGGAATTCATTGCTGGGGGATGTGCTTACAAAATAGCTACTCGCATGCATACCCCTAGAATTCCCCTTTTTTTCCCCCTGTTAACTTTAATTTGTGATTCTTCAAGTAAATGCCTACTCTTGAGGTTTCTAAAATAGCACGTATCTGTATCACACTGTGAAAATTCACCTGCATGAGAAAATGAGTTTAGAAAGTAAAACTGTTATGGTGGATATCTGCCGAGTAAAACTGGATAAGAAAGCCAAGTCCCTTAGACAGGTGTGTTTGATGTAAAAGCTGTGACGGATTCAGGTTACTGAATGTTTGCTGTACTGGAATGAAGCCCAGGGCAGGGAGCCTGGCCTGCCTCACGGCCCGGCTAGGACTTCGTCCTTCATGGTTTTTCCTTCCCCTTTCTCCCACAGGCAGAGCAGCAGAAGAAAGCTGCTATTATCTCTGCAGAGGGCGATTCTAAAGCAGCAGAACTGATTGCCAACTCCCTGGCCAGTGCCGGAGATGGTCTGATCGAACTGCGCAAACTGGAGGCAGCAGAGGACATCGCTTACCAATTGTCCCGATCTCGTAACGTCACCTACCTGCCTTCCGGGCAGACAACATTGCTGCAACTTCCACAGTGACCCCACAAAGATTAGCTGTTAGAGGCAAAGCCAAATTTTTTACATTTACAATTCATGAATTTGAGAATGTAGCTCCCCAGAATGTATAAAAGTAAACTACCAGCATCTGTAAAGTGGGCACCTAAATCGTGTGTGGAGAGTGTGTGACGTTGGGATGGGGTGGTAGATGAATTGGAGGGGTTGTGGTATGAGTGAACTGTATAATATAGGTGCTGATTTTATCCATAAATCTTCTGTGTAATTAAGATAAAATGTACCTTAAAGTATGATACTATGGGGGGAGGGCTAGTCTCTGTCTGTGAGCTGGCCTGTGATACTCAGTCTTTGTTTGGGATGCACGCCTGTTGCTGTATTACATAAATTGAATTTCTTCCTTCTGTTCTAATGTTTCTGTGATGGTGTTCTGTTCATTAATAGACCAATAGAGTGCATTGCTTTTATTGAGCGCAGCAACATGTAAAGGGGAGAGATTTCACCCAGAAGAGTGATGTTCTAATACTGCAGGGGTGTGTTTTGTTTTTCTGTAATTACCACGTTGTCTGACACACAAAGAGTTGGGGAGCAGAGTGTAAACCTGTGTGATGATGGGTCCTGCTTAGTCTTGAAAGTCAGGTACCATGTCTTTGGAGAATTCTTTGTCACTTCAATAAAGGGTATTGAAGCCTTTAGAGAGTCCGGTCATCGGTTTTAAATGTTCTCACGTTGAAGAGCAGCCCAAGACCAAGGTGAATATTCAGTTCTGAGCGTGCAGCGATCACGGCCTGAGATTTTATTTGCTTCCGGCTTGGCCCATCATTACTTACAAAGAGCAGATTTGCCTACCCGCCAGTCCTTTCATTCCCAGAAACTTTTACTTTAGAGCAGTGTAAATAAAAGGACAGAAAAGCTATGTTTTTGTGTTTTTACTTGTTTCAGGGATCTCAAGGACCCTGGAGTAGAGCTTGGAATGGTATGAAGTGGGATGGCTGGGTTGCGAGGTTGAACGCATGGAGCTGAGAGCTGGAAAATGTGATATTAAAGGCATGTGATTTGGCCTGAGTGTGTGGCTATTGTTTATCCCTCCATGCTGGCTGCTTGAGGGTTGGAATTTGAATTGGTGCCCAGAGCCTCTCCTTGTACGGAAAGAATTTCAGCTGGGGAAAGGTATAACAGGCTTCCCCCACTCTTCTTTTATTTGTTTCCTTTATTTTTCTAATTTAAGTTTTATTGAATAAAGCACAATAACAATCAAGAATCTATAATAGTGTAAACCCAATACAAGCATAGGCTATAAGCCAGATAACATAATAAAATTACTGTAATATCCCTTCTTCCACATCCCAAACCACCTCTACATCCCCTCCATCATTATTTGTAATATATGTCCCACAGTCGCAAATCTCATAACATAAAATTACCTAAAGCTTGGACCAGATTTGGTAGTTTGCAAACTCCCTCAAATTTGCAAAGTTCCCCCAGCCATACATTTTCTGCAGACGCTGACATACTAAAGTCCTTATAGACACAGCAGAGGTTTTCCAAACAGCAATAAATATTTGCTGAATCAGCGAATTCAATTTAGTAGACGTAGTTATAGGACTAGTCATCAAACTTAGTTTAGGATCCTTAGTCACTTCAATATGTATAATTTCTTGGATCAGTTCCAGCATCTCATCCCCAAATTTCTGAACTTCTGGTGTCCCCCCCATCAAATATGATAAAATGAACCAAAACCACCACATCCTTGCCAGCAACTCTTCTTTACTTAGTGATATATTTTATGAAGATGTGCTAGTGTGAGATACCATTGGAAGAATAATTTATAACCATTCTTGAGCAAGGCAAGTCTTTCCCTATGACTGAAATGCATAGATCCCATGAGACCTCATCCATATCTGGCTCCCAGTTTTGTATCTGCTTGGGCTTATTAGGCAATGCAGCATGAGCATGGAATAAAGCTTGGAGATGAGACCTTCATGGACATAGTACCAAGCCCCAACTCCAGCCTGGCAGTCCTGCTGGTCAGAGAACATCATCCTGGTGCAGCAGGAAGTGATCCTGTAGCAAGGACCTGCTCTCCAGGTGATGCATTGTCCTCTTGCTCCGAGATGTCTCTCCCAGGAGAGAAGGGTTTGAGTTTTGCGTGCCTAACAGCACGCACTCCCGGTCCTCTTCTGCTGTAAGGGGTACATGGCCTCTGGAAGCTGGGGCTATGGAGTTCGAAGCCTGGATCGTTCGCTGTGACCTCTAGAGTCCTCTCCCGTGGGTTGCTAGGAACCAGTATGCAGTTGAGCCTTCCGGGCCTCTTCTGCTGCTTAATCAAAGGGGAACAGCCATCGCTATCTAATTTCCTTGCGCAGTACAGACATATCGCATGATCTCTATGCTTGCGGACGGGCAATGGAAACAGATCGAATAAATGCCCAGTTCATTTAAGGGTGCCAATTTTCTTGGCTTACACAAGCTAGAGTGAGAGGATATGTTACCCAGATAGAGAGTCCATCAAGCTAAGGTGAGAGAACATTGTACAAATCTCATCTTTGTATGAGTTTCCTCACTCCGAAGGACATCAAATATTCACCCGAGTGTACTACCCAAACCTCACCTTGAGTTACTAGGTGGGCCTCCTAGAGAGATATAAATAGCTTACTACTAGAAGGGCTTTGTAGATAGTCTCAGGCTCTCTCTAAATTTGCATTGCGTTATGGCGCTTATTGCGTGCGTTAAGGCATTTTTCGCATGCGAAAACAGCATAATGTGTTTTGAAAAATGACCCTATTTATCTGGTAGTGAAGGAGAAGGGATGGAAGCATCATATATTCATCATTGTTTCTTCTGAAATAATTTATTTTAGCCTTCTTGCTGAAAGAAAAGATGGCTTATGTGAGTGTTATGTTTGTGTTTCCTTTGAATAAACTCTCTTGCTCTGTGTCCTTTTGGGTACTTTTCCCCCCTCCAAATCCATGCATATGCTTGGACTGCACCCTAGGAGTTGTTATTCTTTCATCTGTTCTGCACACTTAAATGAAGAAGAGTACTAGGCCTCAAAGCATCCAGTTCCATGGAGCAGGTCCATGACCTAGGGGCTGTGTGAGCAGTAAGAATATGAGATTTGTGATTGTTCCCTTACCTGAGGTCAAGCAGCACATGGTATCTCACGATAATGCCAAGTTAGAAGAATTGCTTCCTCCAGTAACTTGTCCAAAGTTACTTAAACATCAAGCATACCATAGTGTTCCCACAGCAGTGTCAGCATGATTTGCAATGATCGATGTATAGTTCTAATGTAATGGGAAAGAATTCAACTACAGCAACATTGGGGTAGTAAACACTAAGTTGAGTGGCCATATGCAACTTCTGAATCGAATGTGCATATTTATATTAAAAAATGTTTTCCACACTATCATCCATTCTAGGTGGCTCAACTATACATACATAGTCATTAAGAACAAAACTTATTGTATATTAAACATTAATATTCATAAAATACTAAAAGACTTCACATGTCTTCAAATCAGTAGCAGAGTTCCATCTTGAAATTAAAGAATCTACCAGATTTGAATGCTTGCATTAACTGATCTGATTCTCAAAGGAAGTGGCTGAAAAAATAAAGGCAAAAAGAACAGCATTCATGAGAGGTCTAGAACAGGTAGATGTGAATCGGTTATTTACTCTTTCGGATAGTAGAAAGACTATTTATTTATTTATTTATTTAACATTTTTATATACCGGCATTCGTAGGACACATCATGTCGGTTCACAATTAACTGAGAAAGGAAATTACATTGAACAAGGGGGGTTTAACTGGGAGAATTGGATAATAATTGGATAAAAGGAACAAGGTAAAAAGCGAAGAACGAGAGAAAAGAGAAAGCAAGCATGGATAACTTAATTGGAAAAATATGGGTTTAAAATTACATATTACATATGTGAACTTATTTACAACGTTGGGGGGAGGGGTGAGGGGAGAGGGAAAGGGGGGGGAGAAAATATGCGAGAGGGGAGGTAAAGGTAAAGGAGAGATTGATATGGTAAAGAAGGCGGGGGGGGGGGGGGAGGCTGAAGAGGCTAAGAGGCGGGGGGGGGGGGGGGGGGGGGGGGGGGGGGAGTGGAGGGGGGGAGTTAGGGGGCACTCCATGAAGTTAGCATGGGGCACATTTAAAACTAATCGGAGAAAGTTCTTTTTTACTCAACGCACAATTAAACTCTGGAATTTGTTGCCAGAGGATGTGGTCAGTGCAGTTAGTATAGCTGTGTTTAAAAAGGATTGGATAAGTTCTTGGAGGAGAAGTCCATTACCTGCTATTAAGTTCACTTAGAGAATAGCCACAGCCATTAGCAATGGTAACATGGAATAGACTTAGTTTTTGGGTACTTGCCAGGCTCTTATGGCCTGGATTGGCCACTGTTGGAAACAGGATGCTGGGCTTGATGGACCCTTGGTCTGACCCAGTATGGCATTTTCTTATGTTCTTATGGATCCCAAAAAGAGGAAGACCAGAAAGAATACCTGGTGATAGTGAGGGAGACTAAGAAAGATGTCAGGAAAGCAAAATGTCAAGTAGAAGAAAGAGGTAAAGAGAGAACAAGAAATTGCCATACTGGGCCAGACCAAGGGTCCATCAAACCCAGCATCCTGTTTCCAACAGTGGCCAATCCAGGCTACAAGTACCTGTCAAGTACCCTAAAACTAAGTATATCCCATGCTACTGTTGCTAATAAAGCATTTCCTAGCATGTAGCAGATGGACTCAGGACCAATTTTTGAATGAAGATCTTTTGGCTAAAATAGCCTCTTTCACCTCCCCTTTTAGCCACGCTGGTAATCGTTTTGCCTTCCTTCCTCCTTTCTTAGTGTCTGGAATACATGTGGACTGTGCTTCTAGTTTGGTGACAAAACATTTTTCAGATATATCAAAGAAAGGAGATATTAGAAATTAAAAGGAGGCAAGGAGAAATGTGTGAGCTCATGCCTAGAGCACCGCAAGTGCAGGCCTGGCCAAGTGGAGCTCTGGTGGCATGTTGGGATTTCCTGTCCGACTCGCTCCTCGGCTGGCTCTCCTCCTCGGAGCGTGCAGTCTTCTGTCGTGCTGATGAAAAGGCTCAGGTGGGAGGAAGGAGCAGTCGCAGCTGGATGACATCATGGCCAGCTTAAAGGGCTGGAACTGGGGCTCTGTTTCCAGCCTTGGCTTCAATCATGGTTCCATCCAAAGTGGAACACAGGTATCTCAGTTAAAAAATTGACTAACTGGTAAATTGACCTTCAAATGATAAGCACAGTATATTATATCTTAGCCAGTTGTTACTTGTTATTTTTTGGAATAAAATGTTTAAAAGGTTATAAAAAAATGGTGAGGATAACTTGTCAAAAACTACAGCGAAGGAAAACACAACTGATGAAGGGGATGGAATGGCTCCCTTATAATGAAAGTTAAAACAGCACAGGGATAGAGTTCTTCAGCATGGAGAAGGTCTTATGGTAGAGGTTTATAAAATCATAAATAGGGTGACACAGGTATAATAGATGGTTATTTATCCTTTTAACTAGTCCTAAGCAGGGGCATAACCACAGATGGGCCACTTTGGTTTCAGGCCCACTCATTGACCACACGGACTGGAAGCAGGAAGTAGCAGCAATCTCTGGTTATGTTCAGTACACTTATGTTTCTTTCTGTGCAGCATTATGGTGGACCCACTGCATCAAACTGATTAAGAACAGCATGCTGCAGTATTTGAGGTTGGATGGGCGCTGGACCTGGAGCAGGTTTTGGGTGTCTCACTGATGCATCTCCTGGGGGTCTGTTGCAGTATAGTCACTCTACCCACCCTGAGTGCGGGTTTGTACTCAGCCCTGTTGCCACTTGTCATTTGATGGTAATGACTGGGACAATGAGAATACCATGGCCACAGATAGTTCATGGACACCATGAGATAAGTTGTTGGAGCCTTCTCTCCTGGTAAAGGGGTGACTCAATAGACCATGAAAAAAGTGAGTGAGGAGACCCACACTCGGCCTGGGCAAGTGTCCTTTTTTTGCATTGAGACTTCACTTAAAATAGCATCTCCCATTTAGCAAGTAGCAGGCTGAGGGGAATGGGTAATGAATGCTAGTCTTTTTTAATAACTGGGGAACTGTTATCTGTGAGGCTATTGTAAAACTGAACCTGGTAAATGTTTGTATTTTCTATTCATCCTTTAGTCCTCTTGTTGCAATAACGTGAATCAGTCTGGGATCAGAGATGGAAGGTGGGAGGATGCTGGGGTGGGATTGGGGATGGGGGACTAGAGGGCTAGTGTCAAGCTAGGAATGGGGGAAGAAAGAGTGAGTGCATATGTGAAAAAGAAAGATACTCTTCTGGCCAACCCTTGCTCTGCTAGTACCATTCCTATTTAGTCCTCATTAGTACTTAGACAAGAGAACATCCCATAAAACTAGCAGGCAGCAGATTCAAAACAAATCAGAAAAAGTATTTTTTTCGCTCACCACAAACAAGCTGTAAAATTTGTTGCCAGAGGATGTGATCAAGGTATGTAGCATAGCTGGGTTTGAAAAGAATTTGGAGAGCTCCTGGAGGGAAAGTCCATAAACCATTATTATTTATTTTTTATTTATTTAACATCTCTTTTATACCGATGTCCGTTCGCACATCGCATCGGTTCACAGTGAACAAACTTTTGGGCAGTGCCCTTACATATAACAGATAACATGGTGAACTTGGAAACATATAAATAATTTTTGGGAGGAGCCCTTACATATAACAATCATCAATGGGTAGATGCTATGTAATAGAACTATAACTATAACTATATACATGATAGTGCACAGTATTAGCCAGGAAGCCATGGGAAAAACCCATCTCTACTGGTGGAAGTGAGCAACAAGTTCTACTCTTTTGAATCTCATGAGGGTACTCGTGGCTTATATTAGACATTGTCAGAGACAAACTCCTGGGCTTGAAACATTTCTGTTCTAATTTAAAATGATACACAGTATAATACAAAAACCATGATTAAAAGTGTTAGGGAAATGTTGTGGTTCACTCGTTTATCAAAGGTCCCATGGTGTAATGGTTAGCACTCTGGACTTTGAATCCAGCGATCCGAGTTCAAATCTCGGTGGGACCTTTTTTTTGTTACTTCTACATTTTTTTTCTTCCACATAATTTTTATTTACGCAATTGATAGAACTAATCCTGTTGCGATAGTGTGGCAAATATAATGTATGTATTATTTGCTTCCAGTTCTTTTTTTTTTCTGGGCTGTCTTTATCTATATCGCTATGCAGGAGCGTGCTACCGAGCTTTCCCCACAGCTTACAGGCGCCCAGGAGATATCGTGTGGGTTGTTGAGGGTACTGACTGACAAGCGTTGCGAAATAGGCGGCATCTGAATTGGGTTGCTTTTTAAATTTATAGCGGTTTTCCTGTTCTGCAGTGGAGTTTCCTTTTCCGTGCCGTCGCTCACAAGGAGCTACGACTCCTTCCCTCCGCACTGAGCTCTCGCTAACGCGGACAGACATTCGCGCATGCGCAGCAGCCCGGACAGGAACTTCTCAGTCCGACGGGAGGCGAGAGCCCGGTCCGCAATGCCTGATTCTGCCGATGCTGCTTCTGCTTTTCCTGCCTGTAAAGAATGCAAGATTTGTGCTTTGAAACAACGTTGGGTTAGGACGAAATTACTTGAGGGTGGCAAAAGTATATAACCACCATTATTGCAGATAGTATTACCCCGGGGGAATTCTGCGCAGGCCCACTGGGCCCTGAGCGGAGTCCGTCCTGCTCGTGGCCGAAGATCCAAAGGAGACCGGCAGGGCCGCGAGTGGAGTCCCATCTGCTCGTGGATGAAATCCACTGGAGGACGGCAAGCGGAGCCCATCCCACGGTGGCCAGATATTACAGGAAGCCTGGCGGGCTGCGAGTGGATGCCATCCCGCCCGTGGCTGAAAACCACGGGAGGCCAATGGGGCCACTCTCGGAGCCCATCCTGCTCTGGACAGAGGCCCGGCTGGGCCGTGAGCGGAGCCCAACCTTCTTATGGCCGGAGACTGAAGAAAAGAGGCTCTGATAGCCGCAGGCAGAATCTATCGCGCCTGCAGTGGAAGACGGAGAGGCCCAGAATGAGAGGAGGTAAGCCCATGTGAAAGAGCTAGAAAGGGTCCATGTGTGAGGAAGGGAGGATATGTGACCCAAGAGATTGGGAGCCTGAGTGACGGAACGTTTGTGTGTGTTTGAGGGAACCAGTGTGAAAGCAGTCAAACTCTAGGAGTGGTGGAGATGGAGTGGAAGGAGTTCATGCTAGAGGGGGAGGGAAGAGATGGTGAACAGCAGAGAACTTGGTTCCTGAGAGGGCAGAGTGAACGGGATCTGGCCTGGGAACTAGGGTGTACGGGACACTCTTGTGGTTAGTAGACTTCTGCTCACACAGGCTCCCTTTCTCTCTCACACACGCTCTGCATCACACAGTTCCTCTTGCGCGCGCGCACACACAGGCTCATCTTTTCTCTTTCTCCCATGCACACACTGTCACACAGGCTCCTTCTTTCTCTCTCTTCCATACACATCTATTTATTTAAAACGTTTTTGTATCCCACATTATGGGTAGGATCTGGCCGTCAAGGTGGTTTACAATGAGACATACATAGTTAAAACAATACTATTAATACATTTTATAACACAAAATTAAAATTGCATATTGATAGTTTCTCCACATACCCTCATAGAATCTCCCTCTTTCTCTCTCTCACTCACACACACCCTCACACAAGCTCCCTCAAGTCAATTTTGGACACACAGACACACCTTCACATAGGCTCCCTCTCTTTTTTTAGGCCTCTTTACACTTTGTTTTTGGCTACAGGCGGGATGGGTTCTGCCAGCAGCCCTGATCCCTTGCTGCAAGCAGAATGGGCCTCCTCTCTCATGTGCACACACACACACACACACACATCTTTCTTTGACTAATAACTTTACTGTATTACATTTTAAATTACATTACTCAGAAACTGTGAGGTATAATGTGTTGTTGTGACCAATATAAAGTATGCAGAATTTTGCAGAATTTTAAAACTTTGTGCAGAATTCCCCCAGGAGTAATTTCATGACTATACTGTGCTATGATGTGCATGAATGCATCACGCTGTCCTAACGCTTGTGGGGGAGGGAAGGGGCTGAGCAAGGCAGCTGATTGAGGCCAATTGGAGGTCCTGCCAATGGACTGGGGATGCACTAGATGCCATGAGAGTTGTGGGATCAGGAGCTGCTCTGAGCACTAGGTCTGAGGGTGAACCAGTTCTTTTGTTGCCCATGATGGAATAAAAATACAGAGACCTGAGCATGCACATTGGAGCTCTGAGAACCCAGCTGTGCTAAAGTTGTCTTAATAGGTCACTGTCAGTGAAGCCTATTTCATTTAATTAATGCTCTTTAAAATAAACAGGTGCATGTTGGAATTCAATAACATTTTAGTTTTTTTTTTTAATTAAAAAAGGTCTCTGGGTCTCCATGTTTGGAGAGATGCCCATGCTTTGTGATAGGATCAGCACTAAAACACAGTAACAGAGTTTAAATCAAACTTATTTATTTATTTATTTATTAACTTTTATTTACCGACATTCGTGAAGCACATCATGCCGGTTTACAAAACAATATAGCAGTATAACAATATAGCAGTATAACAAAATAATTTTATAAACAATGTAATATAATTTCTCACAGGACAAGCAGGATGTTAGTCCTCACAAATGGGTGACATCGAGGATGGAGCCCTGTACGGAAAACTTTTCTGTCAAAGTTTCAACAAGCTTTGACTGACACTGGCACACTGGGTGCACTGAGCATGCCCAGCCTGCAATTATCCCTGTGAGCCACAGGTGTCTCCCTCAGTCTTCTTTTTTCCGCTCTGCAGTCAGCATAGCGGTTGGAGCTCTGTGAGGATTTTTTAACTAATTACCTCATGGAAACACTTAACTTTTCACTTCAAAAAACACTTTTCCCTGCACAGGTCTCCCTCCGCGTACGTTTTTACGACGCTCGGTGAGTACTAATTCTTATTTTTCGGTCGGTTCCTGTCACTATCTTAAGGCTGTTAACTGACTGAAGCCTTCCCTTCCCCCATTTTTCAGTTAGCTTTAAACAGCTTGCAAGTATCTCTGTGACACTCTGCTTGCTTATGCTAGTGGGGTAGGGATTTTTTCCTTAACTTTAGGACCTCTGTAGCTTCAAGTCCTTCGTTCCCTGGTACCCTCACGCAGTCGATACCCTATCACTACACCGGGACCCTCCTAAACCGCCCTGGGCTTTTATATGTCATCAGCGCCCCTCCCCCCACGGTGCCCTGATGCCTTTATCCATGTTTTTTGCTTTTCAGTGCTACCAGGCTTTTTCCTCCTACGCACTGTTTTTTTCCTTGGGCTTCCTTGGTGCCATCCCTACCCGGATGCATGCCATTGACGCACACGCTGTTAGTCACTGCCATGCATACTCGGGTCGCCGCCACCGCTGCCCGAGACACTTTTTAACGATCCCAGGGTCACTTCATCGATGCCACCCCCCCTTTTGGGGTGCCATCGATGCCCCATCCTCCCCACCGATGTCCAGCCCTTTTCCATCGGTGGGCATCGGTGCCACATCGATTCGTCGGTGGGCATCGATGCCGGATGGTCCCCATCGGTGGACATTGGTGCCGGATGGTCCCCATCGATGGACATCGGTGCCGGATGGCTTGTCCGTCGATGGCATTGGTGCCGGATGGCCGTCCGTCGATGGCATCGGTGCCAGGTCCTTTTGCATCGATGGACAACCGATGCCCAGGTGTTTCATCCATGGGCATCTATGTTAGAATGCATCCATCGAGGGCAGTCGATGCCAGGCTGCTCCCATCGGTGAAATTCGATGCCCAGGTGGGTCCCATCGGTGGGTATCCATGCCGGCTCGATTCCGTGGATGGGCGTTGATGCCAATGCCAGCCTTATGGCTGGCATCGATGCCCATGCCGATTCCAGGACTGGCGTTGATGCCGGGATGGAATTCATCGACTGGGAGATCCATGCCATCGATTCCATACGTGTCCATATCGATGCCACCGACACACGTGTCTGGGGCACCGATGCCATGTACACTTGGAAATCTGAGTCTGTCCAAATCGATACCGTCAACGTCTGTGGCCCTATAGTTGATGCCCGTGGCCATGCCACAAACGGCATAAATGCCCGCCTCCATGCATCGATGCCCTCGACACCTCCGTTTTCCTTCGGTGTCCTTGACGCCCTATTGATTCGACTTCGACTCAGTCGATGCCGGTATCTTTTTTCAATAACGGCAATGTTTTTCGATTATTCGATTCCACATCGTTTCAAAGATACCTATGCCACTGCTGTCAGTGCCCGTCACTGTCATCATTCTCCTGGCCAGTCATCGACGATTTTTCATACCCATTTTGATGATATCCTCGAAGCCCCTTAGGTTGCCTTCAATATCGTCAATACCGACATAGCACCGCCACATAATACCCTCGCCTCCTCACATTGCTCCACGCTTTGGGTTCTTTTTTAAGCCCCGTATTAGCTTAAGACACTCCATTGTGTCAGGAGCAGAGCAGGCGTGCTGACAGTTCGTCATCGATCGCCTTCCAGGACGACGAGGGCTTCCATCTCGGCGCTGGGGAAAGACCGGGCCGAGCACCGTGGCACCCATCATCGCCGACATCGTGATCGTCCGCCGCTGACGCCATCCAGCACATCGGTGCCATCCTTCTCCAGGCTGGACAACGCTCGGGCAGAGCGACATCACCACTGCCATCAGCACTGTTCCTACAGTTTTGGCAGTCCTTGGTGATCCAGAACTTCCGGATCCAGGTCCGACAGCTTCTGCATTGGCGTCACGACACATCGAGCCGCTGTGACGAGGGAAGGGAACATGAGTTCCGTTAGGGCTCCTCTGTTCCTGGCGTCAAGTGGTGTGGGACTATGGCCATCTGTTACACTTAGCAGTCTAAACGCCACTCACGCCTGGCCTGTCTCCTCTGTACCTGTGCCACCATACCGGGTTTCAGAGCGAGATGGACGTTTACGTCCCCGGCCTTACCCTCGAGGACTCCGGAGACCGTCGGAGTCAACAATCTTCACCGGCTCGTCTTGCGGCGATCCACGTCGAATGGTAAGTACCCGCTTCGGCGGCATTCCCATAGAGTTGTGTTCTCCCATTCGGACCGTGGTTCGAAAAGTTCTGGGTCATGTGCCTTTTAGAACTGTATTAGTGTCACATATCGCTATGTTAGCTATGTTAGCCACAATATCAGGAGAACCCCTCTATCTTCTTGGGATTGCAGCAGGGCTTCTTCTCTTGTCAGTAACAAGTCCCTGTGCCGACCAATGCTCTGACTCTTGGTTCCCTCCCAACCAAGGTCCAGCTGCATTGGCTGATCTGCTAAACATGAGATTCAGCAACCATTGCCCCATGTACAAGTCCACCTTGAGGCCTGGCCACAGGTCTCAGTGTCTCCTTGTACAGCATACAGAAATGCGGGTACCACTTACCGCTCACACACCTGCAGGAGCCTACATGATATCCTCCATTGGGACACCTCCTGGTCTCCCATCTGGTCAGATATCAGAGCGGCCACCCCACCTTGTACCAAAGTCCCGGTACACTCCCCCAGGCGCTACGAAGTGCAGAGGGGAGAAGGGAGGGGGGTTGGGGAGTTTTAATTGCACTATTTTTTCTTTTAACAGAAAATAGTTACTCTCCGCACATCCTGGACCTAAGAAAATCCAACTTTCTTTAGACGTCACAGGTAC
This sequence comes from Rhinatrema bivittatum, assembly GCF_901001135.1. Classification (NCBI taxonomy): domain Eukaryota; kingdom Metazoa; phylum Chordata; class Amphibia; order Gymnophiona; family Rhinatrematidae; genus Rhinatrema; species Rhinatrema bivittatum. Next base: position 65,160,183 of record NC_042626.1, on the reverse strand, counting down.
AATGGTATCTTTGGTTACCATCACTCCATACTGCAGTAAGTACATTATTTTAATGTTTCTATGTGCTTTATGGTGAGTCAACATTACAACCCCAAGCTCTGCCGCTGGCACCAGCTTCGGTAAGTGAACTGTCTCTTGCATCACTGTTGGTGAATGCTGTTTTCTCTGCGGAGTGTAATATCATTCACTTTCCTTGCATAGACTACTGCTAACCACTTTCAGTACATGCAAGGAGCTCTCACTTTTTTCAGGACTCACTATACATTTACTAACTGGGATTACTGTCACTGCCATAAATCCCTTCTGTAACACTTCTGGACACCACAGTCTTAAGACCCTCTTGTCCAGCATGCGCACAGACATTCTGATACATTGTTATATGTCCCTGCGCATATTTTCCATAACCTCAGCCTTTCAACTTTTCATGGTTGGGCTATGGGGTTTCTTCCCACTATGCATTTTTCTCATAATTCAAAACTGCTATGGGTTATATTCAGTGACATTCTATACTCAATGGACCTAAGTGGTTTCATTGCTTTCGTCCCTGATTCTTATCCCAGTTCGAACTAGGACCTAGTCTCCTTCGACTCATGCTCGCAATTCCTTAGGGTTATAAAGTTTCTCCTGAAAGCTGTCAACCCATTATGCAACTATTGCACTCCAGCATAGTTTCTCATAAACTTCCTGGACGTTGCACCCATGAGTTATGCCCTTATGCCTTCCAATACTGCTTTTGCAACAATTCTTTGTGCATACAGACAGACAGCATAGGGACAATGTGCTTTCCAACTCATAAGCACGCATTACCTCTTAGCTGCTCTGCTAGACAGCTGCGCAGCTCTACCCTTGGCCCTTGTTCACTTCATGCGTCCTTGGGCCACATATCTAAGAGATTTAATGAACGCTCTATCAGACCTTCTCCACGTAGGTTCTATCCTCTCAAATGGTCTCAATTACATGTGTACAGGGCAAATCTTTTAACGCTGAGTTTAACTAAACTTTCCTCGGCGTCTGCATCATTCCATACGATGCACAGGTTCTGCTCCCTGCACATGTTTCCTATGCGTTCCCTTAGATGCCTTTTCTTCCATCAAAGGCCTCTTCAATATATCTCTTCTGCTGCCTCTCGTAGCCAGCATTCTTCTAATGTTGAACTGGGATGGGGTTCAGTATTCTTTTCCCCACTCCCTGACTGAGATCAGTATGCTTTCCCATACTTCTCAATCCATCATATCAGTAACCTTTTATTCTCTCACCAGTCAGTCCCAAATCATAGACTTACTGATGTTCTTAGGTTCTGGTAGCGTCACAAAACCTTCTAAACATAAATCTTGCCGTTTAATATGGCAGGCTTTACCTCCTGACGCTAAAAAAAAAAAAAAAAAAAAAGAGGTATTACCCCTTTTCCACCATTTTTTCTTACTCCCTCGGATTCTGTTCTCCAGACATCCTCCACATAGATACACCTTTCTCTTAGGAGGTGTATCGTTTTGGGAGTTGGGTTCCCGTTTTCGGTAATCCTCTCTGAGTCGGCTTACCATGGATTATCCACTGATCAAGCTGCCTCTATTTCTCTAATCACGGAATGAACATATATATTCTCCTTATAAGTCTCATACATTCTACGTTTGAGCCTTTCCATTCCTCTCTTCCACAGTTTGGCAAGGGAACTTCTTTCCCTCTTAATGTCATTCCTGCCAGCAGGGTCCGTGAGTTATGCACTCTTTCCATACTCACCTGACTCCGTTCCTCTGCCACTGAGTAGTTCTACGCATTCAACTTTCTATCCTTTTCAGGTAGATGTTGTATCTCCTTTCCTCAGGAAATACTCTATTAATTTTTCCTAACCTCTCTCTCTCGCCCTAGGGAGAGACTGGGTTTTCCACATTCCTGGACAGTAATGCTGCGCTTACATTCTATCTACATTGCACTGCATTCCATGTGAATTCCACTTGACTCTTTCCTTCATGCAAGGGTCAAGCTGCTACTTCTAGTGGCCACACAGACCTAATCCTTCTGATTAAGTGGTCTATATTTCCTTTCCTACCAACAAGCAGACATTTCACTACAACACTGTGGGTATCCACATACTGTTGTGTCCGTCTTAGCCTTAACAGCTTCCCTTTGGTTACTGCTGCTTGTACTTTTTTATCAGGTTGCAGCCTGGAGTCCTCTCCATACCTTCGCAGCCTATTATTGCTTACATTTGACTAGCCGGCATGCTCCATGTTTGGCCAGTCCGCCTACTCTTACTTTTTTCAATTCACTACCCAACATCCTTCCACGAACCCATTATGGTGTTGCGGATGCCCTCCGTTCCCATTTCCACCTCAGTCGTTACGCCTTTGCGCATCTGCGGTGTATCTGGTGCATTCCCGGGCATCCTCAGCTCGGTACTCACCCATTTGTGAGGACTACCATCCTGCTTGTCCTGTGAGAAAGCAAATGTTGCTTACCTGATGTAACAGGTGTTCTCACAGGACAGCAGGATGTTAGTCCTCACGAAACCCGCCCGCCACCCCGCGGAGTTGGGTCTGTATACTTTTATTTTAGTTTCGCTTGCGCTTTTTAGCTATAAGACGAGACTGAGGGAGACACCTGTGGCTCACAGGGATAATTGCAGGCTGGGCATGCTCAGTGCACCCAGTGTGCCAGTGTCAGTCAAAGCTTGTTGAAACTTTGACAGAAACGTTTTCCGTACAGGGCTCCATCCTCGATGTCACCCATTTGTGAGGACTAACATCCTGCTGTCCTGTGAGAACACCTGTTACATCAGGTAAGCAACATTTGCTATTCCTAACCAAAAGAATAAAAGACATAACTGAACAAAATAAAACAGTACAAAGGCATTACAAAAGGAACCAATGGAGCAGAAGATTTAAGGGGGAGGAAAGGGGGGGAGAGGAGGGGGAGGGCGAGGGTTTAAGGGGGGAGTGGGAAAAGGGGGGGAAGAGGAGATGGACGGGAGGGAACCAAAGTTAAAAGGAATTAAAAGGGAGAGAATACATAAGACTTAATACAAAGATTTCTCTTATTCCTCTTCACTCAGACAGGCCAATCCCCAAAAGTGGCTTATACACCTCTACCAGCAGATGGAGGAGGAGTAAAAGCTGACATCACGGACATACAGCCCTGCCCCGACATCAGCACGCCAGTATTCTCTGTCTCCAGGAGATGCATTTCCTTCTGGGGATTGCTTGTAGTAAAAAAAAAAAAAAATGAGAAAAGAGAAGATGGAACATTTTTGGACACCACTTGAGCTGCTGAGGTGACACCAGTGGGTCCCTCCTTCAGTGGAGCATTTTTGGTCCGGAAGCCTACCTCAGGAGTGGACTTAAAAGATTTTAAAAAAAGAAGTTGGAGCCAGAGGGAGGGCTCGGTAGTGATGGCTTGTGCACTGGAGACCTGTTCATGCTCTCAGCCAGGTGAATGCAAAAGCTTAGGGCTGAAGAAAGCTACTGGTGTGCTTGGTGTCTGCATCAGACTCCTTGGCTATGGATGTGTTGCCTGTTATTGTATTGCATGATCTTCTTGCCCTCCTTTGCTGTAGAATGAAGTGATCTACAGCAAATGCTGTATGCATTTGTAGGTCACGTGAATGGTAGATGAGTAAGTTAAAGTAGTTTCCCAATTAAAGATAATTTCAAAATAGTTACTTTATATTTGTATTATATTAATACCAGATATTCCCATAGAAAAGAAAATTAGATAACCAAAAGTAAACTTCAAATAAATTAGGGATTTATTTATGTTAATTAATTAATTTGGCAAGGTAGTAGTAATAGCAATAGATATCAATGACAAAATTTAAATCTTCTCCCAACAATTATTATTACAATTCTGTTGCTAGTATAGTATTTGTACTGTTTAAATTTCTCTCAAACAAGTTTTTCTCACACAGTATTAAATATATTTTCTCCTTCAGATACATAAGAAAATGAAAAAACAATTTGTTATCCAAGAACTGGATCTATAATCAGATAAGTATTGTTGACCTTAAAAATATTTCTCATTCCCTGTACGTACCAGGATCAGTCCAGACGGTGGGTTATGTCCCCCGTCCAGCAGATGGAGTCAGATCAGAGCTCGAGAGTGCCACCTCATATAGCAGCGCACCCTCTGCTGGAGCTCAGTATCATTCTGACTCCAGCAGATGCGAGTTGGGGAAATCAGTGCTTCCCCAGTGTGACAGGTTTTTTGGTTATTTTAGCTCTTTTCTCAGTTCTTCCTGTCATGTCTTATTTCTTTTAACAATTTGGATCTAGTTGTATAAAAAAAAAAAAAAATTTTAACTTTAATTTCTGAGGAGGCGTGCTTTTCTCTGCTCTGTCTCCTTCCTGTGCTACCTCTCAGTCCCTTTCAGGGTTCGTTTGGGGGGTAAGTTTTCTACTTTGTGCAAGTTTTTTATTTGCAGCTAATTTTCCTGGACGGTCCCGCGGCCCGGCAGCCTTTTCGCGGGCCTGGGCGCGCCGGCAGAAGGGACCTTCCCGCCGGCGCTTGCGGACTCGTCGGGCGGGTTGTGAAGGCCTTTAGGCCCCCCCCGCGGTGCGCTTCGTTTTTTGGCCCCCCCCCCCCGCGGCGTTTGTTTCTAGCGGCGCTGTCATGCCGCGTTTCTCCCGTTGTGAGACCTGCGGCGACCCGGGGTCTCGTTTTTCGCGGGAGGGTGTGTGTCCACGTTGCCTCCCCGAGGGGGAAGGTGAAGCGCACGCCTCGGGCTCGCTCCCGACGCCATCCTCCCCGCAGCCCGGGCAGCGAGGGCCGGCCACTTCATCGCCGATGGCGGAAAAGGCGGCCATTTTGGAACAGGATCTGAGCGCAGGAAATTCGCCGGAGGAGATAGGGGCTGTTAGGGGGCCCCCCCGCCTACATCGTTGTCCCGAGGAAGGTCGACCCGCTCATCCACCCCCAGGGGATGCTGCTGCTGCTGCGCCTCCCGGGCTGCCCTTTTTCGCCCCGGACTTTATTCTCAAGATGCACACAGCTTATTTACAGGGCCTGGCAGCCCCGGGAGGTGTTCCAGCAGGTCCTCCTTCTCCAAAGATTCCTAAGCTCACAGTTCCTCCCTCCGGGTCCCTGACCCCGGCTGGGGCAGTTCCGGGGACCTCTGCTTTGCCATCTCAGCCACGGTTGGTAGGAGCGGCTTCCACGTCGAGGGTTGACCCCTTGGATCCTCCGGACCCTGCACACCCGGAGGGACAGGCGGAGGGCGACGATCCTCGCGCTCTGCGCATTTTCCACAAAGAGGAGCTGGAGGATCTCCTCCAGCAGACCCTGCAGGAGTTGGATCTGGATCCACCTCCGGATCCTCCGGCACCAGTGACCCCGGCGATTGCGACCTCATCAAAAAAAGGGGATCCAGTTCTGGCTGCACTCCGGCCTAGAGCGAAGGCTTTCCCAGTGCATGAGTCTTTTCTACAGCTTCTCACTGGGGAATGGGACGTCCCTGAGGCGTCCTTGAAGGTCACCCGTGCCATGGAAAAACTTTATCCCTTACCGGAGGATTTTTTGGATTTCATTCGTTTCCCTAAAGTGGATTCGGCGGTCTCAGCGGTGACGAAACGGACCACGATCCCCGTCACGGGCGGGACAGCCCTACGGGACACGCAGGACCGCAAGCTGGAGACGTTCCTTAAGAAGGTATTTGAAGTTTCGGCCTTGGGAATGAGGGCCGTCATGTGCAGCTCTTTGACTCAGAGGGCCAGTCTCCTGTGGGTTCAACAGCTTTTAACGTCCCAGCAGTTGCCTCCGGAGGAAGCCGCCCAGGCCGACAGCCTGGAATCTGCCATTGCTTACGGAGCTGATGCCCTATATGATCTTTTCCGGGTTCTTGTTCGGTCCATGGTTTCTGTGGTGGCAGCACGAAGGCTCCTGTGGCTGCGGAATTGGTCTGCGGATGCCTCGTCCAAGTCGAGCCTAGGTTCTATGCCCTTTCGGGGGAAGTTTCTCTTCGGCAATGATCTCGATGAAATCATCAAGTCGCTGGGTGAGAACTCAGTACATCGTCTGCCTGAAGACAGGCAGCGTCCTTACCGGGCATTTGCCTCCTCTAGGACCAGGGCTAGGGCGCAACGACGTTACAGGTCGTACCGACAGCCTGGTTCTCGTACAGCTCCCAGTAGATCGCAGCCTTGGTCCCGTTCCTTTCGCGGGCGGCGTCCCGCGAGAGAGGCCTCGGGACAGGGACATTCCTCCACCAAGCCTTCCCAATGATGCCAGAGCGACCCACTCCTCCAGTCCGCCCATCGGGGGCAGACTCTCGGCATTCTTCGAGGAGTGGGTAAGGATAACCTCAGACCAGTGGGTGCTGGACACCATACAACACGGTTACGCCTTGGACTTTGTCCATCCGCCAAGAGACAGGTTCGTCTTCTCTCCTTGCGGCTCCGATCTCAAGCGAATGGCGGTTCAACAGACGTTGGACCGACTCCAAGACATCGAGGCTATTGTTCCCGTTCCCTTCGCCGAGGTGGGCTCGGGCCATTATTCCATCTACTTCGTAGTTCCCAAAAAGGACGATTCGTTCAGACCCATACTGGACTTAAAGGAGGTAAACCGCTCGCTGCGGGTCAGTCGGTTCCGCATGGAGACGTTACGGTCGGTAATTGCAGCAGTCCACCAGGGGGAGTTCCTGGCTTCTCTGGATCTGACAGAGGCGTATCTACACATCCCTATACGTCCGGACCACAGACGTTATCTACGCTTCAAAGTTCTGGATCAGCATTTTCAATTCCGGGCTCTTCCTTTCGGACTCGCGACGGCCCCACGAACTTTCACCAAGATCATGGTAGTGGTGGCAGCGGCCCTTCGACGGGAGGGGATCTTAGTACATCCCTACCTGGACGACTGGCTGGTGCGGGCAAAGTCCTTCTCACATGGACAGGCTTCGGTGACCAGAGTTTTGGAGGTGCTTCGCTCCCTAGGCTGGGTGGTGAATCTGTCCAAGAGCTCCCTAGTTCCCTCTCAGCGATTGGATTTTCTGGGAGCAACCTTCGACACTCAGCAGGGAATGGTCTTCATCCGAGCGGACAAGGCCCTCTCCTTGAGGGAGCACATCAGGCTCTTCGCGTCTTTGACGGAACCTACCGCTTGGAATTATCTACAGCTTCTGGGAGTGATGGCATCCACCATAGACATGGTTCCCTGGGCATTTGCACACCTTCGCCCTCTGCAGGCGTCCCTGCTCTCACGTTGGAAACCGGTGTCCCAGGAGTATCACGTGATTCTGCCTCTTCCTCAGTTGGCTCGCGACAGCCTAGAGTGGTGGCTGGTCCCGGATCACCTGGCTCGCGGCGTTTCTCTAGCAGTCCCATCTTGGGTGGTGGTGACCACCGACGCCAGCCTCGTGGGGTGGGGCGCCGTCTGCGAGCGCAGCGCCATACAGGGGACATGGTCTCCGGTGGAGGCGAGGTGGCCGATCAATCGTCTGGAGACCAGGGCAGTGCGCCTCGCGCTGCAACGTTTCCTCCCTCTGCTTCAGAACAAGGAGGTACGGGTTCTCTCGGACAACGTGACCACTGTGGCTTACATCAATCGTCAAGGAGGAACGAGAAGCGCTCAGGTTTCAGCCGAAATCGCGCCCCTGATGGCATGGGCGGAACTTCACCTGCTTTGGCTCGCGGCCTCTCACATTGCCGGCGTGGACAATATTCAGGCAGACTATCTGAGTCGACAAAGACTGGACCCCGGCGAATGGTCTCTCTCCGACGAGGCGATGGCTCTCCTGGTTCGTCGCTGGGGAACCCCTCGACTGGACTTGATGGCGACCGCGGGCAATGCCAAGGCTCCGCGCTTCTTCAGTCGCAGAAGGGAACGGGGGGCAGAGGGGGTGGACGCTCTCGCTCTGCCGTGGCCGGAAGGTCAGCTGCTCTATGTTTTTCCTCCTTGGCCCTTGGTGGGCAAAATACTTCGAAGAATAGAGAATCACAGCGGCCCCGTGATTCTCGTAGCGCCGGAGTGGCCGCGTCGGCCTTGGTTTGCAGACCTGCTGCACATGTCGGTGGACGGTCCGATCCGGCTGAGTCACCTTCCCCGGCTCCTCCGACAGGGACCGGTATTTTTCGAGCAGGCGGCACTCTTTTGTCTTGCGGCCTGGCTTTTGAACGGCGCCGCCTCCGCCGCAGAGGCTATCCAGAGGCGGTAATCTCTACGATGCTCAGGGCACGCAAGCCTTCCACTTCCGTGGCCTACGTTCGCGTGTGGAAGGTTTTCGAGTCTTGGTGTGTCGACCATGGAGCCCGGCCCACGGAGGCGACGGTCCCATTGATCCTTCAATTCTTGCAAGATGGTCTGGATAAGGGACTGGCATATAATTCTCTCCGAGTACAAGTCGCGGCTCTGAATGTCCTGGTACAGACAACAGTCTCCCTGCCTCTCCAACCGGATATCGCACGTTTCCTGAAAGGGGTCCGTCATTTGCGGCCACCGGTCAGGGATCCCTGTCCGTCGTGGAGCCTCAACCTGGTTCTTCGAGTCCTGGCGGGCGCGCCTTTCGAGCCTCTACAGGGCGCGTCGCTGAAGGACCTCACTATGAAGACCGTTTTTCTGGTGGCGATCTGCTCTGCCCGCCGCATTTCGGAACTGCAGGCTCTCTCCTGCAGGGAACCTTACCTACGCATTTCGGAAGCGGGGATCTCGCTTCGTACGGTCCCGTCTTTTCTTCCAAAGGTGGTTTCTTCCTTCCACATGAATCAAACGGTGGAGCTCCCGGCGTTCTCTCCTGTGGATTCGAAGTCTCTTCGTCATTTGGACGTCAGGCGGGTGCTCCTCCACTACCTAGAGGTTACCAATGCCTTTCGCGTTTCCGATCACCTGTTTGTGCTCTGGTCGGGGCCTAAAAAGGGCTCCGCCGCGTCAAAAACGACCATCGCCCGCTGGATTAAGGATGCCATTTCAGCGTCTTATATTGGGTCCGGTCGGGATCCGCCTAGGGGCGTCAGAGCTCATTCTACACGCTCTCAAGCTGCGTCTTGGGCAGAGTCTCGTGCGGTCTCTCCTCAGGAGATCTGCCGGGCAGCGACGTGGAAGTCACTGCATACCTTCGCTAGGCATTATCGGCTACACCTACCGCCTTCGCCTTCTGAGCACTTTGGCGATCAGGTTATCCGAGCAGGGCTCTCAGGGGCCCACCCGGTTTAGGGAAGCTTTGGTACATCCCACCGTCTGGACTGATCCTGGTACGTACAGGGAAAAGAAAATTATTCCTTACCTGCTAATTTTCATTCCTGTAGTACCATGGATCAGTCCAGACGCCCACCACTTTGGGACTGTGAACCTCTGCTCGGCCTTGTATCTGTAGCTGTCTCTTTCTTTTTTCTTCCTAAGGGGATTGGTACAGCTCCTCATAGGTTTCACTGTTTCGACCTCGTTCTGGGTCGTACATGTTCTTGTTCTTGATGTTTACTTACGTCAGTTGTTTGATCCAAATTGTTTTTTGTTTCTTGCTCTTTTGGGCTTTGTTATACATGATACTGAGCTCCAGCAGAGGGTGCGCTGCTATATGAGGTGGCACTCTCGAGCTCTGATCTGACTCCATCTGCTGGACGGGGGACATAACCCACCGTCTGGACTGATCCATGGTACTACAGGAATGAAAATTAGCAGGTAAGGAATAATTTTCTTATCGAGTCAGCCATACATGTTCTTGTGTTTTATTTGCATAGTTAAGAATTGATTCTTTGTTAAACCTTGTTTGTTTTTCAGATTCACCTATGTATTGTAGGACTATGATTTCCTTAAGGTAAGTATGTTTTTCTCCAAGTGTTTAGTGTCTTATCACTAATAAATATTTCTCTTATGAGGAATGAGAGGTTAGGGCTGTTCATCCTGGAGAAGAGATGGCTGAGGTGGGGATATGATAGAAATCTACAAAATCATGAAATGACTTGAATGGGTAAATGTGAATCGGTTATTTACTCTTTCGGATAATTCAAGGACTAGGGGGCATTCCATGAAGTTAGCAAGTAGCTCATTTAAAACAAATCAGAGAAAAAATTTTCACTCTACGCATAACTAAGATCTGGAATTCATTGCCAGAGGATGTGATTACAGCACTTACTGTAAGTGGGTTTAAAAAAGGTTTGGATAAGTTCCTAGAACAGAAGTCCATAAACTGCTATTAATCAATAAGGAGTAGTAGCTTGGGATCTATTCATTTAATGTTTGGGTACTTGTGACTTGGTTGGCCACTATGGACCCTTAGTCTGACCCAGTAAGGCATATCTTATGTTCTTATGTATTTCTTGTTACCCTGTCCTTATATGTATTTAAGTACTTGTGTTTAATGTCCCATATGATTGTATGTGTACACACTTAGCTTGCTTTCTTTGATCATTTGAAGATGGGGGGTGGGGAAGCTTGTTTGTTACTAGTGTACATGGAGTTATGAATTACCCCAAAGATGCTTTAGAGGCTAGCAGATCGAAGCTGGCCAATGATGCTGATGTTCGTGGGCAGGATCTGTTTCTCACAGTCCATCTATTACCTACTATCCTGACTTAGATCAATAAAAAAGTGCCTCCCTATCCCTGATAATTGTTCTGCAAACTATTATCTTACTATCATGTGTCTCTTAGCCTTATTGAATAGTAACATAAACTAACTAATAACATAAAGAATAATTTGGCACCCTGTTTTTTCAGAGGGGAAATAATTTAGCTATCTTATTGTAAATATTGCTTAAGAAATTAATTAGCAGTAGTCAAGCAAGGATACTAATGAGACATGTCTGTACTCTTGCAAAAATTCTTTCATTTACATACCGTATTTTTCGCTCCATAAGACACACCTGACTATAAGACGCAGCTAGGATTCAGAGGGGGGAAATAAAAAAAAAAAAATTTGTGCTAAACCGGCTCTGCATCTGGGCGTCTTATGGAGCAAATTAGGGGAGTGCATAGTTTGGTTTTTTTTTTCTCCCCATTTTGTTTTCGGGTCTGGGGAGGGCCATTTCGGTCCACTCCCCAGATCAGAAAACTTTTCTTTCTCTGGGAACCCCATCCCAACCCTTTAAATTAATAACCCCCACCCTCCTGACCCCCCCCAAGACCTGCCGACTTAATTTACTACCACCCCAAGACCTGCCGACTTAATTTACTACAACCCCCCACCCTCCTGACTCCCCCAGACCTGCCGACTTAATTTACTACAACCCCCCACCCTCCTGACCCCCCCAAGACCTGCCGACTTAATTTACTACAACCCCCCACCCTCCTGACCACCCCAAGACCTGCCGACTTAATTTACTGCAACCCCCCACTCTCCTGACCCCCCCAAGACCTGCCAAACGTCCCTGGTAGTCCAGCTGGGGTCCAGGAGCGGTCCGGGAATGATCTCCTGGGCTTCGGCCGTCGGCTGCCAGTAAACAAAATGGCGCCGACGGCTTTTTGCCCTCACTATGTCACTGAGACCGACCAATAGCAGCGGTCGGTCCCAGTGACATATGAGGGCAAAGGGCCGTTGGCGCCATTTTGATTACTGGCAGCCGACGGCCCACGCCCAGGAGATCGTTCCCGGACCCCCGCTGGACCACCAGGGATGTTTGGCAGGTCTTGGGGGGGTCAGGAGGGTGGGGGGTTGTAGTAAATTAAGTCGGCAGGTCTTGGGGGAGTCAGGAGGGTGGGGGGGTTTGTTAGATTTTTTTTTTTTTTTTTTAATATTCGCTCCATAAGACGCACATACATTTCCCCCCCACTTTTGGGGGGTAAAAAGTGCGTCTTATGGAGCGAAAAATACGGTATATCCTTAGGGTACATCCTATAACTCAGTCAATAGTGTTCTGACCTTATTTTTATATAATTACTCTTTGGGAATAAATTAACTAAAATTTAAATTCACCATATATCAAATGGCTCAAATATAGAGTTACTGATTTATTTACACCAGCCTTATTCCACTACGGTATTTATTTTCAGGAACTGATTTATTTACATCAGCTTTATCCCTATATTCATCAATTTATGTTTTGTAATGTTTTATTTTGTATGTTTGTTTTTAGTTGTTTTATAATTATTTTGTAATCCGCGCCAAACATTTTATGACTGTTGCGGAATAAAAAGTATTTTAAATAAAATAAATTAGTATTTTTATAAATAGTAAGCTTTATGTAAATTGTATTTTTGAATCTCTTATTTATTCTTCTTTCAGACAAAGACTATCAAAGCTGACAAAAGTATCGCAAGTCAGCTCACTTAAATATTAATTTATATCATCAGGTACTCTTCCTACCTTTTTATCTAGTCCTCATATCAATTACTTTGGTCACACGCATTCATTCAACCGCAAGTGTTCCCTAACTATTGTTCTAGAATTGAATGCTTTTATTAGGCCTCGGCACAAGCAGAGGCAACGCAGTTCCTCTCCCTCAGCATTCTAAACTGTCCCAAATATCTATTTACAGAGAATTCCTACTTTTCATGATGTCCTATTATAAAATAGTACTTTCCCTATCATTTTTTACCAAATAAAAACATATATTTAAATTTGGACCAATCAGATTATCAACACAAGGGATAGAAATATTTTTGGTAATCTTTACTTTTGTATAATTCAACAAAAATTGTCCATGGTGCTTTGGCTACAGAAAATTCAGTTATGCTGACTTCTCAGCATCATAACTTCTCAACCAGATTCTGTTTTCATGGAATCTCCTTGGAAACCGCTTCCCTAGCTACTGATTCCCCCGATACTTCAACTGATGGACCTCATTTTATAAGATTGACGGGGTCAAAATTTAAAACAAAATTAAATAAATTTACCCCAAATAAAATATATTTTTTCTGAAAAGCAAAAAAACCCCAAAACCCTGTAAACTCATTGACTCTACATTCACAACATCCCCAGGGCATCTATTCCCATGGAAATCTCTCAACACCCCCCCCCCCCCCCATCCCTTATTCCTGTCTTTAAAATTAAAAATATTTAATGTTAGACTAAGATATAATTCAGGATTCTTGACCACTTCCCTGATGTTCACCATCTCAGAAAATATACTTTTTCCATGTTTGTAACCTTCTTTATAGTCCTTAGAACTTCCTCTTGTACCTAGTGAGCTTTCTTTAAAAGCAAAAACTTTCAAAATCCAATTTTTGTCATTATCTTTATTTACAGATAAGAGATTCCTTACAGAGATTAAAAAGTGAAGGGTGGGCCCCCATAATCCATGTTCTTTAGAGCAGTGGTCCCCAACCCTGTCCTGGGGGGCCCTCCAGCCAGTCGGGTTTTCAGGATATCCACAATGAATATGCATGAGAGAAAATTTGCTTTCATCTAGGCACTTATTTTTTGGGCGCATTTCTTTTTTGAGCGCGAGCCGTTCCGACGCATGTTTACCGCAGTGATGGCGCTAGTAAGTGAGAAGCCTAAGCATCTTCCTATTTGTGTTGCCTGTCATATATTAGGGCTTCTCAGCCTGACAAGGCTTATAACCTATGTCAGATGCTCAGGGAGCGTTGTCTTCCTTGGATTTTGCTAAGCCTGGCTCTTCCCATTCTGATAATGGGTTGGTCCTGGCCTTGACTGGGGGGGACGCCAGACATTGTTTCTCCTTTGACTAAATGTGCCCTCTCAAGGGCCAGTCTGTAAGAGAGAACCAAGTAGGATCCTCATGAGTCACAGGACCCCGACACAGTAGGGACAAGAACTGCAGAGGTCTCTTGCACAAAAGGAGAGACAGATCCGCAAAACCATGGGCTCCGTGGTCACTCCGGGACCACCCGAAAAAACAGTTCCAGGTGCCCTGCCTTCTGTTGAATTATTCTGCCTATCCTCTGCAAAAGTTCTCTCCTCTCAGCCACTCCCGTATCAGGTCATCTGTGCTTGCCGATTGCAAATCTCTCTTGTGACTGAAGAAGTGGCGCACATATGCAGATGCGTTGATTGCCATCAGATCCTGTAAATGGTTCTAGACTGAGATAGTTGGCCTGCAGGTTCTCCGTGGCTGCTAGGTGTGATTCTGATAAGGTGAGAAGGTTCTTCTCCACCCACAGTAGAGCAGATCCATTTCCAAGGAGAGCTGTGGATTCTGAGTTCCTTCCTGATTATTTCTACATGCTACTGCTGTGGCATTGCCAGACATCCCTCTCATTGCCCTTCTGTGCCACTGAGGTGAGAATTCCAGAAATACTAATCAAATCACCCAGGAATCAGTCGGTCAATGTGCCAAACCCCTTCCAATGGGGACCAGAGTCCCTGTGCATGGAGACCCTGACAATGGTCTCCCCAGCCCTTTTTCAACTCGCTTCTGTGGTTATCATCTAGTCAAGTGATACCATAGGACTTCACTCTCATCATTCTTCTGATTAATCACGGCGTGAACTCCAGGAGTAAAAGACAAAATGCCTGAAACCTCCCGATGGTGCTTGAGCCAGCTAGCCTCCTCTGAGGATCATAGTGTCTGTGCTGTGAATTCTCAATAGTGAGCTCGCCATACAGAAAGGTTCACATCTGTGGCCGCCACTTTCCAAGACAGGGGACATTAAGCCTACCTGTCTTGACCAATACTTGCAGTTCAGCTACCATTGAAGGCTTTGCGTGACATTGAAAAACGACAACCTCCCTGTGTAGACGTGACACTGGGGATTTCACCAAAAGAGCAATACCCTCTGTAGGGGTACGTGTGTGCTTTCGCCCAAGAAACAAGGCCAAGGTAACCGTCATGGAACCTTAGGTCCAAATGTATAGCCACCCCAATGGCACCCGAACTGTCAGAAGCCTCCGGACCAGGCTTTCCAACTTTCCAATCCCCTGATTTGACACACCCATCTGCTACACGTATAGAAGCGAGCACCCGATTATACCAGATTCTGAGATGGTAGTATGACGCTCTTGGCCAGGATGACATACCAAACCAGCTCCTATTAAACTGGATCACTTCCAGGAAGCCACTTTCCTCTCTTTGAAGGATCTTGTGCGAATTAAGCAATTGCCCCAGCATGGGTAGACTAGGATATGTGGGGCAGTGCTGCAACTGAAATGTGGCCCCAGTATAGACAATCTGCAAAAGCAGCTATGATCCTGCCAGTCGAGAATGGAAAGATAAGTCTCCAGAAAGACTGGACTTTTCAGAAAGTCACCTTTCAGAACTATCAGCTGTAAAAAACAAAATGTATATATTTTCTTTGTTACAAAAGAAATGGAGTAGCAGCCTATTCCCTTAGCAGGAGCAGCACCAATCATAGGTTGTGAAGGCTGTAGAATATACCCAACCACTTTCCACATCATTCCCCAAATGACTAATGGGGATCCCTAAAGGTGAATTATTGAGTACATCCTTATGGCTCAATCTCCAGGACCCATTAGTCTGTCATGACTAGGCTCTCCTAACCGAGATAACTGCCTATTTGACTGCTATATCTCTTGTAAACAGGTAACACGACACGCAGTGCTATGATAAATTTTACTGTTGCAGATCGCTACTGGAGCTCCTGACTCCCACCGGAAGAAGTCCAGGGAACAACATGATCAGTGAGCGAGCTTGGCATCTACACCAGAGCAACTATTTCCTTCAGAACCCTGCAGGAGCAAGATTTTGGCAGCTCCTGCAGCGGAGATCACAATAGATCTACTTTTCTCTTTTTTTTTTTTTTTTCTTTAATAAGTCTGAATCTCTAGTCATCTGCCCCAGAAGACTAACATTCTGTCAGGGACAGCGTGGATTGAACCTGCAACACAGAGTTCAAAGCCCGGGGATCTTGCAATGGGGTTCTGAGATTCCTTGCTGTGCAGGGCGGAGCTCCCCACTTTCAAGCATAGAGAGCAAGAATGATGAGGATTATTCCTCTAATGGAAGGGACAGACAGAAGTTGACTAGCCTCGGGACTGTGAGTGCAGAATGCCCAGATCTTTTTGACTAGAAGCAAGGGGAGAGAAGACAACACTGACACACTGTTAATTCTTTTTTTTTTATTTATACTTTATTAATTTTCACAAAATTATATGCAAGCATTAACATCTTGTCTTGAAATATATTGAAAGATCAGAAAAAACATTTCACATATTATTCCATTCATAAACCATACCTCTAAACTTATTACCACTAAATATCAGAACTACTTTTATCATCACTTCAAAAGACAAATTAACATACTAATCTCTCAAAAAATATTAGTCCTCACTCAGGACCTATTTACCAATCTGTAGGAATTAGTTAAACACTAATATCACTTAAGAAATACCTACAGCGGGGACATTAAATACTCATTTTTGGGATCAATACATCTATCAAGCTGTTTTGTTACAATTGGAGAGGAACTAGTCACTAATGGTTTCTTACTTAATAAGAAAGCTGATCAGGGGTATGGAAAACATACGTGATACCTTGCAATTTTACAATACACTTACATGGGAATTTAAGTAGTAACAATGCTCCTATTTCAGTTACTCTGGTTTTTAGAGAGAGAAACTGTTTCCTCCTCTTCAGAGTCGATCTGGAAAAGTGCGGGAAGATGCGTACTTTCAAATTTTGAAATGTAGCTGAACTATTTCTAAAAAACATTTTCAAAACCCACTGTTTATCTGATTCCAGGAGAAATGATGCCACCAATGTAGTGGGAACAACCCAAATTCTCCTGGGATGTCTCCAGTATTTCTGGAAGATTCATCAGAGATGGTTCAGTTGGAATCAATTTCTGAACATCATTTTGGTTTAATACCTCTCCCCTCTTATAAGGGGGGATATAGAAACCCTAGATGTAATAGGTAGTGCTTGTTCTGGTATTTTTAGGGTTTCTAACATGTATTTCTTTAACATTTCCTTTGGGGGGTATAAGTTGATCTCTGGGAAAATTGATAAATCTTAAATTTTTTGATCTCATCTGATTTCCAATTGTTCTAATTTCAAGGACATTTGATTTTCTTTAAAGAAATATGTACATCAGATTTCCCTTTTATCTCTGTCTCTATCTTCTGAATAGATTTCTGTTTGTTTTACCTCTTTTTCTACTTCATCCAATCTACCTCCATAACTTCCTATGAAATCATGAATTAGTACCAATTGATTATATATATTAATATTTAAAGTCTGTAAGGCTTCCCAAATTGAGTCCAATGATATATTCGTAGGTCTTACCAAGTCAAATTTTTTTATCTTCACCATTTCTAGTTCCACTCCGACAGATGGTGCAAAAGCTGCTTCGTCTGTATCTTCACCAGTTTCCAGCTGATTGGTAGATAAGTCACACCTTTCTCCATGGCCCTCTCCACCTTCTAGTGGGTCACTATCCTGCTGAGATCTCATTTGTGTCATAAGCCTATCTTCAGCTGGATTCACTGGTGCCATCCGATATACCGGGGACAGAGTTGTTGTTAGCTCAGAGGAGGTGTCGGGTGAAACTTCTTCCCGCTCATCTCCCAGCGAGCTAACTCCCGGTTTCTTATCCCCGCATTCGACATGAGCGTCCATTGGGCCTATCACCTTTTCTGTGGATAATGGGTAGGGTTTCCTTTTCCCTTGCCCTCCTTTTTCTTACCGAATGAGGCATTTAATTTAAGTGGGGCTCAAACGGACACCCCTATGTCGAATGTGTAGGATATATTTTAGGTCCCGAATGGAGGAGTTTGGGGGTTGTAGAGGGCTACTCTTAAATGATATAATTTTTCAAAATTGCAGAAGAGACAAAACGTTTGTGATCTATCTTCCTCCCATCTGTCTCCGGCATTTCTTCGTGCTCCTGTGGCCTGATCCTCCTCCTTTTGTAATTCTATGTGGCTTGATCTTCTGGCTTTGACGCTGGACTGGACGCTGATGCTGCTTGATTCCTCTCCGCCTGCCACTGACCATAGCCTGGACACTGACCTTGATTCTACTCCCCCTGCCACGATCACTGCCTGGACCCCCAACGTTGCTGTGCTCTGATCTCTACTTGACCTTGGTCTGTCCTTCCGCTGCCTCCTTAGCGTTCTGGCCTGCAGCGCTTCCCACCTGCCTGTATTTCCCTTACTGCAGAGGCCCCCGACATAAGACCAGCTGGCCCCGGCACCCGAGGGCTCAACCTAAGGGGAACCTGGGCTGGTATTGGCGAAGATTTAGTTGGGCCTTTGCCTCCTCCAGCTCCGCCTGCCAACGGTGGAGACCTGTGGGGCTCCTCCCCACAGCTAGTGGCAACTCTGTTCAAGTTTCTACATCTGCAACAGATATGATTGCTCACTCTTTGCAGACTGCTCTATACTTAGGACCTTCCTTTTCCGTTTTTATTGTATTTTCCCCTGGAATTTATCAGTGTTTATTATAAAAAAAAACAAAACAAAAATGAAAAAAATTAGTAGAAAAAAAAGTAATTTAGTTCCACTGATTTGTCTCCCATTTTTGATAGTTATAATAAACACTGATAAATTCCTGGGAAAATTAAAATAAAAACTGAAAATGAAGGTCCCTACCTATACCTCATCATCTTACGGGGAATACTCTGTTTATCATATTATTTCTAAATTCAGTTGCAGGAGGAAGAGTTTCCCTAAATCTCCATCTCAGCAATTCACAATATTTGTATCTTCTATCTGCAATGTACACTGCAGGTACCAGAATGCATACGGAAAGGGAGTTTCATCAAAGAGCCCAGACTGGCCTAAGGGCCTTCTCCAGGAATGAGGTCACTTGGGAGATCTGCTTTCACCAGCAGATCCAATTATAGGGTCTAAGCTATGAGCTGAAGATGATAACTTCCTGGCCTTTTGGCTGATTGAGAACTTGTACAATAGGGGAGGTCCATGCACTACCACCCAACCCCAATTGGGGATATGATAATCTAATAACCATTGCCAAAGTAGAAGGATTAATTCTGCCTTCCAGCTGACTCATGAAAAGTTTCCAATTTTCCACGACTGTTCTGGAGTCTCCAAGAATTTAAAATTCAGGACACTTTGTTGCATTTCCGCCACTGCATGGCCTCCCCTCCACCAGAGGACTCCAGTGAGCCCAGCTCCGAATTGCACTCTCCTACATGTCCCTGTTTCTTGGCTCAGCCAGTCCTACAGCCTCCGCACCACCAGGGGACCTCCATGACCTCACTCCGCTGGCTGGCCAAGCCCTTCTTGCCTGCCTACACCATGCCCAGCCCCCAGTCCTATTAAGCCTTCTGCATCAATGCGTTGGTATCAAGTGCTAGTCCAATCCTGTCTTGTGGCCTTTCCAGGCCTGTACTGTTTGTTTTGTGGCTTCTGGGCCTTGACTCCTGTTTTGCCTTTTCTGTTCTAGTGGCCTTTAGGCTTTCTGATCTTTGTTCCTGTCTTGTGGCTTCCCTGCCTTCTGCTCTGTCTGGCCTAGCCCTAAGGCCTCCCTAGGTCTCTTCCTGAATCTAGGCCTCAGTTCCCTGACTTCTGGCCTAGCCCTAAGGCCTTCTTAGGTCTCTTCCCTGAGACTAGGCCTCTCTCTGTCTTGCCCCTCTGGGCCTTCTTGCCTATTCTGCCTTTGGGCTTTGTTTCTTGGTCTGAGTTGTCCAGTCCTGTCTGAATCCTGTGTTCCACTCTGTCCTTGAGTTCCCGAGCTTACCCTTACTTCCACCCACCTCCAGTCTCTGTTCTAGTGTTCATGAGTTCCACACTTACCTGCACTCTGTTCCTGTGTTCCAGTTCACTCTTACTTCCAATCTATTCCAGTGGTTCTAGTTCACTCTTTTCTCCATTCAGCTCCAGTCTGTTCCAGTTCATTCTTACCTCCACTCAGCTCCAGTCTGTTCCTGTGTTCCAGTTCACCCTTACCTCCACCCAGCTCCAGTCTGTTCCTGTGTTCCAGTTCAGCCTTACCTCCACCCAGCTCCAGTCTGTTCCTGTGTTCCAGTTCAGCCTTACTTCCACCCAGCTCCAGTTCAGCCTTACCTCCAAGCAGCTGTGGCCCAGCCTGCACTCTGTTCCTGAGCTCTTGCTCTGCCTGCACCTCATTCCTTGCTCCAGCTTCATCAGACTGCCCAATATAATTCTTGTCTGTCCTGCGCCACCCTGGAGATAGTGTCCACCACACTTCCCCAGCTCTGAACCCTCAACACACTTCAGCAAGCAGGAGAAAACTCAGGAAATTCTCAAAGAACAATGTATGGTGAATCAGATTTAGTTATTCATATGCTATATTTTTTTAAAGATTTATTCCTGCTCCATTTCACTGTGTATTTTCTGTATTCAATTTTTTATTTGAAATTTCTTGCTAAATACTCAGAAATAATTAAAATGTAGGAAATATCCCGATTCTTGCTACCAAGGCCAAGCAACCTTGATGGCCCTTCTGACATCAGCAAAAATAGACATTGGCTATCTGGGCTATGCACAACCAAATGCTAAAAAAATGGACATTGCCTCTTTTGCTATGTGCAGTCAAAAGGAGACTGCAGTGCTATGTAAATGACTAAGCTGCTGGACTTATTAGTCCTTTTCAGCCAACCTAAAAAGAGACTCAGAGCAACATAGGCCACCTGACCCTGTATGAGTCAGTTCTTAAATAATACTGGGGCCTATCTTTAAGGTCCTAAGTGTCTATCCGGGTTCATTATGCTCTGTCAAATGTGAACAACTGTCATTCATCAGAACTGACCACTTGATGAAGCTGGAGATGAGACACAGGACTGATAAAAGTGTGGGAAGGTATGCTAATTAAAAGCCTTAATTGTGCATTGAGCTTGACTATGCATGAGCTGCTGAATTATGCATAAACGAGCTCTTGAAAAAATAGCAGGGGGCCAGTACTCAAGGTCAACCGATCTGAAGAAGGATGTGGTCCGTCTGAGTGCTATTGCTTTCCCCCCATGCATCCTGGGCTGAGGAGACTTGTGGAGACAAGGTCTAAGAGACTTGAGAGCTGAACAGTGTCGCTTCGATGGCTGTAACTGTCCTCTGTGCCTTGAGACATGTGAAGAGAGTGAGCTGCTGCCCACCACATGGTAAGGAAGTGGGCTCCATGGCCTACCCCTGAAGTTAGTAAGGTAGCTCTTATTAGTGTTCAAACATAAGTCTCCGCTAAAGAGATGTGAGGTTAACATTAATCAATTAATTTTAATTTGATAAGCACTGGACATCAAATATGCTTTTGTAACTATTTTTCTTATTGTCTGTGTCCCTGCCTGTGTGTTTCCTGAAGAAGTGTTAAGCTTAGTCCTGGTAACTTAAATAAAGGAGATTTTCTTTGGACAGTTGGAAAATGTTTCTAGCAAATGAACAGGAGTGTCACTGGTAAATAACAGGAACATACATAAAGGGAGGTGGAGTTGGAACTCAAAGCTCTTCTCCCTACAGTTCCAGTTAATTCTTACCTCCTGTTATGGTTTGTAGGTCTGTGGACCCTTGGCCCGAGTTGTTACCACCTGTGGGGAGGAGCTCCACAGGCCCACACCGTTGGGAGGCGAGGTCATGCCTGGCAGGGAGCTCTGGGTGAGACTGTGGAGAGGTCCCAAGGAGTCAGGAGGAATTCTCCAGTAGCCAAGCAGGCTGAAGATAATACCTGGACTGAGACCCCCGAGGGGGAAGGTGCCAGGCAGGCCGCAGAGTGGGAAGGCTTGAGACTGGCATGCAGGAGGTATACCCGAGACACTCCCGAGGGGTGGAGCAAGGGAGTTGCAGCTATAGAAACGTAGGCCAACCTGCAGAGCAGGGAAGCCCGAGTCAGGTCTCCGATGATGTCGTAGGTAGAAACTCGAGGAGCTAAGGGGGTCCAAGCTGAATCCTTAAATCTCAGTGATAACATATTGCAAACACTTCAATCTGAGGAAATTACAATGGACTCCATATGGACAGCAATAAAATCGCTGGAATCAGCAATTGTTGAATTAACAAAACTTACAGAATCATCTAATCAACGATTTAATAAACTTGAGTCTGTAATTTTGAAGATAGACGAAAAACAACATATAATGGATGATAGAATAAATAATCTGCAAAGTTGTCAAAAATTCACAAAAGTTGAGATTCTCTATGATAAAAGATTAGAGGCTATAGAAAATTCCCTGAAATATTTAAATTTGAGGGTATTGAATTTTCCAAGACATGATTTAATAGCTCCACTGGAAATGTTTAAAGAATATCTTACTGATATTTTACAAATGTCACAAACATCTATCCCTCCTATTGCAAAAATTTATTATGTAGCAACAAAAGAGAGAGAAGGAACCTCTCAAGGAAAATTATTGGACCCACAATTAAATACATCAGAAATCATAGAGGCTTCTGCAGAAACTAAAATCGCTTTAAGAGCGACATTACATGTTTCATTTGTCTTTCAATCAGCTAGAGATGCAGTATTTCGTATTTACATGAGGAAAAGAATGGAGAAATTTTATGGGGTCCCAATTTGGATATATCCTGATTTGTCACGTCAGACACAGATGAGGAGGAAAAAATTTCTCACATTTAAAATTGAGGTAGAAAATAGTGGGGGAAGAATGCTTATAAAATTCCCATGTAAATGTGAGATAACCTATCAAAATAAAAAATGTGTTTTATGAAACTACACAATTGAGAGTATTTTTGGATTCACAAGCCCAGAAGGCTTAGTCTTGGGTATGAGGCAAATAGATAGATAGGTGCTTCCTTATTTTTCAATTGTTCAATTACCTTTAATCCGCTTTATGTTCTTTACTATTCTCCTTGTGGATTACCTTAATTATTTGTTATATATACAGAAATTTTGAGAATGCTGTATTTGAATATATATGTTTATTCATTTTGGATTTCTGTATTGAATTTCTTTTTTAAATGTATATTGAAAAGCATAAATAAATAATTAAAAAAAAAAAAAAAGAAACTCGAGGAGCTGGGAGCACAGACAGTCTCTGTATGATAGAGAAGCACATCCCCGAGGAGCGAGGAAATGCTGGCAGTCTTAGTAGCACGTAGGCGAGACCCCCGAGGAGCGGGGAGGCACGAACAGTCAGTGAAGCATGAGGGCACTGCCCCGAGGCGTGGGACGGTGCTGAGAGTCTCTTGTAAAGTATGAGGATGCAGCCCCGAGGAGCGGAGAAGCGCTGACAGTCCAACACAGCACGTAGGCACAACCCCGAGGAGCGGGGAAGCACTAGAGTAAACTCCCGAGTGGTAAAGGTGGTCCAGGGGGCAGCCCCGAGGAGCGGGAAGCCTTGCAGAGTAGGACTTCAGGAAGCGCAGGGCCAGCCTGAGGAACGGGGGAGGCCAGGAGGCAAGGTTCCTGTAGAGAGCGACCACTGGCCCCCGAGGAGTGGGTACCAGACAGTCCAAAGTCCAATGGAGTCCAATAGCGTAGCCACAGGAACACGGAGCAGGAGCTAGTAGAGACGTTCCGAACTTGTTGCCAAGTTGGCTAGCTGAGGGCAAAGGTGGAGCTTAAGTACCTTGATCCGATGACATCAAACAGGGATGCCCCCGAGGTTCCTGCCGATGATGCTTCAAAGGAGGGCCCGGTGGGGCGCACGCCTAGGAAGGCCCAGAGACAATGTGGGTGGCGGCGGCGTCTCGGCCGCCACAAGGAGCCATGGGGAACGCGGTGGTAGAGATTGGCCTGTGCAGCGAGCAGACCCGGGGAGGGCTGGAGAACTGTGCAGGATGTAAGTAAGCGTGGTCGCAGCCGTCTGTGACCGGGCATAAAACCTCCACTCAGCTCCAGTTTATTCCAGTTCACCCTTATCTCCACTCAGTTCCAGTCTTTTCCTGTGTTCTAGTTCACTCTTACCTCCATGCAGCTCCAGCCCAGCCTGCATATCATCTCTTGTTCCAGACTCATCAGACTGCCCAATATAACTCTAATCTGTCCTGCGCCACCCTGGAGGTGGTGTCTAACACCCTTCCCCAGCTCTGAACCCGCAACACACTTCAGTGAGCAGGAGAAAATTCAGGAAATTCTCAAAGAACAACGAATGGTGAATCAGATTTAGTTACTCATGCACTATACTTTTTAAAGATTTATTCCTAATCCATTTTCTGTATCAAATGTTTTGTTTGAAATTTCTTGCTAAATACTCAGAAATAATAAAAAATAAGTTTAAAGAGAGAGAAAAAATGAGCATTTAATTACAGGAGCCCCAACTTTTCTAAGTTAAATACAATAATACATATTTCAAATTGATTAGCCCAATAAATGCATGTTAGTTGCATTGATCCATAGGTACCAGTTCCATGGGTGCTGTAGTTAACTGAGCATCTTGATGAGAAGGGCCAGCTTCCCTGTTTCCATCTTCCCAATCCTCCCCTTCAACCTCTTCTTGCACTCTTTAAAATAAAAGATTCATATGATTACTAATGATTCTTCAAGTGTATTACGGAACAAGAGAGGAATTGGATTCAGATGACAGCCAACGCTGGGCCCTTTTATGGCAAATACTAGGGAAAAAGCACAGGATTGCTTCTATGGCCAAGTCTTACAACTAGGCACATTCAAGCAGCATTGTCTAAATTATCAAGGCTGCTTACCCTGTAAAAATGTTCTAGCAGTAATTTTGTTATGGGTTTGAGAGTTGCTTGGCTTTGATTGTAAATATTACTATCCTTAACATAAGATTTGGGGGTAACCTGTAAGAACCAGCAGTTACTACCATAAGAAACTTGCTGGGTAGACTGGATGGCCCATTTGCTCTTTTTCTGCTATCATTACTCTCTTACTATGTGTTAGAGATGTGAATCGGAACTGGAATTGGTTCGGATTCCGGTTCTGATTCACATGTGGGTTTTTTTTCATCAGGCCCGATCGCGGTTTGTTTATCGGCTGTGCCCGAGCCGATAAACAAAAAACCCACCCTGACCCTTTAAAACTAATCCCTTTGCTTCCCCCACCCTCCCGACCCCCCCCCCCCAAAAACATTTTACAGGTATCTGGTGGTCCAGTGGGGATCCTGGGAGCGATATCCCGCTCTCGGGCCGTCGGCTGCCACTAATAAAAATGGCGCCGGTGGCCTTTGCCCTTACCATGTGACAGGGTATCCATGCCATTGGCCGGCCCCTGTCACATGGAGGGAGCACTGGATGGCCGGCGCCATCTTTAACCCTGTCACATGGTAAGGGCAAAGGGCCATCGGTGCCATTTTGATTAGTGGCAGCCGATGGCCTGGGAGCGGGAGATCGCTCCCGGGACCCCCACTGGACCACCAGGTACCTGTAAAATGTTTTTGGGGGGGTCGGGAGGGTGGGGGAAGCAAAGGGATTCGTTTTAAAAGGTCGGGGTGGGTTTAGGGGTTATTTTTGTGTGCCGTTTTTCCCGCCCTCCCCCAAAACAATAAGAGAACCCCCACGATCAATATCATGGGGTTTTCCTATCGTTTCGGGGGAGCCTCCGATTTCTGACGATTTTGAAAATATTGCCGATATTTTCAATCATCCGAAGCCCGATTCACATCCCTACTATGTGTACGTGTAAAACTCTTGACACACATGTGATTCTTTCCTACTGAAGGTAAACTGCTCTTGGTAATAAACTAAAATAAACCCAGTCCTTGAAATCATTACTTCATGTGAAGATAACCTGCAGGCACAGGTTCATTCAGCATTGACAGTGTCAGTCTAACACAGCCCTAGTGTCCTAAACATAATCCTTAGGGTCAGGGCTTGGAAGCTTTTGATCACTGGCCATCTCTTCTGAGCTTCTTCCCCCAGGCTAGGCAGTGTTGCCAACTCCAACTTGATGAAAATCACCAGATCCACTATGAAAATTCTCCAACTTGTCTTTGCTCTTTTTATTTATTATGATGTGTATGTTTTATTGTTTGCTGCCTAGGGCCTCAGCATAGGCAGGTTATAAATCAAATAAAGTAAAAGTAGATAAAACAGCAGTATGAACACTGAACAGGGGAAGGAGGGATTTTAAAAATGATTCAACATACATTACCTTTAAAATCTGCCAATTTCCCAGATCTGCCTTGTCCCTTCATTATTAACAACTTACAGCAACAATACAAAAATATATAAAAGAGTGCTATTACAAACTAAACACTCTCAAGAAACTAAGACCACTCCTACACTCCAATGATTTCTGCATGGTCCTTCAAGCCACCATATTTCCAAACTTGATTATTGCAATGCCCTACTCTTAGGCCTCCCCAAAGCTACCATTAAACCCCTCCAAATGCTCCAAAATTCTGCAGCTAGAATCCTAACCAATACTTGCAAGAAAGATCATATCACCCCTATCCTCAGAGACCTCCACTGGCTCCCAATCTCCTTCCGAATTCTCTACAAAACGCTCACAATCATTCATAAAACCCTATACAACCAGAGCATCCATTGGCTTAACCACGCCATACAATTCCACACCTCCAATAGATCCACCTACAAAGGAACCCTACACACTCCCTCTCCTAACCTCACTCATCTCATCTCCACGAAAGAACGTGCTCTATCCATTGCAGGGCCCTCAATATGGAACTCTGTGCCCCCTGACCTGCGCCAAGAACATTGCATCCAGAAATTAAAAAACAAAAAACAAAAGTAAAAACCTGGCTTTTCAAACAGGCTTTTGCATAACACTACCCACACATTGTTGACCTTCACACTTTATGACAAATAACCCTACTGCAACAACTTTCAACACAACTGTTCATATAATCCTTGAAGAAGTTACAAACTTCTTCAATTAACATCCCTCCTTGGCTCGACTTCAGACCTATTTCCATCACTGAAACTGAAAAAATGATGAAGAAAATCAACCCTGCTCGTCATGAACTCGACACCATTCCCACCCGAGTTCTTAAAGAAATTGCCTATCCTTTAGCTCCAACAATTTCAGCAATCATCAACAAATCGCTCGAGGAAGGCGAGCTGCCTCCCAAGTTAAAAATTGCCACCGTCACTCCTTTATTAAAGAAAAAAACCCTCAATCCAGATGACCTAAACAACTACCGCCCAATCTCCAACCTACCCTTCTTTGCAAAAATGATTGAGAAGGCGGCATTGAAACAACTCAACGACCATCTAGACGATAATAAAATTCTTTATCCTTCCCAATTTGGCTTCAGAAAAAACCACAGCACTGAAACCCTCCTCCTTAAACTCTCCAATACCATCCTAAGAGGTTTTGACAACAAAAAAGGATACCTTCTGATTCTCTTAGACCTCTCTGCTGCCTTCGATACAGTGGATCATAAAATTCTCATCTCCTGTCTAGAATCCATTGGGCTGGCTGGCAAAACTCTCAGTTGGTTCTCATCCTTCCTCAGTAACAGACACTTCAAAGTTTTTCACAACAATAGCTCTTCTTCTCCTATCCCCCTCGATACAGGTGTGCCTCAAGGATCAGCACTTTCACCAATTTTATTCAACATCTACCTGACCCCTCTTTGCCATCTCTTATCTAGTCTTGACATAACTTATTACATGTATACAGATGATATTCAATTACTCATTCCTATTTCTTCCTCGATAGAAGATGCTATGTCTAAAGCAGCCTCACACTTGGATACTATCAGAAACTTGCTAATTCATCTTAAATTATGTCTAAATACAAGCAAAACCGAATGTATCCTAATTGCCAAAAAAAATCCTGGACATTTAACAATTCCACCCTTCTACTTTGACAAGACCCTCGTCCTTCTCAAAGAGAGCGTTAAAGACCTGGGTGTCTGGTTAGACACTGACCTAATCTACAAAAAACACATCTCCACAAAAATAAAGGAAGGCTTTCACAAACTTCAAATAATAAAACATCTAAAACCCCTACTCCACCCCCATGATTTCAAAACTGTCCTTCAAGCCCTCATTTTTTCAGGTTTGGATTACTGCAACTCCCTATTGATTGGCCTTCCAAAATCTTCCTTGAGACCCTTGCAGCTCCTTCAGAATGCTGCAGCCAGAGTTCTAACAGGTACAGGAAAAGCTGATCACATTACACCTGTTCTCAACCAATTACAGTGGCTCCCTATTGAAAAAAGAGCAGAATTCAAAGTCCTCACCATACTCCACAAAGCAATATACAATGCTGACTATTCCGCCTTTGATGACATCATTCACATCCATTGCTCCCAACGTACTACACGAACTGCCAGCAAAATTAATCTTGTGATTCCCTCACTGCCACAGGCTAAATTATTCTCCACCAGAAACAGAGCCTTTTCCATCATCGGCCCTAAGCTCTGGAACTCGCTTCCTCATTGCCTCACAGATCAAGATAACTTAAAATCCTTCAAAAAAGACTTAAAACCCTGGCTTCTCAGCCAATCTTTTAAAGATAGCACTCAATGACTTTAAAATTCTTTTATATATTCTGCCATTTTTCAATCTTCAATCTCCCTGTTACAATGATACAGATGCCCTTCAATGCTTCATGAAATATATGTACATCTATTCAGGGTTCTATCCTGTGTTATCTCGTTATACATTCTCCTGTTGTATTTACTATCGTTAATTTTAAATTGTAATCTTCATACATCGTTCTATGTAACATGTTTCTGTATGTAAACCGGAGTGAAGGCAACTCTGCTATACCTCGGTATATAAAAAATGCTAAATAAAATAAATAAATATGTCTCACATCCACAATACATGCACACCCCCTTATCATGCTTGCT
Source organism: Rhinatrema bivittatum (assembly GCF_901001135.1). Lineage (NCBI taxonomy): Eukaryota > Metazoa > Chordata > Amphibia > Gymnophiona > Rhinatrematidae > Rhinatrema > Rhinatrema bivittatum. The sequence continues at coordinate 65,131,750 of NC_042626.1, read as the reverse complement.
TCAAATTGTTGCATCCTGCCTGTATTGAGCTTGTAAATAATCCCTCCTTGTTGATGTATTTTTTTAACTTTGTTACTTCTTCCTGTTATCGGTATATAAAAAACTTAAATAAATAAATAAATAAAGACAGTAAATAATTTCTAACAAAAAATAACAATCTGGATAATCTGCTGCCATGGATGCGGGACTCTCGTGGAGACGTTCAGCGAAAACATAGCTCTCTCCTAATCGTCAGTGTGTCATAGCTGTGCGCTTATTGAATTCTCCGGGTGCAGAGAGATACCGAATGAGCAGCCTGCCTATGTTGAGGAGTTAGGTGCTGGCGTGAATAGGGTGCAACCAGCCAGCCAGACACTCTAGAGGGGGAAAGAAAATCCTCACTCTGGTTCTTTCCTGCAGCAGCCTAGCCAGAGCTCACTCTCTTGTATTTTGCTTCCAGACATGCTCCGAAACTGGGGAACCTGACTGAAATTTTATAGCTGTGAGAAAGTCACTAGATTTGTAGCCACATTGTCCAAAAACCGCTGCACTACCTCCCTTTCGCATTCACAGTCCTAAAATCTCATCGGGTTCAAAGGGTCACCAGAACTAGCGACAAAAATCGCTAAATTGGCAACACTTGACGCGATTGGTTGAGAGGAGGGGACGATGGTTATATGACATGTTCTCCATGGTGACGTCTCTGCGTGTGGGTGCGTCTGTCCGCTGGCGCGTGACGTAAGCAACGTGGCGGGGCTGAGGCGCTCGATAAGGCGGTGAGGTAGGGGGGAGAAGTCTCGGGCCTACATCCGAGCGCAGACTGGGGCTTGGAGTGGCAGCGGCATGGAAGTGGATCTAGACCTGGAGCTCCAGCAGCAGCTCAGCCGCATGGGCATCACGGGCAAGGACGTGCTCGTAGCTGAGTTCCAGTGGCTGCTCGGTTTTCAGCTCAACCTGGCTGGCTGCGCCTTTTTCCTGGACATGACCAACTGGTAAGTGCTGGGCTGCGCGGCCCGGCCCTGTCCGGCAGCAGGGGACGTCAGGAGGTAGAGAAAGGGAGAGCCATGTGGATCCAGGTGAGAGAGAGAACGGGAAACGAAGAAAGCTGAATAATAGTTTGGTGGCATAGAAAGGGGGAAACTAAAGCGAGAAAAGATAGAAGAGAAAAAAGGTTGGGATACAGAGCTTAACGTGGGGATGGAGAAAGTAAGGAGATGGTTGGTTAGGGATAGCATAGAGGAACTAAAGCCAAGAAAAGGGTTAGGGAGGAGTGTGAGGAATAACAGCGAGGGGGAGGTATTGAGGGATGTGGGCAGTATTGGAGCTGGCGAAGGGGGGACTAGAATGGAGACAGGAGTGGGATTTGAGCCAGGTGAGGAAGAGGGGGTATCTAGAGCAATCAAACTAGAGGTGACAGGGTGGGAAAGTGAGTCCAGGGAAGGAGAAACTAGAACTGAGGATTATGTATACCGTGCAGAGGAAGGAACTAGATCTTTGTTGAAGAATAGAGTAATTTCAAGGAGAAGGGAGACAAGAGTTTGTGGGATAGGATGGTGTAGTTGGGAAATGGAGAGGCTGCAATGTGGGTAGAGATGGAAGAGAGCCCAGGGGAAACTAGAAAAGTATGAGAAGGAAAAGCAGACCTGGGGAAGTGTACTAGAGGGTAGGGAGACACTAGAGCTGTGGTGGGAGATGAAGAGTGAAGGTGGGGTGTTAGTGAAGGACTAGAGTTGGCATGGGAGAAACCAGAACTGGCAGTCAAGAGGTGAAGGATTAGAGCTGATGTGGAAAGTTGTTTGGTGATGGTACAGTAGAGTTTCTGACACGTGGGTAGCAATTACACTGAATATGATGTTGGGCAGGAACTTTAAGTACTAAACGAGCATAAGTCCTGTAGCGTCGGCATTGATTATCTGGAAGGGTCTCATTCTCAGAGGGGTGAGCGAGGATCACAGATCTTGCAAAAAATGGTGACCTTTCAACTTGTAACGTGTGTACAGAGCAAATTACAAACCTGTTGAATAACTTTTAAGAGGGGAGGGAGGAGGCATCAGAGGTTTTAATCTTCCAGATACATTTTGCAGAATTGTAACTTTTTTCAGTAGAAGATTGGTCCTCTAATTTCCCACTGCTGTGTAAAAAATAAATAAATAAATAAAATAAAGTTCATGAAGAGATGTCGAGATTTAATTTCATCAGGGAATCTGTAAACTTTTATAGATTTGTTTTCTCTCATCTTGCTGATAAACACAGAACCTTTCCCATTGATTCCAAGGAGAAAATGAAGGGATGTTGAGCTCATGTGATTGCGAGATGAAAGGGAACTCTGGATAGTGTATGAGATCTGTGAAGGTAATGGGATTCTCTCAAGTTGTGAAACTTGATAGGCTGTGTTAGGTATACTGGGAATAGTCTTTATTATATGAAGGTGAAATGATGCATCTTATGGTTTTTGGGAAAAATGTAAAGGTGTAAAATTCTAATATAAAAATAATAGGTATAATAAAACCTTATTTCAATAGGTTGCTGGTTTGAAAAAAATGTGCAAAACAGTAGGATCTTTTTTTTTTTTAAACTATCAGCCTATGAAATAGGAAGTCTTTTAATATATCTTATTTCTTTTACAATTTCATATGTGGAATGTCTTGCTCTTGTAATGGCTTAATCTGGTGTGAAATTCTAAATAGCCCAGGTGTTCCCTCTTTCCTGGGACAAAATGACTTTCAGAATTGTCATCTTGGGTCCTCTCTGCTGTGCGCATGCTTAAGTGAAGCAGGCTGGGTGATAAGTGACAAGATCCATTTTCTAGTGTGGTTTTCAGAATTGGAATGCTGTTGAGCCATTGAAGGGTTAAGAAGGTTATAACTGCAGTAAGGAGCGATTATAACAGGATTTTTTGAGTGATTTTTTGAATAGCCTGTCTAGTTGCAAAGTCCGCAGGTACTTTTTACCTTCAGTCTTTGTAGTTTAATTTACAGAAGGAAACTGGGTAAAATTGGTGCACTTTCAAAGTATGTTTTTCTGTTAGTCTAGTATGCATTATATAAATGTCAAGAAGTATGTTAAAGACCAGAATAAACCTTCATAGATGCAATAAAAACATCACAGAAAACAACAATGTGACATGTTTCCCCGGATGTGTCACCACCTTATGTTCAGGATATTAAAAAGGAATTTCAAAACTACCCTAGGACATACGACCTTCAAAGATAAAAAGCTCAAACCCTCAGAAATAAACACAAAAAGGACTTAATAGGAATATTAATTTCCTCACCCATCACCAGAGCCATCCTGAAATGAATGATAAATTGTCTCCTTCAGGTTTTCTCCCCTCTAAGCAAATATTCATTTTTTTGATTTATATTCTGCTTTTCAGGCATTTCAAAGTGGATTACATTCAGGTACTGTAAGCATTTCCCTTTCCACAGTGGGCTCACAATCTGAGTTTGAACCTGAAGCAATGGAGGGTGAAGTGACTTGCCCAAGGTCTCAGGGAATGGCAGAGGGATATAACCTGGTCTCTCTGGTTATCACCCTGTTGACTGAACCACTAACTCCTCCATTCCAATTCTGTACCAGTCGCCATTGAAAACTGGGAATCTGTTATGCACAAAACAATTAAGCTGAATATACAGTGCCCAGAAGAAACATCAAGGAAGCCTGCTGGCCCCCTCTTACACACAATCCCTTTTACTTTGCAGATTTAAAATCAAACCTGTAATTTAAGGGTATATTTAGGAAACTTCATATTTAGCTCATTCTGTATTGAAGACAACAAACTCTAAAAAGCTGGTCACATGCATGTTAAGTTATTACTGTAAAATGGTATTGTGTACAACTTGTTTACTGACTTTTATTCCTAAGTATACAAAACATGCGATGGATTATTTTATGCTATTAGCTCGAAGGAAGAATAAGGGGCCCCTAAAGGTCAGAAGGGCACGTGAGCATAAACAGCTTACTGCAATTGCTTAGCCAGCTGGTTAATTGCTGTCTCTAGGCTTAGAGTTGCTGGCCTGACAGCTGGGAGGCTGCAGTTGTTTACATGCTAGGCCACTTCATAAGATGTATAGTCAACCACCACAAGCAGCGATGGACTAAAGGTGGCGGGAGCCCATACAGGATCAGATTAATGGCCAGTGTAAAGAGTATTTACATATAAATGGGAACAGAGGGAGCCCATGGCTGGGGTAATGTCCAGGATCCCAAGGTACCCTTAGTCTGTCCTTGACTACCACTGTATGGCAGACCCTAACAATCTGCAGGACTGAACAGGTGCAGACTCGGGGCCACCAACAGAAGTGCAGCCAAATATGGGGGCCTAAGGATGTGACATTAACTTCAAAACAAGGAGCTATATTTTGTACCTCGACCAACTATTGGCCTGCACTCACTGGCCTGGCACAAGCTCGGATCATTACAAAATTGATTCCCCTGGCAGATAGGGTCATTATTACATTGTTCTCCTCAGCCAAAAAGGCTGTTATGTGATTCTGCCCACTTCCCCCGCCCCACTCCCACCATGTCATGAGACTGCAGTCATGCCCACTGCCGACCTGCACCCCCCCCTGCCTGTCCTGAAACTGCTGACGTGATGTAAACATTTAACTGTTATTGTTATTGTTATTGTTCTATGTTCTATGTAAAAAAACCCCAGTCTAACCTCCCAGACCAGGGCAACCTTTTTGTTACTTGTAAACCGGACTGATTTGTATTGCATACAGGAATTCCGGTATATAAAAATTAAAAATAAATAAATAAAATAAATAACTGACCCTCCTTCCCCCATGAGACTGCAAGTCAAGCTGTTACATGACACTTGTACTATTTGATAAAATAAGGCTGACATAATGCATTTGGGGTAATTTTCAAAACCATTTCCATGCAAAAAACACCATTTTATGTGTGGTAATGGCATGCTACAAAATTACCTGGATAAGATGTGGTACTATAAAAGGAAGGTCTGTATGGAGGTCTGCTTTAAAAGGAGACCTGGACCTTCTGTTTCCTGTACAGAGATTCAGAGTGGCCCTGACAGAGGCAGCAGTCAGCACCTGTGGCATCTGTGCTCACTTACATCTGTGCATGTCAGTTTGCCCACATTCGGGGGGCTTGGTGGGCTTTTTGTTTACACACATGCTTTGATTTTAAAAAGGATGAGCATAAATTATCTTCTCAAAACTACACGCATGGATTATCTAGCATGTGCAAGCTTGTAATGGTAGGTTTGCCAGGATCATTTTCAAAGCCAAATTAATTATCCTTGTAGCAGGTTATGGGCCTGATTTACTAAGTATGGGAAACTTGCTTAGTAAATGAGGTTCTCTTAGTAACTGTTCCATATAGAGGGTACTAGAAATATTTAAAAATATAACACAGCAAAAATTCCCGTTTTCACAAATTACTTACAAGTGCACTTCATACAACACCAACATAAAATCCAGAAATACTAGTGGCACAGCAAAATATTCATACAGTTAAGATACCTGTAGCCCTTCCAGTCAGGGATGCAGGTGCACAGTTAATTTGACCCAGATTAAGGGGGTCAATTTCTAGTCATCGTATTAGTGCTGGAGGAAACTGGATTCTCTGTGTTGCGATACCTTGTATTAGACCAACATGAAAATAATTCAAAGATGATGTACACAAACTTTTTTGAGATCATAAATTGGAGAATCTCTTTGCAACGTCTGGATGTGCTCAATGTCTTTCTCCTTATTCTGTTTAGGAAGAGAATGAAATTTAAACTTTGGGGTTTTGTGGCTGAATTTATTCTACTATTGACTGGCATGAAGATTGGTTGTATTATCTACACATTTGTAAGGAAAGGTGTGGTGTGTGGGTTGTTTTTTTAAATGTCCAAATTTTCTTGTGGCTATATGGAAACCGATCACCCAAATAAGTGAACATAGATGCAACAGGTGCTGACTGCTGCCTCTGTCAGGGCCACTCTGAATCCTTGGGCAGGTCACAGAAGGTCCAGGTCTCCTTTTAAAGCAGACCTCCATATAGACCCTCCTCTTATAATACCAGATCTCATCCAGGCTTCCCTGTCTTCATACTTTTTGGGCTATAGTTATCCAAAGTTATAACGTCTCTCTCTTTTCTGGCTCACTAGTGAGAACTGATACATACATATACTTCCTTAAAACATTTTGATTTCTTTCTGATTTGGTTTCCAAATTTTTTTAAGTTGGTTTTTAACTTGCAGATATGCTCGCTCCTTCAGTGACTTCTCTCAGATGTGCTCAGGTACATGGTTTTTTTTCTATATTGAAAAAATAAATTACATTGTGGAAATGTCTGTTGCATCTGTATATATCTGTACTTGGCAGAAACAGAAAGATGGGATCCATAACCTTGTCCTACTGAAACATGGCAATTTTTGATTAATTCTGAAAAATGTGATGAATTGTACTTTTTAATGGCAGTTAACTTTGCACTTTATTAGATCTCTTTGCATTTTATCTGCTGATCTTTTCATATGAAAGATTTTTAGAAATAAAAACAAATTCAGTTCAAAGGGCATTACTGAATCCATTTAACAGAGGAGTCAAGAATACAGGGAAAGATTATAGATAAGACAGAGTTCACACAAGCAGCACATGGCAGTTACCTCCTGCTCTTGGGGCTGCCATTGAGCCTTTACTTGTAACTACTGGGGCCGGAGTTGGGGGCTTCCCCCTATTTTATATCCCAGCTTAACTCAGTCTAGACATTGCGGTGCCGCCTTCTGCAATCACAGGCCCCAAATTTGGCCTCTAGGCACCACCATAGTACGATGATGCTCTCTCCTCTGAGGCTGTGAACGCTGCCTCTGCAGCATCCCTGATTGAGCCCAGAATTGACAAGCAGCACAGTTCATCTTCAAGGAAGCAAATAGAATATGCAAGATTAGGGGGAGATATGGTGGTACTCATGAAATGGACTGGTTTAGAAAAGATACTACTTCTGCATTAGGCAGGTCAATCCCCACCAGTGGGTTATGGAGATGGAGTACAAGCTGATGTCATGGATATACAGACCTGCCCAACATCGGCCAGCCAGTATTGTCTGTCTCCAGCAGATGGTGGGCATGTATTTCCTGTGAGTGTTTAAAAAAAAAAAAAAAAAAAGACATCAGAAGAAGTTGATATAGTACCGCTTGCCTCCGGAGGTGTTACTGTGCAGTCCCTCCCTCAGTAGAGAGCCTTTGGTCTGGTAGCATGGATTTGGAAAATTAGCAGATGCAGGATGCAATGAAGGCTTTAGCCCTCTCCCCCTGTAGCTGGGACTTTTTACTGATCTCAGCCAGGGAGGGCTGAACTCAGATTAAAAAAAAAAAAAAAAAAGCAGGCAAGAGTAGAGAAGGATCTCGCTAGCGAGGCGTTTTCCTACCGGGTTTTTCCCTCAGTGTTCAGTCTTCCTGCTCATGTATGTGTGGAGTTAGTTCAGGCACAGTGGGTGGAGCAGACTTTTGGATAGGCACCGCTCTCAGGCTTCTGCTTTTTGGCACGTGGTAGGCTGCAGCAATTAGTTTGTGCGTGTTCACTGTATTGACGCACGCCTGCATGTTTCATTGTGCGTCCACTGCTGCGTTTCCCTTTTGGGCACGTGTGTGACTGGATGGTTCCTTGGATGTGCACCTTGGGTGACCAGCTTGGGTGTTCCTTTGAGCGTGTGTACCTGGACACACTGTTTGTGTACCTTGTTTGGGATGGCTCTGATAGATGCGTATACTTGAATGCACTTTTTTTTTTTTTTTTTGTGCCCCCGCATTGGATGCAGCAGTTATGCACAGGTTTCTGGGCACACATTTTGTGCGTCCATCTGTGTGTGTACCTGTATCTGTCTACATACATTACAACTATGGCGACAGCGGCAAAAATGTCTAAGCGCTTATCTATGTTGCATGCCACATCAGGGCGATACAGCCAGAGCCTTCTACAAGCCTTTGTCAGCACTGCCTGGATGCTCATGGGGATTTGACTCCTCCTGATTTTGGCTGACTGTGGCCCATTTCCTCCATCTGAGGTGAGTGGGGCTGACTGTACCCTCCTTTGATCCACTGGCTGAGTCCTCAGGGGAGACTCTCTCTCAGGATGTCAGGTTTGGGCATCTGGGGCCTGAAATGGACCTGCTGTCTCTTTCCTGGGTGGATTTCTTCTTACATTTCTACAGGGGCGATCAGTGAGTCGATAGTACCTACTAGTTTAGGTCTATGCACTCAGTTCTCCTGTGCCTGCCACCACAGTCAGATGCCGTAGCGCAGCATGACCTGACAAAGTTCAAATGCATGTGCATCACAATGATACCGATGATGATGGCAGTGGCTCTCCTGATAAGGAAGGGGAGTTTCCCTCTGATTGGAGCCTACTTAGAACTCTTCTCATTTTCTTTCACAGAGATGAGTTGATGGTCTTCAAGGTCTGAGTGATGAAGCTCCTCAGAGTGGTTGGGGCTGACTCCTTGACGGGCAGATGAAGGACCCTGTTTTGGTCACCCTACTTGAGGCTTCCTGTTTCTTTCCCCTCCTGGATACAATTCAGGAGTTGATCTGGTATGATGTGCGTCAGGAGTCCTTTCAAGGGGGCATGCCTTGGCAGGTTTATACCCTTTGGATCTGTAGGCCGGAGAGCAGTTGCATTTCCCTAAGGTGGATGCTTTGGTGTGTTCTGTCACAAAATGAGCCACCATGCTGGAAGAGGGGAGGTGCAACTCTTAAGCATGCTCTGGGTAGAAGAATTCAGGCTTATTCTAACGCAAGCCTTGAGGCAATGGCGATGCACTAAAATTGCTTCTTGCTGTGCCCTGGTAGATTGATCTACCTTTTTTTTTTTTTTTTTCTTAAAAATCTGGAAGTGCTGCTTCCAATAACAGACCTGTGGTAGAACTGGGGGGGGGGGCTGCCTTCTTAGCTGATGAGGGTTGTGTTCTGGTTCGTGGCGCTGCTTCTATTATTTCAGCCAGGTGATGGTTGTGGCTGCTAACTGGTTGGCAGATACTATTTCAAGGTCCAATCTCCCCAAACTGCCCTTCGGGGATTCGCTTTTATTTGGCAGTGAGTTGGAAAAGATGGCAACTAAATGGGGGGGGGGGGGGGGGGAACTCAAGTCCCCTGCCTACTGGAGGACAAAAAGCCAGTTTTCCAGACTTTCTGGGCGAGTGGCCACTCTCAAGACTCCTGGCATTTTTGGTCTTGCAGGGGAGCTTCTTCCCAGAGATCCCATCCCTTCCGCAGACCTCTGTCCTTTCACCCCCAAAGCTTCGAAAGGATGCGGACTCCGAAAGTGGAGCCCTTCTATCTTCTCAATGAGAATTTGCGGACTCGCCTGTTGGGACAGGAGATAAGTGGCCATCTTTCTGTTTTTCAACACAGGAGGATCCCGATTACTTCGGATCAATGGGTCCTCGAAATAGTTCAGGATGGGTATGCTTTAGAGTTTCTTCGCATTCCTCTGGATTCCTTTATGATATTTTCATGCAACTCCACTCCAGAGAGGGTAGTAGTGGAAGCTACATCGCACAGGTTGATGGGACTCAGAGCCGTGATTCCCATTCCTGAATCACAGCAGGATCTGGGCCGGTATTCCATTAATTTTGTCATGCCTGAGAAGGAAGGGTCCTTCGACCCATACTGGATCTTGGGTGTGTCAGTTGTCCTTTCCTTGGGTGTGTCATTACATAATGGAAAAGGTGCAATCTGTCCTAATGGCAGTACAAGCAGGGGAATTTGATGGAGGCATATCTGCATATTCCTATTCACAGGGAACATCAATAATTCCTTTGGTTTGCCATTCTGAATCGTCCTCACAAGTTCCAGGTCTTGCCTTTCGGTTTAGCCACTGTGCCCAGGACCTTTTCCATGGTGATGGTACCATAAGAAATTGCCATATTCTGTCAGATCAAGCCAAGCAACCTGTTTCCAACAGTGGCCAAAGCAGGCTATAAGAACCTGGCAAGTACCCAAACGCTAAGAAGATCTCAGTAGAGGCCAGTCCCTAAGTCAGCTTGATTAATAGCAGTTAATGGACTTCTCCAAGAACTTATCCAATCCTCTTTTAAACGTAGCTACACTAACTGCATTAACCACATCCTCTGGCAAGAAATTCTAGAACTTAATTGTGCGTTGAGTGAAAGCATTTTCTTCAATTAGTTTTAAATGTGCTACTTGATAACTTCATGGAGTGCCTCCTAGTCCTTCTATTATCCAAAAGAGTAAATAACAGATTCACATCTACCCATTCTAGACCTCTCATGATTTTAAAGACCTCTATCATATCCCCCCTCAGCCGTCTCTTCCCAAAGCTGAACAGCCCTAACCTCTTTAGCCTTTCCTCATAGGGGAGCTGTTCCATCCCCTTTATCATTTTGGTCTCCCTTCTCTGCACCTTCTCCAGTGCAACTATATCTTTTTTTTGAGATGCGGCGACCAGAATTGTACATAGTACTCAAGGTGCGGTTTCACCATGGAGCGATAGTCATTGACATCTTCTGTTTTATTCACCATTCCCTTCCTAATAATTCCTAACATAGTTTGCTTTTTTGACTGGTGCAGCACACTGAGCTATTTCAATGTATATCCACTATGATGCCTAGATCTTTCCTGGGTGGTAGCTCCTAATATGGAACCTAACATCGTGTAACTTCTGCATGGGTTATTTTTCCCTATATGCATCACCTTGCACTTGTCCACATTAAATTGGTCATCCAAATGGCAGATGAAATCTTCCAGTCTCGCAAGGTCCTCCTGCAATTTATCACAATCAGCTTATAATTTAACTACTCTGAATAATTTTGTATCATCTGCAAATTTGATAACTTCACTCATCGTATTCCTTTCCAGATCATTTATAAATATATTGAGAAGCACCAGTTCAAGTATAGATCCTTGAGGCACTCCACTGGTTGTTTGGTGTTTTTTTTTTTTTTTTTTTTATCTTTTTCCACTGAGAAAATTGACCATTTAATCCTATTCTCTGTTTCCTGTCTTTTTTAACCAGTTTGTAATCCACGAAAGGACATCTCCTCTATCCCATGACTTTTTAGTTTTCTTAGAAGCCTCTCATGAGGGACTTTGGATTTTCATCTACCGGTTCACCTTTATCCACATGTTTATTAACACCTTCAAAAACAAATGAAGCAGATTAGAGGCAAGACTTCCCTTGGGTAAATCCATTTGACTGTGTTCCATTAAACCATGTCTTTCTATATGCTCTGTGATTTTGATCTTTAGAATATTTTTCCCAGCACTGAAGTCAGGCTCACTGGTCTATAATTCCCCGGATTGCCCTGGAGCCCTTTTTAAATATTGGGGTTACATTGGCCACCCTCTAGTCTTCAGGTACAATGAATGTTTTTGTTTTTTATTTTAAATAATTTTTATTGGCAATCAATAGATAAACAGAACATTGTTATAACATGAAAACTAGAACCTTTGAAGTACATTGTTAGAAATCATGTACAAAAAGCAAATGGGATTGACCAATTTACATTACTAATCAGACAATACCCCACCCACCCCAACATCCAGAATCACATATAAGAAATAAACACCATATAGATGTATATGCATGTAGTATAGACATCACCAAAGAAGCATTGGTAACATGAAATAAGAGGATTGCGACTAACAGGCATCTGGCACAAAGAAGAAGAGGACATCAGAATATATCAGTACATATGGGAACGCTGAGATAACTGTTTGCGCCTCCAGCCACTTAACATAAGAACCCCAAGTTTTTTTAAAAACAGTGGTAATCTGTCTGGATGTATTGCAGTAAGTCTACCTAATTGATATGTGAAGCCTGTTTTGTACCCTCACCAGGCTTGGCGTAGCTATATTTTTCCAGTGTAAAGCTAATTCCGATCTGTAAGCAATAAATACTTGAAGTATAAAGCGTTGTTCTTCTTTTTTGCATCCTAATATGGGAAGGCCTAAGAGAACATTCCAAGGGTGAACCTCAAGCTTTGTTGAGAGAACTTGTGAAATCCAATCTGTCACCACAGGCCAGAACTGAGCCAGTTTAGGGGCACTCCCACCAGATATGAAAGTATGTACCGGTTTGCCCACACCCCCTCCAGCATGTTTCTGAAAGTTCGGGTTTGCATCTGTGTAGTTGTGCAGGGGTATAGTGCCAGTGGTATAGCAATTTTCCTGCAATCCGGTAGATATGGAACACTTAGTAGCCATGGCATAAATAATATCCCAATCCTTCCCTTCTAGAGTGAGGCGAAAGTCTGTTTCCCATAAAGTGCGATGTTTAGGCTTATCACGTTTATTATTGAGGAGGGCATAAATTTTAGATTTAACTCCTCTAATAGTTGCAGAATGCTTGCAAAAGTTTTCAAATAGAGTGCTAGTCAATCTAAGTATACCCCCTCTCATCCCTTTGTGGGCAAAGTGATATAATTTAGCGTAATGCAAAAAGTCATTGTCAGTAAGAGAATAGCTGTCACAAATCTGCATGCAAGTCATAAGGGTACCCTACTGTTGCACATGGTCCAGCCTATTGATGCCAGCCTGAGACCCCTGCCGCATGGTCTTAGAAAGAAAGGGGGCCGGTTATAACGTATTAGTAAACAGGTGAGTCATTGGGGAATAGTGTTCTGTCCCCGTTAGCACTGCCTTCCACTTGTGCCAAGTCTTATGGGTAGTATGCAAAGCATAGGGGAAGTACTGGATGTTGCCCCATGACTATTTAGGCTGCCATGGTAGCGCAGCTATCGGGAAGGAACCCAGTAACTCCTGTTCTAACTGCACCCATTGCGGTGGGTCATGGGCATGATACAAAGCCACCAGGACTCATAGCTGAGCTGCAGAGTAATACCAGACCAAATTAGGCAATTGCAATCCTCCCCTGTTTTTAGGCTGATATAGGGTGATCCTAGTGACCCGAGGAGGACGTTGACGCCAAATGAAGCTGCATATCACTTGCTGCCATTTTTTAAGTAAGGGCGAGGGTATACAGATGGGGGTAACACATTAACTTTGACTGTGGCCAGTCTTCCCAGCCAAGAATGAGTTTGCTGCTGCCATTTCGCTAAGTCCTCTTGTATGGATCGGAGAAGTGGGTTATAATTCAAAGCAAAAAGCTGGTCAGTGTGGGAACCTAACCTAACCTCCAGATACTTCAGTGAGGAGGTTGCCCATTTGAAAGAGAATTTCTGACATAAGGAGTGCACCACTTTTGAAGGCATAGGTTAAGAAGCTCAGACTTTTCATAGTTCACCTTCATGCCAGAAACTGAAGTAAACCAGATTAATTCCGACATGATCCCCTGAAGAGAGTCAATGGGATTTGTAAGGATAAGCATGACATCGTCAGCAAATAAGGAGATTTTGAAATGACTGTCGCCCCTGTGTACCCCTGTATGAGAGGAGCTTCCCTCACTCGAATGGTAAATGGTTCCAGAAAGAGGGTGAACAGGAGGGGGGACAGTGGGCACCCCTTTCTAGTCCCGTTCCCCCCCCCCCCCCCCCCCCCCCGTTGGATTGCAAAGGGATCACCATAACTGCCATTTGCCTTGACTCTAGCAAAGGGTTGCTCATATAACTTCGCCAACCAGGTCAGAAATGAAGTTCCAAAAGACATAGACTTCAATGTTTTAAACAGGAAGGACCAATGGACAAGGTCAAATACTTTCTCTGCATCCAATGAAAGGAGGACAGCTGGGGTGGCATCCCGTTGTACAAAGTCTATAATATCGTCTGCCGCCATTCGGTCTGGAACAAAGCCCACCTGGTCACTATGGATCAACCCCGGCAACACCCCATTCAACCTGGCAGCCAGGACTCGAGCCAGTATCTTCAGGTCAATATTAATCAGAGATATTGGCCTATACGAGCCACATCTGGTTGGGTCCCTACCCGGCTTAGCCAAAACAGTAATGCTGGCGGTATTAGTCTTTAGAGCGAGATGATTCCCCCAGTAAACATATTAGTTAATGGGCTTGCCAAGGTTTTAGTAAAATGGCGATAGTAAGTGCCAGTGAAGCCATCCATCCCCGGGGCCTTTCCAGGTTTCAGGTTCTTTATTGTAGTGAAGAGTTCAGAAATCTCAATAAGTCTTTCCAGGAACTCCTGTTGAGCACTGGAAAGTGTGGGTAAAGCAACAGCCTGCAAGTAGTTGTCAATATCCCCATCCGAAATGGAACTATCTTAGGAATACAGTTGGGTATAAAAATCAGTGAAGGAATTATGTATACCTTCAGAGGTGGTTATCATCTGGCCCTGGCCGTTTGAATTTTAGCCACTATGGTATGAGCTTGAGCCGCCCTCAGACGTTGAGCTAAGTACCTCCCTGCTTTGTTGTCCCCCTCAAAAAAATTGCTGCTTCAGCATGGTAAGGTGGTGACTAATTGCGGTATCCTCTAGGGAGCGCAGTTGGTCTTTAACTCTCAACAGTTTCTGGCATACCGCCTCTGAACCTGTGACACCATGTTGTTGTGTTAAGGTGTTCAGTTCTAAGGTTAGTGAGTTACACTGTCTGTCCCTTTCCCGATTATAGTGCGCCGCTCTAGAGATGCATAACCCCCGTATAACCGCCTTGGAGCATTCCCACACTGTCAATGGGGACATACCGTCTGTTTGATTCTCTCTAAAGTAACTGGTCATGTGGCTCTCAAGTTGATCAGCAAATTCCGGGTCCTTTAGTACAGTGGTCCCCAACCCTGTCCTTGGGGCCCACCAGCCAGTTGGGTTTTCAAGATATCTACAATGAATATGCATGAGAGAAAATTTGCATATTATGGAGGCAGTGCATGCAAATGTTCTCTCATGCATATTCATTGTGGATTTTCTGAAAACCCGACTGGCTGGTGGGCCCCCAGGACAGGGTTGGGGACCACTGCTTTAGTAGACTATTGTTGAGTCTCCATGGCCTATATCCTACGTCTAAATCTCTAAGGCATATATTGGGGCATGATCTGACTATCAAAGTTCACAAAGTGTCAATTCCCACTTTGTGAACTTTGATTTTGTAACTGGGTGGACAAAAAAAGGTAATCTATCCTTGAATAGGTGCCATGTGGATGTGAATAAAAAGTGTAGGAGCGTGAATGTGAATAGCGCCGCCTCCAAATGTCAATAATACACCATTTGTCTAAAAAATGGTGCCAAAAGGTTCTAAAGCTGGCAGCTGTGACTGTCTGAGAATTGGTATCCAGCCTCTGGTCCAAAGTAGCGATAAAGTCCCCTCCCATTAGGAGATCCCCTTCTAGATGTTGCTGGAATATGTGATCAATTGTCTGCAGGAATGCTATCTGATTAGTATTTGGAAAGTATACATTAAATAAGGTAACGATTCGCTTTCCCACCTTGATTTTTAAGAGCAGGTACCTGCCATGCGGGTCTCGAACCTTTGAAAGTTCTTCATACACAAATGTCTGACATTAATATTCCTACCCCTGCGTACCGGCTGTGCTTTGTACTAGCCGCCCAATATTGGGGAAACACCAGGAGACGTTCGTGATGTTTGCGGACATGCGTTTCCTGAATGAACGCAATGCCTGCTTTTTGTCGCTGCAGCTCTTTTTTGAGAAGTATGTGTTTCCTGGGCGTGTTCAACCCCTTGACATTAAGCAAGATTACCCTAGTCGCCATTTATCCCATATACAAGAAAAAATTGCAGTGGCACAATATTAGATTCTCGTTGTTTAATATGTGCTATATGTAAATGCCTTACCAGTTGCCCGAAGCATACCCCGCTTCCCCAGTGAAATCTCAACCCCTTCCAGCCCATGTGTAAGATTCTGTGTGTCCCGGAGCAATCCCCATAGGTCTTACAGTATCCCTCTAACATCCAGCAGGATACTTCACACGAGGAGGTTGCGTGCATCCAGTGCCGAAGGATCATCCCCCCCCCCTCCCCATATAGTGAAAGTATACATATATCAAGGCTAACATATATAACCCACCCTGATAATAAATTGCTTAAGACAATACCCTGTCTGTGACCCAAAGAGAAGGAGTATAATGTACTGTTAGACAAACCGTCCTAAGAGTATGTAATGTCCCATGGCCACCATCAGTTTC
The DNA here is from genome assembly GCF_901001135.1 of Rhinatrema bivittatum. Taxonomy (NCBI): domain Eukaryota; kingdom Metazoa; phylum Chordata; class Amphibia; order Gymnophiona; family Rhinatrematidae; genus Rhinatrema; species Rhinatrema bivittatum. Next base: position 65,115,757 of record NC_042626.1, on the reverse strand, counting down.
GTGCCAAGTGATCTGTAGACAGAATGCGAGTCCATCCAACACAGCTTGGTACTTCAACCTTGGTCATTCAGCATGGCGCGATGGTTATCTGATTGCCGCCGAAGTCTCCTTCTCCCTTTGTCTGCCCTGTGCCAGTGTGGTGGTGCGTCAAGCTTCAGGTTGGCAGACGCCATTTTGGGAGCTCGAAAAGAAGTTGGCAGCTGAGCTTTAGTGAAGGCCTCATATGCTTCCGCCACGGTTTTAACTCGGTATGTCATTCATTGAACCTGAAAGGACAGTCCAAATCGGTAGATCCAGCGGTATCTGTCATTGGCCCGCAAATTAGAGGTAACCTCCCGTAAGTCATATCTCTTCTTCAACGTTACTGGGGCAAGATCTTGAAAACAGATATTGTATGGTTGCGCCACTTAAGTTCCTTCTGCCTTCTAGCTATTGCATACAGTTGTTCTTTTAGAGTGAAGCTGTGAAAGCACAGCACAATGTCTCTCGGTCGCTGATCTCTTCTTGGACCCAGGGCCCTGTGTGCACGCTCAAAACGTACCTCGGGTACAGCTGTCCCCAGGTCAGGAGAGCCCTCACGCTCCAGTAGTAAGATATAAGTGCATATTTGATGGGCTATAATTAGGAGTGTCAGCAAAGTCAGGTGTTTCGGGTACTTCCCTTGTATGTAGATTACTTCTCCTGCTTCTGTTTTCTAAGTCCTCTATCTTTTTCCTGTAGTAGCTGAATTTCAGAGCTAGAAGCGGAGCACTGTGTGTGCAGATGTTTAATGGCATCTCCCTGGCTGTCGGCATGAGTTTCCATCTCATCCACCCTAGCGCCCAGGGTAGCCACGGACTCCATTATATCCTGCTTATATTGTTTGAGATCAGTGCGCAGTTCAGTGAACCACTGTCTTGCCTCGTCCCTGGTCAGGAGGTGATCAGTAGTCTGTGCAGGTCGTGGAAATCCAGCTTCATGAGATTCCTCCGTTATCGTGTCCTCTGCCAGGGTAGGCCTCTCGTTCTCGGCGCCATCTTGTCCCGACTCCTTCTGTGTCTTTCCGTAGGAAAATTGCCAGAGATCTGCTGTTTTGCACTTTGTAGTCATCTGTGATCGTAACCGGGGGTGTACCACCTCGTACGGAAGGTTTGTGCCAAAGTTCAGGGGTTGTTCGCCAATTTTGTGGGTTTTAGGGCACGGAAGGAGTGGAGCTCGCCAGTCAGACATCCTTCCCCATCGGCTGCTCAACAGCGCCCCCCACAATGAATGATTTTAATGATAGTTACAAATTTTAACTAATAGATCTGAATTTGTTTCCTTCAGAACCCTGGAATGCATGCCATCCAGTCCAGGTGATTTGCTGCTCTTTAGTTTGTCAGTCTGGCCTAATACATCTTCCAGGTTCACAGTGATTTGGTTCAGTTCATCTGACTCATCACCCTTGAAAACCATCTCTGGAACCGGTATCTCCCCAGAAGCAAAAAAATTCATTTTAGTTTTTCTGCAATGGCCTTATCTTCCCTAAGAGCTCCTTTAATCCCTTGGTCATCTAATGGTCCAACCGATTCCCTCACAGATTTCTTGCTTCCGATTATATTTAAACTTTTTATGAGTTTTTGCCTCTATGGCCAACTTCTCTCTTTGCCTGACTTATCAATGTTTTACATTTAACTTGACAATGCTTATGCTTTTTCCGATTTTCTTCAAATGGATCTTTCTTCCATTTTTTTGAAGGATTTTTTTTTGAGGATAGTTTAGCCTCTTACTCCTCTCCTTTTAACCATACTGGTAATCATTTTTCTTTCCTTCCACCTTTGCAGCTGCACCTTTTTTTTTCTATTTTCCTCATTTTATCAGGTTCTCTATTGAACATTTAGAATTAGAACTGTAGATTTATTTACTTGTTCCCCGTCCAGTTATTAGTTTAAATTTGATCATGTTATGATCAGCTTTATGCAAAGATGGCATTCTAGTTCACCCCTGTCGGGATAACTGGTTGATTCGTGCCTGGAGTTGATGGCTGCCGCATTGGAAGTAGTCCCTGGGTAAGGGTACATATGCGACCTTTTCAACGCGCATTGCTTTCCCATGGAATCTGCAGTTTCAGAGCTATGTGGTGAGGCTGCTCCTAACATTGGAGGTGAAGTTTCAGTGGTGCTGGTGGGTAAAGGCAGTTCATCTCAGGAAGGGGGGTTTCCCTGGAGACACCGCATTGGTTTTTACTCATGACAGATGTGAGCCTGATAGGTTGAGGGGCTCACTGTTGAGAGTTGATGATGCAAGGTCCCTGGAGTGCAGAGGGGAAACAGTGGACCATCAACAGATTGCAAGCAGGGGCAGTTTGCCGAGGGTCTAGAGGCTCGGGCAGTCCAGATAACGTCAGTCAATGTGAAGACTGTGGCTTACATCAATCATCAAGGTGGAACCAAGAGTCAACAATTGTCGAAGGAAATAGATGCACTCATGGAGTCAGCAGAACATCATCTACTAAGTAGATCTGTTTATCGCATTGCCGGAAGGGACAGTATCGGAGCAGACTTCTTGACAAGAGAAACTTGGACCCTAGGGTAATGGGAGCTGGCAGATGAAGCGTTTTGGTTCCTTGTGAACCATTGGGGCCTACCGGACCTAGCCTGTTCATGACTTTCAACAATGCAGAGGTTCCACACTTTTTAGTCATAAAGCGGGATCCTAAAGCATTGGGCGTTGATGCTCTTTTTCAGCCGTGGCCACGTAGCACCGTGTTGTAGGTGTTTGCCCCCCACTAGCCTCTGGTAGGCAGGATTGACTGGAAGGCTGTAAGTCAAACCAACACTGTCCTTTTAGAGTCTTCGGTTTGGGCTTGGAGGTTATGGTATGCCAATCTCTAGAGACAGCTGTGGGAGGCAGTCCCCTCAGGCTACCATCTTGAAAGGATCTGTTACGGCAAGGAACCATTTTTCACGAAAATCTAGATGTGTTTTATCTTATGGTTTGACTATTGAAAGGGCTCAGTTGCTGAAGTACGGTTATTTGCCTGCTGTAAATTCCACTTTCCGTCGGGTCATTTTTTCTACTCCAGTAACCTGTTAGGATTTGGAGAGTTTTCAGATCTGGGGTTGTGAGTGAGGCTCTCAACCTCTCAGAGTGGCTATTCCTTTAATTTTGGAATTCTTACAGGATGGCTTTCATAAGGGACTTGGACCTTAGCTCCTGGAATTCTTGGCAGATCTGACTTTTTTTCAGCTGCGGTGTGCTCTTTCCTTACAGCTACTTACCTGACATCCCGGCATTGTGCTCGGGCAGAAGCATCGGCCCTTACTTTGGGCCTCAGTCTGCGGCCTAGGCCTGATGCATTCATTTAAAATGAATGCAGTAAATGTTTTGTCATTTTGGGGGGGGGGTCCCCCCTGAATGAAACAAATTAGTCTTATTCATTGCGTTTTGCACATTCATTTTAAATGAATGCACATCCCTACAGATTACTGGAAGCAAGTTTGAAAACGTAGGTGCTTCCAAAGAGTATCTATCTCTGCAAATTGTGCATGATAAACAGTAGGGACATCAAGCAGTCCTTTCTGCAATGATCGTAAAATCCATGATGTTTATAAATGTGCCGCATAGTGTGTGCCCAAGGAAAAGTCTAATTGAAAGAAACTTGTGTACATTGCTACATTGTAGGTCACTTTTGGTGAAGTTGGTATAATGCTGGAGTTAAATCACACTTCCACAAAACCATGTACACCACTACAAACTGAGTTGCAATACTCAACCCCTCCCTTGCAAACTTATTTTCCTTCTGGTGAATTAGCCCCTTGCACCACAAAATATATAACCCACACTCCTAACCACAGCACACTGGTGGAAACCTTGTCACAATACACACACTCCCTTTCACACCATTACCACATACCTCCCCCCTACACACCCCCACAAACTCAGTTGCAGCACTCAACCCCTCCCCTGCACACCTACTCACCCCCAGCCACTCAGTGCCTCACAATATCATATACTGCTTATGCTTACACCTCAAAAACATATCTTGCCTTTTGCACAAATCAACTCTGCACACCTACTCGCCCCCCTCTCAACACCACCACATACCATCCACACGTGCACCTTTTCACCTCCATTGTCACATGCCACCTGGTTCGTAGTCCACTGCTCAAGCTACTAGGAGTAACCTAGTGGTTAGAGCAGCAGGCTAGGAACCTGGGAAGCCAGGGCTCAAATCCCCTGCTGCTCCTTGTGACCTTAGGCAAGTCATTTTACCTTCTATTGCCTTGGGTACAAATTTAGATTTGAGATAGGTAAATGTCTATAGTACCTGAATATAATCTGCTTTGACGTGTTGAAAAGCAGAATTTAAATCAAATATGCCTTCACCCAACTGCCCACATTGTACAAACCAGAAACTCAGTTGCAACGCTCACACCCCCACACATCCACTTACCCTCTCATTCCACCATGCAACACCCACTCAACTTGTACCACTGAAGCCACCACCATCCAGACACTCCAGACCTCCACTACCACAAAAAACACAAATCAGAACACCCAAATGCTTCTACCCAGACCCCTAATTATCTATCTATATATCTATCCCCACCTGCACAAATCCAGTCTACAAATTCTCTGTGCCACCATATTCCACTGTTGCAGCCTCAAACCAAGGTGAGCACTTCAGCACATCTGCTCATGCATGAGCATAGCACTACTCAACTGGAACAGAGGGAAAGCCTGGCATGCTGCTGAAGTTGATGCAGGAGACCTTAGGCAATGTGGGGCCATAGCCAGTGGAATAGAAGAAGAAAGGCTTCTGTAGTTTCCAAGGCCTCACCAGTGGCAGGAAGAGTAGAAGTGGGAAAGAGGGTGGGGGAGCATGTGTTGGAGTTAAATGGAAGGGGATAGGAGGAGAAGGGAGAGTGAAGAAGAAAGGGTATACATTTTAAAGGAGGAAAATGGAAGAAAAGTGGAGAGTGCAACCACATAGTCTACCATCATCCCAATACACACCCATTCTCCTACCCTCATCTTCTACACACGCCTACCCCACCGAATCTCACTACACAAATGGGGGAGGAAAACAGGGGAGTGTGGAAGAGTGGGAAAATGTATGCGCACACCACCCAGCTTCAGGATGTGCAATACTGTCCCCCCTACACACTGGGGGGGGGGGGGTGCGTAGAGAGTGGGTGCACACTCATTTCCCTCTCCCCCAGAGTACTACCCCTGTATCACCCAACACATATGTCCCTTGCTCCCCTGTCATTCCCGCATACATCTCACCTACACTAGCAGCACTTCTGCACACATGAGAGAGCAAGGGGAGCAGGACAAAGTGTAGAGTGCAAGAGGGAAGGTGCCCTCACCCCTGCAAGCCTCTTGACCCACACTTTACCAGGCCTTCCCCACTGAACCCCACAAACACACACCTACCCCCATTCCTCCATTTCCACAGAGCAAATGCAAAGCACCCAGTCATCTGGAGCTTTGATAATACAGCAGGTCCTGGCATTATAAAATGCACTCTTTGCAGTTGACATGTAAGCAATTCTAAACCCTCTTGGGAGTTTCTCTTAACATACGGGCACATTCAGTCTGAGGAAGGAAATGGAGGGCAGAGTCTCAGGAATTCTATAGTTCTCTCCCCCCACCCATTCCTTTGCTTTTCACATGTAAGCAGGAACATAGAGCTTACTGATGGGCTTGGCGAGCAGGGGTGCAGATCCTAGTACTGTAACAATATATTGGCATATGTAACTTTTTTTTTTTTGTATTTGCTTTTGGACATTGATATTCTGTACCCTGCTTTTTGTGAAATTCCATATTTGCTGTCTTAAAATAGAGATAGAAAAAAGAGAGCCAATTGCTTTAGAAATGGACAGGAGGTAGAACTCCCCTGCTTTTCAAGTAGGGTATATTTTATAAAATGAGTTAAAAAGTTGGCTAGGTAAAGGTGATCTCTTTATTAGGGAAAGAAGGTGTTTTGAAACAGGTTTGCAGGTCTGTTAATGTTCTTTTCCTGAGGCAGTCCTAAGCAACAAGACACAGATTTATGTGGAGGATTGTTTACAGGATGAAAGGGTGGAGCCATAAGATTCTTTTTAAAGATACATTTATTCCCAAACATGGGAAATATGTAAAAACAAAAAATATATATATTACAGATGAGTTTGGCCCTTTCCACTTGACAGGCAAATTATGATAAAAGTATTTCAAAACAAAACAGGTAAACCTGTAGCTGCTAAAATCAATCAGTACAGGGTTGCAGGAAGAGAAGAATAAGTATCTAGGATGTTGGGCAAAGTCTTCTTACTCCAGCAACTGTTGGTGGAGGCTCGTGGAAACACCTCTGGTCTTTGAAACATCCCAGATATAGGGACAAAGAATAGAACAAGGAAAACTGGCGAATGTCCAAACACAATAGAAAGTTATACTTTAAAAAAAAAAAAAAAAAAAAAAGCACTTTCCAGCAGAGCACAAGGTACAAGTACCACTAATGTATCCCTTACTCTCTGGGTTTCTTGAGAGGTACAGCATAAAGCCAAATGTCCCCCAACCAATGCTCCTGCCAATCAAACTTGAGCCACCACTAATACAATTCAGTAGGCCCAAACTAGACCTCTGCCACATAGTTAGCCTTGTGCTCCCTCGGCCATTACTCTGCATCTTTATCATTGTCCATAATGACCATACATAGTAACTTTTAATTTAGCAGGGTACAGCAGGGCATATCTGATATTCAGCTCCTGTAACTCCCTTTTAACAATGGCAAAAGCTTTTTCTGTGCAGATCTAAAAAGAAATCCTTGCCTGAAATTTTAATTCTTGTAGCTCTTTGGCTGCTTTCAAAATCGGGTGCTTGTCTTTAAAATTATGAAGTTGGAATATAACAGCATGGGGGCGACCATCCTGTGTAGGAGCCAGGGGCTAAAGCTCAGTGTACCTGATCGATTTTGATTACACCCTTGCTGCAGTCTAAGCTTAAAATGTTAAGCAGCCATTTTGAGAAAAATGTTACCACATCGCTACCTTTGGCTTTCTCCAGGACTCCAAGCATCCATATATTGCACCGGTAAGACCTGTTTTCATTTAGTTTCTGCAACACTAAGAGGTAATTTTTTTTTTTTCTAATTTATCAAGCTATGTAGCAGTCATCTCTAGATCCATTATCAAATTTGACTTGATAATTGGAGGGAGGAGGACATTAAAGAGAGATGTTGCGATAGCATTTAATTTTCAAAAGGGAAACTATAAGAAAATAAGAAATAGGAAAAAACTAAAAGTATCAGCCATGAGTTCTATTTAAGAATACTATCTTGGAAGCCCAGATCAAATGTAGTCCATGCATTAAATGTTGGAGCTGTATAGCAAAAAATGGAAAAGGGATTCAAATGAAGAAAACAGGGAATGGCTTATGCACTGGAAGTTATATTGCAAAGCATTAAGGAAAGACAATTTGAAAAGAAGCTTGCTGAAGAAGCAAAAATTCATATCTTTTTCAGGTACCTTCGAAGCCAAAAGCCTGTGAGGGAGTCAGTTGGACCATTAGATGACTGAGAATGGAAAGGTACACTAATGGAGGACAAGGCCATAGCAAAGAGGTTAAATGATGTTCTTTGTTTTGATTTTTACTGAGGAGGATGTAAAGCAGATACCCATGCCAGAAGTGATATTTAAAGGTGGTGATTCAGAGGAAATGAAACACATCTCAGTAAACCTGGAAGATGTAATAGGGCAAATTAACCTAAAGAGTAGCATGGCAGCTGGACCAGATGCTTTAAATTCCACAATACTGAAAGATGAAATCGCAGACCTATTATTCTGTAATAACGAAAATCAGCTCCTGTACATTAAGACTGGAGAGTGGCAATGCCAGTCTTTAAAAAGGGTTCTAGAGGTGATCAGGAAACCACAGACCAGTAAGCCTGACTTCAGTGCTAGGAAAAATGATTGAAACTATTATAAAGAACAAAATTGCTGAACAAATGCATAGTCGGTCATAGTTTAATGGGTCAAGCCCAACATGGGTTTAGCTAAGGTAAGTATTGCCTCACTAATCTGCTGCTTTGTTGGTTTGTTTTTTTTTTTCTCCAAGGTGTGCACAAAAATGAGCCAGCTGATACAGTGCATCTGGACTTTCAGAAAGCATTTGACAAAGTCCCTCATGAGAGACTCTTGAGGAAATTAAAAAATCATGTGATAGGCAATGTTTTCTTGTGGACTGAACTGGTTTAAAAAAAAAAACAAAAACAGAATAGGGTTAAATGGTCAATTTTCTCATTGAAGAAAAGTGATTTGCAGGGATCTGTGCTGAGACTGCTGCGGGTTAACATCTTTGTAAATGACCTAGAGAAGGGAATAACAAGTGAGATGGTCAAATTTGCTGCTGATACAAAATTATTCAAAGTTGTTAATTCATAAGAGGACCTTGGGAGACTGGGCATTTGGATGGCATTTAATGTGGACATGTGCAAAGTGATGCACATGGGGAAGAGGATCCCACGTTATAGTTACACGATGCAAGGTTCCGCATTGGCAGTCACCCAGGAAAAAGATGTAGGTGTCATCATGGGTAATAGGTTGAAATCCTCTGCCCAGTGTGCAGCAGCGGCCAAATAAACTAATAGAATGCTAGGAATTATTAGCAAAGACATGGCGAATAAAACAGGCTATCATAATGCCTCTGTAACGTTCAGTGTGCGACTACGCCTTGAGTACTGTGTGCAGTTCTGGTCTCCAATCTCAAAAAAGATATGGCAGAATTAGGAAAGGTACAGAGAAGGGCAACCAAAAATGATAAAAGGGTGCAATGAAGTTAGTAGGTGATCCATTTAATAGAAATAGTTTTTTTTTTTACTCTATGCATAATTAAACTCTAGAATTTGTTGCTGGAGCATATGGTAATGGCTGTTAGTGTACCTGCGTTTAAAAAAAAAAAAAAAAAAAAAAAAAAAGTTTGGACAAGCTCTTGGAAGAAAAAGTCCATCAACCATTATTAAGGTGAATTTGTGGAAATCCACTGTTTGTCCTGGGATAAGCAGCATGGAGTATATTGGCCACTGTTAGAAGCAGGTTGCTGGCATTGATGGACCTTTACTCTGACCCAGTATGGGAAAACACATTCTTATCTTCATGTCCTGCTCATCCAAACACTGTTTTGGACCGATTGTAGCAACTGAGGTGTTACGTCTGCTATTACACTTGGACAAGAGTCAAATTTCTTAGAAATAGTATTCGAAGATGTTTTCAATCAGAGCATGAATGGAAGCAGCATGTTCTCCCTGTCTCATAGGCCTCAAATCCACATCATCGGAGACCAACTCCTCCACTGGCGCTTTTGTTTTTCCAGGCAGAGTGAGTGAACTGATCACTAGCTAATACCCTTGGCTTGAGACATCCTAATTCGTGGGGATCAAGCTACAGCTCAGGATAATTGATTTAGCTCAAATCAGGCAGGAACTCAGTTGATGAGCGGTCACCCCGGTTAGAGCATAACCAAAGGTCATCTCTAAATATTGATGAAGATGACTGGTGTGATGTTTGATATGCCTCTTAAGTTATATTTCTGTATTAAGAATAGAGAATTAATGTCTTGCTTATTGCATAGGACATATAGATGCCCTTTACTTTTCTAATTTTAGCGGCTCAAGGCCTTTTTGTTGGCAGGAGTGTGGAATTCAGGCACCTTGTGTGGTGGGAATGTGTCGTTATTGTGAGAGAGTTCTGGGAAAAAGTGCCAAATGAAATCCAGACTATTACTCGTTGAATATTTCAATCTTAGTTTATTGGGGCGGTAGGAGTCCAGTGTTCTACACTTGAATCTTAATCTCACATTTCCTTCCTGGAGCTAGAATTGCTATAGTTCTTTGTTGGAAGGCCACATCATTTCTGATGCACTGCAGAAGTGCCATGGCAGAGATTGCAGCTATGAACCAGATTACTTTATGCCCTTAAGAATAAATTGGATAGCCATGAGTAGGTCTGGGGAGGGTGTACGTGGCATGGGGGTGTTTGCTTCCTTAATTTCTGTATTTTATTTTCTTTTCTCTATATTATAAAATTAGGGGTCCGGGTGATCACTTCAGCACGACAGTGCATGCGCACGCACGGACCCGGCAACGACATTGGGAGGGCAGGCCCCCCAACAGCAGAGACTGTGCGAAACGCGGGACTGTTGCAGCAGCTTTGAAATGACCGCAGTTCACTGACCTGACTGGCGAGGAGAGCAGGCCCCAAAGCGTTACACACAAACTCCAGCCCCGACTCTGCAGCACCTGAGGAATCTGTAATGGGGCGGTCGGCCTGGAGAAGAAGCACGGAGCAGGAAAACCCAACTAAAACAGAGCCTCGTGCAGACTCCAGGTCACGTGCTCAAGCTGGGAGAGGGAGAGGGGGGACAAATGCAGAGTGTGCAGGAGAGAGGAGATTGCTTTAAAAGAGCTACAGAGGTCTGTGGCATAGACTGGGAAAATGTTGACCTTTCAACCATTTTAAGATTACTTCACAAACATGACCTGTAGGGGAGAATGGCAAGAGAGCGTTTCTTCAGCAGTGTCTCTAATTTGCAAACACTTATAGGACACTCTACACAAGGGAGAAGGTTTTGTGGTCTCTTTCCAAATAGGGAACTTTTTGATCTCTATGCCAAGTAATGTGTGGTGTAAAACACAGCACATTGCCTTGCTAACACCATCCTTGCAGTCCTGCCTGGGGGTGGCTGCGTTATACTGTGGGAACGCTTTGCAGTAGCGGAGACGGGGATGCTTGTGAAAACTGAGGGGAAAAATGGTACAAAGTACAGGCAGATCCTGGAAGAAAACCTGTCTGCCAGCCACAGACATGGGACTGGGGAGTAGATTTACCTTTCAGCAGGACAAGTATCTTAAGCACAAAGTGAAAGCAACAATGGAGCTGCTTAACAAAAAGAGAATGAATGTCCTTGACTATCCCAGGGAAAGCTCAGACCTGAATCCAATAGAAATCTGTGGCAAGACTTGAAGATTGTCGTTCACAGATGATCTGCAGTCAACTTTGAGTTTTAGCTGTTCTAGAAAGAATGGGCAAAAAACTGCACCATCCCATTATGCAAAGTTAGTAGCCGGATCCGAAATGACTCATGGCTGCTGTTTCTGCAAAAGGGGCTTCTCCCAAGTCTTGAGTCAAGGCTTTGAAGATTTATGCAGTCAAGGCTTTGCCTTTTTTTTACAGCATTAACTACTTTTGGAATCCTTCTATAATTGTTTTTTTGTGATGGAAGCAGAGAATATATTGTATAGATCAGAGAAATAAACTCCTACTTCAATGCATTTTGAGAAGTATTTATTAAAATGTGAAAAATGTTGAGTGTGAAGACTTACAAGTAGAAAATAATTTTCAATGGCAAGGAAGTTCTAAAACTTCACGGGGTAGACTCAAGAACATTAGAAAATATATTTTCATGGAAAGAGTCATGGATGCCTGCACTTAAAAAGCATGGGATAAACGCAGAAGATTCCTAGTGGCAAGAAGATAGAAATGAAACACTCATATCACTGCAGTATTGTGCTTCATGCAGGTTATGTCTGCATTTTGCTACCTAGAAAGCAGCGGGCAACATGCAGGGAGTAGGAGTTGTAGCCCAAAGCGGCATTGGTACAATTACATCAAATCTTCAAGAGACCATTGGGCTGATCTGTATGGAGTAGTAGTTATAATCCTAAAAGGCAGCAGTATTATTTTTGATGGGGAGAAGAGGAAGAACAAGTGGGTGTCAGGTTTCACATTTGAATTTGAATTGTTTGCATCTACCCAAAGTAGACAAATTGCTGTTTTGTAGTTTGGATGGGCCATATTGGTCTTTATCTGTTGCCATTTATTCTTACCCCTTTCCCTCCTTTTGTCCCCCAACAATGACTCTGGCTGGCTGTCTCCTTCCTCATCTTTTACCACCTTTGGCTTGGTCATGCTTCCCCAACCCTTCACCACTTTGGCTCTCTTAAACACACTCTCCATCACCGTTTCTATCCCACTCAATACTATCTCTAGTTTTCTTTCACATGCACCCTCCCGTTCTGGCTTTCTCTTGCATCCTCCTACTCTTTGTCTGTCAGCTCTCCTGTAGCCCTGTTCTGGGTTTAGACCGTGAACACTGGCACTCTGACCTGAGGGGCTACCTGAGAGGCTTATTGCCTGCATGCACACAGGACTACCTCGGGGACTTATCCAATATAAACAATTGCTGGGATTACACCTGGGGTCTTAAACCCAGGAGCTTATTCCCTACGCAAATAGCCACACACAAACTGTGTGTGGCTGGGATTCAGTACATCGGTTCCAGATTAGGAAAGTAAGTTTATTTGAGCAATAGGAGAATTGAACAAATTACTACTTCTGTATGATCTGATTTTATGGTAGAAAAAGCGTACATGTTTCCAAAGGATCAGCCTGTTCTATCACGTCCAGAACGCACGCTCCCTCTCTAGCTGTCTTTTCCCTTATACACTAAATGCTTGGGAAAGTGGTGATGTTCCCTCCCTCTGAATTCTTATCAACTTGAGGTGCAGCTGTGTGGCCTTTGCTTTCTCTCAGGCTTTAGTATAAATTTGCTTGCTTTCTCATCTCTACTGAAATAACTAAACCCTTTTGCCTGTTTGTAAACATTTTACAGTGCAAAACAGTAAATAGGAGTTCTCTTAGAGGTTGGCCTGTGGCCTTCAAACTTCTCTCTGTCTGGGTGAAAACTCTGAATCCATATGGCCTACCCTCTTATATAAATCCTTAACAAGAGTAAGAAAAAATGACTCCAACAAGCCCCTCCCCAGCTCCTGTGTCCCTGTACTTCGGTGCTACGTACTTTCATGCATAATGCCTTCAATCCCCCCAGTATGGTTCCATTGCAACCTCTATCCTGGAGCGCTCTCCACCAAATGATTCTGCCACACCTACTGTAGAACCCATGACAGTATGAATCTTAGGAAGAAAAATTCTAATTTCAAGGGAGGTAACAGTATTCACCAGGCTTCCCTACCCCCTGCAAACTTTACTCCCCTTTCAGCATTCGCTATATGGATCATTAGTTGTTACTTCCTCCCCATCCCCACTTTAAGCATTGGATTCCTTCTCGTCCAGATGAATGGCTTATGCCTACTGACCAGCAGATGGAGACAAACGGGTTCTCTGATGTCAGCATGGATGCATATAAGGGAAGGCATGAGTCTGCCACTATTCTCTGTCTCCAGCAGATGGTAGGTAAGCATCCTGTGCTGTGGACTAAAGTCTGAATAGGTTACTGGAGATTTGCGTGTAGCAGACGCTCTTGTGATGAGACTCTGCCAAAGTTTAAAAAAAAAAAAGAAGCTGCAGCAGCATGATGATGAGGCAGGTTGGCTGGCGCTGTCATCTGCAGATGAGTGAGGTTCTTGTTTGAAATCCTTTTTTTCTTGGACCAAAGTATCAGGGCCTCAGAGGGAGAGCATAGCCAGATCTTCAGAGTGCAGGAAAGTCCCTGCTCTGTAGCAGTCGTGGAGTTTGCAAGATATAAGCAGGGGGTCGATTTGGGGGGGGCCCATGTACAGAGTCGCAGCTACGAAATTGTCCCTTTCTGGGGACGGAGGACTGTCAGTGGGGCTATCCAGGCAACTTGTTCTGCTGAGGAGTTGAGCACGGTGGTGGGAACAGCAGCTGTTTTGTGAAGGGAGCAGGAGCCTCTCATCCTGAGTCCCATGGAGCATGAATTGGGCAGTTTTGCATCTTGAGGTCTCTTGGTTGGCCTGTGCTGCTATATCGAAGGAGTTTGTTTATTTAGAAATTCTTATATACCGCAACCTGCATTGTTCGGGGTGGTTTACAATAAAACATATATAATGAATAGAATTAAATAAGTAAAATACAATATGAAAGGCGGAAAAATAAAATAGAAAATTAAAAATGATGGATCATGTAGTTTCTAATGAGTAGAATTCGGTCCAGTGATCCACCCTGGGTTTTACTGCTACCATGAAGCTTTTCGTGGGCAAAAAGAGGCCTGCAAAGGTAGAGGAGAGAGAAAAAGATTTGCCCTCCAAATCTGAGGATTCTTTGGAGGATTTTAGAACCCTGTTGGCAGTGAAGAGGAATTTATTTTATATATATTTATTTTGATTTATATTCTGCTTTTTGGGCCTTCATAGTGGATTATGTTCAGATATTGTAGGTATTTCCCTGTCCCCAGAGGGCTTACGATCTAACCAGGTGATTCATCAAGTTGCATCATGCGATATTTTGCATTTCTCCAACCAGTTACCCCCCCCCCCCCCACATTTACAATAACCTTTGCATGTGATTTGCATGCATGAATAATGTAACTGCATGGAAAGAAGGTCATTACTAGGCAGTCTTATGTAAATATTTTCACAGCTGTCAGGAGGTAGTCAGCCGTGATAAAAAAAAAAATCTACACCTTTTTGAAATGCATTAGACGTGTGGCTGGGGGGCCCGGGACCCTAATGCGCGTCTCAAGGTTCTTGACGCATATTTAAAGCAGCAGTCAAAACAAACAAAAAAAAAAGTCGCTGCAAATGGGGAGGTTGAGCAGGGGTCAGTGCTACCTTCTGTCTTAACCTGAGACTGCTGGTCAAGGTGGCAGACTCGCACAAAATGTGAAAAGTTAAACACGTGTGGCAGTGCCTTTCAACAAATACTTTCAGGCCCACGCCCCTGTCCAAAATACCCCGTACCTTAAACTGGATCCTGTGTCAGGGCCGGGTTCAAAATGGCGCCAACCTGACCTAACCCCAGTTATGTGACCTGGGGTAAGATCCAGGGAGATTTTGAAGTTGGTTGTCATGGTGGTATAGCAAGAAAAATTCTTGACATCCTTGGATCTTATGAAGGCATGTTTATGCGTTCCGATCTCTGAGATTATTTTTTGTTTCACAGTATTTCTAATTTCATGCTCTGCCCTTTGGATTGGCCATAGCAACACAGACCTTTTCAAAGGTCTTGATAGTGGTGGGAGCTGTGCTGTGGAAGAAAAGGAATTTTGGTGCACCCATATCTGGACGATTAGCTCATATGAGCAAAGTCAAAGTGGGAGAATTCTGTAGCCACCAGTCGGGTGTTTGCATTTTGCAGGATCTCAGTTGGGTGGTGAGTTTTTCCAAGAGCAGTTTAAGGCTGCCTGAGATCCTGGAGTATTTGGGAGCTCTGTTCAACACAGTTCTGGGTCATGTTTGTTTGGAGCAAAGAATTCAGACATTGCGTCAGGTTCAAGCACTAATGTTAGTCTCATACTGCCGGCTATCTGCCTATCTGCATCTTCTGGATTTGATGGCAGTGGCATTGGATCTGGTTCCCTAGGCAAAATAACTTTTGAGACCCCCAGCAGAGAGTCTTGACCAGGTAGGATCCACAATTGCAGCAGTATTTCTTCTATCTTCCTGTTTCAGCACATGTCAAAGTAAGTTTGGCATGGTGGATGGATTTCAGGGATTTGGTGAAAGAGGTGGTAGAGCTATAGTAAGATTGTATTTGTACATGGTTTCTTTTCCTTACCTTTGAATGTCTTGTTTATTTGGTGAGCCCCTTGGCTTTGGGGGGGGGGGGGAGGTAATTTTAAAATGTAAAGCTTAACTTGTTACAGGTAATGCAAGCTGAGGGGGTGATGGCAAACCTGTTTGTCTAACTCCAGCTGCTGGTCACTAGGCATCACCCATTTTGTCTGGACTGGTTTGACTGTATTCAAGGAAAGCACATTTTCAGGCAAGGTTAAATTTCTCCTTTTGAGAACTCATCCGCCACTCCTCCCCCCCCCCGACCCATAGACGTAAGTCACTGAGGTACACACCGGGTTGAGCGTTCTCTTCTGCTCCCTGTGTTGGAAAGAGAATATGAGTCGTGCACTTCCTCTCGCCCTGAGCCTTTGCTGAACTGCCCCAATCTGCCCTCTGTGCTTTCAAACAGCATTGCCAGCAGCGGTGGCATGAGTTCCTCTTGCTCTTCCCTGCACTCACTTGGTATGATGTGTGTGTGACTGCACACATGCAAATCTCGCAGTCAGGTGTTTGCACTATGCACATGGATTGACACACACCTTCGACAATAAATGCTCTTGTTCTAGCAAAGCCCACCTAAAAAGGGATAATTCATTACATTTTGGCATGCAGGAAGAACATGAATATCTTGGTTCAGCTCAAAAGCCAGAAACATGATGCAGAAAAAGATCAGATGACTGACAGTTTTCCAGAGAACCAAGCCTTCAAAAAGAATCTCCCACTGTTTTCTTTGGGAAACGGTTAGAGCAGGGCTTCCCAAATCTGTCTTTGGCACCCCCACAGCAAGTTGGAGTTTTAGGATACCTGCAATGAACAGATATACAATTAATTTGCATGCACTAGATTTCCAGAGCATGCATAACATTCTAGCTATAGTGGGTCAGACCAGGAATCAATCAAGCCCAGCATCCTGTTTCCAGCAGTGGCTAATCCAGGTCACAAGTACCTGGCAGAATCTCAAATAGTAAATAGATTCCATGCTTTTTATGCCCAGCGATAAGCAGTGGCTTTCACCAAGTCTTCCATTTAAACAAACAGTTATTATCCAGGATCTCATGTGTGTCCATTGTAGGTATCCTAAAAACCTGATTAGCTGTGAGGTCCCCAGGACAGGTGTGGGAAGCCCTGTGTTAGAAGCTGCAGAACGCTGACCAACGGTCCATTCCAAAAGCCCCCTCACCCTTACAACACAGGCAGAGTAAGAGGGGAAAAAAGAACCAAAGCAGCAGGCAAAGGATGGCACTAAGAGGTCCACCAGACCTCCACAGTCCATACACCACCCACTCACCTATCACATGCACAACTCCCTCCACATCCATCCTCTCACCCACATGCATTATACAATCCCTCCAAATGCATGAAAATAACTGATTCAAAGAAACACTTCCAGAGTCAGTCCTACCTGAACCACACCCCCTACAATCATACTCTCCACTTAAGTACACATAGCCATGCCCACAAAAAGTACCTTGCAATCCTCCTTTACATATACAATCTTGCCATACATTTCTCCCCCCCCAAACCATATACCTGCATACACTCACTTATGTGCCCCCCCATGAGTGATGTTTTGGAGGTCTTGAAATAAACCCCTATCCCTGTGCATGCAGTCACTGTGAACGTACCCACCCAAGCCTACATCCACCCTTCCTAACAACTATACATGCTAACTTCAGATATTTCTAAAAAAAAATCCCACAACTTTCCATGAGCACACTTTCCCTCTGCAAGCATCTCCCAACCAAACACACAATACATACATAACCATTCGCCTGTAGCAATACCTCTATGTATGTTTTCCCTACTTATGCTTGTCAACATATAGAAATAATTATATAGTTCTTAGAGGGCTGAAAACCTGCCTTATGAGTAATGGGGGCTAGTAGTGTTTCGGAGGAGGGATGTGGAGGATGGCACTAGCAGGTATGGTTGGTTTTATTGTATTAGTTACTGTATTTTACTATTATGTCTTAAATGCTTTTGTTTTATGTGATGTTTGCTTGATTTGTTTTGCTTTTATTTTTTGGAATGATATGTTATATTTTGTATGTTGCTGTGAGTGATCTTTTTTTAATCTGGAAGAGTGATTCAGAAATGTTAAATAAAATACATTGCCCATGTGTCCCATAAGCACAATAATTCTCAAAAAAAAAAAGGGATAGAAATTCACAAAAATTCACATGCAAGAACATCATCAGGTCAATGTGTGTTTTTTTTTCTTTTGATAACTTTAGCCTCTAAAACAATCCCCTCGACTTTCTATGGGAAACGGAGGCTGCAGAATATTAATCAAATTTCCATTCCAAAAGCCCCCTCTCACCCTTCCAGTATTTTGGCACAGAGCAACACAGGCAGATGGAAATGGGGAGAAATAGCTGAAGAATTCTGCTGAAAGATATCTGAAGGCACATTGAAAGCCACTTCCCCCTACTTTCCAAAAGTCTCATGCGCATCCTGTTCAGTTATGAAATATATATCCACACAGAGACATGGGAAATAACTGATTCAGCTAGTGAAGAATGGTGCCAAAAGATACATTACAAGCCATTCTTTCCCCCTCCCAATATGCATACACACTCACAACTTTGCCATAGAGACCTTACCCACCTATGGCCCCACCCACCTAGAAACCCCTATGCGCATACAGCTCCCCTGCAATACAACACTCTACCTACACACACAGCCATTCCCCCAATAACACTCCAGCCCCCTGCACATGCTTCATGTTTTGTATCCCCTCACAACCATCTATCCATCCAGACACACCCATACATTTATTTATTTATTTATTTTTAGATTTTTATATACCGGTGTTCCTGTATGAAATACAAATCACTTTATTTATTTACGGGTTTTTTATATACCGAGGCACGTTTGCAAACATCACCTCGGTTCACAATGTAACATAACTGAGCAACAAGCTTTACAATAATAACATTTTTTAACAGAGAGGGGGTAAACAGGGACAGGAGTAGATAATACGTGAATTATATACATATGTACATGTTAGTTTTTACAAGGGCGTTCATCAATGCAATCAGAATAATTAGCAGGGGAAAGTAATAGGGAGGGGAAGGGGGGAGTATATTCACAGTGGGTGGAAGGAGGGGAGAGTAAGTAGAAAGGGCAAGGGTCAGTCGGGAGGTCATGTCACATCGGTTTACATTGAAACTGAACATAAATTTTTGCCAATAGGCATTACATAGAACAAGGTTGTGGAACTTGGAAAAGGGTAAACTAGATCAAAATAAACATTGTAATGTAAATAAATTGGCTAATGAATCTCATAGAGCAGTATAAATAAAAACAAAAACATAAAAGCAAAACAGTAGATGTCACGTGAGACCTACAGCAAGAGAATGGATACGGAGTCAAGTAGATCCTGGAGAATGATCTCCCCATGTAAACCTCTCCCATACCTGCAACACCATCCACTCACCCCCATGCATTATGTGCTCCCTCCAGAGACATAAAAATAACTGAGGCAAAGAAACACTTTGACACACTCCTACCAGAACCACACCCCCTACAGTCATACCCTCCACAAATCTGTTGGAAGGCGTTTCTGAAACCATTCCTCTGCATGCGTTTCCTACTTCTTTATAGCTTCCAGCATGCAGAATGTTGGAGAGCAGTATCTAAGAGGGATTAATGTCTGTCCATCCATAGACACAGTAACTCTCCCCAAGACACATGAAAATGTAAAGATTGCATATCGGAAAACCAGAAACATCAGGACAGTATTTTTGGAGGATGGAGCCTGTCTGGGTTCACCTTGGTGCAATACCATATACTGAATTTATTGTATTTCTCTTTAAACCTTTTTGAGCGTAAAACACATGAAAGAACAGTATATAAATACAAATAATTGTTTTCCTTCCTCCTGATTATCTTCACATTGTCATGTAACTTGTTTCACAAAAAGCTTACATTGCTTAAAACCATCTGCACTTTCCTGGGATCTCAGTGTGGTCCTTGCTCCATCTGATAAAAATATCTTTTGATCCCATGAAGACTTGCCTCCTCAAGTATTTAATGTGGGAAGTAGTATACACACAGCTCGGTACTGTGTACATATACTAAGTGTCTTCCAAAAGTAGTCTCTGATTTCTACCTTTTAATCTTTTGTAGTACTACCTTTTTTTCTCAGCCCTCAGGTTCATAGAGCCAAGTTGGGCAAACACATCTTGAATAATAAAAGAGCACGGTCTTTCTACATTGGCAGAACTAAAGATGTTAGAAAGTCCAGCTGGCTGTTTTTCACTTGACATGAACAAACCTGGACTAGCAGTCAAAAAAATGTACAATTGTAAAATTGGATTTTGGACTATCTCTCTTCTTGTAACATCAAAAAAGGTCTGTATTAAAGGCTGTATAAGAGCAATGCCAAGGGCAAGGTGATCTATAGATCACCTTGCCCCTCAGAGAGACAAACTCTTACATGGAGTCACTTCACCCTCCATTGTCTGTGTGAGCTTTCTGGGGACAGGAAAATAGCAACAGTACCTGAACTTAATCTGCTTTGAAGTGTCTGAAAGGTGGACTATAAGTCGTCATAAATACTTCTCATTGTGTATTTACTGCCTGGATACTCTTGCCTTGAAAGTAAATTTGGCTAGTCATTACTAAGAAATGTATTTTTATTAATCACCCTTTTGAAGAGTGATCCATAGCAGTATACAGGTGAATTGAGGTAAATTTTAATTTATTTACTTTCTAACAATACTATAACCGGTGGAATAATGAGAGAAAAGTGGCAGCACAGTACACAATTAAATTAAAAAAACCACCTCACAATATAAAGTAAAAACAGACTGGAGATATACTGTGCTTACCTTATGAGTCTAAATTGAAAACAGCATCCACACATGAACTGGAGGTAAGGGCATAATGAATGGAACACTTGTCATACTGAGGCACAGTTACTTCTTCTGTCAGAGGTACATGCAGCTAGGTAGTTGTCACCCATTAAATGCCAGATCAAAGATCCAGACTTTCACATGCTTTCTGAAATAGAGGTAACTTTGCATTAGGTTTGGCTCTTCTGGAAGTGAGTTCCAAAAGTTGGGAGCTTAACCTGAGAGAGGTCACTGGTTGCTCAGTTTCCTTTGAGAAAGGGTATAGTTGGAGATGCTCGTAGGCAAGAGATCTCATAGAGGGAGAGTCTGTTTCTTCTAAAGGCCTTGAAAATGTGACATTTTAAAGTTTGACCCAGAGGGCACTGCTAACCAGTCAAGTTTTTGCAGAAAGGGTAAAATGTGGTCATGCTGTTTGCAGCCACCTTTCTCATGCAGCAGCAGTTTGGATTAATTGGAGCTGATGTAGCTTCTTTGCAGTCAGGCCATGATAGTGTTACAGTAGCCAACCATGAGGTCATCACAGTATGGAATACTATGACCAGCATTGCTTTCTCAGTGCATGGGGAGAATTGTTACAGATGGCAAAAGCTTTTAAGTTAACTGAATTTGGGTTAACGTAGTTCAATGCCAAGTCCAGTAGAATCTTAAGACTCCTGACTTGGGTTTTTAGTGGGAGCTCATGGTCCCCAAAAGGGATACGTAAGTCTGGAACCGGACTACTCGCATTTTGAACAAACAGGAACTCTGATTTAATTGGTTCAAACACTGGGGCTCATGCAGTAAGGTGCATTTGGCAGAATGCACAGTTTTACCCATAGTTGTGTGTAAACCTTACTACCGATGCATAAAATGTGCATGTAAAACTGTTTAATGCAATTGCATGCAAATTTATTTATTGATTTGTACAGTTTTATATACCATCATTCGGTTTAGCCATCATAACGGTTTACAAGATTCAAACAGAATACCGATAAATGATACATAGATAAATTATGCAGAGAGCTTCACTGGGCGGTAATGGAAATTTTACTCCTGGTCAGAGATGGAGTAAAATTTCCAGTGCTGATTCTGTCTGACTACAGCTAGCCCTGAAAACAAACAAACATTCAAAGCAAATGCAGCCACACTTTGATTATGAAACCCAAGGTTCTATCTCTCTCTTTTTCCTTCCTGCTCCTGTCTATCTCCCACTCTTTCGCTGTCTCCTTTGGGGTCTTTGTGGGGTAAGAAGGCAGGACAACTGAGAACGACCTAGCCACCTCTCACCTCTTCCAAAGGATGAAGACTTCTTCACCGGGCTGCCTTCTATTGGTGAAGAAAGGAGAGAGAGGTCAGCAAAAGCCAGTAGGGACTTTTTCCATCTGACCCTCTCTGTCACAGCCCTGGCTCTGCCTGACCAAGAGTAAAGTGCATTGTGCTTATCTCCAAAATCCTTCCATGGCCTTGGGAATGCTGTACAGTGACTCTGAACTGCTTTGGAGAAGAGTCAGCAAACTTGCAGGCATGAAACTTTTTTTTTTTTTTTTTTTCCCCTTTCCAGATTTCTAGGATAGGTGGAGGTGGTTGCAGCTTTGAGCTGCAAGAGGAGCCTGAAATGTCTTACGGCCACACTTCCAAAGGGGTCCAAGGACCGCTCCCTGAGGCACACTGCTAGTAACACCCCCCCTCCTCAGATAAAATTCCATTTACCACTACCCTTTTGTCACTCCCACTCATCCCGTTTCTAACCAGTCAGTCACTCTAGGATCCATACCAAGGGCTCACAATTTATAAGTCTTCTGTGCGGAACCCTGTCAAAGGCCTTGCTGAAATCCAAGTACACTATTTATTTATTTTTATCTAAGAGCATTTATAACTCGCCCTTTTTACATTCAGAGCAGGGTACATTAAGAGGACCAAATATCGTGACTGGCTAGAGTCAACGATATGAGTAAAGTCAAGCGTTATATGGCAAGGCTACACAAGGAAGTGGCAGGTATACGGTGGCAGCTAGTTAATAGTCATTAAGAGGTTAAGGCATTAACCTATATTTTGATACTATAAATAATATGAGTAAAAGGATGTTTACCTAATCCAAGCAATTGATTTAGATTCGTCTGGCAAGATTTACTTCAGGTAAAACCATGCTGTCTCAGATCTTGCAATCCATTGGATCCCAAAAATTGAACTATCCTCTGGTTTAGCAGTGATTCCATTATTTTGCTGAATGCGGAGGTCAGATTAATTGGGCAGTAGTTCCTATCCTCCTCCTTACTTCCACTTTTATCTAAAGAAACCTCATCTGCCCTTTTGCAGTCCTCCAGAACTGCTCCTTCATTGAAAAGGTCAGCCAGCAGAGCTGCCAGGATATATCTAAGGTTCCCTTAATACCCTTGGATGATTCCCATCTGGCCCCAATGCCTTATCTACTTTTAGTTAGCTCCTCATGGACAAACTGTTATGATAATCGGTTTGAGGTTTACCTCCTTTTCAATCTTATTTGTGTTTGTTTTATGTGGTTCTGCTCCAGGCCTTGTGACAGTGAACACTAAACAGATATATTAAAGCAATTTTGCTTTTTCCTCATCAGCCTCTACATATTCCTTCCCTTCACCTTTTTGAGTCTCACAATGCCACTTTTACACTTCCTTCTGTCGCTAAAAAAAAGTCTTATCTCCCCTGCTTTACTGTATTTACTATTTTTAATTCTGTTTGAATTTTTGTATTCCTGATTACTTTCCCAGCTTCTCTTACGATTTCCAGATATTGTCTCCTGTCTTCCTCTTTCTGCGATCTCTTGTAGTTTATGAATGCTAACCTTTTTTCCCTTACATTTTCATCAACTTTAGAAAACCATAATGGCCTCTTTCTTTCCTCTTACTAATATGGCTATTAGATGTTGCTGTCATGCGATGTGTAATGCCCTCCTACCTCCAGGGGCTTTGAAGTTTGTCTGCATCTTCAGCTCAACAGGGAGTAGAAGTCCTGGGAATCAAATCCAGTTCCGCGTGCTCTGTCTCTGTGTGAGGAAAGGTTTCCTAAATTCCATTATTTTCAAGCAGGGCTTTATTTCAATGCCACCTCTCTTAGTTTCATTAGATAATTTTACTGATAGTTTTCTTTATTTTATGTCAACTGCCAGGTGTATCGATACTGGTATGTTTCCCAGATTTTTGGTTAAAATTGAGCTGTTTGATTTTGCATTGCTTACTTTTTGGGCTGATATCCCAGAAGGTTGGAGTCTTTAAGTGCCTGTGGTGCAAATGCATTGTTTATCACCATCCAAATGATAGATGTATGTGTTGCCTGTGGAAGAAATCACAACATTTTTAGGATGTTACATGTGGAAAGATTACTGGAATGCCGTTCCCATTGGGGAGCTCTTCAGAAAAGTTAAGTCTGGCCCATTAACATTGAGGGACCCAGGAGCTGCATGACTGCTTATAGTGCACTGACATCAGAAGAGCATCAAACATCCATAGATGCTTGAATGAGAGGCATTCTTCCAACTCCTCCCAGCTAAAGAGAGCAAAGGATTCCACTTCCTCGGTTCCAGTATTGCAGAGTTCTGATATCATGCATCGAAAGAAGGCCAAGAAGCACTGGTCTCTATCTGTGTGATGTCAAGAGATGGGAAAATCGGGCTGCTACCTTGATTTGGACAAGAAAACCTCTTTCTCAAGAATCTCAACAGACTCAAAGGGTTTAGATACTAGCCACTGAGCTTAAGTGACCCAGGAAGATGTGGCTTCTCCTGATACCCATTTGGAATTGGCATTGTCAGTTTGTCGAGTGTCTGGACACAGTGGCGAAGAAACCTAGTAGTTAGAGCAGTGGGCTGCAAACCAAGAAAGCCAGAGTTCACATCCTGCCGACGCTTCTTGTAACCTGGGCAAGTCACTTCATCCTCCATTGCCTTGGGTACAAACAGATTGTAAGCCCTCTGGGAATAGGAAAGTACCTACAGTACCTGAACCTGATCAGTTTTAGAAGTGTCACAAAAGGTGGAATATAAATAAAAATAGAAAAAAAAGATGAAAGGATCCAGGTGGCATTGATTGAAAGGCGACAGCTTTGTCAACATTAGTAGCCTTGCAGACTTGAGGTTCAACCTCTGTTAGAGACCCTTACCATTCTGCCTCGTGCTCTTGAATATTGCTGTGAGTATGCTTATGGATCTTTTCAACATTTTTGTGAGTGATATAGCAGAAGGATTGTTGGGAAAGGTTTGTCTTTTTGCCAATGATACCAAAGTCTGTAACAGGGTAGACATCCAAGAAAATGTGGAAAACATAAGGAGGGATATAGAGAAGTTCAAGGAACAGTTTAGGGATCTGGCAGGTAATGTGCCATTTAGTTTGTAAAAATCAAAGGGATAGGTTCAGTATTGGAGGTGAAATTCTTAGCACAAAGGAAGCGTGAGATCTGGGGGTGATCGTATCTGATGATCTTACGATGGCCAAAAAGTGGATAAAGTGACAGCAAAAGCCAGAAATACGCTTGGCAGCATAGGGAGAGGAATGGTCAGCAGAAAAAGGGAAAGTTATATTGCCTCTCTATAGGTTTCTGGTGAGACCTCGGTTGGAATACTGTGTATAATTCTGGAGGCTGCACCTTCAAAAGAATATAAATATGATGGAGTCGATCCAAATGGTGGCTACTAAAATGGTCAGTGGTCTTCGTTCTAAAGCAAATGTAGGTAGACTTAAAAATCTCAACGTATACCCTAGAGCAGTGTTGGCAAACTCCAGTCCTCAAGTGCCACAAACAGGCCAGGTTTTCAGGATATCAGAATAATATGCTTGAGATAGATTTATATACAATGGAGGCAGTGCATGCAAATCTTTTCTCATGCATCTTCATTGTAGATATACTGAAAACGTGGCCTATTTGTGGCACTCGAGGACTGGAGATCACCATCACTGCCCTAAAGGAAAGGGAGAGAGAGGGAGTTATGATAGACATTTGAATATCTCAAAGGTTTCCAGGCACAGGAGGTGACCTCTTTCAACAGAAAGGAGGCTGTAGAACAAAAGGTCGTGGGATCAGGATACTATGAGGGTAGATTCAAGAGAGGTCTTATGAAATATTTCTTTACAGAGAGGGTGGTGGGTGCATGGATTGGCCTCCCAGTGGAGGTTGAGACAAAAATGGTATCTGAATTTAGCAAGTAAGGATAAATATAGGTGATCTCTAAGGGAATGATGGGCATTATAAAGCTAAATTAATTGGATGGATGGACCATACAGTTTCTGCTCTCATGTTTCTATATTTCTATGGTTGACCATCAGTGTGTTTGAGATTTTCTGCAGCAGGTATTAGCACCCACATATTGGTATGGTTGCAGGCCTCAAACCTAAGACATGATGTCCAGGACAGCCTCAGAAGTGCAGAATTTTAGTTCAATGTGCTTCACTTTAGAGCGTCTCCAATGCTACTCCAGACCCACCCTCTTTGTCCAGGACAGTCGTGTGGGAAGTCATTTCCATCAAGAAAAGAGACCTTGCTTTCATCCCAAACCACAGCCAGCATCCCAGCCAAAAGAAGGGATGGCATGTTGACTGGAACAAGGAAGGCATAGCCAATAGCCTAGTATCTTTTGCCTTAAAACCTTCCTGTAAGGGAAGGGCTGAAATTTTACTTAAACCATTGGCCTAGAGTAGTGACGGCAAACTCCAGTCCTTGAGTGCCACAAACAGGCCAGGTTTTCAGGACATCTACAATGAATATGCATATGAGAGATTTGCATGCACTGCCCCCACTGCATTGATCTGTTACCTGTTTACAATATCAAACCATACTGTTTGAGCACTGGTACTTAGGAGGGCACCCACCTGGACATAAGAGACATTGTCCCCGTTAGTGAGCACTAGATTCCTCTCACATGGATTCCATTATTTATTTGAACAGAGCCCCTTGCAGGGGCTACTGCAATCCACCATTAGACCTTTGCAGGTATTGCAAAATGCTGCTGTCAGCATTTTTTTTTTTTTTTTGTAAATAACATTTTATTATGCCATTTTGACCAGAAAAAAGAAATGTGACCACATTACACCAACATTAATTTCATTATATTGGCTACTGATTATTTATCGTATACAGTATAAAACAGCATGTATAATACAAAATATAATCTATGGTGAGAGAACAGAGTGGCTGAATACATCATAAGAACATAAGAAATTGCCATGCTGGATCAGACCAAGGGTCCATCAAGCCCAGCATCCTGTTTCCAACAGAGGCCAAACCAGGCCACAAGAACCTGGCAATTACCCAAACACCAAGAAGATTCCATGCTACTGATGCAATTAATAGCAGTGGCTATTCCCTAAGTAAACTTGATTAATAGCCATTAATGCACTTCTCCTCCAAGAACTTATCCAAACCTTTCTTGAACCCAGCTACACCAACTGCACCAACATCCTCTGGCAACAAATTCCAGAGCTTTATTGTGCATGGAGTGAAAGAATTTTCTCTGATTTGTTTTAAATGTGCTACTTGCTAACTTCATGGAATGCCCCCTAGTCCTTCTATTATTCGAAAGTGTAAATAACGGCTGCATATTCCGCAAAAGAATTTAAGATCAGCCAACAAAGACCTTTTAACAATTCTTACAATAAGATCTGCATGTCTTGGTCAAGTGAGAGAGCATTGTCTATAGCAGGACCAAAACTTTGAAATACCCTTCCATCCCAACTACGGCTACAGCAGGATCAAAAGAAATTTAAGGCAGAACTTAAAACCTGGCTTTTCAACTGCGCATACAAAGAAAATGAGAAATAGGCATACACACGGAAAATGAGGAATAAGTAGCATACAGGTATTACATCCCCTGCATCCTTTCTTTGTACTACCTTGTTCTAATGTTCTTTATGATTTTATTATTTTTATGCTTTTAGCTTCCTATGTTTGCGATAAATATTTTAGTATTTTTATTCTCTTTATTTAACAGCTATTGTATAATTTTTTATTCTAATTCTTTTAATGATTTTAGCTGTTAATACTATTTATTGTATCATAATTTCTATACTTTTATAAAATTGTTAACCGTTGTGAAGGCTATGCCGAGACGGTATATATAAAAAAACAATAAACCATAAACATTCACTATCTCTGTTTCTGGTAGATTCCGCAGAAGGGATGCCTGTCTACATCTAGCAGATTAAAATCGTCAAAAAGCAACACTTCTTCCTTTCCCACTTTTTTGAACCTGACTTCAATGTCTGGAAAAAGTATGGAAACTGTTCTAAAAAACAAAATCACAGATAATATAGATGTACATGGTTTAATGGGACACAGCCAGCATGGATTTACCCAATGGAAGTCTTGCTTTACAAGTCTGCTACATTTTTTTTGAAGGACTTAATAAACATGGTTAAAAATGAGCCAGTAGATGTGTGGTATATTTGGATTTTCAGAATGTGTTTGACAAAATCCTAAGAAAATAAAAAAAATCATGGGATAGGAGACAATGTACTCTTGTGGATTGCAAATAGTTTAAAAGACAAACTGAGAGTAGGATTAAATGGTCAGTTTTCTTAGTGGAGAAAGGTAAGCAATGGAGTACCTCAGGAATCTGTACTTGGACCGGTGCCTTTTAATATATTTTATAAATGATCTGGAAATGGGAGTGAGTGAGATGACCAAATTTGCAGTTGGCAAAATTTATTCAGAGTAGATAAATCACAGGCAGATAGTGATAAATTGCAGGAGGATCTTGTGAGACCGGAAGATCGGGTGTCCAAATGGCAGATGAAATTTAATGTCAACAAGTGCAAGGTGATGCATAAAGGGAAAAATAACCTATATTCTAGTTTACGCTGTTAGGTTTCATGTTTGGAGATTCCACCCAGGAAAAAGATGTAGGTGTCATAATGGACAATCATTGAAATTGTTGGCTCGGTGTGCTGTGGCAGTTTTAAAGGCAAATAAAATGTTAGGAATGGTGAATAGAAACATAGAAATGACGGCAGAAGAAGACCGAATGGCCCATCCAGTCTGCCCAGCAAGCCTCACACATTTTTTCTCTCATTCTTATCTGTTACTCTTAGCTCCTTGTTCTATTCCCCTTCCACCCCCACCATTAATGTAGAGAGCAGTGATGGAGCTGCATGCAAGTGAAATATCTAGCTTGATTAGTTAGGGGTAGTAGGGGCAGTAACCGCCGCGATAAGCAAGCTACACCCATGCTTATTTGTTTTACCTAGACTATGTTGTACAGATCTTGTTGGTTTTTTTTTTCCTTCTCCCCTGCTGTAGAAGCAGAGAGCCATGCTGGATATGCATTGAAAGTGAAGTATCAGGCACATTTGGTTTGGGGTAGTAACCGCCGTAACAAGCCAGCTACTCCTCGCTTTGTGATTGCGAATCCTTTTTTTCTTCACCCCTGTCGTTGAAGCTATGCAGGATATGCGTGAAGCATCAGTTTTTTGTTTTTGTTTTTTTTTTCCCCTGCCGTTGAAGCAGAGAGCTATGCTGGAAATGCGTGATGTATCAGTCTTTCTCCCATGCCGATGCAGCAGAGAACCATGCTGGATATGCATGGAAAGTGAAGTATCAGGCACATTTGGTTTGGGGTAGTAACCGCCGTAACAAGCCAGCTACTCCCCGCGTTTTGAGTGCGAACCCTTTTTCTTCTCCCTTGCCGTTGTAGCAGAGAGCTCTGCTGGATGTGTGAAGTATCAGTTATTCTTCTCCCCTGTCATTGAAGCAGAGAGCTATGCTGTATATGCATTGAAAGTGAAGTATCAGGCATATTTGGTTTGGGGTAGTAACCGCCGTAACAAGCCAGCTACTCCTCTCTTTGTGAGTGCAAATCCTTTTTTCCATTACCTCTTGCTGTTGAAGCTTAGAGCGATGTAGGAGTCACAGTAAGCATGTGTATGTTTATTTAATAAGGGTATTGTGTCAATAGCCATCATTCTGGCGAGTCACCCACTCTTCATTGGCGGCCTCTTGACTTTATGGATCCGCAGTGTTTATCCCACGCCCCTTTGAAGTCTTTCACAGTTCTGGTCTTCACCACTTCCTCCGGAAGGGCATTCCAGGCATCCACCACCCTCTCCGTGAAGAAATACTTCCTGACATTGGTTCTGAATCTTCCTCCCTGGAGCCTCAAATCGTGACCCCTGGTTCTGCTGATTATTTTCCTACGGAAGAGGTTTGTCGTTGTTTTTGGATCATTAAAACCTTTCAAGTATCTGAAAGTCTGTATCATATCACCTCTGCTCCTCCTCTCCTCCAGGGTGTACATATTTAGATTCTTCAATCTCTCCTCGTACGTCATCCTATGAAGATCCTCCACCTTCCTGGTTGCCCTTCTCTGTACCGCTTCCATCTTATCTTTGTCTTTTTGTAGATACGGTCTCCAGAACTGAACACAGTACTCCAGGTGAGGCCTCACCAAGGACCTGTACAAGGGAATAATCACTTCCCTTTTCTTACTTGATATTCCTCTCTCTATGCAGCCCAGCATTCTTCTGGCTTTTGCTATCGCCTTGTCGCATTGTTTCGCTGTCTTCACATCATTAGACACTATCACCCCAAGGTCCCTCTCCTGCTCCGTGCACATCAGCCTTTCCCCCCCCATCGAGTACAGTTCATTCGGATTTCCACTCCCCATATGCATGACTTTGCACTTCTTGGCATTGAATCTCAGCTGCCATATCTTCGACCACTCTTCCAGTTTCCTTAGATCCCGTCTCATTATCTCCACTCCTTCCGGCGTGTCCACTCTGTTGCAGATCTTAGTGTCATCCGCAAAAAGACAAACCTTACCTTCTATCCCGTCCGCAATGTCGCTCACAAAGATATTGAACAGGACCGGTCCCAACACCGATCCTTGCGGCACACCACTTAAAACCGCTCTCTCTTCAGAGAAGGCTCCATTTACCATCACACATTGTTTTCTGTCCGTCAACCAATTTGCAATCCAGGTCACCACCTCGGCACTCACTCCCAAGCTTCTCGTTTTATTCACCAGTCTCCTGTGCGGAACCGTATCAAAAGCTTTGCTGAAATCCAAGTAGATGACATCTAGTGCTCTTCCTTGATCCAATTCCTTGGTTACCCAGTCAAAAAATAAAATGGAGACTGTTATAAGGCCCTCAGTATCTCTCCGTGGTGAGACCGCACCTTGCATACTGTGTTCAGTTCTGGTAGCCACATCTCAAACAGAAATGATGGCGCAAAAGGATTAAATGGTCCATCCAGTCTGGCCAGCAAGCTTATGGTAGCTTCTGCCACACCTTGCAGGTTAACAATTTCTCAGACTATAAAATTCAGGGCCCTCATGGTTGCTGTCTGAATTTAATTCTCCTTTACCCCTTGCTGTTGTAGAGAACAATGATGGAGTTCCATCAAAAGTATCCGGCTTCTTGATTTAAGGGTAGTAAGAGCCACATCAGCAAATTACCCCATGCTTATTTGTTCTCCAGACCATAAAAGTCCAGGCCCTTGTTGGTTGCTATCTGAATCCCATTTCCCTTTTCCATCTGCCGTTGAAGCAGAGAGCAATGTTGGAGTTGCATCAACAGTATTAAGGGTAGTAATCACCGTATCAAGTTACCCCCATGCATTTTGTTTTTCTTCATTTCCATCCTCTATGCCCATGCCTCTTGCATTCGTTCACTGTTTTCGTCTCTACCACCTCCTCTGGAAGGGCATTCCAGGCATTCACCACCTGCTCCATAAAGAAATATTTCCTGATGTTGGTTCTCAGTTCATTTCATGATCCCTAGTTCTGTTGATTTCTTTCCAACAGAAAAGGTTTAACGATTGTGCCTCATTAAAACCTTTCAGGTATTTGAAGGTCTGTATCATATCTCCCCTGCACCTCCTCTCTTCCAGGGTATACATATTCAGAACCTTTAGCCTTTCTTCATAAGTCTTCCGATGCTGACCCCATACCCTTTTGGTCACTCTTCTTCATCCTGTCTCTATCCTTTTGGAGATACAGGCTCCAGAACTGAACTCAGTACTTAAGGTGAGGCCTCACCAAAGGACCTGTATAAGGGCATCAACACCTCTCTTTCTTACTGGTTATTCATCTCTCTATGCAACCCAGTATTCTTCTAGCTTTAGCTATTTCCTTGTCACATTGCTTTGCCACCTTCAGATCACCAGACACTATCACCCCTAGGGCCCTCTCCCAGTCCTTGCACATTAGACTTTCACCCCCCATCACATACAGCTCTTTTGGATTGCTTCACCCCAGATGCATGACTCTGCACTTCTTGGCATTGAATCCCAGTTGCCAAATCCTTGAGCAGTACTCAAGCTTTGTTAAATCACTTTTTCTTTTCTCTACTCATTCAGGTGTGTCCACTCTGTTGAAGATCTTGGTATCATCTGCAAAGAAACAAGATTTCTCCTAAGACAGGCAGGATTATAGTCCTCGCACATGGGTGACATCTGATGGAGCCTGGCACGGAAAACTTATGTCAGAGTTTCTAGAACTTTGAATAGATACACTGAACATGCCCAGCATGCCTTATACCAAGCATCCATGCGGGGTCTCTTCAGTCTTTCTCTTTTTTTTTCTGCAGAGATTTTGCCTCACTATTCTTAAGCTCGTGGCTTTTCTTTCTCAAAAATTGTTTGGAAAACCTTTCCACTGATAGGTTTTTTTTGCGGTGCAGGTCCCTATCCAGTTCCCTCTAATGTCTCAGTGAGGTTTTTCCCTCCCCTCCCGTGGTGGCGGGGTGTTGGTCGCTCGCCGTCACCACATTTGTTTTTGCCCCGTTAAGTTCGTATTGTCTTGGCCACATCAGGTTTCCATTGCTGCCTTCAGTGCCTGAGGACTGTGTCTGTTACGGAGCCACACAAGGAGTGTGTCTTCTGCTTCAGGGCATCACATAATGTCTGGGGGTGCTGCTTGTATGACCAAATAACCCCAAAGGGATGTCACGCTCATCTCTACAAGATGGAAAAGCTCTTTGGGGCGAGGAAGTCCGAACCATCAAAGTCTGCATCTGTGACATTTACGTCGAAAGACCATGGAGCCACATTGATGGTCACCGGGCCGTCCACTCCATCAATGCCACCGGTGTATAGAAAGTGCCGGGGACTGGCCACTGTTGGTCTCTTACAGGCCGAGGAAATAAAGTTCATTGACATTGACCTCAGCAGTGGGGAAAGACCGGGTCGAGCACAGAGGGAAGCTAAGGGAAGCATCAGTCACCTTCGATGCTCTGTGTTAGGGTTGGCGCCGGTGCTTGCTGTGATGCCCCCGAAGCAAGGCGTGTCTATTCTCCATAGATACCGTGGGTCCATGACGGTCTCCACCTTTCCTGGTGTCAGTTGCTGATCCACCTCATTGATCCAAGGAAGAGCTGGCCACCCCTCCTGCCTCTCAGTCCGTTTTGGCATCAGCAACTTTCAAGGAGGAGTTGGGGCACATTGTCCAGCTAGCAGTTGTTCGGGCTCTATGGGGCATCGAGCCTGTGGCACTGACTGAATCTATGCCCACGCTCACCCTACTGGAACCGCTGCTGGAGCTTCTCAATGTGCACTTCACTGTTTCCGCTCCAGCTGGCACCAGTTCCCTGGAGGCCATCGATGCCCGATGGGGAACCAATGCTTCCTCTGACCAAATCGGTGCTTGTTGCCAGTTCCTCCAAGGAGGAAGCTCTGTCGAGGCCAGCAGGGACACCGAGGCCTGCAGAACAGCATTGCTGGCACCGGTGCCACCAATGCCTAGATCTTTGGATGAAGGCCAAGCATCTAGGGCCCTATTCCCTGTGGATTACAGTGAGGATAAGGTCCCTTTTGACCCCTGGGAGGATAACACTGCAGAATCCTCCTCAGAGGGTCTTCCCTCAGAGCAGTCTCCTCCAGAGGAACGAAGGAGGTAGCCGCCTGTGGACCTGACTTTTGCAGGTTTTGTAAGGGTGATGGTAGAAGCCATCCCATTTCAGTTGATGCTGGAGGAGGAAGCCAGGCACAAGATGCTGGAAATCCTCCAGTTTGTGGAGGCTCCTAAAGAGATCTTGGCAGTCCTGGTACATGACATCTTTAAGGAGTTGCTATTGAGGATTTGGGAGCACCCCTTCACAGTTCCTCCTGTGAATAGGAAGGCAGATGGGGTTTACCTCGTCCAACAGGCTACCAGATTAGAAAACCATCAGCTGGCACACCAATCAGTAGTGGTCGAATGTGCTCTCAAGAGGGCCAAGCGATCTGGAACACATGCCTTGGAGCCCCGGAGAAGGATCACAGAGCGATGGACGCTCTTGGGAGGAAGGTATTCCAGGGGACTGTGCTCATTGCCTGCATTGCCGTCTATTAGCTTTACACGAGTCAGTACTCTTGCAACCTCTGGAAGCAGGTGCAAGAGGCAGCTGAGCGGCAGAAAGACATTTTTCTGTCGCTAGTGTGACAGGGCCTGGAGTGCGGAAAACACAAGTGCGTTCCACCTATGATGATTTCGAGATGGCAGCAAGCATCTCTGCAGCAGGAATTGGTGCCCACAGAATGGCATGGCTGCAGGCCTCTGATCTCCGACCTGAGGTACAGGAAAGACTCGCTGACCTGCCATACACAGGAGAGAATCTCTTCGGAGACAAGGTGAGGGACGCGGTGGCCCAATTGTGGTATCACCATGAGACCCTCCAGCATATCTCCGCTAGCACTTCAGACCTGCCCTCCTCAGCCAAGAGGTCTGCAAGGCAGGGTCAGAGGTCTTTCTATTGCCAGAGGAAGTACTATCCTCTGGCCCCTCGCTTCCATTCTCAGAGGGTGCGCTCCCTTGGCCATCCCAGACAGCAGCGAGCTCCCAAGCCCCAACAGGCACCCCAACCAAATCTCAGGATCGTAGGGAGCATAAGCCAGCCGCCCATACCTGAGACGCTGGATGGGGCTATTCTACAGTTCTTTACAAATCGGTGGCCCAGTTTAACCTTGGACCAGTGGCTTCTATTAATCTATTAATCTGCCATCATGGGTACCGATTAAATCAAATGGATGTCCTGCCAAATTCTTCTCCATGCCCATTTTGGGGGCCACTAGTGCATCAGGAGGTACTATTAAGGGAGCTCTCCGCCCTCTTAACAGCTAGAGCGGTTGAGCCTGTCCCACCAAGGCAAAAGGGGCAGGGATTCTACTCCCGGTACTTCCTGATTCCAAAGGGAACAGGGGACTTTGTCCCATCCTAAACCTGAGGGCCTTGAATAAGTTTAAAAAAAAAAAAAAAAGTTCAAGTAGATTTCCTTGGGCACCCTAATTCCATTCCTGCAAAATGGGGACTGGCTATGCTCCCTTGATTTAAAGGACGCAGACACTCTCACATCAAGACCTTTCCAGATCACAAGGAGTATCTCAGATTTGTAGTAAGAAAACAGCACTTCCAGCATCAGCCCCACGTATGTTTACAAAGTGCCTGGCTGTGGTGGGGGCCGCACCTCTGCTGGTTGGGAGTGTTTTCCCCTATCTGGATGATTGGCTGGTCAAGAGCACCTCAGGCGGGGCAGATCGGTCCTTGCGCTTGACTATATGGGTGTTGGTGTCACTAGGGTTCGTCATTAACTAAGTGAAGACCCATTTCAGCCCATCGCCTCAATTGGACTTCATAGGAGCCCTGCTAGACACAGCTCAGGCAAAAGCCTTTCTGCTGCGCTCCAGGGCAATCACTTTGACGTCCATAGCAGAGGTGATTCAACAGAGCCAGCTGGTATCAGCTCAGCATATGTTGAGGCTGTTGGGCCACATAGCTGCAACCGTCCATATTACTTCCTTGGCATGTTTACACTTAGAGCCAAGTGGACATAGAGGTCGTAGTGGCAACAGGTCACCTAGGACCTCCAGGTTTGCATCCGCATCACTCCGTCTCTCTAGGATTCTTGTCCTGGTGGTGGGTTCTCTCGAATTTGGAGCAGGGAATATCTTTCCAAACTCCCCCTACCCAAATTGTCTTTACCACGGATGTGTCCACCCAGGGGTTGGATATTCATGTAGATGGGCTTCGCACCCAGGGTCTATTCTCCGCACAAGAAGCACAATGTCAAATCAACTTCTGGAGCTCTGGGCAATCAAATATGCTCTATGGACTTTCAGAGATCAGCCAACCAAGTAGCAATGTGGTATGTCAACAAGCAGGGAGGCAAGGGTCAGGAAGTGGTCCAGATCTGGGCTTTGTCCCATGGGATGGTGCACTGGTCACGTATCTGACCAGAACGGAGAACATGTTACTGGACAGGCTGAGTCGAGCCTTCAGGCCCCACGAGTGGTTGCTGAACTAGGGGGCGGAGAATTGAATCTTCCGCCTCTGGGGAAACCCAGATGTGGACTTGTTCGTATTCCCCTGCAATAGGAAGGTGACTCAGTTCTGCTCCCTGTAAAGGTTAGATGGTGAACCAGCCTCTGACACCTTTGCTTGCCATTGGAGCATGGGACTTTTGTATGCGTATTCTCAGATTCCTCTAGTAACAAAGATTCTCCTGAAGCTTCGAGAGGACCGAGGGACTATGATCCTCATAGCCCCTTATTGGCCAAGATAGGTCTGGTTTCCACTCCTTTGGGAGTTGTCCTTCCGGAAACCGATCAGTCTGGGGACTTCCCCAGATCTCATCTTGCAGGATCAGGGCAGGCTGTGGCATCCCAACCTCCAGGCCCTGTCACTCCCAGCCTGGATGTTGAAAGGCTGATTGTGCAGCCGCTTGTTCTTTCTGAAGATATCTCAGGTAGCTTCTAGAAAGGCTTCCACTAGAAAGTCCTATGGACTGAAGTGGAGGAGGTTTTCTCTTTGGTGTGAGCAAAATGTCTTAAATCCTTTCTCCTTCCCCACACAAACCCAGCTTGACTACCTTCTGCATCTATCAGAGGCTGGCCTAAATCCCAACTCCTTTAGACTTCATCTAAGTGCAATTGGAGCATACCTCTAAGGTGTAGATGGTACTCCATCTCTGTACAGCCTGTAGTTGTATGTTTCATGTGGGTCCTGCTTCAGTTAAAGCATCCCCTAAGGCTTCTTTCTGTGTCTTGGGACCTCAGTGTGGTGCTAGCTCAGCTGATGAAAGCTCCTCTTTTAGAGCCACTGCACACCTGACCTGAAGTACCTGATCTGGAAGGTCATATTTTTGGTGGCAGTTACTTTAGTGTGCAGGGTCAGCGAGCTGCAGGCCTTAATGTCTTTTCTACTTTTATACCAAGTTTTACCATAACAGGGTGGTCTTGCATACACATCCTAAGTTCCTGCCTAAGGTGGTATTGGATTTCCATATTAACAGGTCAGTCGTCCTGCCCACATTCTTTCCCCAGCCCCATTCACACCAAGGCAAACAAGCACTGCTCAGTTTGGATTGCAAGAGAGCCTTAGCCTTTTACCTGGAGCAGACAGAAGTACATAGATAGTCCACCCAACTTTTTCTTTTGACAAAAATAGATTGGGAGTTGCTGTTGCCAAACAGACACTATCCCATTGGCTAGCAGATTGCATCTCCTTCTGTTTTGCCCAGATGGTTTTCTATGCTGGGCTCCATCCGATGTCACCCATGTATGAGGACTAACATCTTATTTATTTTATTTATTTATAATTTTTTTTATATACCGCCGCTCATCAAAGATATCATGTCGGTGTACAGTGAACAGGAACTTACGCCGGAGCGTTATACATCTTGCTGTCCTAGAACACCTGTTACAGGTAAGCAACTCTGCTTTACCTTCTAACCCTTCCACAATGTCACTCACACAGATATTGAACATAACCAGTCCCAAAACCTATTCCTGTGGCACTCCACTTAACATTGTTCGTTCTTCAGAATAAGTTCCATTTACCATTTATCATTACTCGCTGTCTCCTGTCAGTCAACCAGTTTGCAATCCATGCTACTACCTTAGCACCCACTCCTAAGCTTCTCATTTTGTTCAAGAGTTTCCTATGTGGGACTTTGCTAGATATGATTTACTTGTATTTTAGTAATCTTCCTCAATCCAATTCTCTGGTCACCCAATCAAAAAAATCAATCAGGTTTGTCTGGCAGGACATTTCCCTGGTGAATCCATGCTGCCTCAGGTCGCGCAACCTGCCAGAATGTAGATAGCTCCCTATCTTTTCCTTCAGCAGCGTCTCCATTAATTTTCCGACCTTTGAGGTGAGGCTAACCAGCCTGTAGTTTCCAGCCTCTTCTCTGCTCCCACTCTTATGAAGCGGGACCACTACCGCTCTTCTCCAATCTCGCAGCAACTTTCCTGTTTCCAGGTATTTTATTGAACAGCTGACCCACCAGTACATCTCTGAACTCTTAGTATCCTGGGATGAACCTCATCCAGCCCCCATGGCCTTGTCCACTTTTTCCTAGCTCTTCCCATACATTCTCTTCTGTCAATAGTTTTGTCTACTTCACCCCCATCTATGGTCTTGCTAATCAGCGATGGTCCTTCTCCAGGGTTGTCTTTAGTGAACCCTGAACTGAAGTATATGTATAATATTTCTGCCATTTCTTAGTCTCTCTCCATACATTGATCTTTGTCACCTTTCAATTTCACTATACCACTTCGCTCCTTTCTCTGATATATCTGAAAAATGTTTTGTCAGCTCATTTTACCTCTTTGGCAATCTTTTCTTCCACTTGACCATTTGCTTTCTTGATTTCTTTCTTTGACTCCCTCAGTTTCACTAGATATTCTTCCTTGTGTTCCTCTTTTTGGGAACTTTTATACTTCTTGAAACTGTTCTTTTTGCCATTTATTTATTTTTTTAGCCATGTTCTTTGAGAATCAGATCAGCTTCTTTATCTTCTTACTTTTTGTTTACTTTTCTAACATACAGATTTGTTTCCTTTTTGTAATTGCTCCTTTTAGTTTGACCTACTGTTGTTCCACCTCTCATTTTCTCCCAGTCTTCTAGTTTTACCTTCAGGAACAACCCAATTCGATAGTTTGTATTTTTGAAATTCAAAACTTGGGTCTTCATTGACCACTCTGTATCCTATTTGCGATTTCAAACCATACCATTTGCTAAGCACTGGTACTCAGGTGGGAACCCACCCGGACATTAGAGACATTTAGACCCACCAAGTACCCACCATTTCTTTTGTTGTAAGTAGTTAATAAGTTAACTGTCCCCCTCTGCTTTTCCATCTCCCCAGTTCCATACTCCTGTTTTATTGTAACTTTTTATGCTCCTGCTGGTTAATGTTATACTTTTGTTCCCTGTAAACCGATATATGATCTGTATCATGAATGTCGATATATAAAAGTGTTAAATAATGAATAAATAGTGCTCACCAACAGGGATAACTAAGTCGAGTATAACTCCCTCTCTCGTAGGTTCCATTAGCATTTGTTTGAACAGAGCCCCTTGCAGGGCATCCACAGTCTCTCTGCTTCTGATAGATTCGGCAGAAAGGATTCTCCAGTCTATGACCCACAGATTAAAATCTCCAGCAAGAAACACTTCTCCCTTCTTTCCCACCTTTTGAATGTCTTCAACCAGATCTCTGTCTAGTTCATGTGTTTTGATTCGGAGACCTATAGAACACACCAGTAAAAATGGAAGCACCATCTTCTTTTTTTTTTGGACTGTCTATAATGCTTCTTCTGTCCCACATCTCTTGCAATTCTGTTGTTTGGATATTGTTTTTGACATAAAGAGCTACTTCTCCCCTTTTTCTGGCTTCTCTGTCCTTCCCTATCAAGTTATAGGCAGGGATGGCCGTATCCCCGTCATGAAACTCAATGAACCAGGTCTCTGTAAAAGCAACTATTTCAAAGTCAGCTTTCATCTTTAAGGCCTGCAGGTCTGGGATTTTATTGCCCAGACTAAGAGCATTTGTGGTCACGGCTTTCCAAATTTTCTCCCTAGGATTGCTGCTCTTCCTAGTCATTTTTTTCTGCTATTTTGAGCTGACCAATTTTGTTTTCTCCCAATTCCTGATGTACTGGAGAAGGATATAGAGAAGGGCAACCAAAATGGTAAAGGGGATGGAATGGCTTTCCTATGAAGAAAGGCTAAATAGGTTAGGGCTGTTCATCTTGGAGAAGAGACTGCTGTGGGGAGATATGATGGAAGTCTATAAAATCATGAGTGGTCTAGAATGGGTTAATGTAAATCAGTTTACTGTTTCGGATAATACAAGAACTAGGGAGTACACCATGAAGTTAGCAAGTAGCACATTTTAAAACAAAACTAAGAAAATTCTTTTTCACTCAACAGTTAAGCTCTGGAATTTGTTCCCAGAGGATGTGGTTAAGACAGCTTATTGGGGTTTAAAAAGGGTTTGGACAAGTTCTTAGAGGAGAAGATCATAAACTACTATTTGTTAGTTTGTCTTAGGAAATAGCCATTGCTTATTACCAGCATTAGAAGGTTGGGATCTGTTTAACGTTTGGGTATTTGCCAGGTACTTGTATCTTAGATTGGCCATGTTGGAAACAGGATACTGGGCTTGATGGACCCCCAGTCTGACCCAGTGTAGCAACTTATGTACTTATTTCAAAGAGTATAGGGTTTTCTGTCCCATCTAACTTGGGTCTTTGAAAAAATTCCTGGTAAAGGAAAAGTTCAGCATAGACCCCTTAATACCGTTACTCATAAAAGATGCTCGCTGTTTTATGACTACGGTACTTACCCGCTGCTGCCTGGCAGGATGCTGCCAGACCCAGCTGCTATGCCACTGCGCTTGGTTCTCTGCTTAGGGGCACGCCTGCGTATAACTTATGCGCACAGGGGCAGGAAACCTCGTATTGGTGCACTTGGATGATGTCATTCCCCGGGCTGCTTAAGTGCAGACTTTGCGCTGGTTCCTTGCCTCAGCAGCAGGTCCCCTGGTATCCTCGTGTCCCAATGCGTGTTGCTAGTTGTCTTGTTCCTTCCTCGTTGCTTGCCTGTTCCTGTCTTGTTTCCTTGGTTGTCTTCTCGTTTTGTTCCCTGTCGTTCCGGATTCCCTGTTACTGACTTTTCCCTGGATCCTGACTGCTGCCTGTTCCCTCCTCTGGCTTGGAATCAATTGTGCTGTCTGCTGCCTGCCCTGACCCTTGCTTGGATTGGACCTTGCCCCAGACCCACCTAAGTCCTTCCGGGGGAGATGGCTGGTATAGGTGAATCTCCTGTTCTGCCAACTGCTGGTGTGGGCTTGCCCGATGGGCTGCTCAAACAAGTCCACTTTCTCCATCGGTGTTACCTATGTTTACACCTGCAAAGAGAGATTCCCCAGATTTAGTTTCTGTTGTATGGTTTTAATCTGTTTTATTGTGATTTGTGTTCTTGTTTTAATTGATCTTAAGAATTTAACTTTTATTTTAGTTTGCTTGCTGTTTCTCATTTTGTGTTATATTTTTGTGAATGTGATATTGTAAACTGCCTAGAAATGGTGATAGGTTGTCTATAAATTATTTAAATAAATGAGTAGGAAAGTACTAATTTCAATATTGCGTACCGCCCTTTGGTCTGACGGAAGTGGTGGTAGGTGTGAATCTATGGAGCTGCAAGTATTTCCCAAGCTGGACTTTTGGCTGGACAAGAGCACATCTCATGGAGGTGCCATAGAATAAATGAGCAACACTGTCCAGGTGCTGAAGTTGCTAGGGTTTCTTGCCAGCAAAAAATGAATTGTACCCAATAGCAACATTTTTCTGGTTATATTTTTCCCCTTTATGATTTGGGATATTCTGTAGCTTGGGATTCTTCACTTGTAGTGATCTTATATTCTGCTTGTTCTCGGAGAAAGCAGAAGTTGTATACCTGTAAAAGGTATCTTCCCCTTGGAGTTGGCGCTTCAGATTTATGCGTTTTATATCTGTGGTAGGTACTGCTCTTAACAGAAGGCATGGGGTTAACCTGTATGGATGCTGCATTAGTTACTATCCTTAACAGAAGGCATGTGGAATGAGGGTGCAACCTGCATGGCGTGGCAGTTACCACCCAGACAACTTGCTGGGGAGACTGGATGGTCCATTTTGGTCTTAATCTATCACTTACTATGTTAAAGACATGAGGTGGCCCTATATGCTGCAGTGACATGGGTTATACTGCATGCGCTCGATCGAGCATGCCTAATGCTTCTAGAAGCTTTAGAATAAGTCTTCTGTACTAGGTTCTATCAGATGTCACCCACATATGGCGGTTTGCATCCTGCTGTTCTGAGAACACGTGTTACAAGTATGCAACTTTTGTTTTTCTGTCTAGCCTCTGGTTATCAGGGTTATACAGAGCTTGCTGTAATTGAAATCGCTCATCAAGCCTCCTGCACAGTAGTGGAAAAGTGTTTGTTTTTTTGAAAATTGGGAGCAAAATGAATTAGGAGGCCAAAAAAGCACACAATGTTCAAAAAAGTATTTTGCACATTTTATTCCAATTGTTTGACTTTGCTCTCCCCTTTCTGTAGCTTCTTTTCCTTGTCTTCCCTCCAGCTACGCTCCCCTTTTCCTTCCCAGCTGCTGTCCTTTAGCCTCTACCTGCAGCAGTGGCAGTTTTTCTGCCTAGAGGCACCAAATGTTAGGTGCCCAGGTGACCTGGCAACTAGGGTTTTTCAGCCCTGCTTCCACAGTGTTATGGAACATCATCAACCTGGTTCTTATCTAGCTGATGAAAGCTCCTCTCGAGCCTCTTGACTCTCGTGCATCTGTGCAGTTTTAAGGCATTCGTTTGAACCCCTAGAATCTGAAATCTCCAGGCCCTAGTGATTTGGATAAATCTTATACTAGGTTTCATTCCAAGTTCCTAAGGCTCTTCAGTCATTGGATTACAGAACAGCTGTACCAGATTCAAGCCCCTAGAAAGTTCACCCAGCTTTTTGTTTGTGTTTTGACTGTA
This sequence comes from Rhinatrema bivittatum, assembly GCF_901001135.1. NCBI lineage: Eukaryota > Metazoa > Chordata > Amphibia > Gymnophiona > Rhinatrematidae > Rhinatrema > Rhinatrema bivittatum. The sequence goes on along the minus strand of NC_042626.1, from coordinate 65,073,696 downwards.
ATAGCCCTAGGAGTGAAGTGACAAAGCACATCTTCTTAGACATGCCACAACACATTTGCTCAGTCTGTTCTCCAGGGTCTGTTTCAAGGTTAGAATCCACGCATTCACATTCCATTGACAAAGTAGAAAGTAATATCACAAAGGAAGGTGTTACTGTCAGGAACAATATCCACGTTATAAAGAGAGCAAATAATGTGCCTGTATTAAATTACACTTTATTGTATAGATTTTATTCAATACAGGCACGTTTTTTTTGTTTTCTGTTTGAAGTAAAAAATTACATCAAGACTGAATGACGTCCAGTGTAGGGTAAAAGCCCTAAATCATGAAATTGCTAACCTGTTACTAGGAATCTGTAACTTATCATTTAAAACAGCCATGGTATCTGAAGACTGGAAGGTGGCAGAAGTGACACTGATTTCTAAAAAGGGCTCCAGGGGTGATCTGGGAAATTATAGATTAGTGAACCTGACATTTGTGCCATACAAAATACTAATAGCCATTCTAAAAAAAAACAAAATTACTGGCCATTTAGATAAACATGACTTAATGAGGAAGAGTCAACATGGTTTTAGCAAGGGGACATCTTGTGTTTTTTTGGGTTGTGTTTTTTTTTTGGGGGTTTTTTGAGGGTGTGGATAAAGGTGAACCAGTTGATTATAGTGTATCTGGATTTTCAGAAGGCATTTGACAAAATCTTCCATGAGAGACTCCTCAGGAAATTACAAAGTCATGGGTTAGGAGGTAGTGTTCTATTGTGGATTGGTAATTATATAAAAAAAATTAGTGTTCTATGTAATAGCATTCTTACATGCATGTTAATGTTAAAATGTAAACCGAATTGATTTGTAGCTCTGCTACATGAATTTCGGTATATAAAAATGCTAAATAAATAAATATAGGACAAGAAACAGAGTAGGACTAAATGGTCAGTTTTCCAAATGCAGAAAGGTTGTTAGTGGAGAACCATAGGGATCAGTTCTGGGACCTGTGTTTAACATTATTTATTTTAAAGCTTTTATATACCGGTATTCGTAGGAACATATCATCAGTGTACATGGAACAGGGTGCAAGTAACTTGGAGAGGGTTGAACGGAGAAATTTGATAGGAAAAGTGGATATACATACTTGATATGGGTAGAGGAAATATATATGCAATAGGGAAATAAGAATACATATACAACTTGATATTAGAAGAAATATATACAATATTATGATAATACAAACAGTACTATGTGCTTTCATTAATGCAATGCTCTAATGCTAATATAGAATCTGCTATATGGGCTGTAGGGTGACTTTGGGGGGTGAAGTGAAGGGTAGTGTGCTATTCAGGGAATGCCTGTTTGAAGAGCCAGGTCTTTAGTTTTTGGTGGTTTTTTTAAATTTCTGGGTGCATGGCTCTAGACGGAGGTCGGGAGGCATGGTGTTCCAGAGGGTGGGTCCTGTGATCGATAGGGCTCTCTTTCGTGGAGTTAAGGTGGGTGGTCTTAGGAGAGGGTGTGTGTAGGGTTCCTTTGTATGCTACTCTAGTGGGGCGGTTGGAGGCGGAGGGTATTGTCTAGCTAGTGTATCTTACTGTTGTATATAGTTTTATATATAATTGCGAGGTTTTTGTAGAGGATTCGGGAGGATATTGGAAGCCAGTGGAGTTCCTTGAGGACAGGGGTGATATGGTCTGTTTTGCGGGTGTGTGTTAGAATTCAGGCAGCGGTTTTTTGCTGCATTTGGAGTGGTTTGGTTGAGGCAGGGTGACCAAGTAGTAAAGAATTTCAGTAGTCTATTTTAGAGAAAAATGTGGCCTGTAGGACTGTGTGAAAATCATTGAGATAGAGGAGTGGTTTCAGTTTTTTTGAGGACATGGAGTTTGAAGTAGCACTCCTTTTATGGTTGCGTTGATGAATTTTTTTTTAGGTTAAGTTGATTGTCGATGGTGATGCCCAGGTCTCATACATTTTTCTGGAATGAAGTTGAGGTGGGGGGGGGGGAGGAGGTTACTGTCGGGGGAAGGGATAGGATTAGTGCATGCTGAGATTAGTTCAGTTTTTGATGTATATATGTGATATATTCATAAATGATGTGGAATAGGGAACAGTAGTGAGGTGATCAGACTTGCGGAAGAGACACAATTATTCAAAGTTGTTAACACTAGAAGGACCCTGTGAAACCAGGAGACTGGGCACCTGATCGGCAGAGGAAATTTAATGTGGAAAAGTACAAAGTGATGCACACAGAGAAAAATAATCCCAACCACAGGTACATGATGCTGGGTTCACTACTCAGGAAAAAGACCTTGTAGACAATACATTGAAATCCTCAGCTTGGTGTGCAGTAGCAGTCAAAGTAAAAACAGAATATTAGAAATTATCCAGATATGAATGGTAAATAAAATATCATATAGCCTCTGTCAAGCCATGGTGCGACTACAAAACTAGAAATGGTGCACAGGAGGATGACATGATAAAGGGGATGGAACATCTTTCCTATACAGGCTAGGGCTCTTCAGCTGAGAAAAGAAACCGCTGAGAGCGGACATAATAGAAATTTATAAAATCATGAGTGGGTGGAACGATTAAAGAACAAATATTTACCCTTTTAAATAACATTAAAACAAGGGAGTACTCCATGAAACTAACAACCAGCAGATTCAAAATAAATCATAGAAAATACTTTTTCACTTGGCACAATATCAAGCTAAAGAATCTGTGGGTAGAGGATGTGATTAAGGTGACCTAACATAGATTTTAGGAGAGGTCTGGACAAATTCTTGGAGGAAGAGTCCATAATACATTATTAGTCAATAGACTCAAGAAAGCTATTGCTACCTCTGGGAATGAGTAACCAGAAATAGATGTACTTTCTGGATCTGCCAGGTACTTGTGACCTGGATTGGCCACTGGAGGCAGAGTGCTGGACTCGATCTTGGTCTGATCCGGCATGGCAGTTTTTATGTACTATTTGGACATGCTATGCTGGTGCAATTGTGGGTTTGAACTGTTTCCACGATCTTTTTGAGGGGTAGAGCACATCTTCATGCCTCCTCCTATGGTCCTCTTTTTTGTAGTTTTGTGTTACCTTCCCTGTTCTTGCTGTAACATAGTAAATATTGGCAAATTGTCCTGTCCAGTCAGCCCAGTTAAGATTCATATTTTTCCCTTCATCATTGTTGGCATACCTTAGCTAGGGAGTCCGTTGTGTATGAATTTGTACTCTGCGTGTCTTCAGAAAAAGCACAGTTGCTTATGTATAACAGGTAATTGGTATTCTCTGAAGTCAGAAGTTTAGTCACCCAAACCACCCCACTTCTCCTTTGGAGTTTTCTGCTGCCTCTTGCCCTCCCCCATTCCCCTTTTAGGGTCACAGTTAATATAGGAATATGAAAAAAATTGAAGTCTCTGCAGAGCTATATTTGTATGGTGAAAGGTATTTGCCTGTTTCCAGAAAGCTCAGGAAGAATCTTTGGTGTCACGTGCAGTCACATTTCCCTCATGTTTGACTATAAACCGCTGTCTTCAGAAAATGTGTTAATAAGTATGTAACTTTGCTATCAAGATTTGTAGACTGTAAAACAGTTGCCAAAAAATACTATGCATCTATACATCATACCACCTTGGTGTCCTCCTAGGGAGGTTTTTTTCCACACGTGTAACACCAGACGTTTTCCCTGCTGCCCAGACCGCCGATGGGTCTCTGTTAAGGCTTCTATACACAATGAATCTTTCATTTTTTAAAATCTATATGCTCCTAACTCTGATCTTGCGTTTTTGGGTTTTTTTCATGCTGGTTTTGCTCAGCTTTTAGGGATGGGTTCTGCAAATCTTGTCATGGGGGGGGACAGGGGTGAATTTCAACCAACCTTTAGATCCTTTTTTAGACAGTCTACAGCTAGAATATCTCTCACCAAGTCACATGAGGTTTTACATGATTTTATTGCTGCTTTTGGTTTGGCTGACCCCTGGCATTTATTGCATCCTACTGATAAAGATTATACCTTTTTCTCTCCTCCTCACGCTACATATTCTCGTATCGATTATTTTCTGGTCTCTGGGTCTATGATGCCTCACATTCATTCTGCAACTATTTACCCTATCTTTGTGGCTAATCATGCAGCCATTTCATTCAGTTATACTTTGTCCTCTTCTCTCATTGAAGATCACCAATGGAGATTTAATCCGGCTCTGCTAGCTAATTCTTCTTTTTTAGTTTTTCTTAAAGAGAAGATTACTGATTATTTTTTTGTATAATATCACCCCTGATGTCTTTCTCCACCATCTGGGCTGCCTTTAAAGCCACTATCCGTGGTGAGATTATTAGCTATAGTATTTGTCACAGGAAGGAACAGAAGGCTGCCCTTGAGTCTCTTCATGCTGAGGTGGCCACTTTAGAAAAGTCCAACATCTCATCACCGTCCCCTTCCACTTTACTGTAGTTATTAAAAGCTTGCTGTGCTTACAGTAAGTCCTAAGTTCTCATGTGGATCATGCCTTTTTTCTCAACTTGCTCACTATTATGCTGAAAATTTATAAATGTGGCCATCTACTTGCTACATATCTTAAGCACCGGAAAGATGATAAATGTATCTCCACGATTAAGTCTCCATCAAGTGATGTACTTCTTTCGGATAATGATATCTTATGTGCTTTCCGAGATTTCTATTCTAATTTGTGCCAGTCGGAATCCACTGCTTCCACAAAGGGGTGCGACCCAGGCCCAGGATAAGATTCTGGACCTATACAACCTTCTTATACAGATCTCTTCAATCAACCCTCATCACTCCTTACTCGGACCTCATTCAGCCTCATTCAACTTCCAGCATTCCTCACTCTGATCCCTCTCAACTTCCAGCATTCCTCACTCGGACCTCATTCAACTTCCAGCATTCCTTACTTGGACCCCATTCAGTTTCATTCAACTTCTAGTACTCTTCTCCTGGATTTCACTCAACCCTTTGCTCTTCCGCTACAAAGATGGTGACTTCTACTAACCCTCATATCCAAAACAGACACCTAATAAACATCCTTCTAATGAAAAATAACAAAAACTTACTTTGTCTCACCTTCCTCCTCATCAATGCTCAATTGTTATCCAAAAAACACATGTTAATCTCAGACTTATTACAAGAAAAAAACCCTGATTTCATTGCCATAACAGAATCCTGGCTTAAAAATACTGATCAAGTACTTCTGAACCAACTCGATAACAATGACTACGATACTTTTTCAATTCCCCGCAATTACAAAAGAGGAGGTGGTCTACTACTTATAAAAAAAACATTTTTCAATGAAAATGATCCCTCATAACCTCCCAAAACAATATGAATTAGCTCTTTTCGACTCTCAATATCTGCAAATTTGCCTAGTATATTGCCCACCCAAACTTCTAGATAGCAACATTTCTCCATTTCTAGAATTTCTTATTACAAATATCAACATGAAAAAACCAACTATCATCCTTGGCAACTTCAACCTCCATACAGATGCCAACCCCTGTTCACCAAGCTGCGAAACCCTACTAGACATGTTATCAAGTTTTAAATTTCATCTTACAAGTGAACAACTCCATACACAAAGCAGGTCACACACTGGACCTGATTTTCACCAATAATTTCTTCACAGAAAGTTCCATCTCATACATCCCAGTCCCCTGGTCTGATCACCATCTCCTACTTTGCAAGACTCAAATGAATCACAACAACCCAAAAAAAAAATGACACACAGAAATTCTTCAAATACTGTCCTCCATTTCAAACTGATCTTCTCCTTCAAGAGCTGGGACATCAACTAGTGAATCTAGATTTATCAAACATAAACAACACTATCCAATCCTGGTCCCTAATCACTGAAAAAACCGCTAACATCAACCCAGAGAAAGTCAAACGACTAAAGAACAAAAGAGAAAATCAAAATCCTTGCTTCAATACCACTCTAAAAAACATGAAAACAGCCCTCAGGAAAATTGAAAAAGAATGGCTAAAAAGTAAACTACCCGTAACACAACAGAAATACCGCACACAACTAGCTGCCTACAAAAAAAATCAATTCTAAAAACAAAACGTGACTACTACGGTAAAAAAAACAAAAAACAAAACTCCACTAACAAATCCAGATCCTTGTTCAACATAGTAAACAACCTCATTACCGATAACTGCAACTCCAACGCAACTGTAACCAAAACTTTAAGCCAAGATTTAGCTATCTTCTTTAAGGACAAAATCTCCAAAATAACTGATGCCCTCAACACCACATCAAGCATCCAAATTCAAATATCAACAAACAGCATTTCTCCATGGCTTGATTTCAGACCTATTTCCAATACGGAAACAGAAAAAATGATGAGAAAAATCAACCCAGCGCTTCATGACTTCAACACCATACCCACCCGTGTACTAAAGGAAATTGCTCATCCAATAGCCCCGACAGTCGCAGCAATCATTAACATATCTCTCGGAAGGTGAGCTTCCTCCCAAGCTAAAAATCGCTACAATCACACCTTTACTAAAGAAAAAAACCCTCAACCCAGAAAACCTAAACAATTACCGCCCAATCTCTAACCTACCCCTTTTTGCCAAATTGACTGAGAAGGCGGTCCTGAAACAACGAACATCTAGACGACAACAAAATACTTTATCCCACCCAATTTGGATTTAGGAAAAACCATAGTACGGAAACCCTCTTACTTAACCTTTCTAACACCATCCTAAGAGGATTCGACAACAAAAAAGGGTACTTACTGATTCTCCTGGACCTCTCCGCAGCCTTTGACACAGTGGACCACAAAAAGCTTATTTCTAGCCTTGAATCTATTGGGCTCGTGGGAAAAACTCTAAGCTGGTTTACATCTTTCCTTAAAAATAGATATTTCAAAGTCTCCTACAACAACAAATCTTCTAACGCTATCCCCCTCGAAACAGGAGTGCCACAAGGATCGGCACTATCACCCATTCTATTCAATATCTACCTTATACCTTTATGCCATCTCCTATCAAGCCTAGACATCACGTACTACATGTACGCTGATATACAAATCATTCCAATAATTTCCTCCATAGAAGATGCAATGTCAAGAGCAGCCTCACACCTTGATGCAATCCGAAACATGCTAATCAATCTAAAATTATGCTTAAATATGAGCAAAACTGAATGTATTCCACTCGCAAAGAAAAACTCTGGACCAAAAACCACACCACACCTTCCAATTTGACAACATCCACATTCAACTTAAAGACAATGTAAAAGACCTGGGCATATGGTTAGACAATGATCTAAACTACAAAAAACACATCACTACAAGAACAAAAGAGGGCTTTCATAAACTACAAGTAATCAAATACCTAAAACCGCTGCTTCACCCCCATGATTTCAAAACCGTCCTACAAGCCCTCATCTTTACCAGTTTGGACTATTGCAACTCTCTCCTGATTGGCTTACCTAAAACGCCCTTAAAACCTTTGCAGCTACTTCAGAATGCTGCTGCCAGAGTCCTAATGGGTAAAAGAAAATCTGACCACATAACCCCCGTCCTCAACTATTTACAATGGCTACCAATAGAAAAAAATAGAATTCAAAGTTCTCGCAATTCTCCACAAAGCAATTTATAAAGCAGACTACACTGCCCTTGATGACGACATACATATTCATAGATCACTTCGCATGACAAGAACAACAAGTAAACTCCAACTAGTGATTCCATCTCTTCCACATGCTAAACTGTCCTCCACTAGAAACAGAGCCATTTCCATCATTGGCCCGAAGTTATGGAATTCGTTACCTCATCACCTAACTGCTCAAGAAAACATAAAATCTTTAAAAAAAGACCTAAAAGCCTGGCTACTCAGCCAAACTCTTAAAGACAGCACGCTCAAAGATCTTAAAAGATAAATCCACAGACCTCTCCCTCTACATTACCCTCCTTCTGACATTCAATCTCCCTCCAATGACTAATTTTCTTTCTGACTTCCAGAATCCTTCCCATTTTGTTCTACTACAGATGTCCCCTACATGATTTGAACTCAGATATTTTCGTATTCCTATTTTATTGTATATCTTGATCAGTTTACGCTATTGTTATATACCAGTTTTTGCAGTTTTTTTGCTGTTAAATTACTTTAAATGTAACAGGTTGTTATAAGTGTAAACCGGAGTGAAGGCAACTCTGCTATACCTCGGTATATAAAAAAATGCTAAATAAATAAATAAGTAATGGCACTTTTTTCTTTCTTTTTCCAAATTACTAGCGAAACTTTCTTTACATCGCTTTGTTTTATGCCTGGTTGCAACTTCGTAGTAGCTTATTTGTCTTACCACTGTCTCGGCTCTGTGTTGCTGAATACCCCTCTTTGTATACTCTCTACCAGGACTTCAGTTCCTTGGGTCATTTAGCCTCACAGATTTAATGACTGAGTTGCCCACTTTGTATGGCTTTCGGAAGCTGATTGTCCTGCTGTGGTTAATTGGGATTCTTTCTGGAGGTTTACTTTACATATTTCACTTTCTTCCAGTTTGACTCAATCCTCTTTTTCATCTCTTATCAGGCAGTGTGGACTCCCTGGAAAAGTTTTCTGGCTGGTCTTCTGTCCTCACACACTTGCTGGTTGTGTTCTGTGGCCAAGGCCACATTATCACATATGCTCTATTTTTGCCCTATGATTTTGTCTTTTTGGCAACAAGTGTGGGCCTTGATTTAAAAAATTCTGCATGTCTTACCCGCTCACTTACCACATTGTTATTTTTCAAGGGGCAGCTTTGCCCTTCTTTCCACAGTGTAAACTGGGGGTTTTTTGGCTGTTACTATACATCTAATTTTGTCCAACTGAAAGCATAGTGATTTACTATCCATACAATTTTGGTGGAATTCTGTCTGTTTATATTGTAAGTATGAAAAAGCTATGGCTGTTAAATACCGTAGAGTAACTCGGTGGGCGCAAGTGTGGAAGCCTTTAGATGATTTTGACTCTTTGATATATTTGCTCATGTGCACAACTGTGTATCTGTATGATTCTTTTATTTCTTACATGCTTGTTTTGTTGTATTGCTGCATCTCCTGATCATGGGTTTTTTTTATCTCATTATACTTGCTTTGTTGTTTTTCCATTTGACCCCCTTTGCATTTTGTATTGTTTAATGCTTTGCTCCGTAATCTTGTTTAACCTTATTAAACAGATTTGAACTCAAAAGAACCTGCCATCAAGCCCAGTATCCTGTTTCCAACAGCAGCCAGTCCAGCTTATAAATACCTGGCAAGATCCCAAACATGCTGCTATCGCGCAGTTATAAATAGTGGCCTATTTCTTAAGCCTACTTGGTTAATAATAGTTTATGGACTTTTCCCCTCCAGGAATTTGTCCAAACCTTTTAAAAACCCAGCAGTGTTAACTGCCTTAACCACATCCTCTAGTAATAAACTCCAGAGTTTAATTGTGCGTTGAGTGAAAAATAATTTTCTCTAATTTGTTTTGAATGTGCTATATACTAACTTCATGGAGTACCCCCTAGTCTTTGTATTTTTTGAAAGAATAAATAACTGATTTACATTAACCCATTCTATTCCACTCATAATTTTATAGACCTCTATCATATCCTCCCTCAGACTTTTCTTCTCCAAGCTAAACAGACCTAACCTCTTTATAGCCTATCTTCATAGGGGAGCTGTTCTAACCCCTTTATCATTGTGGTTGCCTTTCTCTGTACCTCTTCCAATACAACTATATGTTTCTTGAGATGCAATGACCAGAACTCTGCACAGTACTCTAAGTGCAGCTTCACCATGAATCGATACAGGGACAATCACCATTTTATTCTCCATTCCTTTCCTGATAATTCCTAATCTTGATCTTTTATCACTATGCTTGGGTTCACTTTTATTGCACCCCCCAGTCCCCACAACATAGATTAATGTGGAAAAAGAAACACACTACCTCTTCCTGTCCCCCCCACCCCAGGCATAAGGTGATGTGAGCTAAGCTGTTTGTCCTCCCCCCCCCCCCCCCCAGCACAGGGCAATGTGAGAAAAGAGCTGTCCACTGAGGAAAAGAAAACTCTGCACTCTCCCTCCCACCCAGCACAGGCTTGAGCAAAAGCAATGACAGTTGGCTCTTTTACAAGTATTGTAAAAGTAAAGGGAACTAAAATGTATATTCAAAAAGAAGTGAGTCAAATGAAATAATACAAATATCAAAATAAGGTGTCAGCAAGCCTGATGGTGTGTTCAGAAGAAATGAATCACCCGGACATTTCAATCATCCACCTTATAAAGGAAACGTGTTCATGTGCTAATAATTGTTGAAAAAGTTAATCTTTTAAATTTTGAATCCACTCAGCATATGTCCATGTGACGGAAATCTGAGAAAAAAAGCCCGACACGGCCAGTGTTTCGCTTAGACAAGCTTCATCAGGGGTAACCATAATCCAAAGTGTGATAATATTAAAACGTCAATAAGGTCCAACAGTCTCGGCGTTTGTGGCTCTGGAGGACATGTGTTGGCTACTCCTGCCCTAATAGATGACGTTTTCATTGCTTTTGTTTTGATTGTCATCCATTATTGCTAATTAGTTTAGTTTTCAGTTGGGCAAAACTGTAGTCAAGACTTTTCACAACTCCAGTAGTAAGTTCTTTCGTTCCTGTGCAGAGTTTAACTCAAATATTTGTAGGACAGTCCTCTGCTATGCCTATGGATTACATAGGTCCATTTAACATTTAGGCAAGTCCATTTTTTAAATAAAAAATCTTAGTTTGTTTTATGGTTAAATGTCCATGTTCCAAATGAAAATACATTATTTTGTGTTTATGGACATATGGGACTTTGTATGTCCTTAAAATAGTTGATACATAGCTTATAATAAAACCTGTGATGCTGATCATGCAAGAATATGGCCTCAACATGGAACTGTGTTTCAATGAGTTCTCCCTTGATGTAGAAGCTTTATGCACCAATATTTTGCAGGGAGTAGCATTGATCTATTCAGTCTTGATGCAATGTCCTCCTCTAGTGGGTTCCCACATTCTTTTTAGTTTCGTTAGTCGAAATAGCATTAACTCAGAACTTCAGTTTTCAACAGGAGCTCGTTGAATAGGTTCATGGAGTAGCCATTGTGGTGGCCATGGCTCCTGATGTGACCAATCTGTACTTCACATGTTTTGAGGAGGATTTTCTTTATGGTTTAAGTTGGTTTGCACACTTTAAGATGTGGTGTCTCTACATTGATTATATCTTTTTTTCTGTGAATGGTTTATTACTTTAGATAGACATTTTACATTTTTCTGTGCAATATGACTATCATCAATTACCTCTTTTGATCAAACAATATCAGTATTTAAATACCATGCTGTTTAAAAATACTGATTGCAACAGCTTCCTTTTATACAGTAGCTGTCATCCATGTAGTCTTTAAAGAAACTTAGCCTCCCAGTTAGCTAGTTCTTGATGCCTCAAATTTACTCAGATGTAACCAAGCACAAAAACGAGGCACAACACTGGGAGAAGAGACCAAGATAACATCGTGAGTAGATGTCCTGTTCGGAGCTCCTATACTCCGCAGTGTTTTCTCATTGCATTCCTAGCTTTCCTGTTGGACAAATGGTCAGACGAAGGGCGAAGCTGAAGAGGAATCCCTCTCCTCACCCTCACCTGTGACAAGTTGCTATGCCTGAGTTTCTTCAGGTCTCCCCATTATTGTCGGTAGCGTCTTCCATTTCTGGCAGTATCAGGGGACCGTTGGGACAGAATGCTGAGGTGTCCCTAAGCCCCAAAAGTAGATTCCCCCCCCCCCTCCTCCTGCTACTGCGTCACTGTTTACGAGGTATCATCTGGAATTGACCTAGATGGAATTGCGAGTGGATCACTGACGTCACTGGAGATCATGGTGGCAGAGGCACTTCAGAGTGCAGCAGTTTCATCGCCACTAACTACCATGGATATTTCTTCTGCTGGTGAGACTTTTTACTCTTTGGGAATTGCTGGTGTTACCTCTGGTCAAACCCAGCGTTAATGTGTCTCCTATTACTTTGGACAGCATTTGGGCACTTTTTTCATCTATAGAACAATCACCAGCCTCTCTGATTATGTCTACTCATAGTATTCTTTCTCAGATCCAATCTCAAGAGGCTTCTGTGACTGTTCATTCTAAAGCTATTCAAGACCTTAACAATCTACAGATAAACTTGCTACAGCCCAAGCTTTCTTAATTCAAGATAGGAGCATAGTCTTGGAGGATTGAGAATTTGAAAAATTCCATTAGGGCATTGACATTGCGCTTTGTAAATTTTCCAGTTGTTTCTATGATTTCTCCTTTGGAATTATTTAAATCCTATATGCACAACATTTTGGGGATTTCCAGTAAAGCAACTCCTATCGTAAATGCTTATCTTCTTCCTACAAGAGCTAGGTCTATTACTTGTGTCTCAGGCCAAATGGCTTTGTTAGAATCAGTGGACTTGGATAGCTCTGCTCTTCTTGAATCTACAGTAGTGGATGAGGAACATAGGGCTACCCTAATGGTCACTTTTGCATCACTTACAGCATGATTTGATTCTTAGACTTTTTTTATTTTTTTCATGCAGCTCAATTGTCTTTTATGGAGTTTAAAGTCTGGGTTTTCCCTAATTTTCAAGGGCCACCAAAGAATGAAGTAAAACAGTTTTGGGCTTGGGTGCATGTTTTGTTTTCAATTTCCATGTAAATATTTAATTTTTCTTACTTCAGAGAAGTATGTATTCTTTGAGCCTTCACAGTAGCGTGTTTTCCTGATTCAAGGATTTTTAGCAGAGAAGAACCTAATGCTGTTCCTTGAATAGGGGATTGTTAGGGATTGAGGTTAATTCTGCTTATTTTTAATCATGGGGTTTGTCTCGGATGATTTTTCATTGTATATTTAATTTTAACTTTTTTTTCCCAGTCTTTCCCCCCTTATTTTGTTTTACTTTAGCACAGTGTTGCTCGATTTTTTTTTTTTTGTTATAATTATTTGCTTTTCCTTAACATCACTAGCTTATATTGCTTTACAAATACAATGTTCATCTGTTGTTCTTTAAAATATAAATAAAGAGTGAAAAAAGGGAACAATATTGGCTTGTATATTTCATAGTCAGGGTTGCCTGTTTCAGTTATCAAAAGAACCTATAGGAGGGCTTTGCTATTAATGCACAAACAAGCTGAGGAGAATCCAGCTATTATTTTCTTTTTGTGGCATACAAATGTGGCTTATGAAGTTGAGTCAATCAACAACATTTGGTACATTTTTATGTTCAATCAGTTTTATGAGTCCTCCACATATATAGTTCTCTAGAGGATGTAACATATATAATGTAGTAGAGCGATCTATGCTCCCTCTTAATGAGAACCAAGATCAGAATGTTTTTTGGGCCATCGAGCCTGTGGACATTGCGTCATGTGCCATACTATACTACAAGGCACAACATGGATACATCTCATTACTGGACGCAATATTGCTCTTGGGGCCTTCAGACTGCTGCACATTGGGAGTAATATATCTTATTCAGTGCCCATGCAAACTGCTCTATATCAGATGCACTAAGAGAGCAATGCGCACCTGGTTACTGGAACATTGAGTTGCCTTAATGCACAAAAAATGGCAGCTCCTGTATTTGCATACTGTGTTCAGTTTCATCATTCTTTCCCTGATTTAGTCTGGATTGTCTTACAAAGGGTTCATGTGAGAGGGGGAGATTTTCAATAAGCAGAAACAGTTTTTTGGATTTTTTCTTTACAGACAATTGCTCCTAATGGGTTAAACAAATAATTAGCGTTGTATTCTTTAAGTACAAAATGCTTTCATCCAATTCAGATTTGATGTATGTCCTACCTAATTGACATCTTTTTGCATCTATTGATAAGAAGAATGGATTAAGTTTATTCAGTCATTAGTAGTTATGGATGTCTCGTCACTTCCTTTTCTGGTATTTTATTTAAAAGTCGTGTATACTGCAATCTACAAAAATATTGTCGGGGCGGTTTTCAACATTACATTCAAAAATTAAAAATAAACTAAGATTCCTGCATTTCAATAGCATAAAAATATTCCAGAAGGTGGTTTACAGAATAATCAAAGTTTAAAGTAATAAACTAAAAGACTCTTACATGTAGGACAAGACATTCAAATTCCTGCATTGGATGATTCTTCTCAATCATCAGCTAGGTGGAAGGGTGCAAGTTCTGATTTATAAGCTTGCAGACCGTATTAAGCCGAGATAAGGCGAACAGTTGACGTTAGATGTAAATTAGGTGTTAAAGGCCTGTTTAATCAAGCTTTAAAATTATTTAAACATTTTGTTTGATCAGAGGTCACTCTCAACAAATCAGGAAGTGTGTTCCAAAAGTTTGGGCTATTTTAAGAGTGTACTTTTATTTTGTATTTTCACTCGGGTCATGGAAGTATATCAATAATATGAAAGTGTAGCATTTATCACTTGAAAATTAGAGACTTCATTAAATGGTTTATATAATCCATAGATATACTAGAGGACGGTCCTACAAATATTTATTTTATTTAATTTACAACATTAAGTTGATACCAAGGGATTTAGGTTTCACTCTTTAATGTTTTCCTTGCTTAACTGAAATTGGGATGGGGTATTATACACAGAGTTTATTTAAATCATGTGTTTTTTTTTGTCCACAGAAAACATTTCCCCATCTTATCTTGAGGAGAATTACTGACCTAAAGCCAGGTGCTTTCAAGTAGAAACTTACATGGGTCTTGGCAGGAGGACGTTAGCCCTTTATGAGGAAGTGTGTACATGGAGCAGGTGGTGTTCTTGATGCTCCAATCCTTGTTTCCTGTTGTAAAGCAACAAATCTGCTTCTCAAGGATTGGAGCTGTCCAGTGAAGCAGGATCCCCATGAGCTAAGAAACCAACTCTAGCCAACATCTGGATGACATCGTTGTGCTTGAAGCAGGAATGGCACAGGATGACAGCTGTCATAATCAAATTCCCCCTGCCTTTTTCCATGGTGCCAACCAGGAGCTAGACCTATCTTCCAAAACATGCAAGAGGGAAGCTGGGAACTCCTATACCGTACTGAGTGATACTAAGCTGAGCAAAACACATCTGTGCTCAGAACAGCAGCCTTACTTTAGGGAAAGTAAACTGGGATCAGAAGTACCAACTTTGAAAGGTCGGGAAAACAGTGGCGAATTGGAGGAAGAGGAGGAAGTGACTTTTAAAAGAGAACAGATTATAGTGGAGGTAAATCTCAATAACCAAACGCTAAATGTCTCCAAAGGGGAGAAGGGTGTTCCCTCCCAGTCCAAGGATATCACTGTTTTGAAGAGCATTAGCGAAGAAGAGGGAAACAGTGTTAGTGAGGAAACAGAAGACAGTGATGAAGAAGAGAATGAGCAGCAGAAAGAGGACAAAAATGTCAAGGTCAATATTACCCAGAGGAGAACAAGGAGAAGCATAGCAGCTGCAGCTATGCCTTCTGGTCCACGGATTACCAGGGGACAGAAGAACAGTGCTGAGCCCCCTATGAAGAAGAAGAGGACTATGAAAGAAACCAAAACCCCTATGCAGAAACTCAAGTGTGATGAGAAGGAGACTCTGACATGTGACAAGTGCCCTCGGGTATTCAACACACGTTGGTATTTGGAGAAGCACATGAATGTTACCCATCGGCGCATGCAGATCTGTGACAAGTGTGGCAAGAAGTTTGTACTGGAGAGTGAGCTGTCCCTGCACCAGCAAACAGACTGTGAAAAGAGCATTCAGGTAAGTGAGTCTATTGCACTATTTTCCAAATGTTGTTCAGGTCAGGGTGTCTCACATATGGGGACTAATGAGACCCAGCAAAACAACAGTGCAAGAACAAACTTCAACGATCCACCTTCAATGTTCAAAATGATATTTAATTGTAATTTTTCATCAATATAACCGGCAACTCCATATAAATTGCAGGGTTGTGTTTATATATGAGTCCCCCGACACGGTCCGTGTCGGGGGACTCATATATAAACACAACCCTGGAGCTCTCCTGGGTTAATATTAACCCAGGAGCGCTCCTGGGTTAATCTGAAAGATTTAAATTCAATTGTGGTCCCTCCCGATGCAGCAACAAGCGAAACACGGACCGTGTCGGGGGACTCATATATAAACACAACCCTGCAATTTATATGGAGTTGCCGGTTATATTGATGAAAAATTACAATTAAATATCATTTTGAACATTGAAGGTGGATCGTTGAAGTTTGTTCTTGCACTGTTGTTTTGCTGATACTTGCTTGTGTGCAAAGTTTGCTTCGTGGTTTGGATGGACTAATGAGACTGAGACCCACCATAAAATGAATACCCACTGTACAGCTTTGCTGGCTTTATCTCATTTAAGTTTTAACACCTCTGTAATTGGCCTATCCTGCTAGTTTTCATAGTGCATTGCGGGTTTTGACAGCAAGGCATGGGGTAACCTTCATGGAGCAGCAATTACTACTATTTAAAACAAAGAGCTGGGCAGAGTGGATTAACCACTTGAGTCGTTTTCTGCCAACATTTACTATGTTACTATGCTGCTAGGTTTTATGTTTAGGTGTAGTATTGGAGCTAAACACATGTCCACACTGCATACATAACGTAAAGCCTCCCGGTGCATATCGCTTAGTACCATTTGGGGCTTTGAATTGTGCCCAACTTTGGTATAGAAACACAGAAGATATTGACAGATAAGAACTGTTGCTCCATTTAGTCTGCTCATTTGTCTGTCTAGAATGCAGCCACAGATGCTTTTTCTGTCTCTTCTCCCTCTCATTCTATGCCAATAAGGTTTGTTTGTGTCTGTTCCAAGCATTCTTGAAATGTGCCTTTAGTGATATAGGGTGTTTCTATCTGAGTAAGGTCTCCAAATAGCTGTGTGTGCATATACTATCCAAACCATGGAAGTCAAAGTGAACCCCACACAATATAATCAATGTGTTAGCCACAACGAGAAGGTCATAAAATGTTCATAACATTACATTAAATTAATAAGAGCTAGTGGTTGGAATCATAAACGTGTATTATTAGTCAGTAACAATGACTTGAGCATACACATAAATTATTTATTTTATTTAAGTTCTTTTAATATACTGATGCTCAAGGACAAGTCTTATCGAACCGGTTTCAGTACAATTAGGGTAGAACCAATTAACAAAGAGAGCGAAAAAGTTACAATAAAACAGGGAATGTAGAACATGGCCGTTAGAAGAGGAGGGATAGATTAAACAGTTTTAACTCAAGAGGTAGAAGCAGAGAGCTGTTTAAATAGTAAAAAACTTATTCGGTTAACATAGTGCATGTTTAACAGGTAATTTGGAAAGAGCAAATTCTAGCAAAAACAGTTCCTTCGAGAGGGGACTTTAATGGAGTGGGGTCTGTATTGGAAGACCTCTGGATCTGAATATGTACAACCGGGGGGGCGGTACTAGTGAGGAGAGAAGTCAGTGCAGGTTGCGGTAGGACTTCTTCAGTGATTGGTTGGATATAAATATGTGCTTGCTCAATTTTTCTGGGCATGTCAGCAAAGTCATTGTTTTTTACTATAAATATTGCACTATTTATGATTCCAACTACTTATTAATTTAATGAGTTTTATGAACATTTTTAGCCCTTCTCCTTGTGGCTAATACTTTGTTTTGCACTTGCAAAAACAGGACTGCCCTCGCTCATGAGCCAGGATATGTACTTCTGGTGCTTTTCTTAGTACTTGCATTATCGCAAAGAGCCGTCTTGTGGAGTTCATACGGGCAGCATATTAAGGTGTTCATTTTGGAAGTTTTTTTTAATCAAGCCAACACCCAATACAATTGAGACACTTTGTTTATCTTTGTCACATTTTCTTGGTCTCTGATAAATATTCATTCTCTCTATCTATCTATCATCTATCTATCTATCTATCTATCTATCTATTGTGGATTGTATAGAGTTGCAACTTTCGTGCATCTTTGTTTATGCTTTAGTTTTAGTGCTTTGTAAGGCTTTCATGATGGCTCCTAGTTTTGTAGGAAATTACTTCTGTGATTTTTGCTGTTAGTAGGTAGAAATTAGATGAAAACAGTCTGCAATCTGTTACCACCATAGCTTCTCTTTCTATATGCAGCAAAGACCTTCATATCTTCTGTCTCCACAGTGTTTCAGCAATTGAAGGAACTCAAGTGGGACAAAATACAAAACTTAATGTGAATCTAGTTTCTTTTTTGAATGCATACTTTTTCTAGAAAGGCTTGTCAGGTGATTTTGCTGAGTTCAGAGGCACAAAAGAAGTCGGTAGCCTGAACTTCTGGTATTTCACCTCTTCAACCATTGGTGAGGGGTGATTATGAATAGGCACTTCTGAATAGGTATTGACCAATCACAAAATCAAAATGTATTCTTGGCAGAAGTGGATAGGACTTAAAGCAGCTGCTGAAAAGAGGCAACTTAAAGTTTCTCTTGGGAAGTTATTGGTATTGTCTCTGAAGATAAGCAGGGTAATATGTCCACACAGGTGGGTGATGTCAACATGGACAGTATTCCTTGAATGCCATAGAAAAGCCTACAAAGCTTTTCAGCGCATCTGTGGGATTTCTTGCTCAGTCGCAGTCAGGTGACACCCCCTTCCTCCTTTTTTGCTCATGGATGATCAAGATAATTTTCTCCTCTGGGAAAAATATTTCTACTGTGATCTGGCCTCCTCCGTTGTCTGCTCTCTCCATTCATTACTTTCTTAGTAATTTTCGGTATTTTCTAAATTCTATTTATTTTTCAATATTGGTCACTCAGCCCAAGATGGATTTTCTTATTCCTTCAGTGCTTCTTCCTGTGGCCTTGGTTGGCTCACCCCTTTTAAAACTGTTTGGCGAAGCAAAAAAAATAAAACTAATCAACAAGGAAATCAGAACAGAAAGGTATAAATCTGAGGCAATGCGAAGAGAACTGCAATTGCATTAATGTTTACAAGGGATTATTGCTACAAACATGTCTATCAAAAAATATATCAACTCACCAATAATGCTGGTAGTATTCCAGTATTTTATCATAAAGTGCACACCTGGTTTCATTCACTTGAGTTTGCCAGTGTGCTGTCGATTGAAGTAGACTTCCAGTATGTGCCAATTGCAGATTTAACTGCTAAAAGAAGTTGCTCACATACAGGCTGATGCAATACTGTGCACCACGGTCAGCTCACGGCTCAACATGGGATTGGACGCACATCCAAAATGTGCGTCCAAAAGCCCCGATGCAAAACGGGGGTTAGCGTGTCCAAAATGCGTGTTTGGTCAAGTGCATAGATAATAGTGCTCATGTGTAAAGTACATGTCGACGAGGCTGTTAGCTAATGCCTGAGATGCAAAAAATTTCCCACATGGTCAATGTGCCCTTTCAACGCGGCAAATTTTACGCAAGCCCGGGGCTAGCATAAGGGCATATTGTAAAAACCCAAAATTCCTGCTTTCTGTGACACCCCCCCCCCCCCCCATACTAGTATAATTGCGATACTAATTAGGAAGGAAAAAACATTTCTGAGCACCCAACATATCCCCACAATATACACAGTCCAGGCCATGTATATTGTGGGTATATAGTGTGCTGGTAGCAGAAGAAAATGGTCGTTAGTATTGAGCGTCCATTTCCTAACCCACTGACAAGCCACCCTTCCTGCATACCCGATGCCGAGGAGATGCTAGAGATGCACAATTTCCCCTAGCACCTCCTTTTAAATATGGCATCTAATTTTAATATAAAATCAGGTGGGGCAAGATGGCCGCCAGATAGGGTGTGCGGGAAGCGAGTTCCAGTGTGGCGTTTTCTTTCTATATACTTATAGAAAATGCCCCACATCAAGTGTGAGGGGAAAATCCGGGGAGCATTGACTAGCTCTCCGGTTTTGGACCCTTTTCAGCCGCGCATAGAGGGTTTCCTAATGGGAGTAACTGGAACGCTGGAGGGATGCCGGTAGAGCGATCGCGCTCCCCTCTGACCTTAGACGTCACCTTGAGCCCCGGCGAGCCGATCAGGCTGACGCCTCCAGCTCAGAGCGATTTGTCCCCGCTTAAGCCGGATCGAAGCAGTTTACACCTTGAGTCTTCGAGGGCAGAGCAGGTGAGCCCCGGGACAAGTGAGTATGGAATGGCCATCCCGAGAGGAGGAGGAATCTGCGGATTGCTGGAGTTGGGCCCTGGAGGAGAAGTCCTCACCCAATCGGATAACATCATCCCAGGTAACAGGCTGCATGTGTCAACACAAGGAGAACAGGGCGAGACCCGACAGGAATCCATAGAGGTTAATGTGAGTCTTGGGCACGCTGAGGACATGGGGAAAGTTTGGTATGGCTTTGAAATCAATTGCACAATCAATAGCTGAGGTTAAAAACCAAACCAAGGAGAATAATAATATGATTGGAGCCTTTAACTTGAAAGTACAAGATCATGAGGAATGTTTACAAAAAATGGAGTCCTTACAACAAACATAACCATGGAAAAAAGAATCGAGAAACTTGAGAATAATTTAAGGATGTTAAATCTACGAGTGATAAACTTCCCTTTGGTCAAGATGATTTCATCTGCTGAACTGTTTAAAACATATATGAAAGAAATATTGAAGATACCAGAGGCTGCTTTACCTGTGTGTACAAGAGCATACTATCTACCCCAGCTGGGTCGTGAGGCTGAAGGAGAGAACATAGCCTCTATGGACATATCCGAATTATTAGAATTATCGATAGTAACAGAAATAAAGGAAAGGAAAGCTATGCTAATAACATTTGCATTTATATCTGATAGAAATTATGTTTTGAAAATGTTTCTGAGAAATAGACAAGCCCTATTTTATGGGGCTCAGCTATGGATATACTCTGTCACTAAAATAACGCAGCAACGCAGGAAGGAATTCCTTGCTATGAAAGAAAGGGTTATCAGTATGGGAGCCCGATTTGTCTTACAAATTTCCCTGCAAAGGTTGCGTTATATTTCAGGAAAATTGTGTTTTTCGATAAAAAGCAATTGAAAGATTTCCTGCAGGGTCATCCCAATGAAGCTCCTGAATTGTGATTGACTAAAAAGGAATAGAGTAACTCCCCTATCTAAGTATATGAAAATTGTTTGTTATTCGCTCTATTTTCTCTTGCCTCCATAATTCCTATATTAAGGTGCATACTTACTAGATAATCTTCTTCCACTTTAGAGATGTTGGTATATGGGCTTTTCCTAGTATAAGTATCAAATTTCTTTTGAATATTTCATGTAAAAAATTGAATTTTTGAAGAAAAAAAAAATCAGGTGCCCAGGAGAGGTGGATTGGCACGCGTTAATAGAGCGGGCACTCTGTCATGAGCTCCTGTCTAACGTGTGCTGATATTGCATCAGCCTGCTTGTTTGCATTGATAAATGATTAAGGTAAAGTTTTTCCTTTAACCCAAGAAGGCATAGAACTGGCGTAACGCTTTATCTCAAACCCAGAATAGACCTCACCTTTCAACTCGACCCCCAAAATTCTGAATACTTGGACAGGCCCACCATACATAAATAAAGGTTCCTTCCTTTCCACACCCTCATCAACATAACGAAATATGTAGGAGAAAATCTGACAGAAAATAGAAATGACCGCAGAAGACGACCAAACGGCCCATCCAGTCTGCCCAGCAAGCTTTCGCACTTTTTTTTTTCTCATATTTATCTGTTACTCTTGGCCCTTAGTAACGTTTTGGTTCTATTTCCCTTCCACCCCTGCCATTAATGTAGAGAGCAGTGTTGGAACTGCATCTAAGTGAAATAGCTTAATTAGTTAAGGGCATTAACTGCCGCAATAAGCAAGCTACACCCATGCTTATTTGTTTACCCAGACTGTGTAATTCAGTCCTTGGTTGTTGTCTGTATATAGATCCCCTTTTCTTCATTCCCCCGTGCCATTGTAGCAGAGAGCTATGCTATATATGCATTGAAAGTGAAGTATCAGGCTTATTTGGTTTGGGGTAGCAACCGCCGTAACAAGCAAGCTACTCCCCGCTTTTTTGTGAATGCAAATCCTTTTTTCCACATTTCCTTTTGCCATTGAAGCTTACAGCAATGTTGGAGTCGCAATAACCGTGTGTATGTTTATTGAATACGGGTATTATCTCCAGGTAGTAGCCGTCACTCCCGCGAGCCACCCACTCTTCATTCACATCCTCTAGACTTTATGGATCCACAATGTTTATCCCACGCCCCTTTGAAGTCATTCACAGTTCTGGTCTTCACCACTTCCTCCGGAAGGGCATTCCAGGCATTCACTACCTTCTCCGTGAAGAAATACTTCCTGACATTGGTTCTGAGTCTTCCTCCCTGGAGTTTTAAATTGTGACCCCTGGTTCTGCTGATTCTTTTCCAATGGAAAAGGTTTGTCCTCTTTGGATCATTTAAACCTTTCAAGTATCTGAAAGTCTGTATCATATCACCTCTGCTCCTCCTTTCCTCCAGGGTGTACATATTTAGATTCTTCAATCTCTCCTCATAAGTCATTCGATGAAGACCATCCACCTTTTTGGTCACCCTTCTCTGGACTGCCTCCATACTCTCTCTGTTCGGAGATACGGTCTCCAGAACTGAGCACAGTACTCCAGGTGAGGCCTCATCAAGGACCTGTACAAGGGGATAATCACTTCCCTTTTCTTACTCTATATTCCTCTCTCTATGTAGCCCAGCATTCTTCTGGCTTTAGCTATTGCCTTGTCACATTGTTTTGCCGACTTTAGATTGTTAGACACTATCACCCCAAGGTCTCTCTCCTGCTCCGTGCACATCAGCCCTTCGCCCCCCATCAAATACAGTTCTTTCAGATTTCCACACCCCATATGCATGATTCTACACTTCTTGGCATTGAATCTCAGCTGCCATAACTTCGACCACTCTTCCAGCTTCCTTAAATCCCGTCTCATTCCCTCCACTCCTTCCGGCATGTCCACTCTGTTGCAGATCTTAGTGTCATCCGCAAACAGACAAACCTTACCTTCTATCTCGTCCGCTATGTCGCTCACATAGATATTGAACAGGACCGGTCCCAACACCGATCCTTGCGGCACTCCGCTTAACACCGCTCTCTCTTCAAAGTAAGTTCTATTTATCCTCACACATTGTCGTCTGTCTGTCAACCAGTTTGCAATCCAGGCCACCACCTTGGCACTCACTCCTAAGCTTCTCATTTTATTCACCAGCCTTCTGAGTGGGACCATATCAAAAGCCTTGCTGAAATCCAAGTAGATGACATCGAGCACTTTTTTTTTTTTTTTTTTTCTTTTTTGATCCAGGTAGAAGAGCGCTCGATGTCATCTACTTGGATTTCTCTACAAGTCCTACGTAACAATTTATATACCAGTTCTACCTTGTGGCTGCAAATGGAACAGTGTGCTTCTCTCTATTCTCTTCCAATCTCTATCCTGTAAATTAGTCCCCACGTCAGCATTCCGTTTAGGTATGAAGAGCTCCATTCACACAAATTTGAATGATGGCTTTGGTACAAGGGAGACACAATTTTACATTCTTCTTTCGCTAACACCATATCAACTTTAGATGGCATTTGTCTCCTCCAATCTGTCTCTTCAAATTTCAGAAAAGCTTCTCTAATCCTATTGTATAGAACTATTTATGCTTGTCGAAGACCAGATTCACTTTTTAGTGTGTTAAACATGAGCCAACCCTCCTCATTCCATAATTATCCCAGGAATTGCAGTCCAGCGCTCCACCAGTTCCATTTTCCCGTTGAATATGAAGATAGAGATACCTGGATAGTCTTTCAAAAGTAACAAAGGGGAGAGACAGCCGTGTGGAAAATTAAGCTCGTTGCACAGTGTTCATCAATTCTTAATCATGTGCGCAACAATGTGATTTGAGCAAAGAACTCTCCATACCTGAACTAAAGAGGGAACTAGCTTTAAAAGCAAGGACAGATGAACTCCTTTGGCCAACCCAGCCTCCGAGGATAACCAAGGCTATCTATCTTCCCTGTTTAACCAGTGTTTAAAGCACGCCATTTAAGATGCCCAATAATATCCAAGCAAATTGGGAAGTGCTGTACTACCCTTTAACTTAGTATATTGCATGCGTGACCATGCTCAGTGAGGCTCAGTCAAAGTTCTAGGAACTTTGTCATAAGTTTTCTGTGCAGGGCTCCACCTGATGTCACCCATGTATGAGGACTGATATCCTGCTATCCTCGGAGAACACCTGTTTACAGGTAAGCAACTCTGCTGTCTCTGCATGGATGAAAAGAAAGCCAGTAGCTTTGAGAGACTTGCGCTTCCATTGCAAGTTGTTTATTACTGATCATCACTTCAGTTGCATTTGCAATTTGGGATTAGAGCACAATATCCCTGACTGTGTTATCTGCTAGAGCTGTAAAACTCTGAAGATTGCATTTCCTGGAAACTTTGGGAAGACATCAAAATCTGATGAACCCTCATTGTTGCCAAAGTCTTTAGAATCAAGACCTAGAAACTGAACTGACCACTGGCAGTACTTTAACATCAAGGAGATGATCCAGGTGTAGGAGTCATAAGAAGGGTTCCTTGGGTCTTGTTTAGATCCATGGAGAGTCCATGCTAAACATCGTGTGAAGACACAGATATCTCAGCATCAATTTCTTTCAATACCAGTATTTGAGAGCAGGGAAATTGCAGCTGCTGCTGCTGTCCATTCTCCAAGGACAGAAAGTGAACTAAGCCTTTCATGCTGATAACTGTCCGAAACAGTATCCAGGGTTCTGCACCATTCCCATTGGTACATTCTTCTTGGCTAATCAGAAAGATAGCTTTTACTGAGATGACTCCTATTTTATCCAAAGCATTTTTCAAGGAGGAATTAGAAAAAGATCCTTCTGGCACTCTTGACACCTTAGGATAGAGGTACCAGCACAGAGCATGTTAACTCTTAATGGCAGTGCTAGTAGAAGGAGTTGGTGAGATCTGTATCTTGGCATTGAACACCATGGCACCAAAGTAGTTAAGGTCAGTAGAATGTAATGGGTTGGATCATTGACAGAATGTTTTGTGTATGTATATATATAACATTTCTGTTTCTATACCATATCCTTAAACTAAACATTTGAATGCCGAAAGTGGTGATTCTTTGTGGTGTTTGGTTACTTTATGAGTTATGATTGCTTTATTATTGCTTTTTTAGATGTTTTATGTGTTGTCATTATGATCTGTTAGAACCTATGGTCCCCAGCTGCTCCTGCCCACGCGATTGACTTACTGGTGTCTCCCTCCATCTTTGCGGCAGAATGCCGCCATTATGCACATATAGCAGGGACCCTGCAATGAATACCTTAGGCATGTGTATGCCCAAGTACGCACATAATATACGCACTAAGGCATGAAAATGCAGGAGTTGCTCTTGGATGATGTTACCAGGCTCTAGGCATTTAACGCGCTCTGCCCTGCACTTCTTGCCTCTGCAACAGGTCTCCTGAGTGATCTGCTCTTTTGGTGTATGTTGCTTCTCCCTGTGTTTCTGCGTTCTGATTTGTCTTCCCTGCCCACCCTGGTCTTCAGTGTTGTAGTCTGTACGTGCCCTTGGCTTGATTTTCTGGTTTGACCTTGGCTTATTCTCTGTCCCTCCTGGACCTGACGCTTTGCTTTGGACCTGACCTTCGCCTATCTGCTGTCTGCCCTGACCTTTGGCCTGTCTACTGGATCTTGCTGTCTACTGCCTGCCCCAACTTCTGGTTTGTCTATTGATCTTGTCTGCTGCCTGCCACAACCTGGACCTGGACTCAAATCTCTTACCATTGCCTCAGTGACCCTCCTAAGACCGGCTGACCATCAGAACCCAAGGACTCAACCTTGGGGGGAGTTGGCTGGTATAGGCGAAGCTCCAGTCAGTCCCACTCAGGGTACATCAGCCAGCTGTTGGTGTGGACTGTATGGGCATGCTTGTCCGGCTGAGCCAACAACACTACAGCACAAGGGTCTACTTCATTAACATAATCCAAGAGAAAATTTGTCTTGGATCAGATTATAATTTTTCACTAAATTTAAAAAGAATACATTTCTCTGAGGCAAGCAGGATGTTGATTCCTCAGATATGGTAATCATTTGAGCCCAGCTGGAAAACATTATTTTAAAGCTTCGAGAAGCTTTTAGTACACTCCACTGAGCATGAGCATATTATCCTGCATCATAGACGTTTACATGGGGTCCCTTCAGTTCTTGTTTTGCCTTCAGAGCCCAACGGTTGCAGTTCGGATCTCTGAATAAAATATGCCAGAACTTATTTCTCATCATAAGGCTTCCCTCGACGTGAAGCTTTCATAAAGGCTAGAAAGAGAGACCAATTTAGATCCTCCTATCTAATGAAAGCAAAAGATTCTGCTTCGTTGGTACTCTCATAGAAACATAGAAACGACGGCAGAAGAAGACCAAACAGCCCATCCGGTCTGTCCAACAAGTTTTGCACTTTTTTTCCCTCATACTTGTTTCTCTTGGCTCTTAGTAACCTTTTGGTTCTATTTCCCTTCCATCCCTACCATTAATGTAGAGAGCAGTGTTGGAACTGCATCTAAGTGAAATTAGCTTAATTAGTTAGAAGTAGTAACCGCCACACTAAGCAAGCTACATCCATGCTTATTTGTTTACCCAGACTATGTAATTCAGTCCTTGTTGGTTGTTGTCTGTATATAGATCCACTTTTCTTCATTCCCCCTGCCATTGAAGAGAGAGTTATGCTGGATATGCGTGAAGTATCAGGCTTATTTGGTTTGGGGTAGTAACCGCCGAAACAAGCAAGCTACTCCCCGCTCTTTTGTGAATGCATATCCTTTTTTCCACATTTCCTCTTGCCTTTGAAGCTTAGAGCAATGTTGGAGTCGCATTAACCGTGTGTATGTTTATTGAATTAAGGGTATTATCTCTAGGTAGTAGCCGTTATTCCCGCGAGCCACCCACTCTTCATTCACGTCCTCTAGACTTTATGGATCCACAGTGTTTATCCCACGCCCCTTTGAAGTCCTTCACAGTACTCATCGAAGAGTTATGATGCTGTGTATTTAGCAAGGGCTAAGAAGTGGTATGCAATGTTGGAAGAAGGGAGATTTTGCCTGCGATTTCCCACTCCTGGACGTCGCTGCCAGTAATCAAAATGGCGCCAGTGGCCCTTTGCCCTTACCAAGTTACAGGGGCTACTGAGTGCCATTGGTAGGAGCTGGCACAGGAGTGAGAGATTGCTCCTGGCCCTCCTCCCCCCCCCCCCCCCCCCCCTGCTGGACCATCAAGGACTTTCGGTGCATCTTGGGAGGGGGTTGGGAGGGATTGAACAGGGCTGGCAGCCATGGGGGGGGGGGGGGGGCGGGAAGGAGAGATATACTGGCAGCCCAGGAGTGGGAGATCGCTCCCGGTCCCCATGGTGGATCATGACAGACTATTGGTGCATTTTGGAGGGGTCAGGAGGGTGGGGGCTATACTTGTGCATAAGTTTAGCCAGCTTTTTTGTGCCTTTTTTCTGGCATAAATTTCTCGACTTATACATGAGTATATATGGTATTTTTGAGAAAAAAATATTGCAAATCTCTCACACGATTCCTCTATAGAGACTATAGAGTTTTGAATAAGAGCCCTAGATGTATGTACAATATTAAACAATTCATGTGGTCATGAGGCTGCTGTAGAGATCTGATCCAAATACCACTTACATTTATTTAACTCTATCTATGCTTTCTCTATAAATATCTAGTTTAACACGATACCCATTCAAAGTCTCCTGCAATATGTTCTTCCGCCACTTCCGATCAGATCTGCGCAACTCCTGCTTTAAACTCTGCAAAGTAGGAGAGTACCAAATAGCAGGATCTTTGTCTCCTTATTACCCTAGTCTGAATCTGAGCCAGATTATTTAATGTTGTTTGTAGTGATGTTTTCCAATGACCCACTAAGCTTTCAGACTCTTCAATTACTGGACAAGAAAGTGGTATCCAGTTTCCTCTTAACGATTCTATATCTATCAGGTCTTTTAGCAATAGTGAATGATTTAGCTGATTTATGCAGTTGCAACATAGGCTGAAACAACATGCAATGAATCAGATAATGATCAGACCATGGTATTTCACTAATGTGGACCTACATGAACAAAATCATTAAGAGCCAGCCTTGTATTCCTTCCGTACCTTGTGCTAGTAATTCCCTGCAGATCTATTTCACCCCTGATTGCATTAGTCTATATATGTGTTGATCTTTAAATGTTTGTTAGATGATTACATTAAGTTAATGCACATGTCGACCTATAATATGTATGTCATGTTGTAAACCGTTGCGTTCTTCATTTGGAACGACGGTATATAAAATGGCTAAATTATGTCCTCACAAAAAGAACCCATCCAATTATTTGGTTCTAAATCTAATGGTTGACCCTGTTTGTGTGGAGGAATGTACTAACTGCACCCATCCCAGTGCCTGTAGGGCACCTAGCATATCCTGATAGATATTTGGTAAAGGACTGCAGTCCATTCAAAGATTAAAATCTCCAAGCACTATTGTGTGTTTGACAAAGCTATCAGCCTGTTCACTAAAATATCTACATTTTTATCTAAGTAACCTGGAGATGCATAGTTTAGACAAAGACTCCAATTCTGGACTGAAAAAAAGAAATAAAATTTCTAAAGACTTCAGCACATCAATGGCTACTACAGATAACTGCAGCAATTCTTTAGCAATCACCATAGGACCTCCTCCCGGTTTAGAAAACACCACATAATTCGGTAGTGCTGAATCGGATGTAAGAAGCCAGAACTCTTGTTACACAGAAAATGTCTGGGGTGCTATATGTTAATACTTGTTGGGGGGGGGGGGGGGGTTATTTAAATTTCTTTACCTGTTGGGTTATTCTTTTTCCTTTAAATAGCTGCTGTTTATAGATTGGTTGTTGAATCTCATTTTAAAATAAGAAATATAGTGGCTGCTCTAGCATTTTAGAGGGGCTTTGCTTGATAAATCTGCTTTTTGAAAATAAAAGTTTGGATTTACTTTCACATCTGGCTTTATTGTGGAAACCTGTCCATATAGGGAAGAGCCATTGAACTGAAAGTACTTGAAAAAAAATCCAATCATAGCCAGACCTGAGAGCACATTTTAGTGTGCATCTCAATATCAGATTTCCCTGCACTCTCCAATTGCTAAATGCATTTTATAAGTATATTTATGTAGGTATATTTTCTTTGTGCACTTTTAAAAATGTTTTTCTGCTAATACCAACTGTTAGGCCTTCCTGCCCTCCCTACCTCTCTCACTCTCACTCCAGCGGTTGTGTTTCTTATACAGCCTTCCTAAGGCAAAGAGCTAAGAATTTTGAGTGGTCACAAGATGTGTGTTAATTATCAAAATAACTTCATTGTTATAAATTACCTTTAACATAACATGACATTTACACAATGTAATAAGTGGTGCTCTGGTTCTAAGGCAGACCATCTGGAAGCTCAGACCTTGCCAAATTTGTTTGAAGATTTCTATAGTGAAAAAGGAGTTATCTCAAAGCAATTCTCACTACAATTAAATGGACACAAAAGAATTAGATATTATTAAAAGATCATCCCCCACCATGCAGAATCCAGGAAGCCTTCCCCCACTCTCTGTGGATTTGAAAACCAAGAAATGGATCACTATGGGCGCTGATAGGCTAAGACCTGCAACATAGACACCTCTTGATACATACGGTATTTAAAGTTCCTTTTGTGCATTGGAAAGTGACAGTGACAGTGGCTTTTGTCCAAATCACAATGTGGAAACTTTGCCACTATCTTTATTTGATGTTTTTAGACAAATTTTTGATTGTGGGACTGATTTATTTTGATGTGAGACAAATCCAGCAACTCAACAAAAGATCAGTGAAAATATCAGTCTATTTTCATTTATAATCGCTTTTCCCACCACCCTACCTTTCCGACACTCTCCCTTCATAGTAGAAGTATCAGATATATCAAGAAGATCATAGATTGGGAAACAAATATACTTAATATAGAAAACAGTATAGAGTATAAAATCCACACAGAGGGAAACTGGCTCAAAAGTAGCAATTAAAGCGATGAGTTAATTAGAGGTAAGTTCTTTTGATGCCAACCAAAAAGTATATTTTGACCATAATTTATCAAATTTTAGATACAAATTTTTCTGTGTAGATTTAATTTTGTTTAGTCTATAAATTTTATGTAAACGATGAAAGACTGCTGGTAATGATGGTGCCATCTTACATTTCCAAAGTAAAGCCAACTCTCAGCGAGGTGTATGAATGTTTTATGCAGAAATTAATCAGCCAATGGAACAGGTATATTCAATAGAGCATATTTTAGATTAATGTCCGCACCAGTAACATTATGTATCCACAAAACAAACCCTTTCCAAAAAGCAGACACCACTTCACTTGTCCACCAAATATGGTAGAAAGATCCCAGCTCACCACAACCCTTCCAGGCGTATAATAGTATCGGAGGAGTACTTCATAATCATTTTCAAGCAGAGAGGTAGAAATGGAGCATTTACTGGTATAAAGAAAAGAGATCCCATTCACTCGGATAAAGAAACCCTAATGTCCCTATCCCAAGCTCTAAAATGTGATGGTGGCCCTTCCAGTTCAGTATTAAGCAAACCCTATAACTTAGATATAATCCCCTTCAGCTTGTCAGCCTGATCACACATGTTTTCAAAGTAAGATTTTCCCAAAGAAGTATGGTTTTGATGTCACTCGATTTCATGAAATATCTAAGTTGGACATAAGAGAAAAAGTCACGCAAAGGTAAATCATACTTTTGAGCCAATGAATCAGAACTTAAGTTCACCCCCTTCAAGAAGGTGCTCCATTCGATGGATCCCGCATTCTATCCATAAATTGAATGCACCCTGTGGTATATGCGCAGAGTGTGCCTGATTATGTAACAGGTGAGTACTAAAGAAATAAATCCTCTGTCCCACCAGCTTAGCATACCAACATGCCCATATTCTTAGAGTTCTTGTTAACTAAGGTGGTGTTACCATTAATAGTCTCCAAGCTTTTTCAGTTGCCTATCAATGCTTGAAGAGGCATTGAGCCAATTAAAGACTGTTCTAGCTGCACACATTGTTTCACTCCTACTTTCTTGTTCCAATCCATGATTGCTTGTAGTTACGAAGCAGCATAATACCACTTCAAACTAGATACTCCTAACCCCCCTCTTAGTTTAGATTGAAACATTACATGGCGAGGTATGCCACCATATGAAAAACAAAAAAAAAAATTCTCTTCTGACAAAGCTTCAGAATTGCATTGGGGATTTTGATAGACAGGCTCTGAAACAAATAATCAAATCTGGGGAGTATTTTTATGGTTATTTTCCCTAGCCAAGAGAACCCACACTTTGCCCATTTCTGCAAGTCTTTCATGATCTTTATGAACAGAGGTGAATAGTTTATACAATTCTTCTACCTGATCACTAAGGTAAACTCCCATTTGAAAGGGAATTTGTCATAGAATAGCTGTTTAAGGGTTCCAGAACAGTCAAATTTAACTCCCTGACTGATCCAAGTTGAACTTGAAACCAGATACCATGCTAAATTTCCCCAGCTCAGCGACTACTCTCTCAAGAGACTGATAGGAGTCAGTTAAGGTAAATAGGATGTCATCCACAAATAAAGACAACGTAAAATGAGTTTCCGATGAGAGCACCTAAAATGTCGGCTGCCCCTCTTACTCTAATTGCGAAAGGTTCCAGAAAAATGACAGAGTAAAGATAACGAAGGGCAGCCTTATCCTTACCCACTGTAAAGCCTTCTGAATAGCTGCCATTTACCTTTGCACAAGTTTGAGGGGAATTATATAACTTCTGGATCGAGCCAATTAAAGTTCCCAAATTGCATTTTCCTCAGTCTTAAATAAAAAAGGCCAATGTACTAAGTCAAATGCCTTTTCGACATCAATTGTTAATAAAAACGATGACATTTTTTCCCGTTTGACCCACCAGATAACGTATATGGCTTTGCTCACAATATCCGCTGCCATCCCTATTGGGTATAAACCCGGCTTCATTGGGATGACCAAATTTAGGCACTCAGCTAAGACCCTGCCAAGATTTATATTAATAAGAGAGAGAGGTATATAAGACCCACAAAGAGTTGGATCTCTCCCTGGCTTTGCAATAATAGATATACTAGCTATGTTAGTACCAGAGAAAAAGTCCCTGCACTAAAATAGTAAAAAAAAGTCAATGGTTTAACTAAAATTGAAGCATAGTGTTTATAGAAACTAGTTGAGAAGCTATCTAAATTTGGAGATTTGTTGGTCTTAAGTGATTTAATAACCTGAAGGACTTCAGCTGTTGTGATTTCCCTATCCAGAAAGAGCTGTTGCTCCATTGTTAATACAGGGAGTGTAACATCATTCAGATATCTCTCAGTATCATCTGTTTATCCAATCTATACAGGTCTACATAAAATTGGGAAAAACCATGCCTAATATCGGTGGTATTCGTTACAATCTTCGTTACAAAAAAATTCGTTACAAAAACAACGCCCTTGTTTTTGCTCCCTTGTTTAATGTAACTTTATCTTCTATATAGTTGTTTGTTTGTTGGTTCTCCCCCTGTTACATTGTAAACCGGTTCGATAAGACATGGTCTTGAGCATCGGTATATTAAAATAATTTAAATAAATAATAATAAATCTTGTCATCGGATCTTTTCAATTTTGCTATATGATTCTGAATCAAAATGGATTTCAGTCTGTGAGTTAGAAATTTACCTGCTTTATTTCCCCCCTTGAAATATGCTTGGTTAGTCAAGTCTAAGTGATGGACAATAACATCTGAGTCAAGTGTATTTAGCTTGTTTTTGACCGCATTTAACTTTTGAAGTATCTTATGCGATAAAATGTGTTTATGAATGTGTGCCAAAGAATCAGTTTTTCTTACGCCATTTCTAGCTTTCTCTTTTTTTCCTTCTTTTTATAGGTGGCGTATGAGATTATCTTCCCCTGCATAACAGCTTTCAGGCAATCCCAAATAATCATCAAAGAAATGTTCTCTTGATTATTGTCAGATATTCCTGAATGTCATCTAACAATGTTGTGCAGAGTGATTTAGCATTTAATAAATTAACATTTAAATGCCAATACTGTTTGCCTGTGTCATTTTGTGAGAATTGTACTTCAATCCAAACAGGGGCATGGTCTGACCATGTGATTGTTCCTACTCCTACCTCAGTCACTTGATTCATGATCCTTTTATCCACCAAAAAAAATCAATATGTGAATAAGAAACATGGGGTTTAGAGAAAAAAGTATAGTCTCTAGAAGAGAGGAAGCATTGGTTTCATAAATTTATCAGATTCCATTTATCAAGCATTAGGGAAAGTTTACTTCTTGCCCCCTCGTACCTAGTCTCTCCTGAGTTGAATTATCTAGAGCAGGGACCCAAGTGATATTGAAATCACCATCAATAATCAAGTGACTCTCCACCCAGGAATCCATAATTTTCTCAAGAGTCATAAAAAATGTCCTGGTTAGTGTTGGGAGCATATATACAGACCAGAGTGTCAAGTTCTCCATCATTTGCAGCAGAATATACTGCCCCTTGGGGTCTGCACTGCAAAACCATACCTTTATTAACAAAATGTTGGGCTATCAATATGCCTACCCTTGTGTATTTCCCATCTTTAGAACAAGAAGCAAAATATCCATGCAGGAAATCCTTAGAGAACATTAGATGTTCATATATTTTTTTTTAAATGCATTTCTTGAACCATAGTTATAGAAACCTTAGAGGATAACAATTCTTTAAATCATAGTTGTTTTCTATATGAATTTAATCCCTTTACATTGAGGGATAGTAACTGAAACTTTATCATGGATTTTAGATATGGTCCCAACTCAAACATGGTCATCTAATAAAACATTTAAATGAAAAATGTCAAGAAAAATCTTAAGAACATTACAGATATTTACACAACCTCCATTCGTTAGCCTTCCGTCTTATATTTGTAGTATACATACTCAGCACGCCACTCACAAATTTCTTCAATCTTCCCTACTTCCAAATCCTGTCTCTCTCTGTTCCCAGAGACCTGATCTGCTGGCATCCATTCACAGATCCCACACATCATCAAGAGGGATCATCATTCCAAAGGGAACCTTCTATCCCATCCTACCCCTTAACATATGAATTTAGCGCATAGCTCATAAACCCATGAAAACACTGTGTATGCTATTTAAATTGTGAACTTAAAGAGAACACTCCTTTAGATGTTTGTCTAGAATTATAATATGAACTTTAACTTACTTATTTATAGGCTTTTCTTTACCGACATTTGTAAGGCACATCATGCCGTTTACATTTAACTGAAAGGAGGAAAGTACAATAAACGAGGTAGGGATTAGGCAGGTAGGGACATATGGACCAACAAGAAGTCTGCATGGACATAGAGACCTCAGCATGGAGCTGCTTGAGGTAAAGAAGCTTCTCCCGATTGGCAACAAAATCTCTTGCCCCCTTTTCCAACACCCTGCCAGCGTGGGAATGTTTCTTTGTATAGAGATGCAGCAGGGGGTCACTGGAATCATAGGAATTGGTTATTAAGCCAGATGCTTCAGTACCTCCTCTGCTTCCCTTACTGAATAAAGCCTGCTCGAAGTTCCCTTAATAGTAAAGAGTAAACCGAAAGGGAAGGTCCGATGATACTTTCATTTCAGCGCTGTAACTTTAAGCTCTTCGCATTTATGCAGTATTGATGGGGCTAGATCAGAATATGTTAATTTTGTAGTCATCCCAAATTCACTCAGCTTTTTTCTGGGCAAGTTCAGGTATTCATTTTTTTTTTTTTTTAACAGAAAAGCTGTGGAAACATACAATGATGTCATGTGATTGTTTTCTGGATAGGGGACCGAAGGATCTATGTGTGCACTCCAATAATATTTTAGTAAGAGCGGACCCCTTTGAGGTCTCTTGGATCATTAAAATCTCCCTGCTTATTGCAAGCACTACTGACCTACAGTCCCCATAGGCGAGGTCTCCGGTACTCCCGAAAGTGGAGATTGCAGCGTCTTGACCTGTCTTCGAGGTATTCGATCTTATCAGCTAAGATAGTTTGTTCTGAAATCCAGTCACAGTTTTGACCCTTAATCTGATCCAGGGCCTTAGAGTGTGCGTCGATCTGCGTGTCCAGTTCGTCAACTCTGTGTCCTAGCTCAGTAAACTCCTTTCAGAGCACCAACATAATGGATAATATTTCTTGCTTATGGGACTTAATATCTTGCCAAAGTTTGCAGAACCATTCCTTAGAAGGTAATCTCCTGTTGTCATACTTTGAACATATTCATTTTGTTCCATCTCTATTTCTGCTTGCACGCAGCCTACCATTATGGATCCAGCTGAATCATCAACCAACTCAATCGCATGTTTACTAAATGAGAATTGTTTTAGAGCCATCGTTTTCTTCTTAGATGCCATCCTGCTTCTGTTATCTAGCTATTTTGATCCAAAAATCTGATCTGTGTTAGAGAATGCCTAGTTTATAAAGCAGATTTTATGCAAAGGGTCCAGGAGCTTGGAGCTAGGCTTCTGTTCAGACTGCTGATTTCACTTCCTCCTCCGCCTCCTCTTTTCTTTCTAAAAGAGCACAATATATTGCTGTATTCGGGCAGCAGTCTGACAGTTTTTCCCTTGAAACAGGAGTTCCTCAGGGTCTGCTTTGTCAGCCTCATTGTTCAATATCTATATTGCCCCAATTTGCAAGGTTTTAACCAGTCTCTGGATATCGTCTTTATTAAGTTGATATCCAATTTTTTGTTCCTATTAAGGGGCTCTTTCAAGACGTCCTTAAAAATTCTGATTGTCTTGCCATTTTGAGAGAGTGGCTTACTACTAATAAGTTTTCTTTGAACCTAAGCAAGATTGAGATCTTTTATTTGGCACGATATCTATCTCCAGTTTGCCCAAGTTCACTGATTGCTGGGGGTCATTTCATTCCCATTGTCTCAAGGCCATAGCCTTGGTATCATTTCCTAGCGTATAGCAGATAGACTCAGGATCAATGGGTATAGTGTACTCCTGATAACAGTTGGAGACGGATCAGATTTCAATCTGACGTCAGTCCTAGTACATATACCCCAACAGGAAGTGCTGCTCTTCAGTATTTTCTGTCTCCATAGCAGTTAGGGACTCTATGCACGCTCGCACAGCGTTAGAGTAATTTTACCAAAGAAACCCAAAACAAGAAGAAATCTTACCTCTACAGATGAGCCCCGCTCTCCTGTGGTGACACCCCTTGGGTCCCTCCCCAGTTGAGAATTCCCGAGGTGATTTCCGCGATCCCTCTGAGGTTGGCCTTGGTCAGACAGCCAACCCTCGGCATGGACTTAGCCCCTGGCAACGGGTGAGGCTGAGAGGCAGCAGGTGTAAATTTGAGCACGGCGGTGAAGGTATTTTCCCTCTCCCCCACAGTCTGAGACTGCCCGGAATGAGACCGAGAAATGCAGAGACAAGGTAAGGTAGAAAACTTCTTTAAAGTCTCCGAAGTTCGAAGAGTCGCACAGGTCGCCAGCCAGCACCAGTGCCACCGGGTTGATCGGCCCTAGCAGGGCTAGGCCCCGGTGAGATTTGGGGGTCCTCCCACGTGGAGACCCTCTGAGGTGGTCGCCATACTGGCCGCATGGTTGCAGTCGCCATCTTGACCTGTTTGCCGCCCTGTCCGCCATCCCGACGTGTGCACAAATATCTTGTGCGCACATCGGCACGCGCATCTTATTGAGCATGCACCCGACTTACGCGCACAACCTTGACGCACCAGAGTGCATAACTAGGCCGCCTGGTCCCTGTATCTTTTACGCGCCCAAGCCATGGCACCACTGGAGAAGAAGCTCAAGGCTCAGGGCCTTTGCCCAGCAGGCCACATCAGAGCTGCACAGCATGAGGAGGCCACGGCCCTGTGTATACAGTGCGAGGAGGCCCTGGGGGATTCAGCCCATGGCTCTCCCCCACCGGTGCCGGGATCCAACTTCTGGAACAGTTCGCCGGACCTCTCATCCCCCAGCGGGAGTCTCCCTCAAACGGGACTCCACAGGGACACAGAGCCTCTTAATTTAGACCCAGCATCTATCTCCTGGGTGGAATTCTACAAAGGCCTGCATACCTTCGTCCACATGCAACCGGGACCTCTGATAACATGGCCACAGCCTCTGCCAGAGGACCTCAACATACCGGGACCCTCTATGCCCAGAGAAGTGCTTCCACCGCCCAGACACAGGGACACGGACAACTCAGATGATGATTCAGAACCCCTGGAGGAAGGGGAACTCCCCTCAGGGTCAGATCCATGAGGCGTTTCTTCACCAAGGAGTGAGGACGGTAGCGTGGCCTCTCACCCGCATGTCTCCTGCTTCCTGAAGGGAGTCAAGCAGATCCGACCACCCCTAAAGTGGCTGGTGCCTTTCTGGAACCTCAACCTGGTCCTAGACTTCTTAGCAGGAACCTCCTTCAGACCTCTCCGTGGCCTGTCCTGACTATTAACATTGAAAACAGCTTTCCTGGTGGCAGTCTGTTCGGCCTGTCATACCTCCGAGCTACAAGCACTGTCATGCCGAGAGCTATTCCTCAGACTCACCCCGGGAACCATCCAGTTACGCACGATCCTGTCCTTCCTCCCCAAAGTGGTTTCTCACTTCCATCTCAACCAAACCGTTTCGCTACCATCGCCAGATGAGCATAAGAATTCGGAAGAATCTCGCCGCCTGCGCCATCTCAACGGCAGACTCCTAGTTCGATAACTGGAAAGGTCAGAATCCGTATGAAAGACAGACCATTTATCCATCCTTCACAGCGGGAAGAAGCAAGGGGAAGCAGCCTCGCGAGCAACCATAGCCCGCTGGATCAAAGAAGTTATCAAGGCAGCCTACGTAGAAGCAGGCAAACCGCCGCCTTTGCAAGTCAAGACCCATTCCACTAGAGCCCAGGCAGTGTCCTGGGCAGAAATCAAGATGCTGTCACCCGCCGAGATCTGTCGGGTGGCGACATGGTCCTCCATCCACACCTTCTCCAGGTTCTATCGCCTGGATGTTCAGGCTCAAGAGGACACAGCCTTTGCAAGGGCAGTACTAAATGGGTCAAGGGCAGCCTCCCACCCGGTTTTCCTTAGTGTAGACAGATGGACTCAGCATCCCACCCACGGCTGCAGTCATTCATGGAATTCTCGGGCGACATCCCCAAGAGCAAGTTATTCACAGGTAAGCCAAGCTTTCCCTCCAATTAGGACACTCAGCCTACCAGGTATCGACATTTCTTGGTTGAGGGCACTGGCAGTCTCCAGCTATAACCAATTCAACCAGTTCAAGTTAATCAAGTTATCCAAGTTATAAATTTAATCAAATTATTCAGTCACACATATATCCACAATTGCTTTTCAAGGAGAATACTGAAGAGCAGCACTTCCTGCTGGGGTATATGTATTAGGACTGACGTTAGATTGAAATCTGATCCTTCTCCAACTGCTATCAGGAGTACACTATACCCATTGGTCCTGAGTCCATCTATCTACACTAAGGAAAACGAAATTAGCAGGTAAGTAATTTCTCCATTATTGATTCCTCCATTTCTTTAAAACCTCACATAAGTAATGTGGTACAAATTGCATGTTCTTCGTAGGTTATGTCCATACTTACTAGAAAAAGACTTAAACACAGTGGTGTACACTCTTTGGGGTAGATTTTCAAAAACGGCGCGTTGGCGTACTTTTGTTGGCGCTCCAGGCGCAAACAAAAGTATGCGGGATTTTAGTAGATACACGCGTAGCCGCTAAAATCCTGGATCGGCGCGCGCAAGGCTACCGATTCAGTGTAGCCGGCGCACGCCGAGCTGCGCAGCCTACCTCCGTTCCCTCCGAGGCCGCTCTGAAATCTGAGCGGCCTCGGAGGGAATTCGCTAACGCCTTCCCCTCCCTTCCTCTACCTAACCCCCCTACCTTTGTTGGGGGATTTTCGCCTCCCAGAGGGAGAAGTAAATCCCCGCGCGCCAGCGGGCTGCTGGCGCGCCTAGACGCAACCCGGGGGCGGTTCCGGAGGGCGAGGCCACGCCCCGAAATGCCGCGTCCCGCCCCGAAAACGGCGCGCCGCTCGGCCCCACCCCCAACACGCCCCCCTCGGAAAACCCCGGGACTTACGCGAGTCTCGGGGCTCTGCGCGCGCCGGTAGGCCTATTGAACATAGGCGCACCGGCGAGCAGGGCTCTTAAAATCCGCCCC
The DNA here is from genome assembly GCF_901001135.1 of Rhinatrema bivittatum. Taxonomy (NCBI): domain Eukaryota; kingdom Metazoa; phylum Chordata; class Amphibia; order Gymnophiona; family Rhinatrematidae; genus Rhinatrema; species Rhinatrema bivittatum. The sequence continues at coordinate 65,034,528 of NC_042626.1, read as the reverse complement.
TTTGGTTCTTTCTCCCTTGGACTACTGCAATGTCTTGTATACTGACTTACCCAGCCTTCAATCAAGGCATTGTAGCATGACCAAAGTTCCGCTGTCAGGAGGTCTCTGAGGTTTGTATCCGTGAACATATTACCTCCCATTTTATCTAAATTTCATTGGTTGATGGTAAAAATGGAGGATAACATTTAAAATCCTAACAGTTTTTAAGGGTCTTAGTCTACTGATTCCTCCTAGTTTAATGTTCTACTTAAGTTGTATTGGCCCTCGAGACTACTAAGATCTGCTGCACAAAATCTACTGGATGTACCATCATTTAAAGTAGTAAGACTTGATGAATCACAGGAAAGATTTTCTGTAAAAGTCCCAGAGCTCTGGAACCAATTAACTTGTGTAATAAAAAAGAGGCCTCCTTTCTAAAGTTTAGAAAATTAGTGGTCTTTTTTTAAGGAGGCTTTTGAATAGTTTATCAGCAGGATATTAATCATGTTTTATACTAGTTATACACTTTCAAGTGTAGAATATGAGCAACTAAATGCTGTAGATTATGGAACAAAGGTGAAAATGCATAGTTCATGTGAATGTTATGATTTTATCTTCTAGTTTTTATTTGTTTTATGGTTTTGGGTTTTTTTAGTTAACTTTTTTATTGGTATCAAACATGAAATATACAAAACTATATAAATACAAGAAAAACCTTTGAACACTGCTTTTACAAGTATTAGCCTCCCCAATCCCACCCCACCCCCCAGTAAGTGTCCAGTGTCGAAGATATGTCTATCTTCCATCCCATGCTTGGCTGATCATTCCCATAATTCACAAGTTCTAATGTCATCTGCAATATCTGATTCAAAGACCAACAATAAATTGTTATGATGTATCAGTGTCTCATGTGTATTCATTCCTCTTGATGTGTATCCATAACTTAATCTGTTTTAGTCTATCCAGCTAAGGTGAGGCTCCAAAGTGGTGTAAACTTTTTTTCAAAGTATGATGTTTCGCTGCCGTCATCCGATTCATTGTACAAACATTATCAAATCTCATCAATACTGCAGACAAAGTAGGGCTTGTAGGCACCTTCCACTCTTTAGCTATTTCCAGTCTCATCGCAATGCATAACTGTAGGACCAGAGGATGCTGTGTTTGATAGAGACCATGCTCCTGCTCGTTCAATAAAGCTGTTTCCACATGGAGCTGTATGGGTTCTTTCAATATCTGAATCAAGTGATTTTCAACCTGATTCCACAAAGGTTTGATGCAGTCCCCCGACCACCACATGTGTAGATATGTGCCCAGAGTATTGCAGAGTATTTGGATGAGATTTTTGCCAGGCGCTCTGGTGTGAGATACCATCTGTATAACTGTTTGTATCCGTTTTCCACCAGTGCTGAGGATATGGAGACTTTACTCAATTGTCCATAAAGAGTTTTCCAATCTGTGGTTGAATATGCCCTGGTTAAATCCTTATTCCAAGCTTTAATATGTGAGGGTGCAACCGCTAGTTTCACATTCAGCAGTTTATATACTTTGGCGATTAGGCCTTGAAACTGGTGGGAATCTGAGCAATATCCCTCCAACAAGGATTTCCCCCTGCCTAAATTATCCTTGATCTGAGCAATATGACAGAAATGCCTTATCTGTAGATATGCAAGAAACTCCACACTCTGAAGAAGATAGTTCTCTTTCAGAAAGGCAAAGGAGAGGAAATCTGCCCCTCCCCATATGTCCTCAAATCTGGTAATTCCTTTTGCCTTCCATTGGGTAAAGGAGTTTGGAGATAAACAGGGTAGAAAGGAAGCATTGTGGAATAAATGGGTTAGGAAATAACATTGCTTATTACCCATCAATCTGCTTTTCCACTTAGTCCATATGTTTATCATATGTCTAGTAGTAGGAAGCATGTGAGTGGTTCGTTTCCACATCTTCTTGTCCTGCCAAGCTAAGGCTTCTATCGGCATGTCAGGAATTTGAAATTGCTCTATCAATGCCCAATGTTTAGCCTTCGCTGTCTGATGCCAGATTATCATAGGTCTGAGTTGTGCGGACACATAGTACCAGGTAATATTGACTCCCAAGTCCGCCTTCTAGCTTGCTTTGATATAATACACTCCGGGCAATCCTCGGTGGTCGTCGCTTCCAGAGAAAACAAAACAGTTTTTTTGCCATTGATTTAACAGTTCATGGGGAATAGGTATCGGCAATGATTGAAACAGGTACGATAATCTAGGGAGAACATTCATCTTAACAGTTGCACTCTTTCTAGAGCCACTGTCAATCACTATCAGGGAAAACATGGTGATATCGGATTTTACCTTTGCACACCACACATTTAAAATTACACTATTTGCTGATGACATAATGTTTTCACTGACCAATCCCCATGAGTCTTTAATAGCCATAGAAAAAGATATAAAAAAAATTCAGTGGTGTGTCCGGTTTCAAGGTGAACTGGGATAAATCTGAAATCCTTAACATAACCTGCTGCCTCGAGACGGTGCAAGCAGTGAAGACCTTACATATCTTTTGTTGGGCCAATAAGCCAGGATAAAGGTAGGCTACCCCACTTATCTAAATCTAAGAAAACCCGTTGCATCAGTGGAGCGTAATATAACTTAAATAGGTCCATTGGGTGGGCCACAATATTAATACCTAGATACTTTATCTGCTTATTGGCCCAACAAAAGGGATGTAAGGTCTTCTCTGCTTGCACTGTCTCGGGGAAGCAGGTTATGTTGAGGATTTCAGATTTATCCCAGTTCACCTTGAAACCGGACACACCACTGAATTTTTTTATATATCTTTCTATGGCTATTAAAGACTCGTGGGGATTGGTCAGTGAAAACATTGTCATCAGCGAATAGTGTAACTTTAAATGTGTGGCGTGCAAAGGTAAAACCCGATATCGCCATGTTTTCCCTGATATTGATTGCCAGTGGCTCTAGAAAGAATGCAAACGAGGGGTGATAGAGGACACACCTGGAATCAATCTGAATATCCCCCATTGATCTTTAGGCATGTCCTGGGTTATTATATAAACTAGATATCCAAGTGCGCAAATGAGGTCCAAAACCATTTTCTGTAACACCCTAAAGAGGATGGGCCAGTGCACCATATCGAACGCTTTTTCAGCGTCTAGAAAGAAAAATGGATTCTTGTGGCCATGTGCCCACCACATCAGATCTATCAATTTACAGATGATATCCCCGGCTAAGCGGCCTGGCATATAAAACCTGTCTGATCTTGATGTATTAGCTCTGTTATATAACTGTTCATAAGGGCTGCTAAAACTTTTGCAAGAATTTTAAGGTCTAGGTTTATTAGCGAAATGGGCCTATATGATCCACAGACAGCTGGGTCCCTACCAGGTTTCCCGCTAAGTTGGAGTTTTGGGCCAGAGAACCTCCATCTCGCAGATTATTATATACCATTTGAAAGTATGCTACTATATTGGGAGCGAATTGTTTGTAAAATTTGGCCGTGAGACCATCTGGGCCTGGGGATTTACCTAGTTTTAATGTTTTTATGGCATGGAGTATTTCAACTGTAGATATCTCCTCGTCTAATTTATCCTGTGCTGCCACAGATAAAGAGGGTGTACATATCCCCCCTAGATATCTGTCAATATCTTACTGATTAATACTTTTTTCTGAAGAATACAGCATTCCATAAAAATCCAAAAATCACTTTCGAATATCTGTATTGTTTAGTATGTTCTCTTTTTTTTATTTTAGCTATGATATTTTGGTAGGTGATTTGTTTAAGTTTACAGGCTAAATTTCATCCCACCTTATTTCCCCCTTCAAAATATTCTTGTTTAACTACATTCATTGAGTGGCCCATCCTATCCGCTTCTAGTCTAGCCAATGCTTCCCGGGTTTTGGATATATGTAGCCATAGTTTCTGGGATCTAGTAGCCTGATGCTCCCAGGTGGATTTCGCCAATTGTTGTCTCAGCTCAGATGCCTTCTGAGTATCTCTTTTCTTGAGGAAAGCAGCCCGGGATATCAGCAAACCCCTCAAATATGCTTTTAAAGATTCCCAGACTACGGCAGGATTTACATTCCCATTATCGTTTAAGTGTAGATATTCCTGTATCTGGTCAGCTAGAGTACTATTGAACCCAGTTTCCGTCAAAAGGGAGTCATTAAAATGCCAAAATCGTGTCCCCTTATCGTGTTGTGGGATGCATAGGTCAACTGTTAACGCCGCTTGGTCTGACCATGCCACTGGACTAATATCAGGTCTGGAAATATGGGAGAATAGTGCCTTATCCAACAGAAAATAATCAATTTCTGCAGTATGTTGAATGTGTGGCAGAATAAAACGTGTAGGAGTGAGATTTGGGAAAATGTAACCTGCAATCATCCATCAGCATTTGTAATCTCTTCCTATGGACAGGCGCTAGTGCGATGCTCCCCCGAGACGTGTCCACCCCAGGATTCCTTGCCACATTAAAGTCTCCTACCTGTATTAACTTCCCTTTACCATGAAGCAATAGAACTTGGTTCAATTCGTCAAAGAATTTCCTTTGCTCCTGGTTAGGAACATAAACATTCACCAAAGTATACTCCGTACCATCTATCAATATCTGCAATAATAGATATCTGCCAGCTGGGTCTCTAATACAGGTTTGACATTCAATCACCATGTGTTGTGAAAATAAAATGCATACCCCTGTGTATTTGGCAGTTTTTGTACTTGGGGCAAAGAACTGGTACTTTTTAGGAGTGGCTCATGTTTACGCTTTAGATGTGATTCTTGGATAAAGGCCACATCAGCTTTCAGCGTTCCCAATTCCTTAAACAAATTATTTCTTTTATATGGTGAATTAAGTCCCTTAACATATTAAGGGATACTATACGAAAGGAGGCCATGGCATGTATAAAGTATAAATGTCCAATTTACATTCAATACTTCCCCCAGATGTATAACATAAAACAGCCTGATATATATCATTACAATTATGGAACACAGAATTATAATTACCAATCTGCATATCATGCATGAGAACCTTCAAAATTGACCACCAATGCCTCTGTTCCCCACAAAGGTTATAAGAAGTGGTACTAGATCTTTGTCCCCTAAGTTTCCCCACCCAACCCTGTCCCCCTGTTCTGATCTGCTAATAGCTCCATGCAGATCAATTTGAACTTGACTCATGAAGGAAGAAAAGAACCTCGGACTAAGTGCTCCTTCTAGCCTTTTTCAAAGAAATCTGGCTGGGCTTCTATAAGTGGATCACCAAGATGTCAGCATTAATACTGTAGATGAAGATGTTGATCAATGGGAAAAACAGTAAAAAAAAATAAAAAAAAAAAATAAAAAAAAAATGGAACCTCTGGATAATTATAAACCAAAGAAACTGTAATTCTTGAGTGGGCTTTCTCATAATGTTCAGGTGCCCACCTCCTGGATTTTTCGGGTATCCGAGTTTCTTTTTAACCGGCTGTTTCTGGCGCCGACCCTCTACCAACGTGGCTGTGGGTTTCTAGTATTACATTTTTTGTGGGCCGAGGGGCTTCTGCAGTAAATCCTCGATCTTTTAGTAAGAGTGCAGCCTCGCTTGCTGTAAATATGCGGGTAGATAACCATCCCAGGTATAAATTAGGCCAAACGGGTGAAGCCATCAGTATTTGATTTCTTTTTGGAGAAAAACGGTAGCCTCCTTTAATTCCTGCCTGTTCTGCAGGGTTGCTCCATCACTGCTCTCTACATTAATGGTGGGGGTGGAAGGGAAATAGAACCAAAGAGCTAAGAGAAACAGATAAGTATGAGAAAAAATGTGTGAAGCTTGCTGGGCAGACTGGATGGGCCGTTTGGTCTTCTTCTGCCGTCATTTCTATGTTTCTATGTTGCCTGGGATAGATCAGCATATACTGAAATTTCTTGATCTTTCCATGACCATCTCATTTGTTTTCTGGCTATGCCAGTAATTTTCTCCTTTAGGGTGTAATCATGGTAGCAGACTATCTCTCTTGTCTGGTTAGCCCCCGCTGCTCTCAGTGCCCGGTGTGCCTGATCATGTTTAATACTGGTATGGTGCCTGTCCTCAGTACCAGTATCAGACTGCAAGAGGAACAGACTAAAGCACTGAATTAACTCCATACAGTCATTATTTTCAGGCTTTTCAGAGAAGCCACAAAATCTAAGATTTCCTCTGCGAGCCCTGTTTTCCAAGTCTGCCAGTTTCGCTTTCATACCTTGATTTTTTTCTTCTTGAAGCTCCGTATAGGCCTCCTGCAGCTGTTTGGTCATTTCTGACTGTGTGTCTCCCCTCATGTCGATATCATCGACTTGCCGGCCCATAGCTGAGAGTGCTTCCTGAAAGTCATTCATCATTTCTGTGATTTCTTTTTTTAATAAGGTTTTAGATCTTTCCTCAGTTCCCCGAACCATTCTCTGAATTCTTTTCTCGTCGGGGTTTCGTCCGCACACAATTGAACTGCGTCATCTGAGGCATTGTCTATCTCTGGCTGGCACTCGCGGTCTGCTCTGCTGGATCGAGATCTCCGTCTCGATCGTGTGCTCCTCCTTTCTGATGTGAGAAGCATTGGAAATCCACCGATTTTCAGTTTCGCCACCATCTGAGATTGTTGCTGGAGGTTTTCCACTATTTAGAATACAAAAATGCTTGAATCTGGTGCCCGATAGATACAGTTTGTCGGCCTTTTGGAGGAGCTCCCTTTTTCAGGCAGCCATGCAGCCCGATGATGTCACTTCCTCTATTTGTTTTATGTTTCATGATTGATCATTTATGAGTGTAATTTTGTAAACTGCTTAGAAATTCTGATTTGCGGTCTATACATTTTAAAATAAATTAGAGGACAAACGAACTTACTAAAAACCAGCATTCAAGCAGTACGAAGAGATTTCCAGATTCTGGGGAAGCAGCTTGGGCATATAGACTTTTTCAGAAGTGTTACTGTTCAGGTAAAGGGAAAAGAAGAGACTAAGCTGTATAGACTTTAATATATGGCTCAAAACATGCTATAAAGAAGGTTTTAGATATATAGGAGGCTAAGCTACAAGGTAAAGATGGACTACATCGGTCTGTGACAAGAAAAAAGATCCTACGGAAGAATTTCAGATCATATGTCTTCAGGTGTTTAACTAGAGGATGGCAGAAGGAAGATAATGGAATTGGAATGTTGGCTTTGACAAATACAGGAAGTCGATGAAGAAATTAAAATTAATCAACTCAATATTCCACTCCTAAGCAAAAGGACCAAAAATGAAATCAGGAAAAGCAGCAAACCAAAAGAGAAAAGCTTAAAAGCTGTGAGCACAGATGCTTGTTATCTGGGTAATAAAATTCCAGATCTTCAGGCCCTAACGGAGGCGGGCTTGGATATCATGTCTCTTGCAGCGACATTCACTTTGTTTCATGATTAGGATACAGCCAGAAGGGCTGAGGACAGAGATGACAGAAAAGGGGGAGGAGTAGCTCTCTGTTAAAAACAATATCCAAGAATTTCTGGGGATAGGGAAATACCCACAGTACTTGTATGTAATTCGTTTTGAAGTGCCAAAAAGTGGAATATTAAGACTCCAGCTTTGAACCCCCAGCTTCCAGAGGCTCTGCACCCCTTGCAGCAGAAGAGGACTGGAAGCGAGTGCTGTTAGGCATGTGAAACTCAAACCTCTCAATCCAGTGGGAGCTTTGAGATGAAAAGATCAACTTGCTGGTGGGTGAAAAGGATTGCATTGGAAAGTCTCAGGACCTAAAACAGTTTGGGAAAAGGTGAAATAGTGGAGTATAATTTTTAGAGTTTGTGTGTCTGAGATAATAAGCAAGCCAGAGGGAGTTAATTCTAGTGTCTGTCTCTTTCCTTCCCTCTCTCCAACCCACCCCTAGCTCATCCTTTGCTTGAAAGGCAATAGACACTTTCTCATTAAAAATCAATCAGGCTGTAATCTAAATCACACTATTGCACCAGACCTTACTGAGAATTTAATAATCTGCTTGATGTCACTAGTGAATACCCAAATAAATTGAAAAGGCTCAAATTGGTACAAGAATAGAAATTCATCAGACTAAACTTAACTAGAACTCAACAAAATTAAGATGAAGGCAGCAGTCCAGCAGCAAGAGCAGGGCCTTCCAGTCTTTTGCATCAAGTGTCACATATATAATTTTGTATCTGACGGTGAGAGGTTGTATGTGTGCACCTGGTGCAAAGAGCTCCTAGCTCTGAGGAGAAGTCTGTCTCTGGAGGCTAGTGTGGCAGATCTGGAAGGAGCTGAGACAAATATATAGATGAAATAGTCAGGGACATAATAGCCAAGTTCCAACTCCAGTCTGGCAGCCCTGCTGCCTTGGATCAGGAAGGTCTCCTGCTGAGAGAGCATCACTCTGGTGCAGCAGGAAGTGATCCTGTATCAAGGACTTGCTCTCCAGGTGATACATTGTCCTCTCACACAAGTCTTCCAGGGCTGCTGACCAGGAAGGAAGGGTTAGGTTGACTGTCATAGTTAGTGATTTGATTATTAGAAATGTAGATGGCTGGTGGGATGTGAAGTTTGTGTGGTAGCATGCGTGCCAAGTGTGAAGGTGATGGAACTCACCTGTCACTTAGGATTTTAGACTGTGCTGGGGAGGAGCTGGCTGTTGTGGTTGTGGTCACAAATGACACAGAAAATGTGGGAGGGAGGTTCTGGAAACCAAATTTAAGCTTCTAGGTAGAAAGTACTGACAGGAGAGGATCACCTTACTGGTGGCTTGAAAGAATCAGTAAGTACTGCTTGGAGAAAATTTTAAAACTTAAAAGTACAGGGGAGAAGTAAACAATTGGGGTATATTATTTAGTGTGCTCTGTTTTAAATTTATTTATTTATTTAAGTTTTTTTATATACCAACATTTTTTATATACCAACATTCAAAGACGGTAGTCCCATCATGCTGGTTCACAAGAAACAGGGGTGCAATTATAATAAACTTAACAATTTGAACAATCGTGCAGAAAAGCAGTTACATGTAACAAGGAAATAAATAACTTGGAGTAAGAAGGAAAATGAAGATCAGACAATTATATATATATAATAACATTGTAAGAGGTGGCTATTAATGCTATTACTAGCGAAGTGTGTTGATTGATGGGAGTTAAATACTGTTAGAGTTAGGAAAGGCCTGCATGAACAGCCTAAATAGGTAGGCAGGCGACAAACACACAAACTTCTGTTTCCTCCTTCCAACCCTCTCCCATCCACCCCTAGCTCACCCTTTAATTTATAGGCAGGTATCACTTTCACACTTAAAAATGTAAAAAAAAAAAAATCAGCCTTTTAACTTTAACTCAGAAATTCCCCACACCTTATCAAGAGTTGATCATTCCCTTGTGGTTCACTACCAGATATATAGTGAATACACTAATACATTTAAAGGACCCTAATTGTACACAATCCTACACCCATAGCAATCTAAAACTTAACTAGGAACTGAACACATTTAAGATGAAGGCAGCAGTCTAGCAGCAAGAGGGGGGCCTCCCAGTCTTTTGCAGTGAGTGTCACACAAAATGATTTTTTACCTGCCGATGAAAAATTGTACATGTGTATCCAATGCAAAAAGCTCATGTCTGTCAGAGAACAAGTCCAATATCTGGAGGCTAGAGTGGCAGACCTGGAGAAGCTAAGGCAGACAGAGTTATATAGATGAGACCTTCAGGGACATAGTAGCCAAGTCGCAACTCCAGTCTGGCAGCCCTGGTGCTACCTTGGAGGAGGAGGAAAGTCTCACGATCGGAGAGCATCAACCTGGTACAGCAGGAAATGATCCTGTAGCAAGGACCTGCTCTCCAGATGGTGCATTGTCCTCTTGCACTGAGGATGGGTCTCGCAGGACTACTTTCAAGGAGGGAAGGGTTAGGTCGGCCATCATATTTGGTGTTTCGATTATTAGGAATGTGGGCAGCTGGTGGACGTGAGGATCGCCTGGTAACATGCCTACCTGGTGCAAAGGTGGCGGACCTCACGCTTCATCTAGAAAGGATTTTAGACAATACTGGGGAGGAGCCGGCTGTCATGGTACATGTGGGTACCAAAGACATAGAAAAATGTGAGAGGAAGGTTTTGGAAGCCAAATTTAGGCTCTTAGGTAGAAAGCTGAAATCCAGAGCCTACAGGGTAGCATTCTCTGAAATGCTCCCTGTTCCACGTGCAGGTCCCCAGAGGCAGGCAGAGCTCTGGAGTCTCAATGCGATGGTGCAAGTATAAGGGATTCAGTTCTGTAAGGAACTGGGGAACCTTTTGGGTAAGGGGGAGTATTTTCGAAGGGATGGGCTCCACCTTAACCAGGGTAGAACCAGGCTGCTAGTGCTAACCTTTAAAAAGGAGATAGAGCAGCTTTTAAACTAGAACAAAGGGGAAAGCCGACAGTTGCTCAGCAGTGCATGGTTCAGAGGGAGGCATCTTCAAAGGATACTAATGAAGCATTATAGCTAGGGCATCCCAACAGGTTCCAATAATAAGAAAAGTAGTCCAAGTGCCTATAACTAAAAGCTCACCTGAGCTAAAAAATTCCAATTTATCCCTGTCAACTGAAAAGCAGAATGTAAATACAAACAAAAAGCATACTTTGAAATGTTTTATGCTAATGCCAGAAGTCCAAGTGGAAAGATGGGAGAATTAGTGTATAGTAATGAATGATGACATAGACTTAATTGGCATCTCAGAGACATAGTGGAAAGAAGATAATGGGATATTGCTATAGCAGGGTACAAATTATATCTTGGAGGTGGGGTGACACTATATGTCTGGGGTGGCATAGAGTCCAACAGGATAAAGATCCTGCATGAGACTAAATGCACAATCAAATCTTTATGGGTAGAAATCCCTTGTGAGTTGGAGAAGAGAATAGTGATAAGATTATACTACCGTCCACCTGACCAAAATGGTGAGATGGACAGTGAAATGCTAAGAGAAATTAGGGAAGCTAACCAAATTGGTAGATTTCAGTTATCCCAACATTGTTGGGACAACTTAAAATCCATCCTTAATTCCTCTTTGCTCTTTGTATATGCTGTAGAATTTGTAGCTGCACTCATACAACTCTTCTATCCTAGGTACTCCGCCCTAGTTGCTATAATATAACAAGTTGTTGTAAATAAGTTCCCTATGCTGTTATGGTTACTCCCCTCTCTTCGTTCTCTTCTGCCCTTTTTCTCCTTCCTCACTTTGTCTATCCCGATCCCCCTTCCCCTTTCTCACCTGCTCCCTCCCCCGGCTCCCTGTTCATTGTAATTTTCCATCCTTGAGTTAATTATAAACCGGTGTGATGTGTCATACGAACATCGGTATATTAAAAGTTATTAAATAAGTGAAACAGGTCATTTTGGAAAGATAAAGTTCCTGGATGGAATAAGTTTTATGGAGCAATTGGTATAGGAACCAGAGAGAGAGGGAGCAATTTTAGATCTAATTCTTAGTGGAATGCGGGATTTGGTGAGAGAGGTAACTATGGTGGAGCTGCTTGGCAATAGTGATCATATGATCAAATTTGAATTAATAACTGGAAGGAGGACAGTAAATAAATCCACGGCTCTAGCGCTAAACTTTCAAAAGGGAAACTTTGATAAAGTAAGAAAAGTAGTTAGAAAAAACTGAAAGGTGCAGCTACAAAGGTAAAAAGTGTGCAACAGGCATGGACATTGTTCAAAAATACCATCCTAGAAGCACAGACCAGATGTATTCCACACATTAAGAAAGGTGGAAGGAAGGCAAAATGATTACTGGCATGATTAAAAGGTGAGGTGAAAGAGGCTATTTTAGCCAAAAGATCTTCATTCAAAAATTGGAAGGATCCATCAGAAGAAAATAGGACAAAGCATAAGCATTGGCAAGTTAAATATAAGACATTGATAAGAGAGACTAAGAGAGAATTTGAAAAGAATTTACTCAGAGGCAAAACCTCACAATAAAAACTTTAAAAAATAAAACTGAAGCAGAAAGCCTGCGAGGGAGTCGGTTGGATTGTTGGATGATCGAGGGGTTAAAGGGGCACTTAGAGAAGATAAGATCATTGTGGAAAGATTATAGGTTTCTTTGCTTTGCGGTTTACTGAGGAGGATGTTGGAGAACGTTTTCATGGGTGATGATTCAGATCAACTGTACAAAATTTATGGTGAATCTGGAAGGTATGGTAGGCCTGATTGTCAAACTGAAGAGTACTAAATTGCCTGGACCAGATGGTATATACCCCAGGGTTCTGAAGGAACTAAAAAATGAAATTTCAGACCTATTTCAATTTGTAATCTATCATTAAAATCATCTGATGTACCTGAAGATTAGAAGATGGCCAATGTAACCCCTATATTTAAAAAGGGATCCAGATGTGATCCAGGAAACTATAGACTTGTGAGCCTGACTTCAGTGCCAGGAAAAATCGTGGAAACTGTTAAAAAGAATAAAATCACAAAACATTTAGACAGACATGGTTTGATGGGACACAACCAACATGGTTTTGCCTTACAAATCTACCTTTTTTTGAAGAGGAGAATAAACATGTGGACAAAGGCAAACCATAGATGTAGTATATTTGGATTTTCAGAAGGCGTTTGACAAAGTCCCTCATGAGAGGCTTCTAAGAAAACTAAAAAGTCATGGGATAGGAGGCGATGTCCTTTCATGGATTACAAACTGGTTAAAAGACAGGAAACAGAGTAGGATTAAATGGTCAATTTTCTCAGTAGAAAAGGGTAAACAGTGGAGTGCCTCAGGGATCTGTACTTGGACCGGTGCTTTTCAATATATATATAGATATATATAGATATATATAGATATAGATAGAGAGAGATAGATCTGGAAAGGAATATGAGTGAGGTTATCAAATTTCCGGATGATACAAAATTATTCAGTGTAGTTAAATCACAAGATGATTGTGATACATTACAGGAGGACCTTGCAAGACTGGAAGATTGGGCATTCAAATGGCAGATGAAATTTAATGTGGACAAGTGCAAGGTGTTACATATAGGGAAAAATAACCCTTGCTGTAGTTACACGATGTTAGCTTCCATATTAGGAGCTACCACCCAGGAAAAAGATCTAGGCATCATAGTGGATAATACTTTAAAATCATCGGCTCGGTGTGCTGCAGCAGTCAAAAAAGCAAATAGAATGTTAGCAATTATTAGGAAGGGAATGGTTAATAAAACGGAAAATGTCATAATGCCTCTATATCCTTTTCAAAATCCTAACCATCATTCATAAATCAATTTACAACATCTCACCAATCAATTTAAAGGCGCAACTTCAACCTCATACCTCCTCTAGACCCATCAGAAGCGCATACGAAGGTACACTGTATGCCCCAACTGCAAAAACATCACGAAGGAAACGAGCGCTATCTACTGCTGGACCCCACCATTGGAACACCCTCCCCCCAGACTTAAGACTAGAATCAAGTCATCCGGTCTTCAAAAAAAAGCTAAAAACCTGGCTCTTTAGCCTAGCTTTCACAGACACATAAGCTACTCAACCCTCGCAGTCTTCTCTCCTCCTCCTTCACCTCCCATCTTCAACTCCTATCCTCCTACCACCCCTTATATTATGTTTAAGATGGCCTCATGTTACTCAATGACATGTCACTCTAAGACATTAATGCTTATGCCTTATGTTACTTCATACCTTATGTCATTTTATATCACTATTGTTTATGCCTAATGTTACTTTATGATTTAGGTCAATCTATGATAGCTGGATCACTTTTAGTTTCTGGACTTCACCACCCAAAAAGACTACGTCACACAAACAACCTTCGCTATTTTTAATTTATTATTTACATTTTAATTGTATTTTTACTTCAATTAAGTAACTAATGTCAATTTCAATCTCTCCTATCTTATATTGTATTTATTATGTACACTTCAGGGAAATCTTACCAAGTTACTATTTAATTAGCCGTTAGTTCACCTTTATCCAAAACCATCAAGTTTGTCCCTAACCCAGAGAGGTTTCCTTATGTTGATTCTTTTTGAATCGTTTCTGTTCATGATGTTTCATGTAAAGCCTTGTTTAATATGTTTCTTGTAAGGCCAGGGGCACTGTTTCCCGTCCCGAGGCATTATTGTTGTTACCTGTAAACCGGATTGATTTGTTTCCCAACAAGGATTTCGGTATATAAAAATTCTAAATAAATAAATAAATATATCGCTCCATGGTGAAACTACACCTTGAATACTCTGTACAATTCTGGTCGCTGCATCTCAAAGAAGATATAGTTGCGATGGAGAAGGTACAGAGAAGGGCAACCAAAATGATAAAGGGGATGGAACAGTTCCCCTATGAGGAAAAGCTGAAGAGGTTAGGGCTGTTCAGCTTGGAGAAGAGGCAGCTAAGGGGGGGATATGATAGAGGTCGTTAAGATCGTGAGAGGTCTTGAATGAGTACATGTGAATCGGTTATTTACACTTTCGAATAATAGAAGGACTAGGGGGCATTCCATGAAGTTAGCAAGTAGCACATTTAAGACTAATCTGAGAAAATTATTTTTCACTCAACGCACAATAAAGCTCTGGAATTTGTTGCCAGAAGATGTGGTTAGTGCAGTTAGGGTAGCTGGGTTCAAAAAAGGTTTGGATGCGTTCTTGGAGGAGAAGTCCATTAACGACTATTAATCAAGTTTACTTAGGGAATAGCCACTGCTTTTAATTGAATCAGTAGCATGGGATCTTCTTAGTGTTTGGGTAATTGCCAGGTTCTTGTGGCCTGGTTTGGCCTCTGTTGGAAACAGGATGCTGGGTTTAATGGACCCGTGATCTGACCCAGCATGGCAATTTCTTATGTTCTTAAATAATTTTGTGGCATCAGAGGAGCAGACTCCTGATATTTGAGTTGGCAGTGAGCCTGTTTAATTTATAAAATTGCAATTTTATAATGGCGTACCATTTTGTAAAATGTTTTTTTCAGTTCTCTTTTTATTTTCCTGGCTTGATTGTATTCCCCACTGTTTGCTGGACTTGTTACTGTGGATCTTGGATTTATTTTCCCTTTTAAAAATGTTTTCCTTTTTGAATATTTCTGTATTCTGTATATTTGTCTTTGTTTTCAAATTACTTGAAAATTTGATAATATAATTTTTAAAAAGCCAAAAGATAAAGTTAACCATGTTCAAACTGACCCTCAACCTGTATTTATTTTCATGTTTTCATCCAGGAGAATGATGCTGAAACTAGAGCTCAGTTGGCTTGCACAGAGTGAAAGCATATTCTCATCTTAGAAAGCAGTTAAAAACCTTGATTATTTATATGGATGCTTGAATTACATTACATTATGCCCTGTTGTGTGAGAACAGATTCCATAACCAATTGTTATTTGTAGAGAATGTGTTCATTGGGTAGCACTGTTTCATAGAAGTAGATATTTTCCTTCCTAAATAGTTCTTAGTTCATGCAGCAAATTATAATCATAGGTCCCCAGTCCTAGAAAGCAAATATTAGTTTTCCCTTGCAGCAGCCCTAGTTTGTGCAGGTGACAATGACATTGAAGGTAGTGAGCCTGGTGTGTTCTGGCTGTAGCAATGTTCAGGTTCATGGGCTTTGCTTGAGGATGTTTTACTTGGGGTCTTATTGCAAAAAATTAAATCACTACTACTGTTTGCTACACAACTCCTATTTTCCTAGCGTGTAGCCAGATGGACTCAGGACCAATGGGTATTGTATTCTCTTGATAGCAGATGGGAGATTGAGTCAGATTTCAAAGCTGACGTCAGCCTACATATACCTGTGCAGTGAGCCTAGCTCTTCAGTATTTCTCCGTCTCCATAGCAGATGCGGACACTATCCACACGGGAATAGTGTAACATTTAGAACAAGAAAGAAAGAAAATTTACCTTTAAGAAGAGAGCCCCACTTCTCCTGCGGTGAAACCTAAGGGTCCCTCCCACAGACAAGACTTTCCTGAGGTGATTCTTGATTATTCCTCACAGTTGAGCCTTGGTCCGGCAGCTGGTCCCCGGCGTGGACTTAGCCCCTAGGGTGACTGAAAGGCAGCAGGTGCAAATTCGAGCGTGGGAGTGAAGGTATTTCCCCTCTCCCCCCGCAGCTAGAGACTGCCCGGCATGCTACCGGTAAGCACCGAGACCAGGTAAGGTAGAAACCTTTACTTTTAAGTCTCCGGTCTCCAAGGCTCGAATAGCCGTACCAATCTTCCTCCCGATGAGGTTTAAAATCGGGTTGAGCAGCCCTCTTTGGGCTAGGCCCCGATTCGGTGCGAGGGTCCACACACATGGAGATCCTCCAGGGGGTTGCCATCTTGCCAGCGGGGTCGTTGGCGCCATGTTCCCCCATCAATCGGCGGTACGTATGAGGTAGGCCGGAGGGCAGAGGTGCCTAACTTGAGTGCACCTGTAAAGGCAAACACTGAGCTGCACGCACAACTCAACTGTGCGCACAGCTGCACACACAACTGTGCCGCGCGCACATCGGACTCAGACGCACAAACTCTGTAGTCCGTGCACATAACTTCTGCACACCCGGCGTGCACAACTAAGCGCATCCGCGCGCATATCTCCACGCACAGATGAAGTTGAAGCTCTACATACGCACAAACAGTGGCACTGCCATCCAAAAAAGCCAAGGGACACACCCCCTTTGCCCAGCCTGCCCCTTAAGAGCTGCAGAACCTAAATTGGAATCTCTCCTATGCCAGCACTGCAAGCAGTCTCAGGGAGAACAAAGGCAAGAGCCCCTACAGCCAGGAGAGGGATCCAGAACCACTGATGATGGTACTCCGCACCTTTGTATTTCCAACTCTGCGCCCCCACAGGAAGGCACCTCTGGGGCCTATACTACAACCCCCTCCTGGGATCAACATGGACCCAGGAACCTTCTCCTGGGTGGAATTTTTTAAGGGGCTGCAAACCTTTGTCCAGGCAGAACCAGCTCCTGCAGCGCATCTGACTCAACCCCTGTTGGAAGCACCTCCCCGGGTTCGAGACATGCCTCTCCTAACCAAGAGCCTTCCTGATGGGGATCCAGACACTTCAGAGAATGAAACTGACTCCCTGGAAGGAGAAATCCCACCAGGGATGGAGCCATACCGAACCATGCTCAGATTCTTCCACAAAGATCAGTTACCAGCCCTTGTGTCCCAGACTCTAAAGACCCTGGGCCTTCCAGGCACGGACCTTATAACGGAACCAAAGAAGAACTCCATTTTGGTGTATCTCTGTAAGGCCTCGTGCCACTTTCCTATGTTGGAGCCCATCAAGGAACTGATTGACCTGGAATGGAATGCTCCAGAGGCCAGCTTCAAAGGGGGATGGGCCCTAGAAGCCCTATATCCGCTGGAACCCACGGCCAAGGAACTTCTACGCTTCCCTAAAGTGGATGCTATGATCTGTGCAGTCTCAAAGTGCACTATGATCCCTGTGGAGGGAGGAGTGGCACTGAAGGACACCCAGGACAGATGGCTGGAATCCATCCTTAAGCAGTCCTTTGTCGTATCAGCTATGACGCTACAAATTGCTTCCTACTGCGCATTGGTGGCATGCTCCTGTTTACTCTTCTCCAGAGACACAACTACATCCGGAGAAACGATGGAGCTTGCGCTCTCCTTCTTCACCGATGCCACATCAGATCTCGTACTCACCTCAGCCAGGGGTGTCGCTGCGGCAGTGGCAGCCAGGAGCCAACTTAATTCCTTGTTACAACTTCCTCTGTTCTATGTAATTTGTTTCTGTTAACTTTGTTCTATGTAAACCAGCATAATGTATCTATGAATGTCGGTAGATAAAAAACTTTAAGTAAATAAATGACTATGGTTCTGGAATTGGTCGGCTGATTCGACATCCATAGTGAACCTCATGAGAATGCCCTTTAAAGGATCTCTTTTGTTCGGAAACGAATTGGAGAAATTAGCCAACAAATGGGGCAAATCTCCAGTATCCCAACTACTGGAAGACAGGAACAGAAGAACATTTCAGCGCTTCTCACCCAGAAGAACTAAGGGCAGAGGATCGCAGCGCTTTAGACCTTACAAGAACACAGTCACAAGCACCTCGCCCCTCAGGAATGTCTTTCCTTTCGGAACACACACATTTAGAGGGGAGCAGGCTCAGGGGCAGGCTCCAGCCGTACCCCACAATGAGAAGATGCAGACCCATCCACAGGAAGAAGACATAGGGGGCAGACTTGCCCTGTTCTACCAAAGATGGGTCGAGATAACATCGGACAAGTGGATCCTAACTATCATTCGAGAAGGGTACTTTCTGGAATTCCAAAGCACCCCTCCAGACAAATTTATGAGATCGCCCTGCCACTCCCACTCCAAGAGGCTGGCAGTGGAAACCACACTAGCAAGACTACTCAGCCTGAAGGCAATAGCCCTGGTGCTTTCGCCCCAACAAAATACTGGCCACTATTCCATTAATTTTATCGTCCCCAAGAAAGGAGCATTCCGGCCCATCCTGGACCTCAAGGATGTCAACCGTTACCTGAGGGTACCACACTTCCACATGGAAACCCTACGCTCTGTTATGGTGGTACAACTGGGAGAATTCTTAACCTCCCTGGCCTATCCGAAGCCTACCTTCACATCCCAGTCCATCGGGGACCACCAGTGATTCCTGCGCTTTGCGATACTGGGTCATCATTACCAGTTCCGGGCACTACCCTTCGGCCTAGCTACCGCTCCCAGAACCTTCACCAAAATTATGGTGGTTGTGGCAGCAACACTGAGGAAAGAAGGAGTCCTGGTACATCCTTACTTGGATGATTGGCTGATCAGGGCAAAGTCTCCGGAGGAGAGTTACCATGCAACCACCAGAGTCAAGAATCTACTGCAGGAGCTCGGGTGGGTCTTGAACACAGCCAAGAGCTGCCTACAGCCCTCCCAGGTACTGGAGTACCTGGGAGTCCGGTTCGATACTAAACAGAACAAGGTCTTCCTCACCCCTCCAAGGAGAAGGAAACTGGGCCAATTGCGAAAATTGTTGACCTCGGTCCGCCTCAAGGTTTGGGACTACTTCCAAGTCCTCAGCCTCATGAACAACTCTGGAAGCCGTTCCGTGGGCAAGGGCCCATATGCAACCACTACAACGTTCCCTACTGGCAAAATGGAACCCAGCGTCCCAGAACTACTCAATTCACCTCCAGCTACCGACAGAGGTTCGGGACCAGCTCCAATGGTGGCTACAGGATGACCACCTAAGCAGAGGAGTAAACCTATCCCCACCGAACTGGATCGTACTCACCATGGATGCGAGCCTGTGAGGGTGGGGAGCCCACTGTCAGGAACTGACAGCCCAGGGGCAATGGGACAAGGAAGAGGCGAGATGGAACATAAACTGCCTGGAAGCTTGAGCGGTCAGACTAGCCTGCCTACGATTCAGCCAAGGACTCCGAGGCGAGTCAGTCAGTCATGTCGGACAATGCAACAACCGTTGCCTACATCAATCGCCAGGGAGGAACCAAGAGCCAGCAGGTGTCTCTAGAGATAGAACCCCTCATGGCATGGGCAGAAATAAATCTGCAAGGGATTTCATCCTCCCACATCGTGGGAAAAGACAACATTTCAGTGGACTTCCTCAGCAGGGAGAGCCTAGACCTGGGGGAATGGTCACTGGCGGATACAGCCTTCCAGCTGATAGTAAATCGATGGGGTCTCCCAGTCACGTACCTACTGGCAATGCATCTCCATGCTCAGGTCCCCAGGTTCTTCAGCCGCAGACGAGAACCACAAACTCAGGGAATAGACGCGCTCATCCAGAACTGGCCAGAGGAAGACCTGCTGTACGCTTTCCACCTTGGCCACTACTGGGCAGGATCATCCACAAGATAGAGCACCACAGGGGACTAATTCTACTAGTCACCCCGGACTGGCCAAGATGGCCATGGTACGTGGACATGCAAAGACTACTTGTGAGGAACCTTCTGTGTCTACCCCCACACAGGGACCTTCTTCAGTAGGGACCGATCTCCCACGAAGACCTGGTTTGATTCTCTCTTACGGTATGGTCCTTGAGAGGACTAGCCTGAAGAAGCACGGCTACTCAAAAGCCGTGATTGACACCCTGCTCTGGGTGCGCAAGTTCTTCACATCTCTATCTTACATATGGATCTGGAGAGTATTCAAAGCTGGTGTGAAGACCGCGGTCTGTTCATGAGGACAGCCAAGATTCCCATGATCCTGGAATTCCTGCAGGACAGCATGAAGAAAAGGTTGTCTCTCAACCCCCTCAAGGTCCAAGTCGCAGCACTGGCCTGCTTCAGATCTGATGTGGATGGTACCAGACTATCAACTCATCCAGATGTATCTCGCTTCCTGAAAGAGGTTAAGCAGTTCTAACCACCCCTCAACCTAGTACTAGCCTTCCTAGCAGGGGAGTCTTTCAGACCAACACACGGTCTGTCGCTACATCTCCTGACCTTAAAGACAACATTCTTGGTCGCAATATGTTCGGCTCGGCGCATCTCCGAACTTCAGGCACTATCCTGCCGGGAACCGTTCCTCAGGTTCACCCTGGGCACTATACAGCTGAGTACTGTTGCATCCTTCCTACCGAAAGTGGTTTCCCACTTCCACATGAACCAAACCATACCTTTACCATCTCCAGATGAGCACAAGGATTCGGAATAGTCACGCCTCCTTCGCCACCTGAATGTTGACAGACTCCTAGTCCAGTACTTGAAAAGATCAGAACCCTTGCGCAAAACAGATCACCTGTTCGTTCTTCACAGCGGGAAGAAACGAGGGGAAGCGGCATCGCGGGCGACCATAGCCCGCTGGATCAAAGTAGTAATCAAGGCTGCCTACACAGAGGCAGGGAAGCCATTACCTTTACAAGTCAAGGCTCATTCTACAAGGGCCCGGGCATGCTCCTGGGCTGAAACCAAGCTGCTGTCGCCAGCTGAGATCTGTCGGGCGGCGACGTGGTCCTCCCTACAAACCTTCTTCAGGTTCTACCGCCTGGACGTTCAGGCCAGGGAGGATACAACCTTCACAAGGGCAGTACTAAGTGGGTCACGAGCAGCCTCCCATCCTGTGCGGGAGTAGCTTTTGTACATCCCATTGGTCCTAAGTCCATCTGGCTACTCGCTAGAAATGGAAAAATTAATTACCTGATAATTTCGTTTTCCTTAGTGTAGACAGATGGACTCAGCATCCCGCCCATGGCTGCTCCAGAAATCAGATAATAAATCTTGAGACTAAGCAAATACACGTAAGCCAAAGCCTACTTCTAGTTTGACACCCACAGTTGTCTGGTGTCTGCGTTTATTGTTTGTATGCACTGGCAGTCTCCAGTTTATATATCAGTTGAACCAGTTCAAGGTTAATCAAGTTTAATCAAAATATCAAGCACCATATATCCACACTGGCTTTTCAAAGAGAATACTGAAGAGCTAGGCTCACTGCACGGGTATATATAGGATGATGTCAGTTTTGAAATCTGGCTCAGTCTCCCATCTGCTATCAGGAGAGCACAATACCCATTGGTCCTGAGTCCATCTGTCTACACTAAGGAAAATGAAATTATCAGGTAAGTAATTTCTCCATTTTAATAACAGATTACTGCTATTTGTTTATGCCAGAAGAGGATACTTGATTTAAGCATCTGAGCATGAAAAAGTACTTCATAAATTACTACTCAGAATAAAATATACTTAAATTAGCATGAAGTATTTTTCAGAAATTCAAGTAAAATTTCCCTGATACAGATATACAGAAGTTCTTTGGTTATTTTGCTCCATTTGTTCCCTTGTCTCATTCTTACAGTGTGTTTCCTGTAACAAATCATTTAAGAAGCTTTGGTCCCTTCATGAACACATCAAGATTGTCCATGGATATGCAGAAAAGAAATTCTCCTGTGAGATCTGTGAAAAGAAGTTTTACACCATGGCACATGTTCGAAAACACATGGTTGGTGAGTTTTTCCTGTTTCTTTATGGTGTGTTATATGGAGGAAATCATGTAATCTATTAGTATATACAAATGATGTTGTCATTTCTGTAATCATGAAGTACAATGGAAGATACAAAATATGGATTGTTAGTATGTTAATTTGGTCTCTTACTGTTAGCATGTTTTGTTTGCTACTTCATATAAGTTTCACCTTTCGGATGGTAAAATGAGTGGCACTTTTAATTTAAAACATACTACAAGGTGATAAAACATACTATAAGGTGAAGAGTGCTTTAGAATGCTGTAATATGACACTTGCAACCATTATAGCCTTAGCTGTAGCCAAGAGGTTTAATAATTTCTCTGAAGACAAGCAATTCACTGAGTCTCACAAGAGTGTGGTTGCCATGTTACTTAACTTGAATGTACAGAAATAAAGGTTAAAAATATGTATCAGTTAATATCTTTTTATTGGACTAACTTAATACATTTCTTGACTAGCTTTGAGAGCTAAAGCTTCCTTCTTCAAATTGAAATTTGAATGAGCAAAAGAAACCTGAACATTTAAAATAGTGAGGCCTGCCATAAATGATCCATAAAAGGCATTTCAGTGATAGGGTGAAGGGAAGAAGTAGGGGTGTGGTAGTGGTGGTTGGAGGGGGGTGGGGGGGTTGATGGATGATTGTACTTTGTCAAATGGAGAGAGATTTCTGTAATGTAAAAGTCTTTCACTATACAAGCATGGTTTTAGCCATGCTGCAGCAGCCCTGTAGCAACTCCCTATTCCTTTTTGTCAAGAAAGATCAAATGCATTTTGTCTACCTGCAGCCCCATAGATCTTTTGAAGTTGTCTTCTTTTTGTTTTGTTTTTCTGTAAAAACCCCTATCACTAGGTACTTAAGTTTAATTTCCTTTTTTGTTGATTCTGCTGAGCTAGCTCAAAGATCTGTTCAGCATGGCCATACTAGTAAATCACTCAGATAAATGTTTTCTTATCTTCGGACAATCTTGTTCTCAGAAGGAAAATATCATTTGATTTCACGTCATCATCTCGCCATGTTTGAGAATCAGCCAGCAACATCAAGTTTTATCTTGGGTGCATCCATAATTGACTATCACAAAGCTTGCTACAAGTGTTTGGAACAAGTCCATGACAACTCTGGTTGCATTATCTGGGCAAAAATATAATTTAGAGAAGTTCAGGCCTGAAGAATCTGTTCCGAGTTTTCCTTGCTGGCAAATGTAAGGCTCAGATCATTGATATTGATCCCAAAAAGCAAAAATTCCATGAATCAATGATTCTGCTGGTGGCCAGCCCATACTTAAGAGGGCCTCAAGTTCTCTGACTATTTGATGTGAGGATAGGCCTAGGAGTCAAGAAAAACCTTGCATCCTCTGCTTGAGCTGAGCCCAGGGCTCCAAACCCTTGAGCAAATAATTGTCATTACTGAGCCTCCAGCAAAGACTATGATGCATTGATGAAGCTCTTTGCATAGCTCTGAGATCCTGGAGGTGGAAGACATTCTCCAACAATGAGCAGGATTCAATCAGCCATAACCTTTGGGTGAGGTTATCTGAAAGACCCAGCTCCCATAGTTCATATGTGGTTCTGAGCATGTTGTAGCAGTTCCCATGAACAGTCACTGATTCATGAGTCCCTTAGTCTGTTTTTATCCAAGCTACTATGTGGATAGATTTCTCAGTCTCTCTTAAATGTTTTTTTTGTTTGAATTGGTAAGTTGCAAATTCCTTTTTTTTTTTTTTCGCCACTTGACAGCCCGCTCAAAATTAATTCTTAAAAAAGAAAGGAAAAGTATTGAGAAAGCAAAGAAACCCATGGTTAGTGGGTTCAAAGCCTGCAGTAGTGGGCACCAGAGTTCGATTATGGATATCCACATAGTGTGCTACTGCTGCCTGGGCTCAGACCACAATGCCCTGACTTGCCCTCCGTGTGACAGGACGTCTGCAGTCGCTTCAGACCCAAGCCTGGGAGATGGGGAACTTGCAAAATTCTTCCTTCGGTAAGGATCCAAAGCGTCTATGAGAGGGGGGAGGGCTGCACAGCAACTCCACCTCCTGGAGTGAGGCTTCCTCAGATTCTGGGTACCTACTAGGCTTCTTCCCTTATTAGCTTGTCTATCCTAACGTGCCCTCACCGTGAAACTGCTGGGATGAAGACTAGAGGGGGGGGGGGGCTTTGCTCCATCCCCTAATGACATCACTCCCTGTAGCCAGAGGATCTTTTAAAGGGCCAGCCAGAGGCCACATGGCCAGCACTCATTAGGACAGACTGGGAGCAGAGTGAATGAGCCAGCATCCTTCTCCCACTGGAGAGTCTCCTCTCCCATCAGCTCACCTGCTTTTACAGCACTCTCAACTTGGAGCCACTAAGATTGGGTTGAAGGCTTTGTTCTGCCCCCTCCCAAATGACATCTAGGGTTGCCAACTTTCAACTGTGAACACTTGGATGTGCTAAGTAAAATGTTTGCAGATGGTGGTGTTCTGCTTCCGTACATAACTTTTACTGTGTAGAGAAGGCCCCACTGGCACCCCTACTAAGGAGTGTGACCTAGTATCTAGGTCATGCAGTATAGCAGTGGTGGCCAACCTTTCATACATCAAGAGACACAGAATCAGAATTCAGAGAGGAAGTGAGGTGCCATTACTTTTACACAGGGAGGGGGCAATGTCCCCACATCTGAAAGAAATTGCCACATTTCTCTCCCCCCTACCCCCAACCCAAAGACTCAGAGACACACTCTCACACACATCCCCTCTGTCACAAAGACTCACATATACACCCTCAAATACAGACTCTTAAACACCCAGCTGGCTAAAAAGGATCAATAGGTATTGCCTTGGGAAATTTTAGGACTTGAAAAATTTGGGGAAGAGGTGAAATAGTGAGGTGTGTTTTTAGTGTGTGTGTGCCTGATATAAAAAGCAAGCAAATGTAGTTAATTCTAGTATCTGTCTTTCCATTCTTCCCATCCCATTCCCACCTACCCCCAGCTCATCCATTGATTTATAGGCAAGAGACACTTTCACATTAACAATTAATTAGGTGGTTAACTAAAACACAGAATTGCCCCAGACCTTAGAAAGAGTTTAATTATCACCTTGCAGGTCACTACTAGATTAATTGTGAATACACCAATACATTTAAAGGACTCCAATTTTAGCATACCTACTCCCTTAGCAAACTAAACTTAACAAAATGATAATGAAGACAGCAATCCAGCTGCAAGAGGGGGCCTTCCAATCTTTTGCATCAAATATCATATGTATGACTTTTTACGTGCTGGTGAGAGGTTGTATGTATGCATGCACCTGGTGCAAAGAGCTCCTGGCTGTCAGAGAACGAGTCCAGTTTCTGGAGGCTAGAGTGTCAAGTTTGGAGGAGCAGAGGTAGACAGGGAGGTATATAGAGGAGACTTTCAGGGACATAGTAGCCAACTCCAGTCTGACAGGCCTGGTGATGCCTTGGAGGAGGAAGCACCCATATCAGTCCAGTACTGGCTGAATTGCACTGGCTTCCAGTGCAATGGAGGATTAAATACAAAGTAGCTATGCTGACCCATAAACTTTTGGCTGCTGAAACTCTGTTCACAATCCGTCCATGTCTATGAGGTCATCTCAGATGTCCTTGCTTGATGTTCCTCCAACTAGACAGGCTAGACTTTTGGTGACTAGAGAATGTGTTTTCTCCGTCACAGCATCTTTCTGTTGGAATATGCTTCCATATGAGCTTAGGAGAACTGTATGTTCTAAATTTTTAATACATTTTTAAAAACCTATGGATGTGATTTTAAAAGGAGTTACATGTGTAAATGTAACATACTATCGTAGCAGTTTTCAAATGCCACTTTTGCATGGAAAGTGCACTTACATGTGAATATCGTATGGACAATTTAATGGTATACACTGAGCAGTTTTCAAAAGCCCACTTACATGCGTAAAGTGAATTTACATGAGTAAAACCCAGTTCTATGTGTTTAAATCTTTTGAAAATTATCCCTTATTTGTTTAAGCAAGCTTTTTCTTAAGTTGATACCTCCAAGTTTGTGCTTGAATGATTATCTGCTAAACTCTGAGGTTGCTTTTTTTTTTCTTTGCTTGTTTTAATTTTTAACTTAATCTTTTTACTTTTTATGAACCACATTTTATTGTTTTGATTTACTATCTTTGTACCATATTACGTATGTATTAAGACGTGACAATGAACTCACCCAGTTTCTCCCCAGTCTTTCCCTGCCATGCCGAATGCCGCCACTGGCAGCAGCTCCTTCCTGCTTGAATGACAAGTGCAGGCATGCCACCTGACCCCAACCTTATGCGCTGCCGCTGAAGGTTCCAGGCTAAAACGTCAGCAGCAGCGATTACAAAAGGGGCCAGTCTTCCTGCTGTTCTTAAACTTAGCAACGGGCTCAGTGAGTTTGTGATTCTTGCTGCTCTGCTCTAGTTGGTGCTGTTTCCCTGGTCCTACTTGTTCTCCTCGGTCCCTATTCCTGCCTTGTGGTGTCCTCTTGTGAGCCTTGTTATTGTCCTCTCTTTGTCTGGCTATGACCCTCTGCCTGGTTCTGGACTTGGATTCTGCTTACTATCTGCTTTGACCTCAGTCCCAAGGTAAGACTGTTAGGTTTTTCTGTGAACCTAGTGAAAGAATCCAACTGTTTGCCGAGGCCATGGACCCTGGTGGATCTGACAGCCTTACAAGCCATCTGTGGTCTGGCAGCTCAGGCCCAGCAACAGCAGGGCATTTTGGATCAAATAGGGGTCCTTGAGAGACTTGCCACACGAATGGATGCTCTTGCAGGACCAGCACCGGCTCCTCCCATTCCACCTGTGAGTCCTGTTCTTTTATTACTGCCTCCTCCATTTTTCAACAGAAACCCTCAACAACGCAGAAGCTTTATTAATAAATGCAAAATGCATTTTTCACTTCAGGATTCCTTATTTCCTACTGACAAGACGAAGGTAACCTTCATTTTTTCCCTGCTTGAAGGTTCAGCACTGTCCTGGGCGTTTTTGCTTTGGGAACGAGAGGACCCTCTTGGACAATTTGGACCCTTTTTCTCCAGGAAATTCAGCTTCTGCAGCTTCCAACTTGTTACAGATCCATCAAGGCTTTTGCTCTGTGGGGGCGTATACAGTTCAGTTTCAAACCTTGGCCTCTTAACTATGGTGGGGAGATGATAGCTTTACTGCCATCAAGGATGAATTGGCTGGACGGGAACCACCCGAATCATTGGAAGAATTGATCCGACTGGCAATACGTCTGGACCTTCAGTTCCAGGAAAGATCTTGGGAGAGAATTTAGGCTCATCATCCGGACTGATTAGCACCTACCTTTCAATGTCCAGTTCTTCCAACCAACCCTCTGGAATCCCGGTCTACTTCGGAGGAGCCCATGCAAGTATACTGTCTCAGAATTTCTCCCAAGGAATGCGAGCGATGCCAGCAACATAATCTGTCTTTACTCTGCTGGTGTTGGTCATTATGCCGCTTCTTGTCCCCTCAAGGCGGGAAACTCTGAGACCTAGGGTTGGTAGGGGAGGCTGCCCTGGGTCATTCGGATCCTTCTCCACAGATCTTACTTTCCGTGAGACTTCCTTTGAATAAGAACCTAGTACACCTTCAAGCCTTCCTAGACACTGATGCAGCTGGAAACTTTATAGAAGAAAGACTAGTGCGGCAGTATCAAATTCCTAACAAGCCTCTGAGATAATTAAATAAGAGATCTCTAGCAGATCACCTGCAGAGAATTCAACCTCACCATCAGGTTTCTCAACTATTCATATCCTTCAATCCCAAGAGGATGGGGAAGGGCATTTGCCAAAAGAACACTTTTTCAAATTGGCTAGCAAACTGTAATGTACTACTTTGCACCGACTGGCTTAAAATTAGACTCTGTCAAGGCTCATCAGTTGAGAGCCATGACTACTTACATGGGTCATCTGAGGACTATTTCAGTTGAAGACCTGTGGAACACTATTGCTTGATCATCAGTCCACATCTTTATCTTCCACTACTCTCTGGATACTGTGTTCCAAAGAGGACAGTACCTAGGGACAAGCGGTTTTGCACACTTGTTCACCCAGTAGTCCACTCTCCACTGGTGAAGTCCATGTTGTTAGTTAAGCAGTTGCTCTACAAAGCAACTCTTAGCTTGGGAGGCCTCCGTAGTTATGGCTAATTTAATCCTGCTGTAACCAGGGTTCTTCATAGACAACAAGATAAAATCAGGCATACATTTATTAAGCTTAAAGCTTTAGAAGAGACTGAGAGTTAATGAACTCACACACATACTCAAATACATCTGAGTTCTGAGAACAGGATCCTTGTCTGTGTTGTCAGATGACGTCATCCACTGGGTATAGCTGTCTGCGGAGAACCCTGGTTACAGGTAGCCAACTTTTGTTTTTCATGCTGTCCATAGTAGCCCTTTGTGGAATGAGATCTGCCTCCCAGGCACAGAAGACGTTACACCAGTGAGAGTCCTTTTGAGAGCGATCTTCAGAGATCTATAGAGGACATCTGTTTCCATATAAAGCAGAACTAGGAAAATCACTGAGTCATTCCCTTCACACTGTTGAAACAAGGATTTGTTGTTGAGCTCATGAACCTGTCTGTGTTGAGTGGTTCTCCTTTGAGTTCTGTTCTGTTGACATTGAACATAGCCTACATACTGTACTGCATGTTGGTTAAAAGACAGGCAGCTGAGGGGTTTGAGATAATCTAGTTATTGCTTCAGAGTGTGGTAGTCAAATCTACTCTGAAAAAGGCCAAGCACAGTTCTGGAAGTTCCAGGAGTAGGCAAATTAAAACCTTGCTCCTGGCAGAGAATTTCTGGGTCTAAGTGGACAGGGGAGGCAAGCCTGGAGTTCCAGAAGTTGCAGATGGGAAGGGGAGGACTGGAAAAATCTTAAAATGTAAAAAAATGGGGGGTGGGGGGGGTAAGGAAAAAAAAAAAAAAATTTTGTGGTTTTTGCGACGTCTGTTTGTGAGACAAGTGTAGCTCGTTGCACTTTAACAATTAACTGTTGTTGTATAGTAGACTTCAATTACCCCAATATTGACTGGGTAAATGTATCATCGGGTCATGCTAGAGAGATAACGTTCCTGGATGGAATAAATGATAGCTTTATGGAGCAAATTGGTTCAGGAACCGACGAGAGAGGGAGCAATTTTAGATCTAATTCTCAGTGAAGCACAGGACTTGGTGAGAGAGGTAACAGTGGTGGGGCTGCTTGGCAATAGTGATCATAATATGATCAAATTTGATTTAATGACTGGAAAAGGAACAGTGTGCAAATCCAAGGCTCTCGTGCTAAACTTTCAAAAGGGAAACTTTGATAAAATGAGAAAAATTGTTAGAAAAAAACTGAAAGGAGCAGCTACAAAAGTAAAAAAAAAAAATGTCCAAGAGGCGTGGTCTTTGTTAAAAAAATAAATAAAAAAATAAAAAAATAAATAAAAAAAAAAATACTATTCTAGAAGCACAGTCCAGATGTATTCCACACATTAAGAAAGGTGGAAAGAAGGCAAAACGATTACCAGCATGGTTAAAAGGGGAGGTGAAAGAAGCTATTTTAGCCAAAAGATCTTCATTCAAAAATTGGAAGAAGGATCCAACAGAAGAAAATAGGATAAAGCATAAATGTTGGCAAGTTAAATGTAAGACATTGATAAGACAGGCTAAGAGAGAATTTAAAAAGAAGTTGGCTGTAGAGGCAAAAACTCACAGTAAAAACTTTTTAAAATATATCTGAAGCAGAAAGCCTGTGAGGGAGTCAGTTGGACCGTTAGATGATCGAGGGGTTAAAGGGGCACTTAGAGAAGATAAGGCCATCGCGGAAAGATTAAATGATTTCTTTGCTTCAGTGTTTACTGAAGAGGATGTTGGGGAGGTACCCGTAATGGAGAGGGTTTTCATGGGTAATGATTCAGATGGACTGAATCAAATCACGGTGAACCTAGAAGATGTGGTAGGCCTGATTGACAAACTGAAGAGTAGTAAATCACCCGGACCGGATGGTATACACCCCAGAGTTCTGAAGGAACTAAAAAAATGAAATTTCAGACCTATTAGTAAAAATTTGTAGCCTATCATTAAAATCATCCATTGAACCTGAAGACTGGAGGATAGCAAATGTAACCCCAATATTTAAAAAGGGCTCCAGGGGCGATCCGGGAAACTACAGACCGGTTAGCCTGACTTCAGTGCCAGGAAAAATAGTGGAAAGTGTTCTAAATATCAAAATCACAGAACATATATAGAAAGACATGGTTTAATGGAATAAACTCAGCATGGCTTTACCCAAGGCAGGTCTTGCCTCACAAATCTGCTTCACTTTTTTGAAGGAGTTAATAAACATGTGGATAAAGGTGAACCGGTAGATATAGTATACTTGGATTTTCAGAAGGCGTTTGACAAAGTTCCTCATTAGAGGCTTCTAGGAAAAGTAAAAAGTCATGGGATAGGTGGCGATGTCCTTTTGTGGATTGCAAACTGGCTAAAAGACAGGAAACAGAGAGTAGGATTGGACAGTGAAGTGCCTCAGGGATCTGTATTGGGACCCTTACTTTTCAATACATTTATAAATGATCTGGAAGAAATACGACGAGTGAGATAATCAAATTTGCAGATGACACAAAATTGTTCAGAGTTGTTAAATCACAAGCAGATTGTGATAAATTGCAGGAAGACCTTGTGAGACTGGAAAATTGGGCATCCAAATGGCAGATGAAATTTAATGTGGATAAGTGCAAGGTGATGCATATAGGGAAAAATAACCCATGCTCTAATTACACAATGTTGGGTTCCATATTAGGTGCTACAACCCAAGGAAGAGATCTAGTGTCATAGTGGATAACACATTGAAATCGTCTGTTCAGTGTGCTGCGGCAGTCAAAAAAGCAAATAGAATGTTGGGAATTATTAGAAAGGGAATGGTGAATAAAACGGAAAATATCATAATGCCTCTGTATCGCTCCATGGTGAGACCGCACCTTGAATACTGTGTACAATTCTGGTTGCCGCATCTCAAAAAAGATATAATTGCGATGGAGAAGGTACAAAGAAGGGCTACCAAAATGATAAGGGGAATGGAACAGCTCCCCTATGAGGAAAGACTAAAGAGGTTAGGACTTTTCAGCTTGGAGAAGAGACGGCTGAGGGGGGATATGATAGAGGTGTTTAAAATCATGAGAGGTCTAGAATGGGTAGATGTGAATCGGTTATTTACTCTTTCGGATAGTAGAAAGACTAGGGGGCACTCCATGAAGTTAACATGGGGCACATTTAAAACTAATCGGAGAAAGTTCTTTTTCACTCAACGCACAATTAAACTCTGGAATTTGTTGCCAGAGGATGTGGTTAGTGCAGTTAGTATAGCTGTGTTTAAAAAAGGATTGGATACGTTCTTGGAGGAGAAGTCCATTACCTGCTATTAAGTTCACTTAGAGAATAGCCTCTGCCATTAGCAATGGTAACATGGAATAGACTTAGTTTTTGGGTACTTGCCAGGTTCTTATGGCCTGGATTGGCCACTGTTGGAAACAGGATGCTGGGCTTGATGGACCCTTGGTCTGACCCAGCATGTTCTTATGTTAACCTAAGAAAACATCCATTACACAGAAGAGTTCAAAGACTTTGTGTATCTGTCTTTATTTGATCTGGGTTTTACCATTCCACATTTCTGCTCACCAAATTGTCCTAACCAAATATGCTTTCAATGGGGGATGGGGAGCTTATCTAGAAGTCCTTTGTAGTGAGGACCTCTGGTCCCTCCAAGAGAAGTTTGTACATCAACCTACTGGAAGTTATGTGCAATGCTGAACACTCTAAAGTCTTACCTGAATTAGTTGGCAACCAGTTTGTTCCAATCTGTGCAGTCAGATGGTCAAGTTCTAGAGGAGGAAAAGCCGCATACCTGGAAGGAAGAGACATCCTGACAGGTACTCATTTGCCACTTGGTCCCCCACAAGCGCCTTTGGATTGGGATGTGGCAAACATAACATTTCTTGAGTGAGCCATGCTTGAGGTGAACTCCAGGAGAAGATGAGGCAGATACCATCTCCCTATGTTGGTGGGATAAGTTTTATGAACATCTTCCCATACCTCTGATCAAAACTCAGAAGGGAACAGAGAGCCATAATCCTTCTAGCTCCCTTTGACCAAAACAGTTTTGGTTTCCATGTCCTCCAGGTTGTCTCTAAGGAAACCTATCAAGTGGGAATTTTTTCCAGCTTTGAATTATGCAAAATCAGGAAACACTTCATCATTGTTTTTACCCCCCTTTTCCAGCAGAAGAGTTCAAACCATGTTACAATGGAGTTTAAGATTTACAATAAGAACAGTGTTCAGTGGATAACAGCATTACAAAAGTGTAAAAGCACATTTGATGAGTATGGAACAACTGTGAAGTACATTTTGCATATATTGTGATGGTTGCTAGAATAGAATAGGCATGTGTGGGGTGAGTTGTATTTAATGGGTATTTATTTATTTTAAAGTTTTTTTTTATATCGATATTCGTTTGCACATCACATCTGTTTACATGGAACAGTTATAACAACGTATGAGATTTACATGGAACTGATAGAACAATAACATAATTAAGGAATGGCAACAGGGAAAGATAATATCACATGTATGTTTTGGTGGTGACTAGAATAGTTTGCTTACCAGTCATGATTTGTAGATCATTTGGGTCTTGGAATCGTGGACATGTTGAGGAAATCCAGGTCAAAGGATTCAGGGTTCCAGCTTTGGACCAAAAGTTAGCACAAATAGCCAAGTGAGGAGGTCTGGTGCAAACCTGATGTCCAGAGGATAAGGACCAATCCTGAGAAAATTTATACTCTGAGATGCATTTCCTTGGGATCTGGTACACTAAGCAGGCTTAATGTAGTCTCATGTAATCACAGCTTGGAAGTTGAGGAGAATATGGTATGGTCCCTTGGTATTTCGAGTAAGATGTCTCTATTCTTTCTGGTTTTCAGGAAGGTCTTATACTTTTTAAATAAGAACATAAGTTGCCATACTGGGTCAGATCGAGCATCCATCAAGCCCAGCATTCTGTTTCCAACAGTGGCCAATCCAGGATGCAAGTATCTGGCACGTAACCAAATATTAAATAGATCACATGCTACTAAGGCCGGTAATAAGCAGTGGTTATTCCCTAAGTCAACTTGACTAATAGCAGTTTATGTACTTCTCCTCCACTAACATGTCCAAACCATTTTTTTTAAAACCAGCTAAGCTAACTGCCTTAACCACATCCTCTGGTAGAGAATTCCAGAGCTTAATTTTGCATTGAATGAAAAAGAATTTTCTCTTTATTTAAATGTGCTACTTGCTAACTTCATGGAGTGCCCCCTGGTTCTTCTATTATCTGAAAGAGTAAACAATTGATTCACATTTACCCATTCTAGTCTGTCATGATTTTGTTAGACCTCAATCATATCTTCCCCCCCCCCCCCCCCCCACAGGCTAACTTCTCTGAACTGAACAGCCCTAAGCTTTTTAGCCTTTCCTCATAGGGGAGCTGTTCCATCCCCTTTGACATTTTGGTTGCCCTTCTCTGTAATTTCTTCAGTGCATCTATATATTTTTTGAAATGTGGTGACCAGAATTGAACACAATACTCGAGGTGTGGTCTCACCATGGAGTGATACAGATGCATTATGACATTCTACATTTTAGTCACCATTCCCTTCCTGATAATTCCTAATATTCTGTTTGCTTTTTTGACTGCCACAGCACACTGAGCCGACAGTTTCAATGTATTGTCCACTATGAGGCCTAAATCTTTTTCCTGGGTGGTAACTCCTAACATGAAATCTAAGATCATATATCTATAGCAAGTGTTATTTTTGCCTATATACATCACCTTGCACTCTCAAGATCCTCCTGTACTTGTGATTTAACGTCTCTGAATAATTTTGTGTTATCTGCAAATTTGATCACCTCATTCTTCATTATCCTTTCTAAATATTAAAAAGCACTGGCCCAGTCCACATCCCTGAGATACTCCACTATTTGCCTCTATTCACTAAGAAAACTTGTTTCCTATCTTTAACCAGTTTGCCTCCTAACTCATGACTTTTTAATTTTCTTAGAAGCTTCTCATGGGGGACTTTGTAGAAAGTCTTCTGAAAATCCAAATACACTACATCTACCTGCTCACCTTTATCCACATGTTTATTAACCCTTCAAAAAAAGTAGCAGATTTGTGAGGCGAGACTTCCTTTGGGTAAATCCATGCTGGTTGTGTCCCATTAAACCATATCTGACTATATGTTCTGTGATTTTGTTCTTCAGAATAGTTTCCTTGTTTTTCCTGGCACTGATATCAGGCTTACCTGTCTCTAGTTTCCTGGTTCACACCTGGAGCCCTTTTTAAATATCAGGGTTATTTGGCCACCTTCTAGTCTTCAGGTACAATAGACGATTTTAATGATAGATTAGAAATTACTAGTTGTAATTTGTAACCTATTACAAATTACTACTAGGAGGAGGAGGAATAGCCTAGTGGTTAGAGCAGTGGGCTACAAACCAAACCAGGGTTAGAGTCACGCTGTCGCTCCTTGTGACCTTGGGCAAGTCACTTTACCCTCCATTGCCTCAGGTATAAAACTTAGATTGTAAGCCCTCTGGGGATAGGGAAATACCTACAGTACCTGAATGTAAACAGATGTGATATCTCAGATCGAATGTTGGTATATAAAAATAAATAATAGATCTAAAATTTCATTTTTTAGCTCTTTCAGATCCCTTTGGGTATGCACCATTTGGTCTGGGTGATTTGCTACTCTTCAGGTGGCAAAGTGGCCTACTACATCTTCAGTTGATTCACCACCCTTGAAAACCATCTCTGGAATGGGTATCTCCCCAACATCTTCATTGTCCAAACTCGATTACTGCAATGCTATCCTTCTAGGCTTACCAAAAAGTACTTTACAACCACTACAGTTATTACAAAATGCTGCTGCCCGCATCCTTACCAACACTCACCGTCAAGACCACATTACTCCTGTCCTTCAATCACTTCATTGGCTCCCCGTAACCTCCAGGATAATATATAAAACACTCACCCTTATACACAAAGCCATTCACAACCAAAACATGCAATGGTTTCCAGAACATCTCTTGCTTCACAATCCGACTAGACCAACAAGAATGCAACACCAGGCTAAACTCCAGACTCCCTCTCCTAAACTCATGAAGCACACCTCTTTTAGAGAGCGATCATTCATTATAGCAGGAACCTCCCACTGGAATAAAATGCCCTCCCAATTACGCCAGGAACCCTGCCACAAGAAATTCAAACACAATCTAAAAACTTGGCTATTCAAACTAGCATACCCTGACTAATGAACAGACTCCCCTCAAAGCTATGATATGACCATCCTACTGACTCACGCACAATATATTTATTCTTTCTACTCCCCACCCTTCGTGGGTTTCATTCCCCCCCTTCCCCTCCACTCTTATTACCTTCCCCTTGCTAATAATATGACTGTCTATGATTAACTCCCTTGTTAAACATATATGTACAGATGTATATAAGTTTTGTATTATCTCCTCCAATATTGTTAATCCCACTTCCTGTTAAAAAATGATATCATTGTAAAGCTTGTTGCTAAGTTATGTTACATTGTGAACCGAGGTGATGTTTTGCAAACGTGCCTCTGTATATAAAAAACCCTTAAATAAATAAATAAATTTGTAAACACCAAAACAAATAGTTCATTTTGTCTTTCATAATGGCTTTATCTTCTCTAAGTGCCCCTTTAACTCCTCGATCATCTAACTGTCCAACTGACTCCCTCACAGGCTTTCTGCTTCAGATATATTTTAAAATTTTTATTGTTGGTTTTTTTCTCTATGGCCAACTTCTTTTTAAATTCTCTCTTAGCCTGTCTTATCAATGTTTTACATTCATGCTTTTTCCTATTTTCTTCAGATAGATCCTTCTTCCAAATTATGAAGGAAGGCTTTCGTTTTTTTTGGGGGGGGGGGGTGGTTAGCTAAAATAGCCTCTTACCTCGCCTTTTAACCAAGCTGGCAATCATTCGGCCTTCCTTCCACCTTTTTTTTTTTCCTTTCAATTTTCTTTTTATCATGTGTTGAAGAGTAATGCAATGAAGTGAAGGCTTTCTTTTTTTTTTTTTTTTTTTCATTTATGCTTTATTAATTTTTTAATTTCAGTTACAAGAAAATATTTCAATGCGTTATCCATATTCCAGAAAAGAAAAACAATACAAATATAGATAAACTCCATTTTACAACAAAGGAAATATTAAATCCTGGTCTGGCACACATTGTAATATATTTAGGAAATCGGGGAAGACCAAGATTATATTAAGCAGATCATAAGTAATCTATATAATTGAAAATAAAATGCTGAGATTAGAGGTTAGCCAATACCCATAATTTCTCTTATCCAACTACTCCTGGATTCACTTAGGTACATGATGGTCTATCTAAATAGCTACGTAACTGTATTGGCTCTGTGAAAATATATTTTACATTACCATAATATATAAAACAACGACAAGGGAACCGCAACATAAAACGTGCCCCCCTTCCCACCACCTCCCCCCTCATTTCCAGAAATTTTTTACGTTTCAGCTGAGACAATCTAGCAATGTCTGGGAAAATCTGTATACATTGTCCAAAAAATTTCAATTTTTGAAACCTGAAATAATGTTTTAATACTTCATCTCTATCCGTTTTTAAGGCAAACTGCACCAACAACGTTTCCCTCATGTTTATCTCCATTTCGAAAGATTTTTCCA
This sequence comes from Rhinatrema bivittatum, assembly GCF_901001135.1. Classification (NCBI taxonomy): domain Eukaryota; kingdom Metazoa; phylum Chordata; class Amphibia; order Gymnophiona; family Rhinatrematidae; genus Rhinatrema; species Rhinatrema bivittatum. Next base: position 64,997,886 of record NC_042626.1, on the reverse strand, counting down.
GAAAGTCCGTCAAATCTAACGATTCTTCTTCTCCTTTCCCTTTATAGTTGTTACTGTTCCCAGTAGGATTTCTCTGAGTTAAATAGTAAATAGATAATATAGCTGGAATCTTTTCTGCAGGATACTTTAGAATATTTATAAAATAACTTCTTTTTAAATTCTCTCTTAGCCTCTTATCAATGTTTTACATTCATGCTTTTTCCTATTTTCTTCAGATAGATCCTTCTTCCAAATTATGAAGGAAGGCTTTCGTTTTTTTTTGGGGGGGCGGTTAGCTAAAATAGCCTCTCTTACCTCGCCTTTTAACCAAGCTGGCAATCATTCGGCCTTCCTTCCACCTTTTTTTTTTTTTTCTTTCAATTTTCTTTTTATCATATGTGTTGAAGAGTAATGCAATGAAGTGAAGGCTTTCTGACTTCATATTCAGATGTGACAGTGGTTTTCTTATTTGTATTGTTATAGTGATTTATTTATTTATAATGTTTGTTTGTTTTTAGTTTTTGTGAAATTTTGTGGTTATATTATTTTAATATGTATGTAATTTTGTATATCGCTTAGGCCATTTGTGTTAAGCGATTAATAAATTTTTTTAAATAAAAAAAAAATAAAAAATAAAAATAAACACAAGATAACTTGTACCAGCAATGGAGAGACAAAAAGAAACATATTAAATTCACAAAGAAGTAAATAAGGAGGAGTGCCAAGAAAGGAAAAAAAAAGAGTAAAATATCCATGAAATAATTTTTAAAAAGGTTACCACCACCATTATACAAATGCCATTCTACACTGAATGACTCTTAGGTGTGAGAATCCAAAAAGAACCGCAATTGTAATGGTTCAAAGAACGCAGTTAGAATTTTGGAATTTCACTATGCATTTACATTAATAATGTAGTATAAACTGAGCTCCACAAATCAAAGCCTCAGATCTCATAGACAAGAATTTTTTTCTCCTTTCCTGGGTTATCCAAGTAACGTCTGGATAAATCCAGACTTTCTGGCCATGAAATAATAAACTCCTGTTTTCTAAAGAAAAGTCTAAGGGAAAAGTCACTAGCAAAGTCCCTTTTTGTGACATCCGTTTCTTGTGTCTATTCAAGAACATCTGTGATATTCATAGATTGCTGGACTAGAGGATCACTTCCAGATGTCTCTCTAGAATTCTGAGGCAAATAGGCCTTAGTGACTAGAAGCATAGCTTCAGTTGGTATCTTCAGGGTATTAATCAAATAACTCTTGAAGTCTACTATAGATATCATCTTGATAATAGGGAAATTCAAAACCCTTAGATTAAGGCTTCTTAGTGAGTTTTCAGTATTTTCCAGCTTCTTAACTTGAATATTTTCAGATTGCACCAAGTTCTGTTGAACATTTTCTACTGATATGGTTCTTTTTTCAATAGTCTAGTCTTGTTTCATGTTGTAAAGTTAATTTCTCTATATTCATTCCATGTTTATTGATATCCAAGTAAACTTGTGTTAAAGAAGCAATTGCTGATTCTATTGATGCAAGGGCATTCCATATAGTATAAGAACATAAGAAATTGCCATGCTGGGTCAGACCAAGGGTCCATCAAGCCCAGCATCCTGTTTCTAACAGAGGCCAAACTAGGCCACAAGAACCTGGCAAGTACCCAAACACCAAGAAGATCCCATGCTACTGATGCCAATAATAGCAGAGGCCATTCCCGAAGTTACTTTGTTTAATAGCAGTTAATGCACTTCTCCAAGAACTTATCCAAATCTTTTTTAAACCCAGCTACACTAACTGCACTAACCACATCCTCTGGCAACAAATTCCAGAGCTTAATTGTGCGTTGAGTGAAAAAGTATCAAGTGTTATAACTGCCGGTTTTGTCAGAGTCAATAAGATACCTGATATAATCAGATTTGCACCACCTTCACTCGGTAGGGTGATAAGGTCCCCAATCAGATCCAGAGCTGGTATAGCCAGGGGAATTTATTCAGAAGAAAAAGTAGGTAATTCAGGGGGAATTTCAGTAGCAATTTCCCCAACAGCTACATCAGCATTGGCGACGACTCCCATGGCCTTCGCTTCCTCCCCCTGCAATACCGGCCCTCCCAAAATTCCAAACAGGGAGGCTGTAGCTGGCAAAACATTTGCAGGGATCAGCCCACAGGGAGGGGAAGGTGTCTCTGGTGTGCTGGGACTGAGCGAGATCTCCTCGGCCCTTCCACCTTTCTTAATGCATGGGATACATCTGGACTACGATGCTAAGATTGTTTAAAAATACTATGTCCATGCCTGTTGTACACTCTTATCTTTGTAGCTGCACATAAGAAACTTAAGAAATTGCCATTCTGGGTCAGACCAAGGGTCCATTAAGCCCACATCCTGTTTCCAACAGTGGCCAATCCAGGCTTCAAGTATCTGGCAAGTACCCAAAAAATAAGTATAACCCATTCTACAGATGCTAGTAATAAAAGTGGCTATTTTCTAAGTCAACTTGATTAATAGCAGGTAATGGACTTCTCCTCCAAGAACTTATTCAATCCTTTTTTAAACCCAGTTACACTAACTGCACTAACCACATCCCCTGGCAACAAATTCCAGAGTTTAATTGTGCGTTGAGTGAAAGAATTTTCTCTGATTAGTTTTAAATGTGCTACTTGCTAACTTCATGGGGTGCCCCCTAGTCCGAAAGAGTAAATAACCGATTCACATTTACCCATTCTAGATCTCTCATTATTTTAAAGACCTCTATCATATTCCCCCTCAGCCATCTCTTCTCCAAGCTGAACAGCCCTAACCTCTTTAGTCTTTCCTCATAGGGGAACTGCTCCATCCCCTTTATCATTTTGGTCACCCTTCTCTATCGTAACTATATCTTTTTTGAGACGCAGTGACCAGGATTGTACACAGGAATTAAGAAAGGAATGGTGAATAAAACGGAAAATGTCATAATGCCTCTGTATCGCTCCATGGTGAGACCACACCTTGAATTCTAACAGTGTGTTTGCTTTTTTGACAGCTGCAGCACACTGAGCCAATGATTTCAATATATTATCCACTATAATGCCTAGATCTCTTTCCTGGGTGGTAGCTCCTAATATGGAACCTTTCAGTTTCTTTCTGTCCTCCTCATTTTATCCATCTCCCTTTTGAAAGTTTATTGCTAGATCTGTAGATTTACTTATTGTCCCCCTATCAGTCAATTCATATTTGATTGTTATGATCGCTATTGCCAAGTGGCCCTACCTCTTGCATCAAATACTGCATTCCACTAAGAATTAGATCTAGAATATTTCCCCTTCTAGTTAGTTCCTGAAGTAATTGCTCCATGAAGTAGTCAGTTATTTCATCCAGGAACTTTACCTCTCTAGCATGTCCTGATTTATCCAGTCAACACTGGGGTAATTACTGCCTTGCCAAATTGGTTAGTTTCCCTTATTTTTCTATTTCCTCCTCTGTATTTCTTCATCCGACTTGTCTTATTTTGGCCAGGTGGCAGTAGTATATTCCTATTACTATACTCTTCCCCCAGCTCACAGGGATTTCTACTCATAAAGATTCCACTGAGCATTTAGTCTTTTGCAGGGTCTTTATCCTCTTGGACTTTATGATATCCTGAACATTAAGCACCACCCTATCATTGTGGTATAATTTGTACTCTGGGATAGAACTGTCCCATTGGTTATCCTCCTTCCACTAGGTTTCTGAGATGCCATGTATGTCTCTTTCTTCGTTCAGTGCTTATTCTAACTCTCTCACCTTACTTCTTAGACTTCTGGCATCGGCATACAGACATTTCAAAATGTGTTTTTTGTTTGTATTAACAACCTGCTTTTCAATTGATAGGGATAATTTGGAATCTGTTAACTCAGGTGATTCTTTACTTAAAGATTCATGGATTACTTTTACTTTTATTGCAACCTCTTTGTTGGGATACCCTCTCTCTCCTGTTTCATTAGCCTTGAAGATACCTCCCTCTGAACCATGCACTGCTGAGTGTCTGTCAGCTTTCCCCTTTGTTCTAGTTTAAAAGCTGCTCTATCTCCTTTTTAAAGGTTAGCACCAGCAGCCTGGTTCCACCCAGGTTAAGGTGGAGCACGTCCCTTCGGAAAAAACTCCCCCCTTCCCCCAAAAGATTCCCCAGTTCTTTGCAGAACTGAATCCCTCTTCCTCCACACACTGAGAATCCAGAGCTCTGCCTGCCTCTGAGGTCCTGCGCATGGAACAGAGAGCATTTCAGAGAATGCTACCCTGGAGGTTTTGAATTTTAGGTTTCTTCCTAACAGTCTAAATTTGGCTTCCAGAATCTCTCTCCCACACCTTCCTTTGTCGTTGATGCCTACATGTACCACGATAGTTGGCTCCTCCCTAGTACTGTCTAAAGTTCTATCTAAGTGACTGAAGAAGAGATGGAAGAGGTTTGCCATCTCATTTGAGAGTAAGTCCCTAGAGCTATTATCTTACCCCATAATAAATCTTTTTGAATATTTTCTGTATCTTTATGAATCTGTACTCAAAATAAACTTATCACTAACATGTAGCAGGAAACCTCTCGTTGTCAGATTTGTGTAGAGCTTTTTAATTGAAGCCTTCCATGACACTCGAATGGGACTTCAGTGTTGTTTTTACCTAACTAGTGAAAATCCTCAAACGCCTGAATTGAAAGGTAGCATTCTTGCTGGCAGTCACTTCAGCCTATGAAATTAGGAGCTCCAGGCTCTTTACCACCTTATACCAGATTTGATCATAATTGGCTAATGCTGTGCATGCATCCTAAGTTTTTCCTCAGGTGCTATCGGATTTGCACACTAATCAGTTACCGTTCAATATTTTTATTGAGGTTTTCTTTAAAGCTGAGAAGGCCCCTCATTCACTGGCTTGCAAGAGAGCTGTTGCCTTCTACCTGACATGGACTCACACCCAGCTTTTTACTTTTTGATCCCATTACATCTGGCAGTGTGGTGACAAAGCACACCATTTGCCATTGAGTAACAGGTTGTGTCTCCTTTTGTCACGTCCCAGGCAAACTGGACTTTAGAAGTACCTGTTGAGGTCCTTAATGTGAGGGCCATGGCAGCCCATCTGTTTACATTCACTGGGGAGGTTTGCAAAACTGGAACATAGAGTTCAGGCTACACATTCACATCCTGACATAGCATCCGAGCTACATATTTGGTTTCCACTGTCCATTCTCTCTTGAGTTAGAACCCAATTCCATCTCTTCTAGGGCCCCTTTTTTTTTTTTTTTTTAAATAACTTTGAGCTGTTTAAAAAGAGAAACAAAACATGATAAAATAGCAAATGGGGCTTTTCACAAACAAAAATTCTCTGATATTGGCATCTTCATTTTTTTGTTTTTCTCTTCTTTTGTTAAAGGCAACCCTTAGCAAGGGAGCCATGTTTGTATGACTCAAACTGCTTGTCTTCAGAGAAAATGAAATTGCTAACACATAGCAGGCGTTTTTTGTCAACAGCAGATCACCAGTCACATACAAACCCTTCTACGTCTAATTTGGAGGCGTTCTTCCCCCCTCCCCCAGTCAAAGCTAAATAAATGGACCAAAGAGGAGCCATTGGTCTGCTGCACCACAGGAACTAGCGCACACACAGTGAAAGGCTTTTGCCTTTCCAGAAAGCTCTAGTGAATTCATATCTGTTCTGTACCCAGCACAATCATGTGACCTATTTATGTGGCTGCTGAACTGCTGTTTTCAGAGGACACCTGTTACAAGTAAGCAACTTCATTATTTACTCCTGGGGAAATTCCGCTTTACTGCGGATTACAGAGTTTCCGCAGATTTCCCCCTTCGCATAGATTTTCACGTTTACCTTGCAGAATCCAGGCCACGCCGCCACTCTTGAGTGCAGTCGCACAGGCAGGATCGCAGCAATAATGGCTCTGCGAGCCTGTTGGAAGAGGGCTTAATCTGCAGGACTCCGCGATCCCTGGAAGCATGGGGCAGGCTTGTGGGAGGCAGCGCAGCTGTGATTGCAGCCAAGCTCCGCGAGCCTGCCTGAAGAACGCAGCACACCCACCAGGCAGCTGGAAGAGGGAAACAAACAGTGGAGTGCATATTATTACTGCACTGTCTCTGAGAAAAAGGTAAAATGTATGGGATGGTCAGGAGAAGGGGAATAAATGGTGGGGTGCGTGGTGGGGGGGATTGGGTGGTAAGGATTTTGTGTGGAGTGGGGGGTGAGGAAGTGGACAGGGACAGAGGTAAAAGGATTCATATTTCCATTTGTTCTAGGCCAGGGCTTCCCAAACCTATGGGTCGGGACCCCAAATGGGGTTACTCAACCTTCAGCTGGGGTCACAGGTTCCTCAAACAGCAGTGCTGTTCAGGTGCCAGCAACATTAATAGTGGAAGTTAGCGTGAGGCCTGTGAGCCAGCACACACTATAACAGGCCCTGTAGTGATCCCACCCTCCCATGAGTTTCCATGGTAATGGGAAAGGCCTGCTTGAGGAGGGATCAGAGCCTGTAAACTTGCACTGGGGCTCAGGCCTTGTGCTGATTTTCATTACTAATGCTGCTGCCACCTGCAAATCACCATTGGGCTTGGGAGCAGCCATGAGGGAGGACGGAGTGTGCGTAGGCCAGTGGAGACTGCCACTGCTCCTCTCTTTCCACATAGCTCAACCACTGAACTTACCCAAAATAAAAATGTAGCCCCTTTCAGCTGCCTGCCCTCTTTTCCAATCAGTTGTCATCCAGCTGTGGCCCAGGGCCAAAGGAAAATGTTATTGCTGATCCTGGCTGCGGGGGAGGCTGCTTGAAGGGATGGATCAGATGCAGGAGGGTTTTGAGGGTTCAGTCAGCTAAAGAGAGATTAGCAATGGAGGATAAGAGAAGTGGGATATCAGAAGATCAACCGGGGAAGAGGAGTTGGGGGCTGAGAGAAGGACTGGAAATGAGGCTGGGTGATTTGAGAGAGAGGATGGGAGATAGGGCAAGAGAGAGGGGATGATGGAGGGGTCAGTAGGTGGTTAGAAAGGACTTGGGGGTGAGAGAGAAGCAGCTAGGGGGATATGAAAATGGCTGGAGAGGGTGAGAAAGGGATGGGCTGGGGAGGTGGAAGAAGCTAGGAGAGGGCCTGAGGTTGAAAACGGGGTTCTGCTGGAGGGGAGGAGGTTAAAGCCCTCTGGAAGGGGTGAAGATTAAGAGACTAGATCGACTGGTGAGGGTGGAGGTTGAGAGGCAGAATCAGCTGGAGTGCAGGGAGGGTGCAGTGACCATTGGAGGGGGGGGGGCAGCATCCTTACTAAGTTGTTTTGGTCGTTTTCGGGGGTCATATGAATTTTCAAGTGCTAAAATAGGGTCATATTCGCTAAATGTTTGGTAAGCCCTGTTCTAGGCCAAAGGTTGGCAACCTGTGGCACAGCACTGAACAGCTGAGCAGATGCTGACGGCTGCTACCGCTACTGAATCAGGAAGCTAGCGCCAAGCCTCACATACTGGCAGCAGGAGTCGCATTCAACTGAATGTCATCTCCTGTTGCCGCGAGACCGGCAGAGGTGAAAATCCTCCTTAGGCAGGCGCAATCGTTAGGTCAAATTTTTGTTGCGGATTATTGAAAGATTTAAACTCCAACCTCTCCCCCGCCCCCCGACCAAGTTAAGCATATTGCCAGAAATATTGCCTGGTATTCCCATTTCTGTTGGAAAGTGAGAATGTAAAAGCTTTTTCTGTTCTGTAATATAAATGAAAATACTGATTGCACTCAAATGCAAGATGCTGCTTTGCAAAAACTATTTTGACAAATAAGCAGAATTTTGCATAATGTATTTATTTGTTTAAAAGGCTTCTATACCGCCACTCCGTTTTCAGAATGTGTGTGCAGAATTTTCATTTTCTTGGTGCAGAATTACCCCAGGAGTAACTATTTGATAGTGTTCAGTCTTTGTTTAATGTATGGTGCTCTTTGCGCAGTATTTATTTCACAGGCCCATGTTCTCCATTTTCACTTTACTGCTAACGGACACTTACACATGTCCTTGTTGATGCTAAGCATGTTATTTTATATTACCATAGGGTTTTTATTGTTCTAATAACAAAAATATTTGTACAGTAAAATATGGAAAACAGGATTCACCCCTAGCCTGCAGCTGAATAATCAATTCTGTTCCTGTGAGATCTGAAACTACACCTGAGCTTGACAGAGGGTTTGTGTCGGCCAGTTTGCAGTCTGATGCATTATAAATGTAACCTACTGCTCCTTTTTAATCCTTTGCCCAAATCAGTACAGATAGGTGCTGCCTCTTGGGGAGTGTAATAGAGTAGCAGCACCTAGAAGTTTTATACTACGCCAGTCTTCTGATGTTCTCTAGGGAAAGACCTGACGAGTGCAGCTTTGGTGGCAGGGGCTTATCAGTAGAAAAATAAAATAAACCACCAACAAAGTAACCAGGTGTAGCAAGAGCTGTAGTGATAAATCAAGCTCAGCAGAGCAAGGCTGCTTGGAGCTGAATTGTGGAAACTGTTTTCACAAGCAGTACAACTCCCCTGCAGGATCTGACCTCATGGTGGGGATGCAGGATGTTATCTTAAAGTGTTATCATTTTATCTGAGGATTTTAAATCATGAGAGAGCTCGGATTCTTAGAAAATAACTATTTTGTTTGCTTTTTTTCTGTGTTCCTGGACCATGCCCTGTATGGAGTAGGTTCAATTTTCATTGTTTTCTTTTCCCTTTCTCTGTGTAGGAGAAGGGTCCATTTGGGTCAAGACTATCTGGTTCATACTCTAGGCTCTAGGGTAACGGGCAGCAATAAAGTGTGGTTTAATGAAATGCTGAAATTTTAAACTAGGTAAGAACCCCTCAAAGTACTTTTTCCTGAGAGGCCTGCATACTTCAGGCCATGGACCATTCAAGGGAAAAGCCTGCTCAGAAAGATATATTCTGTGCAAACTGCAGAGCCTGGATTATTTTGCCTGATGTGAGAGAACCTTGAAAGGCCTTCTAGCCTTGGATACAGGTAGCACAGTGAAAGGCATGCCATAATTTTGCAATAGGCTTCTTAAATTAGGAGGTGGTGTAGTGGCTTAATTGCAAACATTAGATAGGGCTCACATTTTTCAAAGAGCAGATGGCTAGGAAGGGCTAATAAAGACTGTGCCAAGTGGTTTCTTTTATGAGTCTGGAAGCATCAGTTACCCTCTGGATAAACATTTGTAATGTCTGACAAGGAGCAGGAGCAGGCCACCTGAGAGGGAGCTTGCTTGTTTCTTAAATCCTATATGAAATCTCTCACCAGAAGATGGCCACGACTCTAGAAATTCTGGAGCTGGGGAGGAGAGAGAGCCTTTCAGAACCTATGTTAAGTATAGACTCAAAAAGATACATGATGGTACTGGTATGTTTCACATGTGAAGTCCTCAAAAAAAAAAAAGCCTTCCCAGTCGAGAGAGAGACCGTTCTAATGCTACAACCAGGCTCATTGAACACCTGGGAACAAAACTGAGGGCTGAATCCATGTCCCTAGTATAGACTCTCAGCTATTTTGGGAATAGTTAAGACAGTTAACATAGGGGGGCTGTGACATCACGAGACAAGATGGCAGCCTGAAAAGGAGCTCCCGGGCACCTTGAGCTAATTATTAAGTGAATCATCTTCCATCCCTTCCCAACCTTGGAAACTTTGGTAGAGGAAGTTCTCCACACTGCTTGCATAAATGGCAACGAAAGGAAAAGGAGCTGATCTTAGCCAATATTCATATACCAAAGGAGACATGGATCAGGATGGCTTAGCAGAGCAAGATGAGCCTGCAATGGCGGATCAGTCTGAAACAGATACCGAGAAACAACCAGGAGACCCGATTTCAGCAGGACTCCTCTGTGCCCACCAAAGACAAATTTCATCAATGGTTCAGCAACATTTGGCACGATCTAAAAACAAACAAGCGCGAAATGCTAGAAAAAATAGCTGAGCTCTGAAACGACATGGTGGAGATAGGCCGCCGAGTGCAATATCAGACTAGATGCACAGAGAAAATGGACAGAATTCAATCCCAATATGAGATCTTAACTAAAACAGAGGCTGATTTATCTCTTAAAGTAGAAGACCTTGAAAATAGAAATCGCAGATGTAATCTACGCTTTTGTGGCATTCCAGAAACAGAACCTTACAGCGATTGCCACATGGTGATAAAGGATATTTGTACCTTCTTCTTGATCCAAGTAAATAAAAAGGACGCCCCAGAAAGTGCTCTGCCCATAGAAATTGAAAGAGCTCATCGCACACTGGGTCTGCGGCAGAATAACCAGCCGCGTGATATTGCTTGCTTTCTGCAGTATCCGATGAAGGGAAAACACACTAGCAGCGGCAAGAAAGTAGCAATCTTGGAAATGGGAGGAGTAGACCATATCAGTCTTCGCTGATCTCTCTCCAGCGACGCTCAAACACAGGTTGGAATATAAAGAAATCACCACAGCATTGCGAAAAGAAAATATTTGTTACCGTTGGCTATTTCCGATGGGGAACGCAGTGACAATCAAAGGAATAACATTTAAGGCTATTACTTCCAATGAAGCAGTGGTCATTTTGAATTCAGCAGGCCTGCAAATAAAGAACACTGCGCCAGTAAGGAACAGAGAACATCCTGAGACTCCACGATGGCAACGGATTGAGAAAGGCGGGAGACGACTGCGCCGGAACAATGGAGGGGTCTACACAACCTGTGATGGAAGGTCTGGGGTGAATCGTCCTCATCCAAACAGCTCAGAAATTCGTTTTCTACATCTGGAAACAGTTCCATGGAGGGATATCAATGATTTATTGGTATGCGAAGCAGACAGTGAATCACGAGGACTTTACGTTTGTGACTTTATTATTGCTAAAAACGGTTGGGGGGAGGGACACGGGAAATATGAACTCAGTGGGACCGGGAGGAACTGAGTATCTCACCTAGGGCGTACACCGGCCTTCACTACCTTTTGAAGGTAGGCCATGGTGGCATGGCGTTTGCATCAGGGGAAGGAGGGTGGAATTCAGGGGTGGTATATGGACGTACATAACTGTTTGTATAGAGGGAATAGTATGGTTAACGTTTGTGTCACCATGAAGGTCAGTTATCTTGTTAGGTACCCCCTGGTTGGAGCAGCCCAAGGAGGCATGACCGCTGGATGACTGGACTCCCCTATAAAAAAAAAAACAAAAAAAAAAAACAACATGGTTGATAGAGCACAGCTCATACAACTCTACACATATATAATATGGTTCTCTGTTTCTTATCCCTTAATGTAAAGGGTCTTAATATCCCTCACAAGAGATATCTCTTAAAGCAAGATTTACAAGCCCACGAGGCCAACGTCATTTGTCTCAAGGAAACGCATTTAAAAAGACGCTACGAGCATCTTCTTGCGTGGCCTCTTTTTGCTTACAGATTTTTCTCAGCAACCCACAAAATGTGCAGATACGCAGGTGTATGTATATTATTTAAACAGGGATTTGATTATAAGATAAGGAGCCACATAGAAGATAGGGGGGAGGGGCAGTTTCTGCTGGTAAAATTTGAATATCAAGGGGATCTTTATACAGTACTGAATATTTATGCTCAGAACTCTAACCAAAAACCTTTCATGGAGCAGATTGATCAATTGCTTACCAAAGAGGGTGAAGGAATAATTATAGCAGGGGATTTTAATCTAACCATTAATCCTCAACTTGATAACTCAGGAGGGAGCCACATGGGATCTGGCACACCTAGGAAGAGGCTGAAAGCTCTTATCGAAAAATGGAGATTGGTGGATGCGTGGTGACAAGGGAACGCTCAAGCTAGAAATTATACTTTCTATTCTGCGCCGCACCAATCCTATTCTCGCATAGATTACTTCCTTGTTGATAAAATGTTGGCAAGGAGGGTTAACAGGTCCTGTATAAATCCCACTACCTGGTCTGATCACGCACCTATTGGCATAGACCTATGCAACCTGGAGGTGGGGGGTGGGTTTTGTCCATGGAAGTTAAACGACTCCCCTATTGATGATGAATTCTGTAAAAAAAATTACATAGCATTATATCTGATTATGTCAGCAAATACAGGCGATCCTGCCTTAATATGGGAATGTCTGAAAATCATAGTGAGAGGACACCTCATTTCTAGAGGAGCGCTAATAAAGAAAGCTAGCCAGAGAAAGAAGCAGAAATTGATGGGGGAACTTACTATCTTGACTGCGCTCCACAAACAGACATTGTCCCCTGTCACCTATGCAAAATTGCAGAAAGTAAGGCAAGAGTTGCAGGATATGGAGGCTGAGGGGATGGCGGCTAAGTTATCGCTGGTAGCTCAAGAAAAATTTCAATGGGGCAACCGTTCTGGGAGGTTGTTGGCCAGATATCTAAAACAAAAAATGACCCAAAATCAGATCATAGGGATCAGAGATCTTGAAGGCAAATTAATAGCTTCCCCTCCAGATATTAGGCACAGATTTCAGCAATTCTATGGGACCCTATATGAGGCGAATCCCTCCATCTCCGCAGATCAGATTGACTAATATCTCAGAGGACTTACTCTCCCGACCCTAACTGAAGAGGAAAAGATGGATTTGGATAGAGAAATTACCTCTCTGGAGATCCAGCAGGCAATTTAAGGGACTTAAAGTCATCAAAGCCCCAGGCCTAGACGGATTTACCCCGCAGTAATACAAAAAATTGGCACCCTTTTTGTTAGCCCCCTTGAACACTTTGTTTATCTATCTGAGGGGAGGGACACCCCCCTACGACTAGAGGCGAATGTCGCAGGAATCACCATTCTAGGAAAACCAGGTCAAGACCTCACGCAATATGGATCCTATAGGCCAATATCTCTTATTAACATAGACCTCAAATTGCTAGCGAAAATTATGGCGACCCGCTTAAACAGTTATGTCTCAATTAGTACACACCGACCAGGCTGGGTTCATCCCTGGCAGAATGGCTGCTGATAACATGCGCAAAATTGTGGATTTAATTTGGTAGGCTAAAAGAGAAAACTATACTGGTGGTCCTCCTGTCAGTGGACACAGAAAAGGCCTTCGATATGGTGCACTGGCTGTTCTTGTTTAGCATCTTGAAGGCGATAAACTTTGGACCTTTTTTCTTAATTGCCTACAACAATTATATACTGAGTCCAGGGTGAGGGTAAAAGTTAACGGGACGTACTCTGAAGCATTCCCAATTAATAGGGGTATGAGAGAGGGTTGTCTTTTGTCACCATTACTATTCTTGAACCTTTGGCAATCCGAGTCCGCGCGAATGAGTCGATTATGGGAATAACTTTAGGACCACAGGAATATAAGATGTCTGTTCGCTGACGACATCCTATTTACATTGTCCAGTCCTATTGTCTCCTTACAGTGTTGGATGCTCTACAGCTATTTGGGAGAGTATCTGGCTTCATGTTGAATGTATAAAAATCGGAATTGTTAAACGTTTCAATCCCTGCAGATGAGTTACCAATTCTAAAATCTTCATTTCCCTTCAGATGGACTCAGAAGAAGATTAAATATTTCGGGGTATACCTTAGTAATGACCCAACAGAACTCTTTCAGCTCAACTACACCCCCCGCCCCCCCCAAATACAAAAAATTCTTCGTGATTTAGATAGATGGTCAGAGCTCTACCTATCATGGTTTGGCAGAATAGCATCAATGAAAATGAATGTCCTACCACGGCTAGGATATTTATTTCAATCCCTACCGATCACAGTCCCCACTAAGATTATTAAGGGCTGGCAACATAAGATATTCTCTTACATTTGGAAGCGGAGACCTCCAAGAGTGTCACAAGCTGTAATGCATAGGCCTAAATTACGGGGAGGGGATTAGGTGTTTATGGATCCCTACATAAGTTTTTCTAATTAGACTCTTATAACCTAATCCTCTCACCAGTTTTAAAAAAAAAATTTCCTTCAGTTCAGTTAGCTTTCATAAAAATGGATTTTTAAACTTTCTGATATTGTCAGGGTCCTACCTAACTGTCATGCATCTGGGCCACTGTCCTCAGCTTCAATAATGTCCATATCAAGAGCTCCCATGCACTGCTGCTCTGATGCTCATATTGTGGGAGCTCCCATCCTTTGTTTACACACAGCAATTATAGCTATAAAGTTCCATTCCATGCTGTCTTAAAGCAAGATATTGAATGTTTTGTGCATCACTGATCACTTCTTATAAAGTGCAGAGCTGCTTTTTTTTTTTTTTTTTTAATTATTTCTATTTATTTTAAAACAAATTAGTCCTTACCCCAAAGAGCTTATAGTAAAATTTGGGTTCTTGAGGTAACGAGAGATACTGACTTGCCCACGGTCAAAGTCAGTGATTCCTGGCAGAAGCCGGATTTGAGTCCAGATCTTCTGGTTCCTAATCCATTACTCTAATCTCTTGCTCTCTCTCATAGTAGCTATATTGAGCCTGGAAAAACCTGGAGCCTTTACTGGTTGTAATATCTTTTAAAACATCAACAAAAAACAAGTTTCTTATGAAATGAAATGCATGGCTAATTTAATGGCAAAGAAATTTTTCTCACTTCCTGCTTGTTAAGCTTTTTTGTTTTTTGTGACAGAGAATCTGAGTTTAATGTGTTGTGTTGCAGCGCATACAAAGGATATGCCATTTACATGTGAAACCTGTGGAAAGTCATTCAAACGCAGCATGTCGCTGAAGGTGCATTCCCTGCAACATTCCGGAGAGAAGCCGTTCAGGTGTGAGGTGAGAGGCCATATGTGGCATGGGGAAGGGGGCAGGGGAGAAGGGTTACTTTTGGGGTCACAGTGGGAGGAGCACAAGATATGTTTTGACACTTTATCACACTAGAGCTCAAAAAGGTTCAAGGTTCTGGGATTAGTAAATTTGCAGCTAGGTCTTGGAAGATTCTTTTAAGTCATCATAAGAATAATGCAGAATTTCTCCTTTGGAAAGCACTTGTGAGTCCTCTCAAGACAGACTGGTGTAGATTAAAAAGGAAGAGGAATAGACATAATATCCACTCCCTACTTAAGGCAAACTAGATTTGGACACTTTTGCCCTGAATGGAGTCAGAGACTACTAAATATGTATCCTCCAATTTTTTTAGTAGCAAAGATCTCATTCCCTGTATGTACCCGGATCAGTCCAGACTCCTGGGTTTTGTCTCCCCTCCAGCAGATGGAGACAGAAGTTTTAATGGACTCTGTCCTATACCCCTGAGGTGCCACCTAGAGTCTGTTAGTATTTCTCTGTCTCCAGCAGATGGTGGAGGTGCAACCCTTTAGTCTGGTAGTTAGTGTTAGGTTTGGATTTGGGATTTTTCTTCTGGAAGTACCCAGTTAAAAAAAAAAAAAAACAAAACAGGGGGGGAGAGATTTATTAGCTTAGGATCCCTTTTTCAGCCTCCCAGGAGGTTGTCAGGTCCTGGTGGGACCATCCCCCCAGATAATAGAGGCTCCGGAGCAGAGGGTTGACAACCCTGTCACTGCACACGGCTGAGGGTGATGCCGGGGGGCCCGGGTCACTCACCCTCAGGAGCACCTTTCATAGATTCTCTTAGGTTGTTTTTTTTTTGTTTTTTTTTTAAAAAGGGAAATAGTAATAATTTACAAACAGGTACTGTGTCTTTAAATTTTTTGCTGCTCTGCCAGCCTAACTTTCTCTCCACGCGTCGTTTAGCTTCAAACCGCGGACACCTCCCAATTGCTTTTTTATTTTTTTCTTACCGTGGTCATGCTGCGTGGTGCTGCCTGTTCCGCGTGCGTCAGAGTGCACGCGCGGCTCTCCTATACCAGAATCTGCACGGGGTGCTTGTTGGGAGGAGAAGGGTCCTTGGTTACAGCGCTGGGATAATCACGTGGCAGTGTGTCACAATTGTGCCAGGTGCCGGGGAAGCCCGTCCTGCCAAGTCAGCCTCCAGACCCATTCCTTCTCAGCGCGGGAACAGATGCCATTTTGCGAACTTTCAGGCAGCAAGAGAGAGCTGTGGGAGGGGGAGGGCTCTCCCCACCTCTGTTGTCACCACGGCCTAGTTCTCCTGGGGGGGCTGGTTTGGAGGGGGCTGATGACGATGATTCCTCAGAGGACAGCCCCGGAGAGGATTCGGAGGGGTCTTCCTCCTCATTCACCTCAGATTTTCTGCTTTTAATGCACAAGGCCTTTAAGGCCCGCAAGGCTGCGAAAGCTCAGGCCCCAAGGTAGCACGGGCCAGGGAAGTGTCCTCCTCTCCCCGAAAGCGGGTCCAGGCGCCAAAGGCAGTAGGAGCCCCTAAGGATAAGCACCCTCTTAGGTCCTTTACCTGTCCGGGGGACAGCTCATCGTCGGAGCAGTTGGATGAGGGGGAGTCTCCCCCGCAGGCTCCTGATCTGGAGCCGAATGCGGATCCAGATAACCAGCCCCAGCCGATCAAGCACATGGGCTCGTCTCAGGTGGAAGGTGATGACCCCAAGGTGGTCTTCTTGTTCAGGAAAGACAAATTGGGACCCCTTATCCCAGCCGTCATGGAGGAACTAGGGATTGAAGTCCTTCAGAGGATTCCCGTTTTGGCGCTATGGATCCAGTGATGGTGGGGCTCCGAGGTCTGGCTCGGTATTTTCCTTTTCATTTGTCGGTGACTGACCTCTTGTTTAGGGAGTGGGACACTCCTGACCTGGGTTTGAAGGTAAGTCGAGCTATGGACAAGTTGTACCCGCTTCCAGAGGACGCGCTTGACCTCCTCAAGGTGCCTAAGGTGGACGCTGCCATGTCAGCGGTGACAAAGAAGACTACTATCCCGGTGATGGGAGTCGCGGCCTTGATGGACTTGCAGAATCGCAGGTTGGAGGTACAACTTAAGAAGATTTTTGAAGTTTCAGCACTACCTGTCCGGGCCGCCATTTGTAGCAGTTTCGCGCTGCGGGCCAGTCTCCGCTGGGTGCAAGATTTGCAGGCAGCCTTTAGCCCTTTCAGACACTCAGGCGCAGCAAGCTGGTTGGCTGGAGGCTGCGTTGGCTTACAGTGCGGATGCACTTTATGATCTTTTGAGAACATCTGGGAGGACTATGGTCTCTGCTGTTTCAGCCCGCAGACTCCTTTGGCTTTGGAATTGGTCGGCGGATGTTTCATCTAAAGCTCAACTGAGTTCTCTGCCCTTCAAGGAGAGACTGCTTTTCGGACAGCAATTAGAGGATATGATCAAATCTCTGGGGGAGAACAAGGTCCATAAACTACCGGAGGATAGGCCCAGGATGAGAGGCTCCTTTCCTCATCGGGCGAGATTTCGGGGAAATCACCGTTTTCGCTCCTCACGTTCAGCTGGATCATCTTTTCGCCAAGGGCCCGGCCGCCAAAGTTCATGGAACCAGTCCTTTTGGGCCCGACAGCCCTACAGAGACGGAGCCCCTCAGACTCAGGGGGGATCCAAGTCCACCCAATGAAGCAAGGCCGGTTCACTCCTCGGTTCCAAGAATAGGGGGAAGGTTGTCCCTTTTCCTAGAGGAGTGGACACCGTGACATCGGATCAGTGGGTCCTAAATATAATAGAACACTGCTACGCTTTAGATTTTGCTGTTTCTGTACACGAGCACTACATGGTTTCTCCGTGCTCTTACCACCAAAAGCGTCGGGTGGTGCAAGAGACCCTGCAGTGTTTACAGGCTCTAGGCACCATAGTTCCGGTCCCCACAGGAGAACTCAGGCGAGGGCGTTACTCCATCTATTTCGTAGTGCTCAAAAAGGAGGGCACCTTTCGTCCCATCCTTGACTTAAAAAGGGTCAATCAGATGCTAAAGGTGCCTCGTTTTTGGATGGAAACTCTGCGCTCAGTAATAGCGTCCGTGCACAAAGGAGAACTTCTGGCGTCACTGGACCTGACAGAAGCTTACTTGCACATACCCATCCATCCGGATCATCAGAAGTATCTACGGTTTGCGATTCTCGGACAGCATTTTCAATTTTGCACCCTGCCTTTCGGTCTGGCGACAGCACCCAGAGAATTCACCAAGGTGATGGTTGTGGTGGCAGCGGCCCTGCGGAAGGAGGGCATACTGGTGTATCCTTACCTGGATGATTGGCTGATTTGAGCGAAATCGGAAGTCCTTTGCAGGGCGGCGGTTCAGAGGGTGCTACAGAGGTTGACCTCGTTAGGTTGGGTGGTAAATCCCGACAAGTCATCTGGTTCCTTCCCAGTCCTTGGAGTTTCTGGACGCCCGGTTCAACACGATCTTGGGAAAGGTTTTTCTTACCGAAGAGAGACTATCCAAGCTTCTTGCTCAGGTGGAGTCCTTAAGGTCCATGCCTCGGTCCAGGGCCTGGGATTATTTGCAGGTTCGGGGTTCGATTGCTTCCACACTCTGGTACCATGGGCATTTGCGCATATGCGTCCTCTTCAGTCAGCCTTGCTCTCCCGATGGAATCTGCTCTCAGAGCAGTTTTATCTACGCTTACATTGACAGACTCAGCGCGTTCCAGTCTTCTCTGATGGCTTTGTCCGGACAATCTGTCGGGGAGTGGATTTGGAGATTCCCTCCTGGATAGTAGTGACTACCAAGGCCAGCCTCTCCAGGTGGGGAGCAGTTTGTTTGCGGTCGGTGGTACAAGGTCAGTGGACAAAGAAGAAATCCTCCTGGTCGATCAATCGTTTGGAAACCAGGGCGGTTCAGTTGGCGCTACAGACCCTCCTGCCCTTAATAGAGAGGCGGTCAGTGAGGGTACTCTCTGACAATGCAATGACGGTGGCTTACATCAATCGTCAGGGAGGAACAAGGAGTCGTCCAGTGGCAGCGGAAGCTCAGCTGTTGATCAACGGGGCGGAGCAACACCTATACAAAATTGTGGCCTCCCACATCGCCAGAGTGGACTATGTGCAAGCCGATTTCCTGAGCTGTCACCAGTTGGACCCGGGGGAGTGGGAACTTTCCGAAGCCTTTCATCTTCTGTGCGAGCGCTGGACCATACCCTTCATGGATCTCATGGCGACGTATCGCAACGCCAAGGTTCCTCAGTTCCTGTAATATCACTCAACCTCCTCCAAATCGAACAAAATTTTGCACAGATGTGCTCTAGAATCTCAAACAAAACCATACTAAATTTTTCATCTGGATCTCCATTGGTTGGAGAACTAGAGGCAGTTGAATGGAGGCCACCTCTGAGAACCAGGCTCTGTACAACCTAAAATGGCTATTTTGTCCAGGTGCTGCATCCTGACAGCACCTCTCGGGGGGCCTGAAATTTTTTGGATTAGTTCAACCCCTGGTGGTAAGTCCCAGTGCAAAGTTTGGAACATAACAAGAGAGAGAGCCTTTTCCATTGCCTCCCCTAAACTCTGGAACACCCTACCTAAAGTCGTGAGAACCCAGCACAACCTAAAAACATTCAAAAAAGACCTAAAAACACTAATGTTTTGCAAATTCTACACTGACCTTCACCCGTCTGATCATCCCAACTCTCAATTGAACTCTCATCTATAAACCTCTTAATACCTTCTCTCCAACCTGAACCTGCATCCCCTCCTCATCCAACTTAATAATGCTTTCTGGACTTGTTATGTTTAATTTCTGTTAATGTTCACATTGTTATACTGTTGCACAACTGCTAAGAAAATGTATACTTTGTAAACCGTTATGATGGCTCTACTGAGTGACGGTATATAAAACTCAACAAACAAATAAATAAATAACGTGAGCTTGCCTCCCTTATTATGGGCCAGCAAAGTGTTTATTTGAAAAATGTTACAAATAAATATAAGGCCTACTTTGACACCTCATTGCTTCTGACCTATACTTTGATTCAGACCCTGACTGGACCAGCAGTCATGGCCCATGGCATATAAGTATAAGATTTGCACTAAAAGGCTTTACAGGCAACTGGAAGCAAAGATATTATTACATAAAGACACACTATCACTTTTTAATGCAAGTCTTTTCATTTTTATGTCATTTGAAAGAGCATCTTTTTTTCTACAAAAGTCACCCTGTTTCATTTTGGACCCGATTTTGCTTCGGTCAGAATTAAGTCCCTAACGATATGCATTATTTGCATATGTGGGCGTGCTATGTTAAAAAGAGGCATTTTTGGCGCCCTGCTGTGTAACATGTAAATGAACTAGAGATGTGAAATTTTACAGTGGCAAAGCTTGTTGTGCTTACCATGCTTGTAGCTTATGACACATCTTGCTTAGACATACTTTTTATAAATGACCCCTCAAAATGGAAATTTTATTGTGCTGTGTTATTTGCTGTATACAAGCCTGAACATGCAAAAGTATCACCTTCACAAGGAACTATGGTAATGTCATGTTAGCAGTGTGTTGTGGCAGAGATTTTGGGAATATGCTCTGGCCTGTGACACCATTGTGTGCTCTTTGTGGTATAATGACTGCCTTGATAGACAAGTCCTTGGCCCATCCTGATGTTTTATGTATCTTGAAACTATCGAAAATTGTTCCTTTATTGTTCAGGATGTGTGCAAGCATTTCATAGGTAAAATATTCAGGCGACACTCCACCCTTTTGTTGTTTTACTATTGCAACCGTGATATCCATTGTTTCTGTTTATGCATGATCAGTGACTGCTTGTGCCATGACACAATAGCTGTGCACAAGTTTTTGAGAACACTCATTGAGCATTTGAAGGGCGTTTTACCTGTTGTGGAGTATATTCACTACTTTAGCAATGGCTCTGCTGCTCAATACAAAAACTTTGCGAAGATTAATGAAGTTTTTAATCATAGTGATGACTTTCATGTTACAGCTGAATGCAACTGTTTTGGCACCAGCCATAAAAATCACCCTGTGATGGGATTGAAGGAACCACAAAACGTCTAGCTGCCCGTGCTAGTCTACTATGCCCCCTCAATAACCAAATTTTGACACCAAAGGATCTATTTGACTTCTGTGATAAGATTCCCTGGTATCAAATTTTTCTTTGTCCCAAAGGAGGAAATTGAAGCAATCGGACCTGTTCAGGATGAGAGGATTAGCAACTGTCATATTGGTGCTGGTACAAGGTGAAATTATCAATTCAAGCCTATTGATGCAACTAAAATTTGCATTAGCATTCATTGCAAGTGTTCTAGAACATGGACGTGAATATTTTTCTGCCCTTCAAGTATCCAGCTTCCAACGTGGTCAGTATTTAGCTAGCATCCATGATAATTCCTGGTAGATTGGCCATATATGTGAACTCTCAAATGAGGAACATGTCTTGGTTAATTTCTTGTACCCCCAAGGTCCTGCCAGGTCATTTTACTGACCACCCCATAGAGACTGTTGGCTTCCAGAAGAGCACATTGCTAGCCTTGATGCACCCAGAATAACTTCATCAAGTTATTCTGGGTGCATCACAAGCCACTTTCACGCATTGATGGGACATTCAAAAGCATGTGCAAGGCAGGGAAAAAGACTAAGTTAATTTTTGTAAAATCTGCAGGTTAAACTATTATCATATGTAGTATCTTGCTTTTTCTTGTTTCGTGCTTAAATAAAAGCTTTGGAAACCTGTGGCTGGTACCTTGTCTGGCTGTCTGGAATGGCCCTTAGGCAATAGGGTTGCCAATTTTGCTGAACTGGCAGTGGCTTAGCCACCACTGACCAATGCAAGGTAACTAATCAGTATACAAAGTTTTGCACCGATTTTTGACTAATTTATGAAAATATGTCTAAACAAATATATCACAAGCTAAAAGTGGGGTAAGCACAGTAAACTGAGCTGCATTGTAAAATTTCACATCTCTAGCTCATTTGCATGTTTCACAGTTTGGTGCCAAAGATGGCTCTTTTTAACATATAGTGCATTAACGCATGCAAATAATGCTTGTCTTTGGGTCTGTAATTCTGACCAAAGCAAGGCTTGGGTCCAAGATGAAACAGGGTGACCTTTGTAGCAAAAAAGGTGCTACTTCTAATGACATTAGAAAAAAAAAAGAGAAACTACACAGTAGAGATATTTGCACCCAAAAAATGGCAAACATTTGCATAAAAAGGTGACATCAGGTCTTTTTTTTTTTAATTATTTTCATTTTACAAACAAGAACTTAATTACATTCAATATATTGCATTGAAAATGTAAACATACATTTCAAATATAGATAAACAAAATTAAAGAAAACAAAAAATAGGATTCTGATTGAGATGCATCACCTAAAGCAAAGACAAATCAATTTATATTTGTAAAGTAATTACCTAAAAGAATAACAAAATACCCTGAGATTACGTTTGGACCATGGAGATTCAATAGAAATTATTCTTTAAGCACAATCAAAGCACTTGACACTGCTATTCTTTTTATTATTTTTTTTTTATACTTATACCTTTACACATTTAGAGCTATTGGTGATGAGGTCGCTGGTTCTCGTGTTTCTATGAAATTATGCAATTGATCTACCAGTGTAAAACTAAAAGACTCATTTCCTCTTTTTAGGATACATTGGCAAGGGTATCTAAGGAAAAAGGAATATCCCAACGAGATAACTCTTTGCCTTACAGCTAAGAATTCTTGTCTCTTATTAAGAGTAACAGGGGCTAAATCTGGAAAAATTTTTACATTTTGACCGTAATAGGATACAGGATATTTCTGGAAATAACTCTTCATAAGTTTACTGATATCTGATGTTGTAATAAAGGATACTACTAAGGTATCTCTATCTAAAACATCCGCAGTTGTTTTCTAAGAAACTAGTGAGATTTGCAGGAATAGAAACAGCTACTTGAGAGGGTCTTTTTTTAAACAAAGAAACATGTATTAATGGATAACAAATTATAACCTAACATTCAGATGTCTCGCATTATTTTCTAACATTTCTAATCTTTTAGAACACATTATTTGGTCTTTAATCATAGCAGTGTTCAGGGATTGAATAGATTTATTTTTTTCCTCAGTTTCTTGAACTCTATTTGTAACTTCCATCGTTTGTTGCTGCAAAGATTGAAACTGACCCTGACGATTTGAGGAGACCGAGTCAATTTTCCCTTCTAATCTATTCACAGTCACATTCAAATTGCTCACCAAATCCCAAATAGCTCGCAATGTGACAGTCTCAGATCTTAATAACGTGGGCTGATGTTCTTCTGGGTAACCATATAGAGGAGAGTCTTGATGTAAACTTACAGGGACTACTACTCCCCCCCCCCCCTCTTCTAGGGGGATTCCCTCTTGTATTCCACTCTCCTCTACTCCACCACTTCCCAGACGGAGACTGCTCCTTCATTCACCGCTACTCGCCCCTCATCTTCAGTGGGCGACATGGCTGCGTCTCCATCAACTCCACGTTGAGTTGGAGGCGGACGTTGGTCGGGACTAAGGGAAGCCTCGTCTAGGGGAGCTACCCTTTCTCCTTCCGGGGAACTCCCAACAGATTCATTGGTGCCCTCAATTCTTAGCTGTGTCATGAAACGATCTATCTCTAGCTGCATTAATGGGGGCAGGGTCTCTGAAGGGAAGATCCTTACCTTCCCTTTCCTTTTTGCAGGCATTATAGAAGGAAACTATTTACTTGAAAAATCAGGAACAGTTTGAGAACGAAGGTTCCAAGTTTATGCAATTTTACTCACGTAAATCTCAGTAGGTAGGACCGGAACCAGAATTTCCTGTCAGTCCGTCCAATCCGGACTAAGCCGCGCCCGAGCTGCTTTTATGGCTCGTGGGCTCCTCCTTCTCGCGCCGAGACTTCCGGCGGCAGGGGTTGTTCCGGGGCTGGGCTGGAAAGTCAGTCCGGTCCTCAGGTCTTTTATGTAACTATATCTTTGCTTCCAGTTGGCTGCAAAGCCCCATAGTGAAAATCATGGGCCATGACTACTGATCCAGTTATGGCCTGAATCGAAGTATACATGAGGAGCAATGAGGAGTCAAAGTAAGTCTTAAATTTCTTTTGTAAAATTTACTTTGCCTGCCCATAAAAAAGGGTGGCAAGCTCATGTTAGGTTCCAAACTTTGCATAGGAACTTGGCACCAGAGATTGTAGTAATCCACAAAGGTTTAGGCCCCTAAAGGGTTGTTTGGCTGCAGTGCTGGACAAAGTGGAGTGACCTTCATTCAGTTGCCTCTAGCTCTTGTTGAACGAATAGAGATCCAGCCAAAAATTTTTTGCATAGTTTTGTTTGAAGCCCTAGCAAACATCCACACAAACGTTTATGCAATTTGAAAGAGGTCGAGCATAGATGATTTTCTAAATTGGTCCACTTGACATGGAATGTCCCAAAACCTCTTATTGCCAGTGTTGGTTCAAGAATTAGATAATTTTGGTAGGGTGTCTAGGTTCAAAGTAAACATGGGGAAACTGGAGTTAACAAATAAAAGATGAATTTCCTTTTAAATGGGCCAAAGTGAGTATTCGGTACCTGGGGATCCAGATAGGGGCAGATTGGCGGCAAATGTTCTAGCTAAATTATTAACCCCTGATGGGTAAAACTGCAAAAGAGTTGGAAATGTGGTCCTATTATAACTTCACATGGCTAGAGCGTATTGCCACGATAAAAATGACAGTTTTGTCCAGTTGGAACTACTTTTTCCAAGCGCTCCCCATTGAAGTACTTGCTAAATTCTTGATGCTTTTACATAAATGAGTGTTTCATTACATTTGGAAGAGGAGGACTCCGAGGGTAGTATAAAAGTTGTTGTTTTTGAAAAAAGAATGGGGAGCGTTAGCAGTCCTGGACTTTCGGCGATATTACGCAGCTGCTCAGTTAGGGTTATATATCAATGGTTCCTAAAGTGTAAGCTTAAACAATGGGTATGCATTGAACAAGGCGGGATTGTCTGAAAGTACATTAAATACCAAGCTGTGGGGATTATACTCTGAGGACAACATTAAGCAGGTGGAGAATCTGTTAAGAGCATTACTATTAACATAAATTATGGAATAAATTTAGAGGTATACTAACAGGACACATGGAATATTCTGTTAATGCCATTGGGCATGGATGTGGGAAGCGATAGAACAGTAGAATCTACATCTTATTTTAATAGGTGGAGTAGGTTAGGATTATGGTGCTATGGGCAGCTATTTTGCAATATGTTAGTGGGGTTTGAGGAGTTGAATACACAGTTTACTGGAGATAGTTGTTCAGGTATTTACAACTCAGTCTGCTTGTTGCACAGCCCTATTAAGATCCAAGTAGCTTGTGCTTTCTCTGATTTTGAAGCTTTCTGCTTTAAAGAAAATATGGAAAAAAGGCTGCTTTCCAAAATGTATTTGATGATGATCCCTACTCAAGAGGGTAAAGCTATATATGTGGTAGAATGGGAAAAGGACTTGGAGGAATTTTAGTTGATAATATGTGGGATTTATGTTTTGTGGCTGTGGCTAAGAGTTCAATATCCTTACTTATTCAGTACCTAACACTGAATTAGTTACATAAAATATACTCCACTTACTCTGCTGTTGGTGACGATGTGGAGATGTTCCACCTATATGCTGGACTTGCTTCAGAATTGCACATTTTTGAAAGAAAACCATTGGAATGATTGATAGCTTATCTATAAAGGTGTCCTGGGACTGTATGGTTTTTCTGCTGTCTATGTGTCCAGACACCTGGCCTGCCGATGTCTAAACTTGGTAAATCACCTGTTATGTGGTGGCTCATTGGAAGAGAGTGAGCCATCCCAAAGGACACTTTTACAGAGGAGTTATTTAACAGCGATACATAAAGATACATCTGTCCACATAACAGTCTGGAAACCTTTTTTGCACTAGTTTAAACAGCAGAATTGAGTCTCATTATTATGTTAACATAACTGCAATTTATTATTCTGGAGTGTTGCTGAATATGGGGATGGGGGAGGGATAACATGGAAAATATCCATGGGAGTATGTTTATATGATTTGTTGATGACAAAAAGGTTTTGTATTGCAATGGAAAGCTCATGCCTCGGTAAATTGGTTATTTATAAAGGGGGGATGGAATGGCTCCCAAATGAGGAAAGGCTAAAAAGATTAGGACTGTTCAGTTTGGAGAGAAGATGGCTGGGGGGGGGGAGGGGAATATGATAGAAGTCTATAAGATCATGAAAGTTATTGAATGGGTAAATGTGACTTGGTTATTTACTCTGATAATACAAGGACTAAGGGTACTCCATGAAGTTAGCAAGTAGCACAATGAAAACAAATCAGAGGAAATTATTTTTCACTCTGTGCACAATTAAGCTCTGGAATTCATTGCCAGAGGATATGGTTAAGGCAGTTAATGTAGCTGGTTTTAAAAAGTTTGGATAATTTCTTGGAGAAGTCCATAGGGAATAGCTACTGCTTGTTGCCAGAATTAGTAGCATGGGATCTTTTTAATGTTTGTACTTGCCAGCTACTTATGACTTGGAGTGGCCACTGTTGGAAACAGGATACTGGGCTTGATGGACTCTTAGACTGACCCAGTGCAGTATATCTTATTATCTTATGTGCCTTAATTAAAAACAAGGAAAGGCAGGTAGTTTCTTTTAGTTTGTGTGTATGTGCCTTGATTTAAAAAAAATTAGAAAAGATAGGTTTGTGTGCACCTTGGGGTTTTTTTGGGGTTTTTTTTAAAGGCTAGAAAAAGGTAAGTCATTTATTTTAGTTTGTGTGCCTTGATTTAAAAAAATGGCTAGTAAAGGTAGGTAATGTCTTTCTTTTCCTCCTACCCACACATAAGCTCACATTTTGATTTATAAACTCTTATCCCATATAAGACGACAGCAGATACTTTCACATCAAAAATCAGTTGGGGATTTATCTGAAACAAGAATGACCTGGTCCTTATCAATTTATTAATTGTCCCTTTGCAAGTCACTGCCAAATTAAATACACCACATAAATTTAAAGAACTTTGATTTACACATTCCTACTCCCATAGCAACTTAAATTAACTAAGAACTCAACAATATTAAGATGCAGACAGCAGTCCAGCAGCAAAATGGGTGCATGTATGATTATCTTCCAGTTGGTGAGAGGTTGATTGTGTGCAGCCAGTGCAAAGAGCTCCTGGCTGTCAGAGACTGACTGCAGTCTCTGGAGGCAAGAGTGGCAGATCTGGCGTAGCTGAAGCAAACAGAGGTACATAGAGGAGTCCTTCAGCAGCTAATGATATATCAGGAGAAAATTGGTGGTGCAGCATATACGAGCAGCTTCCTATGATTTGTTTTATGTTGGTTTATTATTTTGTAGTTCTGTCTTTTTTATTGATATTTTTGTTTTGATTTTATTTTTTGTGCATTTTGCTTTATGAACATTTATTTTGGAAACCACATAGAAATTCTGATCTGAGGTATATTGGTTTTTTAAATAGATAAATAACAATATGGTAGCCAAGTCCCTACTCCAGTCCAGCAGCCCCTGTGCTGCTTTGGAGGAGCAAGGTTATCTGGTCAAGAGCATCACCTTGATGTAGCAGGAAGAGATCATGTAGCAAGGACCTGTTCTTCAGGTGATGCGTTATCCTCTCGCACTGAGGATGAGTCTCCAAGGGGAAAGGGTTAGGTAGGACATCATAGTTGGTGATTCGTTTATTAGGAATATAGATAACTGGCTGGTTGGTGTGAAGATCGCTTGGTAACTTACCTGCTTGATGCAAAGTTGGTGGACCTCATGCCACCTTTTGCATCAAGGAAGCAAGTTACCTGCTTGATGCAAAGATGGCATCAATCAGATAACTAGCCTGCTTGATGGCCACCTGGGAAGATGCCAGCTGTTGTGTACATGTTGACACCAACAACATAGGAAGGTGTGGGAGGGAGGTTTTGGAAGACAAATGTAAGCTCTTAGAGGATAACTTTCAAACAGCTGCATGCATGCTCATAAATGCTTGTATGTGAGCACATGAAAATATACTCCTGTAGTTTATAACCGCGAATATGATATATGCAAGCTATACAATACATGTAAATGCATCTGACATGTGTGCATGTAAAATAAAAAAAGTGAATATATATTGTACTTATTTGGATAAATTTCAATGTATCCAGCTAAGTAGTGACATTTAGCTGGATAAGTAGGAATTTATTCGGATAAGTAGCCACAAAAATAAATATATAAGATAAGCTTGATTGCAGATGTATACATAAAAAAAAATGCTAGCAGAAGACCACACCTCAGTCACACAAATGCAAAATATAGACCCTAACCAAATGCAGAATAAGTGATCACAGAAAGGTGCACAAAAACTGAACTAAACGGCAGACTCTGTATGCAGTGCAACACTGAAGAAATAGAAAGAAAGGCATTATATCCTGTGCTGTTCTTGTGTGCAAAATACAAAATTTCAGACGCACACATTCCCCAAAGCTGTCAGAGAAAAAAAGTCTTCCCACTAAAGAATAAGCAGGAAAAACTTGCTATAGTCCTGGGGAAAAGAGGAGAAACAGCAGTTATAGCAGCAACATATATCTCCTCACCAAGCCAGAAATAAAACCTGATCAGGGACAATGTGAGACTGGCACCAAATCCTGAGTTTTGTCCATGTTGTACTTTCTTTAACCTGTAATTTTATTCCACTGTGGCTGTTTTGTCATTTTTTCCTCTCTTCCTTTTATTTTAATCATTATCAGGCCGATATAGTAAGGAGCGGTAGGAAGAGCTGCGTTACTGCCGGGCGCACCCGCGGTTGCCGCATGCACAGTCCGGCTCACCTACCGCTCGATACTGTATTTAAATTGCTTGCAAATGCAAGCCGCGTCCGTGAAGCGTTAGGCCTGCGCAACCCATTTTACTGTATAGAGCGCTATACAGTATCCTGGGTGCGCTGGCCTAACGCTTCACGGACATGCTGGTATCTGTCATTTCAAATGTCATTTCAAATGACATTTGAAATGACAGGTACCAGGAAGTGGACGGTTCTCCTACGCTCGAGATTGCCAGTCCTCTCTCCCCTCCTCCCAAAGCAAGGCGCGAAAAGCTGCCTTGCTTCGGGAGGAGGGGAGAGAGGACTGGCAGTGTAAAGCAACGACTTACTTTTTTCGCAGCCCTCCTCCGGAGACGGACATTGGCGGAGACGGATCGCGGCTCCCCTGCCTCCCGGAGGCGAAGATGGATGCCTGCATGGGCGAAAGCAGCCCCTGTGCGTGCAATTGGGCCGCTCAAGGCGTGACGCCACGACGTTTGGCGTCACGACATGTGACGTCACGCCTTGAGCGGCCCAATTGCACGCACAGGGGCTGCTTTCGCCCATGCAGGCATCCATCTTCGCCTCCGGGAGGCAGGGGAGCCGCGATCCGTCTCCGCCAATGTCCGTCTCCGGAGGAGGGCTGCGAAAAAAGTAAGTCGTTGCTTTACACTGCCAGTCCTCTCTCCCCTCCTCCTGAAGCAAGGCTGCTTTACGCGCCTTGCTTCTGGAGGAGGGGGAGAGAGGACTGGAAATCCCGAGCGTAGGAAAACGGTCCACTTCGTTGCTACTCTTTTTTTTTTTTTTTGGCTTTTTCGATTTTTTTTTATTTTTTTTTCGCTTTCGTTGCTTCGGGAGGAGGGGGGAGAGGACTGGGCTGCCCCGGAGACCAGCACCCATTGACGCGGCCAGGGCAGGTGAGCGGGGGCTGGGGTAAGTTTGCCGCCTACCCTTACCCCTGCCTCTAACACAGGGGTAAGGGTAGGCGGTAAGTTAGCAGGTTAAACGCGCGGCAAAACAGCAGGGTAAAAAAGTGATAGTCGGGGCGCGCATTACTGTATGGGAGGGAATAGCTAATTCAATCGTTTACATCTAATATACATGCCACAGGCGGAAGGGGTTACCCTGTGATTTAAAGATGCAGTAAGAATCAGTTAAAGGGGATTGTGTATCGCAGGAAGGGCTAACGCGGCGGGAAAGTGAGTAGAAAGTGGGTTAGGAGCGGGGTAAACGCGGCCGCACTTTACTGTATTGACCTGTATGTATACTACTTTGGCAACACATTAAAACTGTCATGCCAATAAAGTTATCTACGGTAAATGTAATATCACCCAGGAGAATGGCTAAAGAAATCCCTGCAATAGTCCCTGAGTGGAAAGGTTGCAATCAATAAATGTAAGAGATTCTCCTTTCTTGGCACTCTTGCTGTGGAACAGCTGTTTGTCTCCTGCAGTGGAAAAGCTGTGAGCTCCTCTTCTGTTTTCTTTGCAGAACTGTGATGAAAGATTTCAGTACAAGTACCAGCTGCGATCTCATATGAGCATCCACATTGGGCACAAGCAGTTCATGTGCCAGTGGTGTGGAAAGGACTTTAACATGAAGCAGTACTTTGATGAGCATATGAAGACCCACACTGGTAAGAGAATACTGGCAGAGACTGTGTGGGTAAATCATGTGTTTCCAGTCAGATTAGAAGC
Organism: Rhinatrema bivittatum; assembly: GCF_901001135.1. NCBI lineage: Eukaryota > Metazoa > Chordata > Amphibia > Gymnophiona > Rhinatrematidae > Rhinatrema > Rhinatrema bivittatum. The sequence continues at coordinate 64,967,731 of NC_042626.1, read as the reverse complement.
TTTAAACACATTCAAATGGAAGTGCTTTACATTGAGATGAATTGTTCTAGAACATTATAAAATCCCACATCAGTACATGGCATGGAGTGAGTTCTTAAAGTTATTGATATTCTCTGACAAGCAGGATGAATAGCCATATAAATGGGTAATGTCGTCTGACAGAACTGATGCAAAACATCTCTCTGAGCCCAGAAAAGCCTAGAAAGCTTTTCTGAGCATGGAGAGATGTTCTCTGGGCACTAGCCCTTAGAGACTCATTCTCTCGCACTGAGGATGTCTGCAAGGGCTAGTGTCCAGGAGGAAAGGATTAGGTCGGCCACCATAATTGGCAATTGTTATTAGGAATGTAGCTAGCTAGTTGGCTGGTGGATGTGAGGATTGATTGGAAACTTGCCAGCCTGGTGAAAAGGTGGCAGACCTCATGCATTACCTAGATAGGATTTTAGACAGTGCTGGGGAGGAGGCAGCTGTCATGGTACATGTAGACAGCAAAGACATAGGAAGGTGTGGGAGAGAGGTTCTGGAAGCCAAATATAGGCTCTTAGGTAGAAAATTGAAATCCAGAATTTCCAGAGCAGCAGAGCTCCAGAATCTCAAACGATGGTGCAGGAAAAGAGGGCTTTAGTTTTGTTAGGAACTGGGAATCATGTTGGGGAAGGGGGAGCCTATTCCAAAGGGATGGGGCTGCACCTTAACCAGGGTGGAACTAGGCTGCTGGCACTAACCTTAAAAAAAAAAAAAGGAGCGAGAGCAACTTTTAAACTAGAACAAAAGGGAAAGCCGACAGTCGCTCAGCAGTGCATAGTTCAGAGGGAAGTATCATCAAAGGATTTATTTTATTTATTTATTTATTTAACATTTTTATATACCGACCTTCATGAAAGAAAATTCATATCAGATCGGTTTACAGATAACATGAGGGGAATAACAAAGTCAACCATATAACAAGAAATGAAAGTTACATATAACAAGGGGTATTAACCTGGAGGGCTAGGATAGCCGGAGCGATAGAAGGCATAACTGAACAAATTAGATAATACAATAATATGATGAGAAGAGGCATAAGTGTATAGGCTACACTTGTCAGAGAGTTTAGGTAGGAGTCAGTGTCTGAATTAGTGAGGAATTGCTGGAACTGTAGGTTAAGTGAAGGCCTGGATGAAGAGCCATGTCTTAAGTTTTTTGCGGAAGGTAGACGGGCATGGTTCTAATCTGAGTTCTGTGGGCATCTTGTTCCAGATGGTTGGGCCAGCTGTAGAGAAGGTTCTTTCTTTGGTAGATGATAGGCGAGTAGATTTCGTTGTGGGGGGTTGCAGGGAGCCTTTATATGCTTCTCGAATCGGTCTGTCTGATGAGTATAATTTGAGGGGAATCTGGAGGTCTAGTTGTTGTTGGTTGTGAATGACTTTGTGGATTATAGTGAGAGCCTTGTGTAATATTCTATATTTGATTGGCAGCCAGTGCAGGTTCTGTAGTATGGGAGTGATGTGTGTTCCTCTGTTGGTATTAGTCAGGATTCTTGCCGCAGCATTTTGGAGCATCTGTAATGGTTTGATAGATGAAGTAGGGAGCCCGAGGAGAAGAGAGTTACAGTAATCTGTTTTGGAGAAGAGTGTGACTTGGAGCACTGTCCTGAAATCTTGGAAGTGGAGGAGGGGTTTGAGCCTTTTCATGACTTGTAATTTATAAAAACAGTCCTTGGTAGTGTTATTGATGGCTTTCTTAAGATTCAGACGGTTATCAATGATTACTCCAAGGTCCCTTACTTGCGTGATCTGGGTGTTGCCTGCTGGTGGATTGATTAAGGCCGAGTTGTCCGAGGAGATGATTAGGAGTTCAGTCTTATTTGCATTCAGAACTAGATTCAAGTTGGTGAGCAGACTGTTTATAGATTTGAGGCAGATTTCCCAAAAGGCGAGAGATTTAGGGAGAGATTCTGTAATGGGAATCAGAATCTGTACGTCATCTGCATAGAGATAGAATTTTAATTTTAGATCCGTAAGCAGTTGACAGAGGGGCAGGAGGTATATATTGAATAGTGTGGGTGACAAGGAAGAGCCTTGTGGTACTCCTAATGTTGATTTGACATCTGGGGATTCGTTGTTATTGATTTTTACTTTGAAGCTTCTGTTACTTAGAAAGGAGTTAAACCAGCTGTGTGCAGATCCTGTTAATCCGATTTCTGCTAGGCGATTTAGTAGGATGGCGTGGTTCACTGTGTCAAATGCGGCTGAAATGTCCAGAAGGACTAGGATAAAAGATTGACCTTTGTCTAGGCCCATGAGGATGTGATCGGCAAGGGAGATAAGTAGGGTTTCTGTACTAGCTGCTTTACGAAAGCCATATTGGGATGGGTGAAAGATATTGTGCTCTTCCAGGTATAAAGAAAGTTGTGTATTAACAACTTTCTCCATGATTTTTGCTAAAAAAGGGAGGTTGGATATGGGGCGGAAGTTGGAGGGTTCACTTGTGTCGAGGTTAGGTTTCTTCAGGAGCGGTTTGAGGGATGCGGTTTTCAGCCTGTCCGGGTAGATTCCTTGGGCGAGTGAGCAATTTATAATGTTGGCCAATGCTCTGGAAATAGTATTCGGGATGAGAAGCAGTAGTTTAGTTGGAATGTGATCTGTTGGGTGGTTTGATGGTTTTAGTTTCTTAAGTATAGATTCGATTTCCAGTGGTGTTGTAGGTTCAAAGGAATCAAGGATGGCCCCAATATAAGTCCTGGAATTGAAAATTATGGAGGGTGGAGTTGCATTGTTCGGTAGGCGTGCTAATGTGTCTGCAGTTTTTTTCTGAAAGTAGAGTGCTAATTCGTCTGCTTTGGTTTGTGCTTGGTCGTCTGGAATGGTGGGTGTAGGTGATTTTGTGAGTTGGGAGACGTAAGAGAATAGGGTCCTGGCATCAAATTGAAGGTCGTGTATTCTGTGGGCATAGAAGTCTCTTTTTGTCTTTAAGATGGTGATCCTGTAGTTGTGGAGGGTGCGTTTGTAATCAGATAAATTAGTGGAGTTGGGGATCTTACGCCATTCGTATTCTTTGTGTCTGAGATTTTGTTTCATCTGCTTGAGTTCTGGGGAGAACCAGGGTTGTTTCTTCTTCTGTATTGAGTTGATTATTTTCACCGTTTTAGGACATAATTTATTTGCTATTGCCTCAGTGATATTGTGCCAGGAGAGGAAGGCTGCATCTGGGCTAGTGGTGTCCAGATTGGGGAGTTCTTTGGTGAGATGATCACTGAGTGTGTCAGAAGTGCAGGTTTTCCTAAATTGGATGGTGGAAGGTGGTTGAGGAGGTTTAGGGCTTTCTTGAGTCATGAGTGTGGTTGTAATTATTGAATGGTCTGACCAGGGAATTATGGTACAGATAGGATCATTTTTATAAGATATATTAGAATTGATGAAGATGAGGTCCAGAGTGTGTCCTGCTTTATGGGTAGGTTTTTCTATGATTTGTTTAAAGCCCATTGCACCCAGGGTGGTAAGGAGTGCTTCACAGTTAGGGGTGAGGGGAGAGGCGTCTACATGGAGGTTGAAGTCCCCCATTATTATGGCTGGCGAGTCCATGTTGATGTATTTGGCTATTGTTTCTATTAGGGGGGAGATATCTGAGTCCAGTAGTCCTGGCGGAGCATATATTAGAAGAATTTGTAGGAGTTTAGATTTGAAAAGACCTAATTCGAGTTTTGTAGGTGTGATGGTTTTGATTGGAAGTGAATTAAGTTTGAATTCCTTTTTGGTAGCTAGAAGAATACCACCTCCTCGTTTCTGAAATAACAGAGGAGATATGACATCCTGATAGAGAGGTTCCAATAAAAGCAAAAGTAGCCCATGTGCCTATAAGTAAGGAACCATCTGAGTTAAAAGATTCCAAATTGCAGGTTGTTAATACCAAAAAAACCATACTTTAAAATGTCTGTCTGCTAATGCCAGAAGTCTAAAAAGTAAGATGGGAGAGAGAGACTGTATAGCACTGAATGAAGAGGTAGACATAATCAGAGACCTGATGGAAGGAGGATAACCAATGAATCAGTGCTATATCAGAATACAGATTATATTGTCATGGTAGGCTGGATCAACTTGTTAAGGGGGGAGACTCTATAAAGTATAGCATAGAGTCCAGCAGGGTAAACTTCTAGCACAGTAGATTCTTTATGGGTGGAAATTCCATGTGTGATGGGGAGGACTATAGTGGTGGGGGGATATATTACCATTCACCTGGCCAAAATGAAATACTAAGAGATTAGGGAAGCTAACAAATTTGGCAGCACAGTAATAATGGGGGATTTCAATTACTGAATCAGTAGAAGAAAAATGATTTGGCTAAAACAAAATTACATCCCTAAAACATCATCTCATCAAATATTAAGGGTAAGTATGTAATCAATTTTAAGTAAACCTAAACACATTAATTAAAAAATATATATTGTTATTAATTTAAACAATTTATAACCAATTTGTATCAGCAATCAAATGCACATCTACTTATTTATTTGTTTTTATTTATTTAGATTTATATTCTGCTTTTTACACTTTTCCAGAGGGCTTGCAATCTAAGTTTGTACCTGAGGCAATGGAGGGTAAAGTAACTTGGCCAAGGTCACAAGGAGCGATGGCAGAACCCTAGTCTCCTCGTTCATAGCCCACTGCTCTAACCACTAGGCTACTCTTCCACTCCCCTTATATTTATATATCAAATGCTTATACAACAAGATATAAAAAGTATCATGAGAAAAAATGTTTACATACACATCCATACCAAAAACACTCACACACATGCACATCACCAATTTATAAAAACAAAGGTTACAATAAAATCTAAATATATGTAGCTTTCACAATACTTTGAACAATCTGTAAGTTTTCTCTAACTGTTTTTGAAGAAACTACCATATTTTAAATCTAGAATGTGAATCTTCATATAAAGAGAAATCCCCACAATTTTGAATTCCAAATGTAGATCTTCATGCGAAAGAGAATCACGTTCTTCATATAAAAGAGAATCCCGACCAGGTCCCAAGTTTCGCCTCAAAAACAAGGCTACTTCAGGGGAACTAAAGTACAAAAAATAAATTATTTAAACCAAAAAATATATTTGATTTTGTTTTTACCAAAGATCATTTTCTTACCAGAACTATCACTTACCAACTTTAAATATAATATACCATAAACTGGAAGTGATTTTTGAACCAATGTTGCTCAAAAAAAATTCTTTGGAAATATTCTTATCACCATTCACTACCAGCATTGGACTTTGCTCTGATATCAGCACTGCTCACCGGCAATGGTGCTCGCACTAACATTGGCACTGCCAGCCAATATCTGGGCTCACTTATAAACCTCAAAAAATAGAAACAATAACTTTAAAAATTGAAAAATACAGAACCATCTACCTTATTCTAAAGTCTCAAGGGACATTTTAATTCTCACAAAATAACCTGATAGAGATCACCTACCTTTATTGGGCAGGAAAACTCACGTCGCCAGAAAGGGAATGGCAAGGCGCCAATACACCAAAGTTTTCCGAACAGCTTAAAATATAACAAAGAACAAAAAGGTACATAATATTCAAAAAAGACTTTACCTCCAATCGATGGTCCTGAACAATAGATAACCCAGATTTACCGAAATATCTCAAAATGTCAAAATGCTCAGTACACAGAAACGGCCCCACTGAGACCGCTGCAAGCAAACATTTTCTTTTCTTCTGTCATATTTAAACTAGCCAAAAGCTACAAATCAAACAATCAGAAGGAACCACAAAGTAAAAACCATCCAATCATAGTTGACCAAATGGGGCTTATGTATATAAACATCCTTTTTTTACTTTTGTCCTCATAGACCAACCCCATACTGCGAACTAACCAATCATAAAGAGGCTCATAGCGTAAGCTACCCAATCATAGTTTAACTAGAAAACACACCATATATACAAACAGACTGTCTATATTTTTCTGTATATATAACATGTTGCAAAACAGTCATTCCCTGTACGTACCCGGATCAGTCCAGACCGTGGGTTGAGTATACATGTTTATATATATCTCTATATATATATATATATATATATATAAACCATGTTGCAAAACCATCCATAAGTGATCCCTTGGGGAGGAGGCATCATCCTCTAGCAGCCCTGGGAGTCCTAGGCATTCCCCACTAATATCGGTGCTGAGTACCAAACCTCCTCGGGGCTCTGAGGAGGCTCCAGTGACATCTTGTCATCATCCTCCTCCATCGGTCCTAACTTCACTGGGCTTCCAGGAGGAGCTGGACCGCAGGGTTCAGATTGCAGTGCTCTAAACCCTGCAGGGTATCGAACCACCCCCAGCACCAGCCCCCATACTGGTGCTGGAGCCTAAGCCATCTCTTTTGGTGCCCCTGCTAGAACATCTGGACGTCCTACTCTGCGTCCTTCCGACGCAGCTGGTGCCCAGGGGACCATCGGTTCCCCAGCAGCCACCGATGTCCTCCTCCAGAGCAATTACCATTATTGGGTCCTCTGAGGAGGAAGATTTACTGTGGCCACCGGCACCTTCGGGTCTGCTTGTCCCGTGACCAAAATTCCCCAATCCCATTCCTGGGCCTTTGGGAACCTCAGTGCCTTTGCCGCTCTCAAGGCCATTGGTGCTCTCGATGCCCTCAGTGGCCAGACCAAGGAGCTTGGACAGGGCCCATCCACGCAGGCACCCAAGGGACCTTGGCGAGGAAGAGGCCCAGTATGACCCCCCTGGGGAGATGATACTTCGGAGTCTTCTTCTGAGGACTCTGGTGATCTCCTTTCGGACCCTTCTCCACCAGATGAGATGCGTAGGTCTCCCCCAGAGGATCTTTCTTTTGCGGCTATGTCCAGGCAATGGCTGAAGTCATCCAGTTTCAGCTCCTCACAGAGGAGGATGCTCGACATAAGATGCTGGAAGTCCTCCAGTTCGTCGATGCCCCGAAGGAGCTAGTGGCTATCCCAGTCCATGATATCTTTAAGGAATTCTCCTTAGGATTTGGGAACATCCGGTGTCAGTTTCTCCTGTTAACAGGAAGGCAGATGCTATCTACCTGGTTCAACAGGCTTTGGGATTTGAGAGGCAAGACCTCCCTCATCAATCGTTTGTGGTGGATTCTGCTCTCAAAAAAGCTAAGTGCTCCCGCACCCATGCCTCTGCCCCTTCGGGCTGGGATCACAGGTCGCTGGATGCTCTAGGTAGAAAAGTGTATCAGGGTGCTATGCTCATCGCCCGTATCGCCTCCTACCAATTATATATGACCCAGTACAAATGGAACCTGTGGAAGCAGGTCCAGGAGCTGTCTGAACGTCTGCCACAACAGCAAGAAGATACATTCTCGGTGATAGTACAGCAGAGTCTGGAGTCGAGAAAACATGAGGTGAGTTCCACCTATGATGATTTTGAGACAGCGGTGAGAGTAGCAGCAGTAGGTATTGGTGCCCGCAGGATGGCCTGGCTCCACGCCTGGGACCTCTGGCTGGAAGTCCAGGAAAAGCTGGGTGATCTGCCCTGCATGGGAGAAAATCTCTTCGGGGATAAGGTCAGGGATGCGGTAGCCCAATTGAAGGATCACCATGAGACCCTTCAACGGTTGTCAGTTAGCATTTCTGATCCACCATCCTCAGTGAGGAAGTCCTCGTGACAAGGCTCGAGGAAATCCTTCTATCGTCAGAGGAAATACTACTTTCTGGCCTTGAGGGCTCATACACCTCGCACTGGTTCCAGGTGTCATTCCCGCCAGCAGTGGACCCCCAGGCCTTGGCTAAATTTCAGGAATGTCCCTGTGGACTTCGCCCATGTCCATGGTGGATTTTGTCTGCTCCACAGGAAACATTTGTGACAGTGCTCTCCGCCCTTCTAATGGCAGGAGCGGTAGAACCCGTTCCCTTTTACCAGCAGGGCCGAGGGTTCTATTCAAGGTATTTTCTGATACCAAAGAGAACTGGGGGCCTACACCCTATTCGTGATCTCAATGCCTTGAACAAATTCCTTCAGAGGGAAAAATTCAAAATGGTCTCTGGGCACCCTGATCCTACTCCTCAGAAGAGAAGACTGGCTCTGCTCCCTTGATCTGAAGGATGCCCACTCCCAAACTGCGATCTTCCCGGGTCACAAAAAGTATCTTTGCTTTATGGTGGGAAAAGCTCACTTCCAGTATCGAGTGCTGCTGTTTGGCCTGGCCTCAGCCCTTCGAGTCTTCACCAAGTGCCTGGCAGTGGTGGGAGCACACTTTGGGCATCAGGGGGTACATGTGTTCCTCTACTTGGATAGCTGGCTGGTCAAAAATGCCTCCCAACAGGAGGCGCTTCACTTTTTAAGTCTGACCATCCAAGTGCTGCAATCTCTGGGATTTGTCATCAATTACCCCAAGTCCCACCTCTACCCGCTGCCCCACCTGGACTTCATAGGAGCCAGACTGGACACTATTCAGTCCAAGGCGTTTCTGCCCCATGATCAGGCGCTTGCCCTGTCATCGCTGCTGAGCTTGGTCCGCAGCCATCATCAGGATCCTGCTAGTCTGCTGCTTCATCTTTTGGGCCACGTGGCTGCGTCTGTCCATGTCTCTCCATTGACCTGCCTCTGCATGCGCAATGGACATTGCATTCACAATGACAGCAGGCATCCCAGGACCTCGAGGCACGTGTTTACATCATGCCACCTTTGCAGGTCTCCCAGTCTTGGTGGGAGAATCTCTCCAACCTGGAGCAGGGAATATCTTTTCAGCTTGTCCCGCCTCAGGTGGTGCTTACCACCAATGCCTCCCCTCGTGGTTGGGGGGGGGGTTCATGTGCACAACCTTCACATGCAGGTTCGGTAGACTGCTCAGGAATCTCTATATCAGATCAACGTCTTGGAGCTTCGGGTGATTCGTTATGCCTTTTGGGCATTTCGAGACCGCTTGTCCCACAAGACAGTCCTGATCCGGACAGACAATCGAGTTGCAATGTGGTACATCAACAAGCAGGAAGGCGTGGTGCAGATTTGGTCCTGGGCTCTATCGCAGGGCATGCTTCTCAGAGCGATGTACCAGGCTGGAGCAATAAAGGTGGTAGCGGATCGTCTGAGTCATAAGTTCCAGCCACACAAGTGGTCACTGGATTCAGCAGTGGTGGCCCGGATTTTCAACTAGTGGGGAACACAGGATGTGGCTCTCTTTACCTCCCCCTGCAACTGCAAGCTGAGCAAATTTTGCTCCCTGTTCAGGACGGACGGACTTCTAGCTTTGGACACCTTTGTCCAGCATTGGGGCTCAAGTCTGTACAGATATCCTCCTTTTCCACTGGTCATACTGTATTGAAGCTCCAGCAAAACCTGGGGACCATGATTTCTGTGGCCCCGTACTGGTCCAGACAGGTCTGGTTCCCGCTCCTTCAGGACCTCTGTTAGAGAGTCTATCCTTCTGGGGACCTCGCCCCATCTGATAACGAAGATCGGGGCAGACTGTGCCATCCAAACCTCTAGGCATTATCCTTGATGGCCTGGATGTTGAGCACCTAGTCTTGCATCCCCTGGACCTATTTGATGATGTGTCCCAGGTGCTGGTAGCTTCCAGGAAGCCTTCCACCAGGAAGTCTTATTGACTAAAATAGAGGAGGTTCTCCATCTGGTGTGAGGAGCTTGGCTTCGATCCCTTCAACTGTCCCATTCTGAAGTTACTGGACTATCTATGGCACCTCTCCAAAGCTGGGCTGAAAACCTGTCAGGGTCCACCTGAGTACCATCAGTGCCTACCATCAGGGTGTTGCTGGCATGCCCATCTCTGTGTAGCCCATAGTAGGATGGTTTATGCGGGACCTGCTTCAACTGAAACCCACCCCCAGCTTCCTGTTGTGTCCTGGGACCTCAATGTGGTATTGGCGCGGCTCATGCGAGATCCTTTCAAGCCTATGTGCTCCTGCAGTCTGAAGTTCCTTACCTAGAATGTTCTCTTCCTGGTGGCGATCACTTCGGCTTGTAGGGTTAGTGAGTTTCAGGCCTTGGTTACGTATCCGCCCTACACAAAATTCTTTCATGATACGGTGGTCCTGCATATGCATCCCAAGATCCTGCCTAAGGTGGTGACTTATATTCACCTTAATCAGTCCATCATTCTGCCCACTTTTTTTCCAAGGCCCCATTCACACCAGGGTGAACGGGCTCTACACACCTTTGATTGCAAGAGGGCCTTAGCTTTCTATTTAGAATGCACAGCAGACCATAGACAATCCACTCATCTTTCAACAAGAGTAGACAGGGAGTTGCGGTGGGCATGTAAACTCTGTCCAATTGGCTAGTGGATTATATCTCCTTCTGCTGTGCACAAGAGGGCCTTCAGCTTGGAGGCTAGATTAAGGCTCACTCTGTGAGGGCTATGGTGGCGGCAGTAGCCCACTTGAGGGTGGTTCCGTCGCCAAAATCTGCAGGGCTGCAACATGGAGTTCTCTACAGATGTTCACTGCTCACTACTGCTTGGACAAGGATGGTCGGCAAGACAGTAGCTTCGGCCATTCTGTGCTTCGCAACCTCTTCCAGGCCTAAACCCAACTCTCCCTATCTGAGGCCCATAGTTTGGGATCAGGCTGCCTCCCTATCTTATTAACAGCACCGCAGTTGTTTTTGTACCCATTGGCACCTGGTTGGGTGTCAGTTGGTCATACTTGTTGCCGGGAGAAGCCTGTAGCTTGGTATTCACCCATCTGTGAGGACAAATATCCTGCTTGTCCTAGGAGAAAGCAGAGTTGCTTACCTGTAACGTGTTCTTCTAGGACAGCAGGATGTTAGTCCTCACGAAACCTGCCCGCCACCCCACAGAGTTGGGTTCTCCTGTGGGGTGGCGGGCACACTGGGCAAGCCCAGTGTGCCAGTTAAAGTTCTAGAAACTTTGACAAAAGCTTTCTGTGCCGGGCTCCATCTGATGTCACCCATCTGTGAGGACCAATATCCTGCTGTCCTAGGAGAACACCTGTTACAGGTAAGCAATTCTTCTTTCTCTTATATGAAGACTGTGATTCTCTTTCATATGAAGATCTACATTTTGAATTCAAAATCATGGGGTTTTCTCTTTATATGAAGATTCACATTCTGGATTAAAAATTGGGTTGTTTCTTGAAGAATAGTTAGAGAAAATTTACAGGTTGTTAATGTTGTGAAAATTGCATATATTTAGATTTTATTGTAATCTTTGTTTTTATAAATTGGTGTGCATGTGTGTTTTTTTTGTATGAATGTGCATGTAAACATTTTTTATTAATTCTCATGATACTCTTTTTATCTTGTTGTATAAGCATTTGATATATAAATATAAGTAGATGTCCATTTGATTACTGATACAAATTGGTTTATAAATTGTTTAAATGAATAAATATATTTTTAATTAATGTTTAGGTTTACTTAAAATTGATTATATACTTACCCTTATTATTTGATGAGATTCAATTACCCAAATATTGACTGGGGAGGTAAAGTTTCTATATGAAATAAATGAATGCTTCATGGATCAGCTAGTCAAGAAGCAACGAGAGGGGGATCCATTTTAGACCTAATTTTTAGTAGATCACAGGATTTCGTATGAGAGGTAACAGTAATGGGGCTACTTTGGCAACAGTGATCATAGTGCAATCAAATTTTATTTAATGACTGGAAGGAGGATATTAATGCAATCTGCATCTCTAGAATTAAACTTTCAAAAGGGAAACTGAGAAAATGAGAAAAATAGAGAAAACTGAAAGGTGCAGCTACAAAGGTTAAGAGTTTACATCAGGCATGGTCATTGTTTAAACCATTATGGCAGCCCAGTCCAGATGTATTCCATGCATTTAAAAAAGTGAAAGGAAGGCCAAATGTCTGGCATAATTAAAAGGTGAGTTGAAAGAGTTTACTTTAGCCAAAAGAACTTTTTTCAAACACTGGAAAAAGATACAGCTGAAAAAAAATAGGAATAAGCATTAGCAAATTAGATGTAAAATATTGATAAGCCAGGTAACCAGAAACTGGCCATAGAAGCAAAAACTCATGATAAAACTTTAAAAAATATATCCGAAGGACAACGCTTGTGAGATGATAGAGGGGTTAAAGAAGCACTTAGGGAAGATAATGCCATTGCAGAAAGAGTAAATTAATTCTTTGCTTCAGTATTTACAGAAGAGAATGTTGAGGAAATACCCATGCCAGAATCTGTAATCAATGGTGATGATGCCAAAGAACTAAAACAAATCACGATGAAGCTGGAAGATGTAATATGTCAGATTGACAAACTAAAAAGTTGCAAATCACCCAGACCAGATGGTATACACCCCTGAGTCCTGAAAAAACTAAATGAAGTTACAGATCTATTACTAGTAATTTGTTACCTATAATTAAAATTGTCCATTATATTGGAAATTTAGAGGGTGGCCAAGAGCTCAGGGGTGATCCAAGCAACTATAAGACAGGTTAGTCTGACTTCAGTGCCAGAAAAAGCATGGAAACTAATTTAAAGAACAAATCACAGAACATATAGAAAGACATGGTTTAATGGGATTTACACAAGGGAAATCTTGCCTTACCAATTGGCTATATTTTCTTGAAGGGGTTAATAAAAATATGGCTAATGGTGAGCCAGTAGAAGTAGTGTATTTGGATTTTCAGAAGGTGTATGACAAAGTGCCTCATAAGAAACTTCTGAGAAAATTTTAAAAAATCTCAGCATAGGAGACAATGTCCTATTGTGAACCTCAAACTGGATAAAAGATAAGAAACGGAGAATAGGACTAAATGGTCAGTTTTCTCAGTGGAAAGCATAAACAATGGAGTGCTTCAGGGATTTTTGCAGTAAACAGATACAAAATATTAACCTTACAGTAACAGCTATTCTCATGAACATTTTTGAATCGCATAAATGTTGGTATTACATGTAACTTTTTCATTCCTAATAACCCCTATCCCTCCCATCCCTCCCCATAGCAGTATTATCCTGGGAGAAATACAGTAAAATAAAATGTAAGACATCCAAATGAAATACACAGAGCATAATAAAGGGGCTATGATCTAAGCAACATGTTTCTGTAGTAGCATACAATGATTCCTCTTTCCCCAGATGGCCCTCTCTTCACTACACAACACACACCCTCTTAAATACGCTCCCTCTCATACACACAGGCTGACACACACACACACACACACACACACACACACTCTTCCTCTTTCCCACAATCACGTTCCCTCTAATTCATACACAAACACTCTTCTCACTCTCACACATACAAATATTCTCTCTCACATATGCTCGCTCCCTCACACACAAACACACACTCATCTACATGCAAACACATGAACCATCTTAAACACACTCCTGCTCACACATGCACACTTGCTTTCACACATACGCACACACTTCCTCTCATACATTCACATGCTCTCTCACACACAAACACATACTCCCTCTGCATACACATATGTTCCCTCTAACACACATGCATGCTATGTCCGTTTCTCTCTCAAACTCTTGTTACATATATGCACATACTCCCTCTGTTTCACACACACACTCCCTTTCATTCTCTCACACATGCTCCTTCTCATACATACATACATGCACTCTCATCTCTCACACTCAAATATATTGTCCATCACACATACACATGCTCCCTCTAAAACACATACTCACACCCTCTAACACACATTCATCTCACACACTTATACTCCCCCTCTCACACCAATGCTCCCTTTCTTGCACACATGTTCCCTCACGCACATGCTTCCACATGCAAGCCCTCTTAAGCACGCTCCCTATCACACATGTGCATGCTCCCTCTCACAAACTCACACATGCTCCTTGTCACAAACACACACATGCTTCTTCTCTCACGCATACACTCCTTATTTTCTCACACATGCTCTCTGATTTGCGCACATGTACTCCCTCTAATTCACACTCATGCCCTCTAACTCACACACATGCATACGTACTCTATCCTTGTCAGTCTCTCTCATGCATATACTCCTTCTCTCACTCACACAGATGCTGCCTCTCATTCGCATGCACACACTTCCCCTCTCACACATATGCTCCCTCTTACTGACACAAACACGCTCCCTCTTATCTCACTCTCACATGCTCTCCTTCGCTCTCACATTCTTCATTTCACACTTACACATGCTCCCGCTCTCTTTCATACACACACAATCTCTTTAACTCGCACACCCGCTCCCTCTAACTCATACACACACACATGCTCCCTCTAATTCACACATGCTCTCTCTAACTCATACACACGTTTGCTCCCTGTCAGTCTTACATTTAACTCTCTCATGCGCACACACATGCTCCCTCATGCACACAATGCTTCCTTTCTCTCTCTTAAACAGCCTCTCATTCTCACATATGCGCATTCTCACTCTCAATCACATATTCTCACTCTCACACATATGGGACTTCACACACACATACACACTCCCTCTAACTTGCATACATACATGCTCCCTCTAATACACTCTCACATGTTCTCTCTCTCTCTCACATGTCCCCTTTCATTCTCATGTGCACACACCCTCTTGCTCACACACACACACATGTTCAGTCTTATTCTTTCATATGTACGCACACACAGTAACACACTCCCTCTGGCTTTCACACACATATATACACACCTATGCTGCCTCTCACTCTGTCACTCATATACATAAACAGACGCTCCCTTTGACATTCACATACAAAGACTCCCTCTCTCAAACAAAAAAACACCCGCTATCTCCCTGACACACACACAGTCACCATGTTCCCTCTCACAAACACATGCTCCTTCTGTCACATATATTCATGCGCGCACACACACACGTTCTCTCCTTACATACACATGCTACCTCTAACTCGTGCACACAGACATGCTCTCTGACTCTTACACATGCTCCCTCTGAGTCTTTCACATACACATGCTTGCTGTCGCTCTCCTGCACATACCGTCCCTCTCTCTCTCACACACATCCCTCTTGCACGCACACTCCCATACACATACATTTCCTCTTACTCCCTTTTTCTCTCACACTTCTCTCACACACACATACTCCCTCTCGAATACACACATGCTTCCTCTCATTATCTCATACACATGTTCATGCTCCCTCTCTCATGCACACATATGTCTCTTCCCCCACACACACAACTCTCCCACACACACATACATGCACTTCCTCTCTCACATGCAGATGAGATTTTTCTTGAGTGGGGGTACACCCAGAAGAGATTTGTGACCGATATGACCAACAAGATAAACAGCTTGTATTATAGGAGAAAGTCGCAAGGCAAACTAGCATCTGGCACCTTCTCACATCAATGGGGGAAAAGACTGTATGTGTATCCAGATGTTACCTCTGGTTGCTAAAACCTTAGTAAAATTCAGAAGAGACTAAGAAACTGTAATCCTCTTGGCACCTGTTTGTCCAAATCACATTAGGCCCCATCTTCTTTTGGTGGTGTCTTTCAAGAGGCCTATTCAGCTGGAGAATTTTTCAACTCCAATCACACAGAACCAAGGGAGATTTCTTCTCCGCAATATCCAGTATCACACATTCTTCTGGCTTTTAGAAAGGAATCCACCTAGAAATCTAATGGGTTGAAGTGGATGAGTTTTACCAGGTGAGAACAAGGTCATTGATGCTTTCCAATGTCCCACAAAAAATACTGCTTGACTACATAAGAACATAAGAAAATGCCATACTGGGTCAGACCAAGGGTCCATCAAGCCCAGCATCCTGTTTCCAACAGTGGCCAATCCAGGCCATAAGAACCTAGCAAGTACCCAAAAACTAAATCTATTCCATGTTACCATTGCTAAGGGCAGTGGCTATTCTCTAAGAGAACATAATAGCAGGTAATGAACTTCTCCTTCAAGAACTTATCCAATCCTTTTTTAAACACCGCTTTACTAACTGCACTAACCACATCCTCTGGCAACAAATTCCAGAGTTTAATTGTGCGTTGAGTAAAAAAGAACTTTCTCTGATTAGTTTTAAATGTGCCCAATGCTAACTTCATGGAGTGCCCCCTAGTCTTTCTACTATCCGAAAGAGTAAATAACCTATTCATGTCTACCCGTTCTAGACCTCTCATAATTTTAAACATCTCTATCATATCCCCCCTCAGTCGTCTCTTCTCCAAGCTGAAAAGTCCTAACCTCTTTAGTCTTTCCTCATAGGGGAGCTGTTACATTCCCCTTATCATTTTGGTAGCCCTTCTTTGTACCTTCTCCATCGCAATTATATCTTTTTTGAGATGCGGCGACCAGAATTGTACACAGTATTCATGGAGTGATACAGAGGCATTATGACATTTTTCCTTTTATTCACTATTCCCTTTCTAATAATTCCCAACATTCTGTTTGTTTTTTGACTGCCGCTGCACACTGAACAGACTATTTCAATGTGTTATCCACTATGACCCCTAGATCTCTTTCTTGGGTTGTAGCACCTAATATGGAACCCAACTTTGTGTAATTATAGCATGGGTTATTTTTCCCTATGTGCATCACCTTGCACTTATCTACATTAAATTTCATCTGCCATTTGGATGCCCAATTTTCAAGTCTCACAAGGTCTTCCTGCAATTTATCACAATCTGCTTGTGATTTAACTACTCTGAACAATTTTGTGTCATCTGCAAATTTGATTATCTCACGCGTCGTATTTCTTTCCAGATCATTTATAAATATATTGAAAAGTAAGGGTCCCAATACAGATCCCTGAGGCACTCCACTGTCCACTCTCTTCCACTGAGAACATTGTCCATTTAATCCTACTCTGTTTCCTGTCTTTTAGCCAGTTTGCAATCCACGAAAGGACATCGCCACCTATCCCATGACTTTTTACTTTTCCTAGAAGCCTCTCATGAGGAACTTTGTCAAACGCCTTCTGAAAATCCAAGTATACTACATCTACCGGTTCATCTTTATCCACGTGTTTAACTTCTTCAAAAAAGTGAAGCAGATTTGTGAGGCAAGACTTGCCGTGGGTAAAGCCTTGCTGACTTTGTTCCATTAAACCATGTCCTTCTATATGTTCTGTGATTTTGATGTTTAGAACACTTTCCACTATTTTTCCTGGCACTGAAGTCAGGCTAACCGGTCTGTAGTTTCCCGGATCGCCCCTGGAGCCCTTTTTAAATATTGGGGTTACATTTGCTATCCTCCAGTCTTCAGGTACAATGATGATTTTAATGATAGGTTACAAATTTTTACTAATAGGTCTAAAATTTCATTTTTTAGTTCCTTAGAACTCTGGGGTGTATACCATCCGGTCCAGGTGATTTACTACTCTTCAGTTTGTTAATCAGGCCTACCACATCTTCTAGGTTCACCGTGATTTGATTCAGTCCATCTGAATCATTATCCATGAAAACCTTCTCCATTATGGGTACCTCCCCAACATCCTCTTCAATAAACACCGAAGCAAAGAAATCCATTTAATCTTTCTGCGATGGCCTTATCTTCTCTAAGTGCCCCTTTAACCCCTCGATCATCTAACTGTCCAACTGACTCCCTCACAGGCTTTCTGCTTCGGATATATTTTAAAAAGCTTTTACTGTGAGTTTTTGCCTCTTCAGCCAACTTCTTTTCAAATTCTCTTAGCCTGTCTTATCAATGTCTTACATTTAACTTGCCAACGTTTATGCTTTATCCTATTTTCTTCTGTTGGATCCTTCTTCCAATTTTTGAATGAAGATCTTTTGGCTAAAATAGCTTCTTTCACCTCCCCTTTTAACCATGCCGGTAATCGTTTTGCCTTCTTTCCACCTTTCTTAATGTGTGGAATACATCTGGACTGTGCTTCTAGAATGGTATTTTTTAACAATGACCACGCCTCTTGGACATTTTTTACTTTTGTAGCTGCTCCTTTCAGTTTTTTTCTAGCAATTTTTCTCATTTTATCAAAGTATCCCTTTTGAAAGTTTAGCACGAGAGCCTTGGATTTGCACACTGTTCCTCTTCCAGTCATTAAATCAAATTTGATCATATTATGATCACTATTGTCAAGCGGCCCCACCACCATTACCTCTCTCACCAAGTCCTGTGCTCCACTGAGAATTAGATCTAAAATTGCTCCCTCTCTCGTTGGTTCCTGAACCAATTGCTCCATAAAGCTATCATTTATTCCATCCAGGAATGTTATCTCTAGCATGTCCCGATGATACATTTACCCAGTCAATATTGGGGTAATTGAAGTTTCCCATTATTACTGCACTACCAATTTGGTTAGCTTCCCTAATTTCTCTTAGCATTTCACTGTCCGTCTCACCATCTTGACCAGGTGGACGGTAGTATACCCCTATCACTATAGTCTTCCCCGACACACAAGGGATTTCTACCCATAAAGATTCAATTTCTTTTACATCTTTCTACATCTTTTATTT
The DNA here is from genome assembly GCF_901001135.1 of Rhinatrema bivittatum. Lineage (NCBI taxonomy): Eukaryota > Metazoa > Chordata > Amphibia > Gymnophiona > Rhinatrematidae > Rhinatrema > Rhinatrema bivittatum. Next base: position 64,949,372 of record NC_042626.1, on the reverse strand, counting down.
ATATTTGATTTTCCGCTTATACACCATTCATTACAAGGTGGATTACAATAAAATAAAATGCAAAAGAGCAAACAAACAAAAAAAATATAAAATATATATTCATAATAAAATTATAAAAATATAATACTACAATTAAATTACAATAACTGGTAATCCATTAGTGACTAAAGACCAATTCTATCAGGATTTACCTCAGTGCAGTTGAAGCTTATTATATAGAAGGTAATTTTATCACTATTTAGTCTCTAGTTCTTTTTGCAGCACTTTCTTTGATTGAAGCATCTTATCAAATGACCCTTGTCTTGTTTTGGGTTCTCGGTGTGGTACTTAAATAGCTGGTGAAAGCCATTGAAATCATGCAGGCTCAAATATGTTTGGTGGTTAATTAAGCATGTAGATTGTGTGAACTCCAAGCTCTAGTGATTTATTTACCTTACTATAAAATAATAGAGCAGTTGTATACTCATGCTAAGGTTCTTCCTAAGGTGGTATTGGACCTTAATCAGCCATTTTTTCTACCAGTATTTTTTTTTTCCCATGCCCATTATTCACAAGCCTTAAGGTTTGGATTGCAAGATAGCCCTTGCTTTCTGTCTGACTGTGGACTCAAGCCTGTAGAAGGTCCACTCAGCTTTGTTATTTTGACCCAATCAGACCTGGGATTGCTGTCGCCAAACAAGCCTTCTCTAATTGGATAGCAGATTGTATCTTCTTCTATTATGCCCAAGTATGTCTAACGTTGGATGGACATGTCAAGGCTCATAATATCAGAGCCATGGATATCTGTTGCCCATCTGAGATTGGCTTCTATTTAGAAGAGACAGTGTCACATAATGGACTTTCATACAATCATTTGCAACCCATTCTTTAAATACTGACTCATAGAACAATAGGTTTGGCTGATCTGTCTTCTACAATCTCTTTGAAGGTTAGAATCCAACTTTATCCCCAGTAGATCATTTTTATTATTTTGGGTTTTATATATAGATAAAGATATACTTAGCTGACAAACCCAGGATTTTGAATTTTCCACCCTCTGAACAGGAAAGTGATTACCTGGCTAAACCTTACTTGGACAAAAGTGAGATATGTGTAAATATTCCAGGGATGGGGCTAAAACCTAGGTACCATCGATATTCAGTGCTACCTGGCTAAATTTATCTGGGTATTTCTGGTCATTGTGCAGAACAGATATAAAGTTATTTGAATATATTTATTCAGTATATGACTGGATATGTTAAAGGAAAAAAATCCTCTGAGGCCAGCAGTGGTGTTATATTCCCCCCCCCCCCCAATTAAAAAATGTGGGTGCTGTAACAGCAGATTGGCCCCACTTGCATGGGGGTAGTGGGGGAATCTCCCCACACCTCCCAGAACTTAAACAAATTGAAAAGCAAATATAAATAATATTCAAATGAGATGATTCAAAGGAAATGAAACAAATCTCAGTGAATACACACAAATCCCTTGGTCAGACCACTTCCTCATACAATCCTCCATCAAATGCATTGAACACCATTTAACACAGAGAGAAAAAGAACCCATCAAATTTAAATATCGTCCACCCTATAACTTAGATAACCTGAAGGACAGACTAGAAGAAAATCTAACTAATCTAGACTACACAGACTGCCACACTGCTACCACTGCATGGATGAAAATAACAAAAAGCATAGCTGATGAGACAAACCCGATTAAATGTATAAACATCAAGGAACCCAAACTAACAAACCCCTGGCATAATGAGAATATAAAGGAAGTCAAAAGAAATCTAAGGAAACAAGAAAAAGAGTGGAGAAAAGCTAAAACAACCGAAAGCCTAACCAAATACAGAAAGCTACTAGCCTACTATGAAAAAACAATTCTAGATACAAAGAAACAGTACTACAGCACTAAAATAGAAAAATACACAAATAACCCTAGAACCTTATTTACCATAGTAAAAAACCTAACAACTGACAAATCCGGAACGCCACAAAATTTACCAGCTAATAGATGTAATGAAATAGCCAAGTTTTTTAATGACAAAATCAACAACCTTAAAGCTAAAATCCCAACTACAGAAAAACAAGTAATTAAAATGAATAAAAGAGATGTTATACCATGGACAACATTCAATGAGTTATCAGAACTAGAAATCGAGTCAATGCTAATGAAGCTAAATCCCGCCCCACATCCAATTGACACATTACCAACCATAGACATAAAAAAAAGTTGTAAGCACAGTATCCCCGACCTTAACAAAAATCGTGAATCTTTCCTTAGAGGAAGGAACTATGCCAGAGACACTAAAAGGGGCTGTAGTAAAACCAATCTTAAAGAAAAAAAACAGTGATCCACTTAATCTAAACAATTACCGACCAGTATCAAACCTCCCCCTAATCGCAAAATTAATTGAGAAAGCCGTACAAAAGCAACTTGTAGAACACTTGGAGAGCAATAATATACTGTATCCGTCACAACACGGCTTTCGAAAACACTATAGTACAGAAACATTGCTGCTTGCATTAACAGATAACATCATGAGAGGGTTCGATAGTGGGAAACATTACATCCTTGGGATGCTAGACCTCTCTGCAGCCTTTGATACCGTAAATCACAACATACTTTTAAATAGACTAGATGAAGTAGGTTTAAGTAACAAAACGATCAAATGGTTTAGATCTTACCTAAGTAACAGATATTTTCAAGTACAAATCAAAGAAGTAATGTCAGAAAAGATAAACCTTCAAACAGGAGTACCACAGGGCTCTGCCCTATCGGCCATACTATTCAACATATATCTCTTACCCCTATGCCACCTACTGGCGGGTCTGGGCATCACACATTACATATACGCCGACGATATCCAGTTAATACTACCCATTGACGACACAATCGAAAAAACATTAAAAATAGCAAATATGTATCTGGATATCATCAAACAACTGCTAAACCAAATGGAGCTAGTAATTAATATTGAGAAAACAGAATTTATACATTTAGAACGAAAAAGAACAGAGATCGTTCAAAACCCAATTATACTCAATAACAACCAAAAAATAGAGTTTGCAGATAAAGTATGGAACCTAGGTGTAATAATTGACACAGAACTTAGCTTAAAACACATATCTCTAAAAGTGAAGGAAGGTTACGCCAAACTAATGGTGCTGAAAAGACTTAAACCTCTTCTAACAACCGCCAACTTCCGATCAGTACTCCAAGCGCTGATCTTTGCTAGTACCGATTACTGTAACGCCCTTATGCTAGGCCTACCATACACGTCACTAAGACCACTACAGATATTACAAAACACAGCTGCTAGAATTTTAACCGGCAAAAGCAAAAGAGACCACATCACAGATACCCTAGCAGAATTACACTGGCTACCCATTGAACAAAGAATTCAGTACAAAACACTATGCACCATACATAAATTAATACACAATGAAAAAGCAGACTGGCTGAACACAGCACTTCGTGTACATGTACCAAATAGGAATCTGAGATCTGCCAACAAAGCACTCCTCACTATTCCATCAGTCAAAACAGCTAGACTCACACAAGTAAGAGAAAGAGCTCTATCCTTGGCAGGACCCATACTTTGGAACACCATGCCCACAGAGTTGAGACTACAAAGCAACAACAAAACCTTTAGAAAAAATCTAAAAACCTGGCTTTTTACACTAGCTTACCAAAAAGAGAAAGGAGCATAGCACTCAAGGGAAAGCAGGTACAAACAATTGAACAACAAACACATAACCAAAATCAATGTGTGTGATTTTAATCAGATTATGTTTCGTTCTTTTAAAGCTCAGCAAAAGGGTGAAAGTACAATGTTAAAGATAATCTAGTAACCTAAACTGGTAAAATGTGAATTGGAAATGACTCATTACACTTACCAATTAATATCATTTACAAACTGTTACCGACCCTAAAATGGCACCTATGTAACTTAAGATACATTAGCATCATTTTATGTGCCTTAATGTAAACCGTTGTGACGGTTCCCACCAAACGACGGTATAGAAAAATGTTAAATAAATAAAATAAATAAATAAACCTCGTAGATGTACTAGGGCAAATTGACAAACTAAAGAGTAGCAAATCACCTGGACCAGATGGTATACATCCCAGAGTGTTGAAAGAACTGGGAAATGAAATTGCGGACCTGATATTATAAATGTGTAAACTATCATTAACATAGTCTATGATATGTGAAGATTAGAGGGTTGCCACTGTAATGCCAATTTTTAAAAAGGGATGAAGGGGTGATCAGGAAACTAAAGACCAGAGAGCCTAACGTCAGTGCCAGGCAAAAAATGGTAGAAACTATCATAAAGAACAAAGTTGCTGAACATATAAATAGGCATAGTTTAATGGGACAAAGCCAACACAGATTTAGCCAAGGGAAGTCTTGCCTCACCAATTTGCTACACTTTTTTGAGGGCGAAAATAAATGTGAATAAAGTTGAGCTAGTTGATATAGTGTATCTGGATTTCCCGAAAGCATTTGACAAAGTTCCTCATGAGAGATTTCTTAGTACATTAAAATGTCATGGGATAGGGGGCAGTCTTCTATTGTGGATTATCAGGTAGTTAAAGATTAAAGATAGAAAACAGAGAGTAGAGCTAAATAGTAAATTTTCTCAATGGAGAAATGTGAATAGTGGAGTGGCCCACGGATCTGTTCTAGGATCACTGCTTTTATTATTGATCCCTATTCTGTTTTATCATATATATTGCTTATATAATTCTTGTTCCTATACAGACTCGCTATGTTTTTCTGATTTATGTATTTTCCTCCTCCTGTAAACCGATGTGATGTTCCTCGAACGTCGGTATAAAAAAAAGCTTCAAATATATCTATAAATGATCTGGAAATGTGAACGAGTGAGGTGATCAAATTTGTCAATGACACGTAGTTATTCAAAGTTGTTAAATCACAAGAGGATTATGAGACATTGCAAGAGGACCTTGCAAAACTGGGAGACTGGGCATGCAAATGACAAATGAAATTTAATGTAGACAAGTGCAAAGTGATGCACTTAGGGAAGGGTAAATCAAATTATAGATAAAAAAAAATGAAAGGTTCCACATTAGGAGCTGCCATTCAGGAAAAGGATCTAGGCGTCATCATTGATAATACATTGACATCTTCTGCTTAGTATGCAGCAGCAGCAGCCAAGAAAGCAAATAGAATGCTAGGGATTATAGGGAAAGGAATGGAGAATAAAACAGAGAAAATCATAATGTATCTGTTTCGCTCCATAGTGCGACCTCATCTTGAGTGTTGTGTGCAGTTTCTGGTCACCACATCTCAAAAAAGATATAGCAGAATTAGAAAAGACATAGAGAAGGGTGACCAAAATGATAAAGAGGATGGAATGATTCCTGTATGAGGAAAGGCTGAAGAGGTTAGGACTTTTCAGCTTGGAGAAGAGACGGCTGAGGGGCAGTTATGATCGATGAGTGGAATGGTGCGAATAAATGTTAATCAGTTTACTCTTTCAAAAAATACAAAACCTAGGGTACACACAATGAAGTTACTAAATAATACATTTAAAACTAATAAGAGAAAATATTTTTTTTTTACTCAATGCATAATTAGCTCTGGAATTCATTGCCAGAAGATGTGGTGAAAGCTATTAGTGTAGTTGCATTTAAAAATGGTTTAGACAAGTTCCTAGAGGAAAATTTTATAAATCATTATTAAGGGAGAGTTGCAAGTATCCACTGCTTATCCCTGGGATAAGCAGCTTGGAATCTATCTACCCCTTGGGATCCTGCCAGGTACTTGTGACTTGGATTGGTCACTGGGCTTGATGGACCCTTGGTGCAACACAGTATGGCAAATCTTATGCTCTTATTTAAATTAGCGAAAATCCCCCAAGCTAGTGTAGAGTGGGAGTAGTCTCTTACCACCTTTTTCTGGCTTAATACATTTATTTATTTATTTAAAACTTTTTTTTTACCGGCATTAGTGGGTACATCATACAGGTTCACAATCGAACCAAAAGTGGAAAATACATAAAACAGGGGCTGGGGGTGAGACAGGAGAAAAGAGGAGGCCGAAAGAGAGCACACAGAATAACAAAATACGCGTATATAAATAACAGGATAATACATGAGTTCTGACAGCTGCAGGCACTTGTGTATTAATATATTCACTTCATTTTTTCCATGATTGGCCCTTTACTGACAGCTGAAGGGTCAGCTTATATTCAGAATATTCAGTAAGTCAGTGAGTGGCAAAGATATTCAGGTAAAGATACCTAGATAATGTATCACTCACTGGCTTGCTGAATATTGTTTAAAAAAAAAAAAAAAAATTTTAGCCGTGGCACAGCAAAGCCCCCATCTCCTGTCCCTCTCCCTGATGTCTTCCAAATTTTAATGGTGCAAACAGAGCCGGTCCACAACCACCATTCTCCTCCTGATTAAATATTATAATCACAACATCCCCACCCCCACCCTGGAGCCTCCAGAAATGTCCTCAGTGTAGAGCGGGGGGGAGTAGTCGGTTTTTTTTTTTTTTGGTTTTTTTTTATCTCCTCCTGAGGCTTAATACAGCTCCCAGCAGCTATGAATGTATTTATTCACTTCACTTCCCTGATTGGCCCTTCACTGACAACTGAAAAACTGAGTTCCGAACAGGGATCGGCCTCACTTGCACCCCTAATTTTTTAAAATCACATTGGGGGGAGAGAGCAGCGAAAGAGGGCTCCACCACTAAATTTGTTTCCGGGTTTGTTTTTTTTTTTAAACCAATATTTATTAAGTCTGTAACTGGCAATGTTACCCATTAACTTTATCTGGGTAATTTTAGCCAATAATATTCAGCAGAAGATAAGTTCTGCTGAGTGTTTGGCTATATGGATAACTCTGTTTGAATAACTTTGTCATTTGCCAATTTACTGAATATTGATCTCTGCATTCTTTACCAAATAATAGTAAACGAAGACAGAAAAAGACCCAAGTGGTCCATCCAGTCTGCCAAGCAAGTTGTTTTATGCTAGTAACTACAACTCTGAGCAGGCTACCCCCAAGCCTTCTGTGAAAGGGTAGTGACTGCTGCTGTGTGCAGGTTGGCAATAATAGGTGTTCTCCACAGACAGCAGGATAAAAGCCACACATACCAGCCCTCTTCCTCTTTTCTAGATGATTTAACCTTAGATATCAGATTGAGGAGGCTCGCATTCTGGCAGCTGCACAGGAACCTCTGTACATGCTAAAGAAAGTCTCCTAAGCTTGTCTGAGCTCTGAGGGGCTGATGCAATAAATATGCGCAGAAAGCAGGCACTGAACAGTCAGCGCCTGCTTTCTTAATGCTCCACAGGCGCCCGGGGGGGGGGGCGCCATGCAATATTTAAATTAGGGGGGTCGCATTAATAAGGAGGCACTAGGATTGTTTGCGCGCCCCTAGCGCCTCCTTGCTAACGAGAACCCGATCGGCGTCTGCGATCTGCCGGTTAGGAAAACTGGACGCAGAGTTTATCGGCGTCTGTTTACCTAAATGCTGCTCAGCCAGGGGGTTCAGGAAACAGACGTTTGTCATTCGAGCGTCTGTTTCCTGCACCCGACTACCAGTGTGGGGTTCTTTTTTCTATTTTTTTAACTTTATTTAATTTTGTCTTTCCTCCTACTTAATATCACAATGATATTAAGTAGGAGGCAGTACAGAAAAGCAGTTTTTTCTGCTTTTCTGTACTGGTTTAAGGAGCAAGTTGAATAGGCGCTCATCCCCTTATTGCATTAGGGGATTCGTTAGCGCCTATTCAACCCGCGTCCAACTGTGGGTTATACGATGCGCTTGGCTGAGCTCACTGTATTGCATTGGCCCCTGAGAGAGGTTTTCCATAAATGAATAATGTTACTCACTTGTGTCCTGTTTTCTGTGTGTTACAGAAAATCATTGTTTTACTTGTTGTTGAGAAACTAATTTTCATTTTTTAATAATTTTTATCTGTGCAAATAAGATCAACTTAGATTCTTATGGTTTTGACTTCTCTGGGCTATGTACAAATATCCCTTTGGCGTAGTGTGTATATGATATGCAGCAGTTGGTTGACTAAATGCACTGTGTATTTGAACATGCCTTGGTGCAGTGCGGTCATGATATGCAGTTCTTCTTTGCCTTGCACAGCTTTTTGGACTGCCTGAATGGCTTTTAAATAATACTGTGAATCCAGGACCATTAGCTGTTCTTTTTTGTTTGGTTTCATTTTTAACATTGTGATATACCGGTAATTTATGGAATTTAGGCCACACCGTGTAATGAAAACAGCCCTATGTGCATATAACATTTAGAACAAAGGGATAATTCTGGGGGAAAAAAAAGCAATGCAGCATAGAAAGTAATGTCTTCTGTAACAATGTCCAAATTGTTGATAGTCAATTATGTCTGTATCCCAGGAGAGAAACCCTTTATCTGTGAAATCTGCGGAAAGAGCTTCACCAGTCGTCCCAACATGAAAAGACACCGCCGAACTCACACAGGGGAGAAACCGTATCCATGTGATGTGTGCGGCCAGCGCTTCCGCTTCTCCAACATGCTGAAAGCACATAAGGAGAAGTGCTTCCGAGTCACCAGTCCTCTCGATGTGCCACCCTCCCTACAGATTCCCCTCACCACGACACCCCCTCCAAACACTGGCCCTCCTTTGGTAAATACGGCTCCAAGCCCAACACCCCCTATCAACATGAACCCTGTCACTACATTGCCTCCAAGGCCTCACCCACACCTCTTCTCACACCTTCATTTTCACCCTCATCCTCTTCATTCTCACCACCTCCCTGTCCCTCCTGTCCCTCATCTCCCTCCACCCCCTGCTCTGTTCAAGAGTGAACCTTTGAACCATAGAGGCCAGAGTGAGGACAACTTTCTGCGGCACTTGGCAGAGAAAAACTGTTCCCCACATCATTAACAGTTCTTGGCCATCCCTACCTGGTCTCATTTGTCCCCATGGAAATGCCAAGAGGGTGTGACTGTGGGAGGATCCCGATTACTGTCCAGGAGCTCAAGGGCGAAGGCTCAGCAATCCGGTATCACCAAGTTTATCACTCAGTATTAACCGCCAAGAGAAGTCCCCTGAGTCCACTGTTCTCACAATGACTAATGCCATAGTTTTTCTCTTACCGAGACTTACGCGTGGCTATTCCTTAGCCTGCTTTCTGTTTTGAGGTGACATTTTTAATTGTAAGATACTGACACTTGTGTAATTTTATAATTCCATACCAGCTGATAATGTAGACCTGCTTTTCTTACCTACATGTCCCCTCAAAGAGGAAACAGACCTTGTTTTTCTTTGTACTAATGGAAAAAAAGGTTGTGAGATTAATAGCAGGTATTGTGTATGACGAGGACTTCTGATTTCCAGCTTTTGATACCAGATGCCTATCACAATATATCAAAGCATTATGGAGGATGACAGAAATGCTATCCTCTTTTGTCTAGTTCTCCTAACATTCTTTATTATACTACAGAAATTATTTTAGAATTTTTTTATAGACCTATGTGTTTCTAAAACAAAATGTATTTCACTGAGTGTTTTTCAGTGTAGCCTAACCAATGTTGTATAATAGACACATTTTTTATAATCATCAAAATATGATTTATAATGATTCATGTAGCTTCGTTAGGTAAAGTTGCCTTCTCATCCCCCTCAAAAAGGTGCAGGGATCTGGGAGTTTTCTAGTCCTTGGGCTTAGTTTAAGGTTGTCCCCTTTTCTAATAGAAAGGGTAATTTTATAACAACCCACCTAATTTAGGAATTTTCAAAGCACATAAGTCCATTTTCAAAACAAATTTACATATGTAAGTTCACTTTGTAAATTAACCCTAAAAAAATACACAAAAGTTATGCTTGTTACTTTCAGGGCATAACTTGTGTTGATTAATTTATGTGCATACTTTTTAACAATCAAAAGTGTGTGCATAAATCCCCAGCGAGGAATGCCTATTTTTTGTGCACGTAAAAGTATGCATGAAATCATACAGGCTAATTTTAGGACAGCTCTACAGGACAACCAGAGTAAGTTAGATAAGTTATCCAGCTAACTCGGCTCCTCCCTGGAACACCTCTGGACCGCCCCTCACTTCTCCAGCCAAATGTTAGCCAGACAAATAATTATCCAGCTAGAATTTAGCAAGATAAGTGGACACATTTTCATTTAGCCAGATGACATCTTACTTATCCAGGTAATTGCCCTTGAATATGGACCTCTAAGGTTTTCTTCTATGTCTAAGGTTCAGATACAGAGCTGTGTTCCCAATCCTATCAGTGGGGTGGAACCTAAGAAACCAAATTCTGTGAGCACACGTCAGAGAGAATGTAGCAGAACTCTCTTATAGGGAAGACAAATTGTTAATGAATTTTTCCTATAATTTGTCTCTGAAACTGGATAAAGTTGCCACACATACCTAGTAGAGAAAACACAGAATAACCGATAACACTCACGTTACTATGTTATACTGTAATTAAGGGGGGTTTTGGAATTAGGTAGGTTTGTTTGAAAGTAGTGATTCCTTGAGCTTCGTTGTGCTGCTCAGTGATTATTTACTACTATTCCTCCATTGAAGTCATTTGGAAGTTGACAAGAAAGCTGAAGAGGATACTTTTTATTGGACGAACTTAATATATTGTTGACTAGCTTACAAGAGCAGCACTCACTCTTATCAGGCCAAAGGAAAATGAGCATCAATCTAGTGTAGCTTTTGAAAGCAGTTTGGAAATATATTAAGTTAGTTCAATAAAAGGAATTGCCAGAAACCTTTTTATTGACCTATATTTGTATGTATTCAGGTGGACTAGTGGCAACCCCCCTATTTTATCTAAGGAGCTGGAAGAAAACCTGGGAATTCGCTGGAGACTAGCAGTTCATCTTAGTTACAACAAGCTCTGTCAACGCACATCAGAGGCTATTTATAATGAAGGTGGCATCTTGATAGCTCCAGAAACTGCGTGCTGGTTAGTGCATTCTAGGAAAATCCTAGAGCTCTACTGTCAATTCCTATACTCCCACAAGCATGCAACTGCTCAGTTTATTTTTCTGTAGTATGCATTAGTGATACTTTATCCAATTTCCTAAGGATTAGTTAGGATTTTCATTGTTCTTTTAAGTTTTCCTTTTTCAACATTCCAGCCTCAGGCCTCTTTTTCAACAGCCTTTGCCAGTTTTCTTGGTTGTTTCCCACTCCTTTTTTGACTCATCTTTCTTGTGCATCATTCATTTTTCTGATGATGTCTGATAAGAAGCAGTGGCTTCAAGAAGTCCCCAGACGTCAATCAGAAGATGTCCATTATTGACCATCACAAGACTTGCTTATAAGTATCCGAGTGAGTATACTAATGTTATCAACTGCAACATTTGTACAAAAATGTCACCGAAGGCCACCAGGATCTGCAAGGGGGAGAATACTTTTTCGCCTTCAGCAAAAGCAGCGTAGACCAGTTCTACTGAACTGGCATTGACACACAACGAGCACAGAGCTCTGATGTAGCAAAGTGATTGACACCTTTGATGCCAAAGTCTATGACTAGGCCCAAAGATTGAGAGAAATAAGCAGGTTGTGGGCGCATATAAATATAGAAATAGAAATATAACTAATTTAAAATGTCTGTAGGCAAATGCCAGAAGTCTGAAAAATAAAAGTGGAGAATTAGAGTGTATGGCACTAAAGGAAGATATAGATATACTAGGCATCTTGATGGAAGAAGGATACTGGAACAATGTGATAGCAGCATAGAAATTATATCAACATGACAGAGCCAGATAAAATTGATGGAGGAGTTGAGGATGGCATAGAGTGAAGCAGGATAAAAGTTTTTGCAAGACACAAATTTCACTCTGGAATCCTTACATATAGAAATTTCAAGGGTAAAAGGGAAGAGTACAGTAGTGGGGGATATATAATACTACCTGCCTAGCCAGGATGAGGAAACAGACTGCAAAATGGTAACATAAATTAGAATGGCTAGTAAAATGGGCAACACAAGAATAATGGGAAAAGTCAATTATCTGAGGACATGCAAGCGAGGTAAAGTTCATAGATGCTGTCAATGACTGCATCTTTCACTCATGGAAACAGCAAGAGAGGGAACTATATTAGATCTAGTTCTCAGTGGCATGCAGGACCTCATGCAAGAAATAAAGGTGTGAATCCATTTGGCAACAGTGATCATAATGTAGTAAAATTTGATATACTCACTGGAGAGTGAATACTAAGGAAAACTACTACAGTAGTATTTAACTATAAAAAGGGAGACCATGATAAAATGAGTAGATTTGTTATATAAAAAATGGAAGGAACGATTCATAAGATTAAAATCTTGCTGGAAGTATGGACACTTTAAAATTACCATCTTTGAGGCCCAGACAAAATATATTCTGTGCATTAAAAAAGGTCAAAGAAAAACCAAATGACTGCTGGCATAATTTAATAGTGAGGTGAAAGAGGCAATTACAGCCAAAAAGACATCATTCAATAATTTGTTTATTTCAAATTGCTTGTGTTCCCAGTGAACAAGAAAGCAGATATGCTACATGATGTCGAGAAGGCTCTGGGATTTGGTGCAGGAAATGCTGCTTTTTTCTGTGGTGGTTGAATCCACTCTCAAGAAGGCCATGAGGTCCAGGACCCATTCTTTGGTGCCCCCAGGAAGGATGCTTGTAACACAGACTCTCTTGGGAAGAAAGTTTTCTAGGGAGCTATGCTTGATGTCTGCATAGTGTCCTATTAGCTCCTCATGAGCCAGTATATGCAGGACTTTCTAAAAAAAATTGCTAGAAGCAGCAGAGCAGCTTCCTGATAAGCAGCACTATGAAGTGCAGAAAATATATGATCGCGATGACCTATGATGTTCTCAAGATGGCATTGAGAGTATCTACAGTAGATATTGATGCCTGCAGACTCAGCTAGCTGCAAGCCTCAGACCTTTGACCAGATGTTCAGGAAAGATTCATGAACATGCCATTCAATGGGGAGAATTTCTTTGGAGATAAATTCAGGGAAGCAATGACTCAAATAAAAGATCATAGCACAACACTTCAGATCATCTCCACTACTGATCCAGACCCATCCTCCTTGATTAGGAGGTACCTGAGTGGAGCACCAAGGAAGAATTTCTTCTAGCTGAAGAGCTGTTTTCTTCCATCCCCTCACTCCTGACAACATCAGGGGCCTCATGTTTGTCCTAGGCAGCAGAGGGCCCCAAAGCCACAGCCCAATACCCCTGCCAAAACCTGGGATGGGGTTTTGATTGGATCTTAGAGAGCACAGCCAGGATTCCAGTACCTGTGCCAGAAAAACTTCTGTCAAAGCAGACTGAAGTTTTACGCAAACTATTGGTCCAGCATAACCTTTGACACATGGGTCCTCAGCATAATACAAAAAGGGTACAGACTATACCTTTTGGATATCCCTCCAAATCGCCTACGAGAATCAACTGTGTAGGTATATCACCATCGGGAACTGATGCAAATGGATCTAAAAGGGTAGGGATTTTTCTCCAAGTTTTTTGTGATCCTAAAGAAAACTGGGGGACTCTGTCCCGTCTAAGGGTATTGAACAAGTTCTTGAAGGAGGGAAAGGTTCAAAATGTTTTCCCTAGACACTTTGAATCCTTTTCTAGTAAAAGGAGCTTGGCTATGCTGTCTAGATCTAAATGATTATTACACCCACAGAGATTTCAAATCATAGAAAATATCTCAAATTCAAGGTAGAGGATCACCACCCTCAGTCTGGTGTCAGCCTCTTGAGTTTTCACAAAATATCTTGCAGTGGTGGTGGCGACGCATCTATGCAAATTGGGATGCATGTGTGTGCCCCTACCTGGTTGATTGACTGACCAAGAGCATATCTCAAGGAGGTGCCACAAAATCAAGGAGCAGAACCATCTGGCTGATGGAGTTATTATGGTTCATCGTAAGTATCCCAAGCAATATTCCCTCTAATTATTGAAAGGTTAGATAAAAGGTTTGTTTTGTGCAATTTTTTATATGTCAAGTCAAATTTGTGCGCTACGAGCCTGTATAATGCAAATATCAGGGTTTCTTGTGCAAACTATATTTTCCATGTATGTGGGTTCATGACCAGTATGCATGCTCATGTGCGCACAACTTAAAGGCAATAGTGACTTCAAGTCCAACTTGAATCTGTCATCTCAATTGGAATTTATAGGAGCACTGCTAGACACAACACAGACAAGGGCCTTCCTCCCACAGGACAGATTAATAGAATATACTCGATGGTGAGGATATGAATGAGACAGCAGTTATCAGCATGGTCCTCAAAGCCACATATATGGAAAGTGGAGGAGACTGTCGTAGTGAACAAATTGAGTCAAATCCTGGAACCTCACAAATGGTCTGTGGGATAGCAAACCAGATATTACACAAGTGGGACACACCTATAGTTGATCTGTTTATGACCCTCTGAACAGGAAGGTCTTATTCTGTTCCAGAAAAGGGACCCATGGCAAGCTAGCTTCTGATGCCTTTGCCCTGAATTGAGGCCAGGATCTACTGTATGTGCATTCTCCAATTCCTCTCATTGGAAAGACCTTGTTGAAAACTGGTTAACTATGATTTTCATAGTACCCTTTTGACCAAGACAATTATGGTTCCTACTCCTACTGGATATGTCCAATAGGGATCCATAGAGGATGGGGGTCTTCCCTGTCCCTTATCACTCAAGATCAGGAGCTGTTATACTATCCCAACATCAGGTCCCTGGCCCTCACAACTTGGAGGTTGAGAGGGTAGTTCTACAATCTCTGAGCCTTTTTGAGTATGTATCTCATGTTCAGACTCCACAAGGAAGTCCTATGGATCAAAGTGGAGGAGGTTTTCCTTTCGGTGTGAGGGAAAAGCTGTAGATCCAGAGCTTCCCAAACCTGTCCTAGGGACCCCTCAGCTAGTTGGGTTTTCAGGATATGAAAACTTAGTATATGCAAATTTATCCTATGCATATTAATTGTGGATATCCTGAAAACTTAACTGGCTGTGGGAAGTCCTGCCCTAGATCATGGTGGCTAACTCCACTCCTCAGAACCCACAAATAGGTATGGTTTTCAGGATATCCACAATGAGTATGCATGAGAGAGATTTTATATGCACACTGCCTCAATTATATGCAAATATGTCTCATGATATCCTGAAATCCTGACTGGTTGTGGCCCTTGAGGACCATAATTGCTCCCTCTGCCATAGACTTTTATGAGTTGAAGAACATGATCTGAAAGCTTGTATTTTTGGTGGCAGTTGCTTCAGCTTGCAGAGTCAGGAGTTTCAGGCCTTTGTGACTTATCCACCTTTTACCAAGTGTTTTCATATTAGGGTAGTTCTGTGCATGCATCCTTAATTCCTGCCTAAGATAGTGTTGGACTTCCACCTTAAACAGTCAATTGTCCTTTCAATATTCTTTCCCAAGTGACATGTCCTCAAAGGTGAACAAAAGCTACTGAAAAAGGGGAAATCCAAGAGAGCCTGGGCTTTCTATCTGGAGTGGAGTGAAGCCCTTATGAAGTCCACTCAGTTTTTTGTTTATTTTGACACCAACAAACCTGGGATTGCTGTTGGCAAATGTATACTTTCAAATTTGATAGCAGATTGTATCTCCTTCTGATATGCACCGGTAGCCCTGAATCTGGTGGGCCATGTCAAGGGTCTTAGTGTTAGAGCCCTGGCAGCATCAGTAGCCCACCTTAGATTGTCATCCATGAAGGAGATCTGCAAGGTTGTGATGTGGAGTTCTCTTCGCACATTTCACATCATGCAATTGTTTGGACAGGGATTCTTGACACAAGAAGAGGTTTGGCCAGTCTGTCCTGAGGAGTCTCTTTAAGGTGTAACACCCCCTCCTCCCAGGGCCTGTTATTTTGGTTCCAAGCTCTTTCTATAAAAAAGATATAAAATACAGAAAATGGCTTGTAGGCATCAAAAACTGTTTTTGCCCATTAGTACTATTTTGGATTTCCCCTTTTTTAAATAGGGCAGTCTTTAGCTGCCATTCTGCTTGTCCTTGGAGAAAGCAGGTGTTCTCCAAAGACAGTAGGATGTCCAGTCTTCACAAAACCTACCCGTACCTAAGTTATAGACTGAGGGGGCCCCCGCATGGCAATATATGGCATGCTCAAAGTTTCTATGTATTTTGAGATCAAATTTTCATTCCAAGGTCCATCCAATGATAGTCATGTGTGAGGACTGGCCTCCTGCTGTCTTCGGAGAACAGCTATTACAGGTAAGCAACTCTGCTTTATGCACTTTTATAAAACCTTGAGCAGTGATGCTCTGACCTGTATTAGTACACTTCTAAGAATTTATCAACTGCCCCTTACTGAGATTCACTGGTTACAACCTACTTAATTTTCCCTCACCACGATTAGTGTGTCTGGCCAAGACTCGTGTTAGAGCTTTAGTTGTAGCAATCTTGCCGGTTTGGAACTCCCTTCCTGATGAATTACAGGCTGTGATATGATATCGCATGTTTGGGAAACAAGTAAAATCTTTGTTCATGAAGCAGTTCTAGATCTGCAGCATGATCTGTGTTCTGAAAATCATAGATATGGACTTTACATGATGTTTTCAGGAACAAGTAAACCGTTCTTAGCAGCATTTATGATATGTTTTATTGCTATGAACCACTGGGAATTTCTTGTATGTCCTGTTTGTCATTTATATGTATTGTTATGAATGTTTTATGTACTCCACCTTGAAGTGTGGATAGTCTAGACCACAGATCTTTTAAATAAAATACCATCCTATTTATTTATCACAATTTATACTCAACACATGATTAGATTTTAATCTAAACCCTGTTATCAGAGAAAAATAACCTCCATTGAATATATGGCGTCTATCATCTGTGGAACAAATGGCTTAATGTTTGCAGAAACAAATCCTAGCAGAAAATGATAAAAACAGAAGCTGGGTCTCTTCTGTATCTACCAGCTACCTTCCCCTCGGGTTGAGCCCTCAGTTGATGATAGGTGATATCTAGTTCTTTTTTTCTGGTTTTTCCCCCCAATTGGAATCAAAAAAACAAAGCAGAAGCCGAAACAAAGAAGATCGGTGCATCAAGGGACTTTTATTAGAACTTGCCTGACTCTGGTCGAGTTTTGCTCACACAGGAGCTGCCTCGGGGGCTACTATATAGATGGGCTCTTGGTTATGGAAACTTCAATGCATAATCATCGCAATGTATTAACTATTCTTAGCGCTGTTAATACAGTCAATGCTGCGGATATGACATTCAAAATTGCATAACACCAGGTATACTTGGCAATGTATCAAAATTGTGCAGTGCCATCTGTCATAGCAAATGTCAAAAGGACAACTTTCCCATGTTCAAATAATCCATTGTAGACATCGGCAGGAATCTGCAGCGCATAGTGGAATCTAAAACCACTATGTCCCTGATACAAACAAGGAATGAAAAGCTTAGAACAGAATGGGAGGCTGGAGCACACCAGAAAACCAAGAATATGGAAGAGATCAAGCAGGAACACTGAAGGCAGAAACCAGAGACAAAATAGTCTTCTGAATTCAAGTAAGAAGAATAGAGCCAGAGTATGAGGACTAGGAAGTAGGACCAAGCTCTGGCAACTGACTGATGCAAAGCTTGAGTATAGATATATGTCAAGGCAGGAAACAAGATGGCTGCTGGGGAAAGTGAGGGGCACAGAGCTGGAATGACTAGATAGATAGACCAAGCAGCTCATAGTGCCACCTACAGGCTGGAGATGAGGATGGCAATGGATCCTCAGAAATAAATAACTCAGAAAAAGACCATTGAGCTATCTAATCTTCCCATGCACACCCAAATAATTCAGCTTTCAATTTCGATCACACCTTCAGAGATCCCCTGTGTTTATCCCATGCTTTCTCGAAATTAGTTACTGCCTTTGCATCCATCACCTCCACAGGAAGGCTGTTCCATGAATCCACCACCCTCTCTGTAAAGAAATATTTCCTAAGTCTACCCCCTTTCACCCTCATCCCATGACCCTTC